>NC_091284.1:290464227-291086525 GCF_032444005.1 Ranitomeya imitator
TTTATAGCCCCTGTGATGCCACAGAAAGCAAGCCAATCACTGTCATGCCCTTCTTTAAGATGGTGGGGACCGAGACCTATGTCATCACGCTGCTCACACTCTGCGTCCTCCTTCATTGGCTGAAAAATGGCGCTGAAAGCGTCATGCGAAACACCGACTTTGGCGCGAAGATCGCCAACCTTATGGCCGATCCCACACTAGGATCGGGTCGGGTTTGATGAAACCCGACTTTGCCGAAAGTCGGCGATTTTTGAATTTGTCCGATCCGTTTCGCTCAACCCTAATGGCCTCACATAATGCCCCATACAGTATAATGGGCCCCAC
Organism: Ranitomeya imitator; assembly: GCF_032444005.1. Lineage (NCBI taxonomy): Eukaryota > Metazoa > Chordata > Amphibia > Anura > Dendrobatidae > Ranitomeya > Ranitomeya imitator. The sequence goes on from NC_091284.1 coordinate 290,464,552, forward strand.
ATAATGCTACATATAGTATAATAGGCCCCATAAATTGTTCCATTCAGTAAAATGGGCCCCATATAATGCTCCATACATAAAAAAAATTAAACAAACAAATATTCACTTCTCCCCGTTACCTCGCTGCTTCGGTTTCCTCAGCATCTTCTGACCCTCTTCACTGCTCAGCACAGAGGTACGCTGTAGTGACATCATTGCGTCCTCTACGCTGAGACTCAGAGATCAGACGCAGAGAAGGAATAATTGGAGAGTGTATTTTCTTTGAACACAATTAAGCAACTTGTGCTGATTGTTTTGTTAAAACTGTCCTGTGCTATGAGGATATTGTAATTTTATACCATTACTAGTGTAATGCACATAATAACAATTGTCAAATATAATAGTACAAGCAAATAAAGCACAGGTTGCACTGTAAGGGCAATTGAAACCGGGACAGTCAGTTCTGATATGTATTCTGCATGATTTGAAATTCTTCACATTTGCATTGAAGACAATAAAGTGTGTCTACTAGACAGGCCAAATAACACACTAGCCATGGTTGTGCACATAATTTTCTAGCTCACACATAACATAGCAGTTTACCCCTCCCCCTATTTGCTGAAGGTGACTTTCAAGCAGGATTTCACATACTGATAGGTCTGAGTGCTGAGCCCAGGGGCAAAGAGTCTGTTGTGTTGCATCGGAGAGAGTCAATGTGAGGCTGTATCATACAAATGAAAGAGATGAGATGCCAAGTAATACATAGACTGCATGTGTTACTCGCATGCAAAAACCTTTCCAACTATCTTGGAAGATGAACAGTCTAAAATATATGAAAACAAAGTAACGCAGCTTATTTAGTAACAGATATTTGGAGGATTCGGCATTCAAAGTACAACACAAAAAAATGAAAAACTTCACATTCGTAGCCACCTATTGTCACCCTATATATTTCTGCATGTACAATGGCTGCATACATTCTTATTTTACTCTAACCGAAATACACATAGCCTTGTCCCCATATTTCAGGGCCAAGTGACCTAATGGAATTGGAAACCCAACTCCTGAAGTGTGGTCTCTCATGTGCTGATGCAGTGACAGCTGCATTGATCAGCAATGTGTCCAGGTCCCCTCCTTGTGCCGCAGAGTGAGCACTGACGTGTTGTATGGCGGGGGTGGCAGACTGGGATCTCCCTGTACTCCGCATGCGCCTCCTGCTCACATTAGGATTCTGTTCGCATAGTCTGACCAGGCACATTAAATCAGTCTGCAGCACAGAAAAGAAGAAGGGAAACCCCAGAGTACAGGAAGAGATAGCTATCCGCAGTGCATTCGCTTTTGAAATCAGGCAATGTGGATTTCTTCTGTACAACGTGAAATCCTGCACTGCAACACTAGCCCATTCAATTCTGGAATGACGTATGACAGCCAAACACCTTTAAACATGTGTTAAAAGAATGGAATTGTCTTCTGCCCTAAAATAGGATCCAGCTCTTCTTTTCTGGGTGATCAATCAAATAGTGAACTGTATTTTTGCACATCTTCCTTAAAGGACTGCAATTATTCTGAAATAGCATGCCACAATTCTGCTTGTTTCTTTTTCTGTTCACCAGTTTTAACATTCTCCATAGTTCCAGATATGAGACTCACATATAATTTTGCACAAGTATGCAAAACATGCAAATACAAGTGCAAATACATATACAAGTGCTTCTCACTAAATTACAATAAAAATCAAAAAGTAACGTTTATTTCAGTTCTTCAATACAAAAATTGAAACTCATATATTAGAGTCATTACAGAGTGATCTATTTTAAGTGTTTATTTCTGTTAATGTTGACGATTATGGCTTACAGCCAATGAAAGCCCAAAAGTCATTTGTGGTGCCCCTGAGGGTCCAGTCACCACAGAGGTACTGCACCTCAGCCAGAGGGGTGGTACTCTACTCTCGGGTAAGGAGGGGACCCTACCCAGTACCCAAACACTAGCACCCAACACTAGACGTGAGAGAGGAGGGAGGAATTAGGAGTTAGGGCCCCTTTCCACTTGTGTGAGAAAAAAACGGTCCGATTTACGGACCGAAAAAATGGATGTAACGTGTGCGATTGTCATGCGAGTGTCATGCGAGTGTAATGCGATTTTTTAATCGCATCATCCGTTTTTACATCCGTATGCAATCCGTTTTTTTTCTCTGCAACTATTTTTATACAGTCATTTACAGGACTATTTACAGTGTTCTGTGCCACAGAATGGTAAGGTATCCGTAAAAAACGGATGGAATACGGATGGTCCGTATTCCATGTGTTTTTTTTCTCGCACCCATTGACTTGCATTGGCGAGTCTCGTCCGAGAATCTCAGCAATACGCAGCATGCTGCGATTTTTTTCTCAGCCGACACAGATTTTTCTCAGTCCGATTTCGGCTGGGAAAAAAATCGCAAATGGAATGTCACCTATTGAAAAACATTGGTCTGAGTGCAATCCGATTTTTAATCTGATTGCACTCGTCCGTTTTTCTCACAAGTGGAAAGGGGCCCTTAGTGAGACAGTTGGGAGAATTGGACGAGAGCAGACGTGGAGAGAGAAGCTCCTGAGAGAAGGAAGGGGTCCTAGGGGCCAGGGAAGTGAGGAATCCACCCTGGGCGCCCAAATCCATGCTGACCATAGTCAGGTGGAAGGACCAGGTCGCAGTAGGGGACCAGGCCCAGACTAGTGGAACAACAAGGCTCAGCTAGCAAACCGGAGGCTGTGGTATCTGTATGTGCCACTGCCACATTAACACACATTCGGTGAAAAGGCAACCATATAGGATCAAGGGGACCAAGAGGACATCGCCCAACTGGACCCGAGGCTGCTTGCTTGAGACACTGTGTGTGAGGCACAGGGCAGGAGAGGTGGGAGCCAGCGCAGTGAGATGGCCAGAGAAGGAGCGTAAGAAGGGGGTTCTGTCAAAGTGTACCCCAAATTACCTGAAAGCTGACTGGACCACAGACCCTAAGGACACAGGACCCGGCTGGAGATTGCATCTACGAACAGTCAGTAAAGTGTGGAAACTGTACCCTGCTGTGTCCTCAGAATTATTTACAGCGTAACCTGTCCTGCACTACAACATTCATTATAATTGACTTTTTGACTTTAACACTTTAACTGTCCTGGGGCCCAGCTCTACCCGTGGAGAGCTGCAACACCTCAGCTGCATCACAATCTGCCCAAATGGACCTAAACCGCAGCGTTGGCCACTTCTCTGTTGCTTAGCACCCCAGGTGGCATCACAAACTAGCCCCCTATAAACTTTATTCTCCTTTAATTGACTTTTATTGGACAACCAGGGCCACGGACCGGGTTACTGATGCAGTGACCACCCCCTTAAGAACCGTCAGACCCAGCCCGAGTACCTAACGGCCCTGTTGGGACTCCCATTTTGGCGTCATGAACAGGATGTACCGACCCGGTAAACCAGGTCCCGTGCGCCTATCATGGGCTGGGTTGCCAACGGTGCGAAAAGCCGTACCTGTCCACTGTAAAGATTTCAATGAAAAAGGAGCATGTCCGTCAGTGAGACGGATCCACTTCCTAATATGGCTGGTGGGAAAAAGAAGAAGGAACCACCCACGATGGAGAGAGTGGGAATAGCTCAAGGGCATGGCAGAGAACCTGGCAAGCAAGATGACGAGTAGTAGTTGCCCGGAGCATGGAGTGGAAACGGTGGACTCCCCCAGCCAGCGGGAGCAGAACCTAGACCCGGAGTTCCTTGGAGTGGAGGTGGTGGAGCTGAGCAGCCAGCTCCTGAGGTCGCAGATCACTGCGATGTCAGCATGGAAGGAGGACTTGCTGGAGAAAGTGTGCAAGTGGCAGGCGGCCTCGTGACCACAGAAGCCAGAACTTCCCGGGCCAGGAGGTTGCAGGCCTGAGGATCTGCCCTGGAGAAAGAAGTAAGAAGTGACAGAACATAACTGTAAATAGTTAAGTAAACCTGGTTAGGTTTTGTTAATGGTAATTTGGTTAGGTCTTGTTAAGTCTAGTTAATGCAGAGACAGAGTGGTCATGGACAGTGAATGGCCAGAACTTTTATTGTACAAAGTTAGCACTTAATGTGCTCTTTGTTGGTTTTACATTTCCCCTTTAGAGGGCGAGTAGGACACTCTATGTCTTTAACAGAAGACCAAAGAACAAAAACCATCTGGCGTGGCCAAAAAAATGGTCCAACGAGGTGACCAGCTATTCCCTGTAGCCACGCCCAGGTCTTACGTTGGGGGTTTGAGATGGGTTCCTTCATATTGCACAGTGGAGGAGAATACCTGGTTCGGGACCTCACTGTATTTTATTAACCTCAGCTGCGTCACCATCTGCCCCAGTGGACCTGAACCGCGGCGTTGGCCATTTCCCTGTTGTCGAGCACCACAAACTAATCCCCTATAAACTTTATTCCCCTTTTAAAACCGCATGCAAATGCGTGCAAACGCAGCATTTTTTAGACTCCTAATGTAACGCATGCGTTAAAAAACGCAATGTTTACACGCTTTTTAATGCGTTTTGCATGCGTTTGCGTTTTCTGTGCGCAAGGTGGAAAATTTAACAGGAGAAAAATCTCGATAAACAAACACCGCCAATGGAACTACAGTGGGCGTGTATTTTAGGATATCTTTATATAGACCCTTGGACTGCTGAAATCTTCAGATTTTGCTACTGTATCCCGTGTCATGATGGATCTTCACATGGAGAGCTTTTATTTCAACCTGGATTTAAGTATCAAGCTGTTTCTTGCCTGTACTTTTGCTTGGGAGCAACAAAGAAATCGAGAAAGACAGAGGACAAGGTGTCGGCGTTTTTGGAGACACCCCATTACTGAACTCTGGAAGAACCATGGAGCCTACCACATGCTATATGGCGAGCTTAACGCCAACCCAAACAAATTCCCTGAATATACCAGGATGTCTCAAGAGGATTTTCAGGATTTGCTTGGTCGTGTCCAAGGAGTCATCCGGAGACAGGACACCCAGCTCCGTAGAGCGATTCCTGCAGAGGAATGTCTCCTGGTCACACTAAGGTGCGTAATACTTCTAAACAAATGCCTGCATAATTATTGTTGGTCTGCCATGTATTATTTGTATTTTCCTTTATGTGTTTAGCTAAACACCACGATAAATAGAACTGTTAGTAATTTTTTCTTTTTTTTTTCTTTCAGATTCCTGGCTACTGGAGAGAGCTTATCATTGCTTCACTTTCAGTACCAGCTTGGAATCTCCACATTGTCTGGAATAGTTGCGGACACCTGCCGGGCTTTGTGGAACGTTCTCCGGGATGAATTCTGGAGTGTGTGTAATTTCCACAACTGTTTGAGAGCGGGGGATGGAAAGCACATACGCATTATCAAGCCCGCCAGATCTGGATCTGATTATTTTAACTACAAGAAATATTTTTCTATAGTGCTCATGGCAATAACAGATGCAAACGGTCGCTTTATCGCCATGGAAATTGGAGCTTTTGGCCGTGGCAATGACTCCCAGACTTTCATGAACTCAGATATGGGCTGACGTTTGTATGGCAAAAATTTTAATTTTCCCATGCCACAACCTCACCTCAACACTAAAGGCCCACCAATGTCATTTGGTATGGTTGGGATGAGGCCTTTCAAATGTGTGAAAACCTACTGAAGCCATATTCCAGTCAGGACTTGAACCACATTAAAAGGATTTATAACTACAGACTGACCAGGGCCCGAAGAACAGTTGAGTGTACCTTTGGGATTCTTGTCTAAAATGGCACATTCTTGGGACAGCCATTAATCTAAAAATGGAGACAGTCGATGAGGTTGTCAAAGCCTGTGTGGTTCTCCACAATTACATAATGGCTAAGGAGTGACCCAACATTAAACTGGATGAACCAGTTGCAAACCCATTGCCAGATTACCAGCATCACCCGCTGCAGTCAACTGTTGAAGTTGCTCACATGCAGGACCAATTTGCTGCCTATTTTGTTTCTGATATTGGACGTGTGGCATGGGAAGATAATATTGTGTAAAATGTGCTCTTGGGTTTGGGTCTGTACTAGTTATATTTTAAATGTTACTAATATTTTTTGCACCAAGAGCGCAAGCAAGGAGTCTCGGAACTCGATCCCAAGACACAGGATTTGAGTTCATATAGACCTCATGCGCTCGACACCGCAACTGGGGTGTCAGAGTGACAGAAATAATAATAATAAAGATGCACGAAAGTGCGTGCGGTGCCGCACTGGCGGACGCCACTAACCACCTAGACTTGGGTCAGAAAAGCGCTGTGAAAGCGCACGGCGCCGCACTGGCGGTCACAGCAATTAGACGTTGTATTGTGTGTTACGTGCTGATAACTAAGTCGGGTGCTAGATAGCAATCATCCACCTTCCGCGAGCAGTCATACAATAGGGAGGGGATTTTAAAGAACGACTTTCACTCACAACACACACACGTTTACAAATGTACACTAGCGCATGGCTGTCCGGTCTTGCGAAGCTTATATAGATGCAGCATGTTCAGGACCTTCCAATAAAGGGCCAATGGGAAGCTGCCACAGAAGTTTAGCACCTTCAAGACCTTCCTGAAGGACCAATGGGAACGGCTGCAGCATCTGAACATGTGACCCTCGATCTCCAACGGGAGATCTCACCCTGGGCATGCTCAGAAGGGAAAAAGCAGGACTTAGACCCAAAAGCATCTGCTCGTCGATGCCCAGCACTGGCTTCAATGGCAGAAGCAGGAAAAGCAGCAGTAATCCTATGCACAGAGTGAGACTGAGCAAGACGCTGGGAACGTCTCCTGTTGTGAATTCAGCTTTTGGGCTCCCTCCGGTGGTTGTAGAGGGTAATGCAGTTGTGTCTGGATTGCAGGAGTGGACATGTGTTTCTACTAATTGCAGGACGGACTGGGGTATATAGCTTTGCAGGATCCTTTAATCAGTGCCAGTTGTCCATTGTTCTTGAAGGATTCACTTCCCTGCTGGTCTCTCCAGTTTGCTGTGTTTTTCTACAAAGATAAGTCCTGGCTTTGTTTTTTCTGTCCACCTGCAGTGGACCTTATAGTTCTGTGCATTTTCATGTTTTTGTCTTGTCCAGCTTGGTCTGTGAAGGATTTTTTGCAGCCTAGCTATTTCTCTGGAGATGCAGATATACCCCCCATGTCTTTAGTCAGATGTGAAAGGTCAACGTGTGCACAACCTTAAAGTGGTGCATGGTTAGGTTCCCAAACCAATGGATAAAATAATAACAAAACCCAGCACTCAACTTTGTTGTGAGAAGAAGATTTGGATGTTTTATTATATCCCAATGCACAACTCAAACGTTTCGGTCAAACATATGACCTTCGTCAGTGACTGTAAAGTATATATCAAAACAATACATCAAGATAGGATACAAAAATCATAAATAATAAATAAACAAAGTATATACAACATAGACATGAACAACCGTGCATGTTTATGGCAAGAAATTTTTTTTTTTTTTATCTATAGTGCGTACATGATAGCAGAGAGCTATATGACTATAGTGGCACAGTAAGTGAGACGAAAAATATAGAGAGATACATACCAATAAATTGGGATGTAGATAAATACTGGTGGCTATATGTGCTGTCTAAAATAGAGGTAAATACATAGAAAAACCGATTAGACCCGGTGGTGTAAGGAATAAAAGCCGGTGGGAAGCAAATCAATAATGCCTACCAATGATATCCAGAGTACAGCGTCAATCTAAGTGAGATTCTCCTAATGCAGCCTAAACAAAGGGGGGATAAATAAGGCAGTGATGTAGGTGCCAAGATCGGTGCCATAGTGGATCCGAGATGGTACAATGTCCTCAATAGTATACCTTGTAGATAGCTGATTCCGCGGTGTCCACCGCTGTAAGGGTAAGGAAACTAAGAGGATGGGGCATTTTAACCCTGGAGGGCGGGAGAACTGCCAGAAGTGACAATGTGAGCTACGTAGCGTCGGAGCCCATAATGGGGCGGAAGTGACGCGCTGAGTTAAACAGTGCAGACCGCACTGTGAGAGAACGCCGGGCGAGCGGGCAGGAGCCGGATATGACGAACCGGAAGTGGGGCACCGGACGTCATGAAGAGGATTCCCGTCGCCATATTGAATAAGGCAGGGCTGCACTATGTGTGATCGCTATATATGGAGAAAGAATAGACAGCCGTACTATGAGAAAATGCAGGAGTCAGATATGACGAACCGGAAGTGGGGCACCGGACGTAACGTAGAGGAGTCCCGTCGCCATTTTGGATGAGGCAGGGCTACGCTATGTGTGATCGCTATGTATAGAGGAGGAATAGACTACCCTACCATGTGATGTGGAGAGTACATGTGAGCTGGATATGATGTCCCAGAGAAGGGACAACGGGTATCTATGATGTAAATAAATGTACAGTATGTAAATAAATGTGAGTTAGTACATGCAGCTGGTGGAGCAACAAAAGGGCTTGTCATTTTGCCCTGCTTATCAATGTAAGACATTTGATCTAGAAATGGATCTATTACGTTTTTTTTTGTTATTAAGACTTAAAGCCCACTTTGCTGCCTCCCCTATTGCTCCACCAGCTGCATGTACTAACCCCATGTCAATCACGACATTGGGGTTACGCAATAAGAGTTCCTTTCGTCCTCCACAAGGGTCTCATGCAGTGGAGACCTTCATTGGCTTTGTTCAAGGTTCCTTCCACACCTTACGTGATGATATAGAGAAAGGTAGGTTACACTACCCTTCTAATCTCACCCCTGCAGAACATCAGGCATTGACAACACTACAACGGGACCCCACCCTAGTTATTAAACCAGCTGATAAGGGGGGTGCACTCGTAGTAATGGACAAGGCCCAATATATCACGGAAATACACCGTCAGCTCAGCGACACATCGGTCTATGACCAACTCTCAAGGGACCCCACTTCGGAGATTAGGAGTAAAATAGAAGCTGTGATAACCAAGTACTCTACTTTAGGTATTATCGATACCAAAACTTGTGATTTCCTCAGGAAAAACAATCCTATCACACCAGTGTTTTACACTTTACCTAAGATACATAAAGATCTGTCTAACCCACCGGGTAGACCAATCGTCGCTTCTACCGACTCCATTTTGTCTCCACTCTCAATATATCTAGAAAAAATCTTAACCCCCATCACACAGACATCCCCCTCCTTCATCTTGGATACAGGGGAGTTCCTGCAGTGTATTAGGGAGTTTCATAGGGTACCCACGAACACCCTTTTTGGTCACGTTAGATGTCAAGGATCTCTACACGTCCATCCCCCATCTCAATGGCATCAACGCAGTACATCATTCCTTGACTACAGCGGGTCTTACTAATGATCAGATTGATTTATGTGTCGAGTTACTGACTATTGTTCTATATAATAACTTTTTCCTTTTTCAGGACACTTTCTACCTCCAGAAGCGGGGTACCGCAATGGGCTCCAATGTGGCATCCCCGTATGCTAACACATATATGGCGGAATTTGAAACTTCTATCATCTATGGACATCCTCTATTTATCCAAAACGTCTCCATATGGAAGCGCTTCATAGATGACATTTTTTGCATCTGGGGTGGCACATTGGAGTCCTTGCAGGAATTTTTTCTGTTCCTCAATGGAGCCTGGCCAGGTATCAAGTTTACTATTAGCCACGATTTACATTCTATCAACTTCTTGGACACCATGGTGATCAAGGATCCAACAGGCGTTCTAACTACAGACCTCTTTTCCAAACCCACTGACAGAAACAGCTTGCTACATTATCGCAGCTTCCACCCACCATCAACCAAACGTTCCATACCAATTTCACAGTTTCAACGAGTAAAACGTATAGTTCCAGATAAAAACTTATGTGATGAACGACTCCAAAATATGACCACTAAATTCTTAGAGAGGGGTTATCCACCCACAGTCCTAGCACAATCCCGGGACCCTCCACCTAGGTCCCCTGCCAGAGATCAGGGTAAACGCATTCCCTTTGTACATTCATACCACCCCTTCTCCTTTATCCTTCACAAGGCCATTAGACGACACTGGCACCTTCTGTCAACAGCACATCCAGATATTCCCGAATTCAGGACACCATTCCTGCCATGCTTTAGACGGCCACCCAATTTGAGGGACAATTTAGTCAGAGCCGATATCGGGACAGGGGATCAGCGGAGACAAACTTTCCTATCACACCCCAAGACTGGCACCTTTCCATGCCTTCACTGTGCGCAGTGCCATAATGTACTTAAGGGTAACACGTTCCAACATCCCAGATCAGGCAAAACCTTTAAGATCAATCATTTCTTTACATGTGAGTCATCTTACGTTGTATACCTCATCAAGTGCCCATGTGGGCTTTTATACGTGGGAGAGACCACACAGTCAGTAAGAGATAGAATCTCTAAGCACAAATCCACAATTCGGTGCAAAAACCTACTCCTGCCGATCCCACACCATTTTCATACATTGGGTTATTCCGTTTCTCAACTACGATACCAGGTCATTGATAGTGTCCCACCTCCGAGGAGGGGCGGTGATAGAGTTGCTTCACTACACAAAAAAGAGGCGTTCTGGATACATACTTTGGAGACGTTGGCTCCCAAAGGTCTCAACCGTGATTATGAGCTTATGGCGTTTGTTTAACAGTTGTTGCTATATATGATCACTAATTTGCTCTTTTCTATCTTTTTAGAGTCGCCTGTACTGATTTATTGGCACCACGGATCACGAGCACCACCCTATCCACTGGTTATCACTGTGCTCCGAATGGGTCACGCCCACCCTCATCATCCTCTTTTTCTTCCTTTTTTTCTTCTTTTCCTTCTTTTTTCATTTCAGTCGGTCACTCATAGCCACGTTCCTCTACCCTTTGGAACATCAGTCCATTCTTATCTATCAACACAATCTATGACCATGTACTTGCCACAATGGTTTTCTTCCTCCCCTCTCCTCCTTTCATTTCTCCATGCTATATTAAGCGCTTCCATCCTACATGAGGTTTACCCACATTTATTTACATACTGTACATTTATTTACATCATAGATACCCGTTGTCCCTTCTCTGGGACATCAAATCTAGCTCACATGTACTCTCCACATCACATGGTAGGGTAGTCTATTCCTCCTCTATACATAGCGATCACACATAGCGTAGCCCTGCCTCATCCAAAATGGCGACGGGACTCCTCTACGTTACGTCCGGTGCCACACTTCCGGTTCGTCATATCTGACTCCTGCATTTTCTCATAGTACGGCTGTCTATTCTTTCTCCATATATAGCGATCACACATAGTGCAGCCCTGCCTTATTCAATACGGCGACGGGACTCCTCTTCATGACGTCCTGTGCCCCACTTCCGGTTCATCATATCCGGCTCCTGCCCGCTCGCCCGGCGTTCTCTCACAGTGCGGTCTGCACTGTTTAACTCAGCGCGTCACTTCCGCCCCATTATGGGCTCCGACGCTACGTAGCTCACATTGTCACTTCCGGCAGTTCTCCCGCCCTCCAGGGTTAAAATGCCCCATCCTCTTAGTTTCCTTACTCTTACAGCGGTGCACACCGCGGAATCAGCTATCTACAAGGTATACTATTGAGGACATTGTACCTTCTCGGATCCATTATGGCACCGATCTTGGCACCTACATCACTGCCTTATTTATCCCCCCTTTGTTTAGGCTGCATTAGGAGACTCTCACTTAGATTGACGCTGTACTCTGGATATCATTGGTAGGCCTTATTGATTTGCTTCCCACCGGCTTTTATTCCTTACACCACCGGGTCTAACCGGTTTTTCTATGTATTTACCTCTATTTTAGACAGCGCATATAGCCACCAGTATTTATCTACATCCCAATTTTTTGGTATGTATCTCTCTATATTTTTCTTCTCACTTACTGTGCCACTATAGTCCTATAGCTCTCTGCTATCATGTACGCACTATAGATAAAAAAAAAAATTTTCTTGCCATAAACATGCACGGTTGTTCATGTCTATGTTGTATATACTTTGTTTATTTATTATTTATGATTTTTGTATCCTATCTTGATGTATTGTTTTGATATATACTTTACAGTCACTGACGAAGGTCATATGTTTGACCGAAACGTTTGAGTTGTGCATTGGGATATAATAAAACATCCAAATCTTCTTCTCACAACAAAGTTGAGTGCTGGGTTTTGTTATTATTTTATTTTAGTCAGATGTGGTGATCTGTATTTTCTGCGGTGGGTATTTTCTAGTGTTTTGGTACTGACCGCATAGTACTCTGTTCTATTCTTTCTTTTTAGCTAGAATGGCCTCCTATGCTAAAATCTGATTTCATATCTGCATATGTTTTTTCCCTCTCCTCTCACAGTCAATATTTGTGGGGGGCTATCTATCCTTTGGGGATTTTCTCTGAGGCAAGATAGGTTTCCTGTTTCTGTCTTTAGGGGTAGTTAGATCTTAGGCTGTGCCGAGGGGTCTAGGGAGAGTTAGGTACCCCCCACGGCTGCTTTTAGTTGCGCTGCTAGGTTCAGGGTTTGCGGTCAGTACAGGGACCACCTTCTCCAGAGTACGTCTCATGCTGCTCCAAGGCCACCAGATCATAACAGTCTCCGCTGAGCAGACTCCACTGCGGCTAGAGAAGAATGGGAGACCACAGCAGAGATGGTTCGAGATTCCCCCTGTGCAGAGGCAGGAACTCGACACCTAACATTACCCCCCCTCCTAGGGCCCCACCTCCCTGGACCTCGCTACGCTCGAAGGCAGCAATGAGCTGTGGAGCTCGAATGTATTCAGCAGGCTCCCAGGACCTGTCCTCTGGGCCATAACCCTTCCAATCCACCAAATAGAATTTTTTTGCCACGTACCACCTTGCAACCTAAAATAGCGTTCACCTCGTAATCATCCGTAGACGAACCCGATGTCCCGGCAGATGACTCGGAAAACTGGGACATGTATACGGGTTTCAAGAGGGACACATGAAAGGTGTCGGTGATACCCAAGCGTGGAGGAAGGGCCAGACGGTAGACCACAGGGTTAACCTGTTCGAGGACCTTGAAGGGACCCAAGTGCGAGGTGCAAACTTAGTGGACTCAACACACAGCCTGATGTTACGGGCGGAGAGCCACACTAAGTCGCCAGGAGCAAAGGTCGGAGCGGGACGCCGATGAGCATTGGCGGAGGACCTCATTCTCTCCTTGGAGGCCCGAATGGCATCCTGAGTGCGGTCCCAAATGTCCCGTGCCTCCACAGCCCAGTCTGCCACCCTGGAGTCGGCGGAAGACACAGGCTTGGGCACAGGGACACGCGGATGCTGGCCGTAATTTAGGAGGAAAGGAGTCTGACCGGTGGAGTCGGCTACGACGTTGTTAAGCGCAAACTCTGCCCACAGTAGCAAGGATGCCCATTCATCCGGCCTGGCAGAAACAAAATGTCGTAAATATGTGACCAAGGTCTGGTTGGCCCTCTCTACCAACACCTTTGTCTCGGGATGATACGCCGAAGAGAGATTCAACTCAATACTGAGTAGACGACAAAGCTCTCTCCAGAATCGAGATGCAAACTGGGGACCCCGGTCACTAACAATTTTGTCTGGCATACCATGTAGGCAAAAAATGTTTGATGAACAACACAGCCAGAGCCCCTGCAGAAGGTAGCCATGGAAGAGGCACTAAGTGCACCATTTTGGAAAAATGGTCGGTGATCACCCAGATAATGGTGCAGTTACGAGACTTGGGTAAGCTCACTACAAAGTCCATCCAACCATCTCCCAGGGCCTGTCCACCACCGGCAGAGGGTAAAGCAAACCAGCTGGCCGTTGCCGAGGGGACTTGTTCTTGGCGCAAGAGACACATGCCCGAACATATTCTGCGACATCACAAGCCATATGCGGCCACCAATATGTCCTCGCCAGTAACTCAGATGTCCTTTTGGAACCAAAATGTCCACCCACCCTGGACGAGTGTGCCCAAGAGAGAACCTCCGGTCGCAAACTGGATGGAACAAAAGTCTTGCCCAGAGGCACAGACTCTAGCGAAACCAGGGCCACAGTTCTCAAGCTCTCGGTGGGGACAATAAGCCGAGGCTCCTCTTCCTCCTCCACAGATGACACAACGGAGCGAGAGAGAGTGTCGGCCCGAATGTTCTTCTCCCCAGAAAGAAAATGGAGGGTGAAATGAAACCGGGAGAAGAACATGGACCATCTGGCCTGGCGAGAATTTAACCGCTGGGCTGTCTGCAGGTACACCGAATTTTTATGATCTGTGAAGACTTGGAAGGGAAAACGAGCTCCCTCCAAGAGATGTCTCCACTCCGAGAAAGCCAACCTCATGGCTAGCAACTCCCTGTCCCCAATGGAATAATTCCTCTCTGCTGGTGAGAAGGTCTTAGAAAAGAAGAAGCAAGGATGCTTCTGACCTTGAGCATCCTTTTGGAAGAGGACTGCTCCAGCACCAACAGATGAGGCATCCACCTCCATGATAAATGGCTTACCTACATCGGGGCGATGTAGGATGGGAGCGCTAGCGAAGTGTGACTTTATTGAGTTAAAGGCCTTGGAGACCTCCTCAGACCACAATTTGGGATTTGCCCCCTTCTTGGTGAGAGCAACCAAGGGAGCTACCAAAGTTGAGAAGTGCGGAATGAACTGGCGATAATAATTAATGAACCCCATAAAGCGCTGCACCGCTTTAAGAGAATGGGGTTCCTGCCAGTCCATCACAGCCTGTAGTTTGGCAGGATCCATAGCCAATCCCTGAGCAGAGATGATATAGCCTAGGAAAGGTAAGGACTCCTGCTCGAACATACACTTCTCCAACTTGGCATAGAGGGAGTTTTGCCCGTAGGAGGTTGAAGACTTTGCAAACATCTCACCGGTGGGAGTCAATATCTGGAGAGTAGATGAGAATATCATCCAGATAGACTACGACCGAGGTGGAGAGCATATCCCGGAAAATGTTGTTCAGAAAGTCTTGGAAAACGGCTGGGGCATTACAGAGCCCGAAGGGCATCACCAGATATTCATAGTGCCCATCCCTGGTGTTAAAAGCCGTCTTCCATTCGTCCCCCTCACGGATGCGAATCAGGTTGTAAGCACCCCGCAGATCTAATTTAGTAAATACCCTTGCTCCCCGAAGCCTATCAAAGAGCTCAGATATCAAGGGCAAAAGATATTTATTCTTAACGGTGATGGCGTTAAGACTAGTGTTGAGCATTCCGATACCGCAAGTATCGGGTATCGGCCGATATTTGCGGTATCGGAATTCTGATACCGAGTTCCGATATTTTTGTGATATCGGGAATCGGTATCGGGAATAAGATTCATGTGTAAAATAAAGAATACAAATAAAAAATATTGATATGCTTACCCTCGGACGCGCCCTGGTTGTCACCGCTGCAACCGCCATGCTTCCCTTTCTAAGAATGAGCGCGTTAAGGACCTTCGATGACGTCGCGGCTTGTGATTGGTCGCTGAGCGGTCATGTTTCCTCTCCTTCAGACCCTGGGAACCATAGAGGATACCTTCCAATATTTGTGTCCCATTGACTTGTATTGGTATCGGATATCGGTATCGGCGATATCCGATATTTTTCGGATATCGGCCGATACCATCCGATACCGATACTTTCAAATATCGGACGGTATCGCTCAACACTAGTTAAGACCCCTATAGTCTATGCATGGACGCAATTCCCCATTCTTCTTCTGCACGAATAAGAACCCTGCCCCAGCAGGTGACACTGACTTCCTAATGAATCCTCTTGCCAGATTTTCCTGGATGTACTGTGACATTGCCTCCTTCTTCGGGAGAGATAACGGATAAACTCGACCCCGGGGAGGCTCAGCACCAGGCAAGAGATCAATAGGACAGTCATAGGGGCGATGGGGCAGAAGGGTCTCCGCCGCCTTTTTGGAGAACACGTCTGCATAAGACCAATATTGCTTGGGGAGACGGGATAAATCTGCGGGTACCTCTGTAAAAGAAACCACCAGGAACACAGATGCATATACTATGGTCCAAGAAGTGCCACAAAAATATTCATAAAATGAACATATTTATTACATATAGATTAAAATACACTACGTACATACATACAAAAAACATGACAGACAGGGTGCCTCTATACAACCAGAAAAAGCGGTCAGCACGAGTGAAGTACGGTACTTATTAAATACACAAATCAGATAAATCTAGGGGTGTGACTATACCAAGTCCATCTAGTTATAGCGCTGCATATATTTGTTTCATACACTAAATGGTTACACTGGACCAAAATTGTCCCTCCAAGTATATAGACAAGTACTGGTAGGCGTTGCTAAATTGCTTCCGCTTGGATCTAATGCACCACGCTACAACTGGTAAACCAAAATAGTACACTGTTCCAAGTATAGACCAAGGTTTTTATCCCATTCACCTCCATCTACTGACTGTCGAAAGACCTATGCCATGATGGCAATATCCTCAGCAAATTCTCGATGGTTCACGTGAATAGTCCCTTGCCCCGTACATATTACCTGCTAAAGATCTTCACTCGGACATGCTCGGCCTGGTGGCGTGCTGTTACCGCATACCCCGACACACGTTTCGCGTGATGCTTCTTCCTGGGGGCGTGTCTTAAATCAAAAACATTGTGGGCGGTACCTGAGTGTCTGTGTCATATTGAACATGCGCACATGCTTCGCACAATCCCGGCGATCCTAGACGCAGAAACGGCCTGCATACGTCAGACAGCTGTGAAGAGGAGGAGTGATTTAGATCTAGATCTCACCACCCGCCAATAAAGATCCGCCATCCTACAAAGGTTAGACAGCATATCCTTACTGGCCCATTGCAACAGACCACCTGACAGTGGAGCCTGACATACGGCATATATAACACGCCTGCCAAACTGGCAGTAGCGTTACCATGGACACCCGGTTACATCCCGATCACAAAGCACAACGAGCCCTATAATCAACCCTATAGAGGGAATCGCCAAAAAAACATTGGCAACCTATATCAGCCATTGTTATAACAGGGTATAAGTGTGAGTGGAGCGTGAATAAATAAGCCACTAGTATAAAAACTGGTGGGGTAACCAAAAAGATGATCTGGCAAGTGCAAACACAATTAGATTGCCAGAATTGTTGTGAATTCTGTGGCAGAGCTCCCTCCTGTGGTCACAAGTGGTACTTCGGCTGATTCTCTCTGTGAGCTTCCGTTGGTGGAGTTTCCTTCCTCAAGTGATGTGGTGAAGTCGTTAGGTGCTGCTCTATTTAACTCCACCTAGTGCTTTGATCCTGGCCTCCAGTCAATGTTCTAGTATTGGACCTGTTTCCTCCTGGATCGTTCCTGTGGCCTGCTGCTCTGCATAGCTAAGTTCCTCTTTGCTATTTGTTTGCTGTTTTTTTCTGTCCAGCTTGTCAATTTGTTTTTTTCTGCTTGCTGGAAGCTCTGGGATGCAGAGGGTGTACCTCCGTGCCGTTAGTTCGGTACGGAGGGTCTTTTTGCCCCCTTTGCGTGGTTTTTGTAGGGTTTTGTGTTGACCGCAAAGTTACCTTTCCTATCCTCGCTCTGTTCAGAAAGTTGAGCCTCACTTTGCTAAATCTATTTCATCTCTACGTTTGTCTTTTCATCTTAACTCACAGTCATTATATGTGGGGGCTGCCTTTTCCTTTGGGGTATTTCTCTGAGGCAAGGTAGGCTTATTTTCTATCTTCAGGCTAGCTAGTTTCTCAGGCCATGCCGAGTTGCATAGGGAGCGTTAGGCGCAATCCACGGCTGCCTTTAGTGTGGTTGGAGAGGATTAGGGATTGCGGTCAACAGAGTTCCCACGTCTCAGAGCTCGTTCTTGTTTTTTGGGTTATTGCCAGGTCACTGTATGTGCGCTGACCTCTATGTCCATTGTGGTACTGAATTACCTTTCATAACAGTACTGGAGGCCCAAAGTACTAATGATTCTCAATAGAGGGAAAAAAGAAGTTCTGAGACCATTTTTTTTCCTCTGCACTGTGTTTTGCCTTTTTTTTCCCCTAGACATTTGTGTGGTTCAGGACACAGGTGTAGCACTGGACATTAAAGGTCTGTCTTCATGTGTGGATCAGCTCACGGCAAGAGTGCAAAGTATTCAAGACTTTGTGGTTCAGAATTCTATGATAGAACCGAGAATTACTATTCCTGATTTGTTTTTTGGAGATAGAACTAAATTTCTGAGTTTCAAAAATAATTGTAACCTATTTCTGTCTTTGAAACCTCGCTCCTCTGGTGACCCAGTTCAACAAGTTAGGATCGTTATTTCTTTTTTGCGTAGTGACCCTCAGGACTGGGCATTTTCTCTTGCGTCAGGAGATCCTGCATTAAGTAATATCGATGCGTTTTTCCTGGCGCTCGGATTGCTGTACGATGAGCCTAATTCTGTGGATCAGGCAGAGAAGAATTTGCTGGCTCTGTGTCAGGGTCAGGATGAAATAGAGGTATATTGTCAGAAATTTAGAAAGTGGTCCGTACTCACTCAGTGGAATGAAGGTGCACTCGCAGCTATTTTCAGAAAAGGTCTCTCTGAAGCCCTTAAGGATGTCATGGTGGGATTTCCTATGCCTGCTGGTCTGAATGAGTCTATGTCTTTGGCCATTCAGATCGGTCGACGCTTGCGCGAGCGTAAATCTGTGCACCATTTGGCGGTATTACCTGAGCTTAAACCTGAGCCTATGCAGTGCGATAGGACTTTGACCAGAGTTGAACGGCAAGAACACAGACGTCTGAATGGGCTGTGTTTCTACTGTGGTGATTCCACTCATGCTATCTCTGATTGTCCTAAGCGCACTAAGCGGTTCGCTAGGTGTGCCACCATTGGTACGGTACAGTCAAAATTTCTTCTGTCCGTTACCTTGATCTGCTCTTTGTCATCGTATTCTGTCATGGCATTTGTGGACTCAGGCGCTGCTCTGAATTTGATGGACTTGGAGTATGCTAGGCGTTGTGGGTTTTTCTTGGAGCCCTTGCAGTGTCCTATTCCATTGAGAGGAATTGATGCTACGCCTTTGGCCAAGAATAAGCCTCAGTACTGGACCCAGCTGACCATGTGCATGGCTCCTGCACATCAGGAGGTTATTCGCTTTCTGGTGTTGCATAATCTGCATGATGTGGTCGTGTTGGGGTTGCCATGGCTACAAGTCCATAGTCGAGTATTAGATTGGAAATCCATGTCTGTGTCCAGCTGGGGTTGTCAGGGGGTACATGGTGATGTCCCATTTCTGACTATTTCGTCATCCACCCCTTCTGAGGTTCCTGAGTTCTTGTCTGATTACCGGGATTTATTTGATGAGCCCAAGTCCGATACCCTACCTCCGCATAGGGATTGTGATTGTGCTATCGATTTGATTCCTGGTAGTAAATTCCCAAAAGGTCGACTGTTTAATTTGTCTGTGCCTGAGCACGCCGCTATGCGGAGTTATGTGAAGGAGTCTTTGGAGAAGGGGCATATTCGCCCGTCATCGTCGCCATTAGGAGCAGGGTTCTTTTTTGTAGCCAAGAAGGATGGTTCACTGAGACCTTGTATAGATTACCGCCTTCTAAATAAGATCACGGTTAAATTTCAGTACCCCTTGCCATTGTTATCTGATTTGTTTGCTCGGATTAAGGGGGCTAGTTGGTTCACCAAGATAGATCTTCGTGGTGCGTATAATCTTGTGCGTATTAAGCGAGGCGATGAGTGGAAAACTGCATTTAATACGCCCGAGGGCCATTTTGAGTATCTAGTAATGCCATTCGGACTTGCCAATGCTCCATCAGTGTTTCAGTCCTTTATGCATGACATCTTCCGAGAGTATCTGGATAAATTCCTGATTGTGTACTTAGATGACATTTTGATCTTCTCGGATGATTGGGAGTCTCATGTGAAGCAGGTCAGAACGGTGTTTCAGGTCCTGCGTACTAATTCTTTGTTTGTGAAGGGATCAAAGTGTCATTTCATTTTTGGGGTTCATCTTTTCCCCTTCTACTATCGAGATGGACCCTGTTAAGGTCCAAGCCATCCATAATTGGACTCAGCCGACATCTCTGAAAAGTCTCCAAAAGTTCCTGGGCTTTGCTAATTTTTATCGTCGCTTCATCTGCAATTTTTCTAGTATTGCTAAACCATTGACCGATTTGACCATGAAAGGTGCTGATGTGGTCAATTGGTCTTCTGCTGCTGTGGAAGCTTTTCAAGAGTTGAAGCGTCGTTTTTCTTCTGCCCCTGTGTTGTGTCAACCAGATGTTTCGCTTCCGTTCCAGGTCGAGGTTGATGCTTCTGAGATTGGAGCAGGGGCTGTTGTGTCGCAGAGAAGTTCTGATTGCTCGGTGATGAAACCATGCGCCTTCTTTTCCAGGAAGTTTTCGCCTGCTGAGCGAAATTATGATGTGGGCAATCGAGAGTTGCTGGCCATGAAGTGGGCATTCGAGGAGTGGCGTCATTGGCTTGAAGGAGCTAAGCATCGGGTGGTGGTCTTGACTGATCATAAGAACTTGACTTATCTCCAGTCCGCCAAGTGGTTGAATCCTAGACAAGCTCGTTGGTCGTTGTTTTTTGCCCGTTTTGACTTTGTGATTTCATACCTTCCGGGCTCTAAAAATGTGAAGGCGGATGCTCTGTCTAGGAGTTTTGTGCCCGACTCTCCGGGTGTATCTGAGACGGCGGGTATCCTCAAGGAGGGAGTAATTGTGTCTGCCATCTCCCCTGATTTGCGGCGGGTGCTGCAAAAATTTCAGGCTAATAAACCTAATCGTTGCCCAGCGGAGAAACTGTTTGTCCCTGATAGGTGGACGAATAAAGTTATCTCTGAGGTTCATTGTTCGGTGTTGGCTGGTCATCCTGGAATCTTTGGTACCAGAGAGTTAGTGGCTAGATCCTTTTGGTGGCCATCTCTGTCGCGGGATGTGCGTACTTTTGTGCAGTCCTGTGGGATTTGTAACATAGTAACATAGTAACATAGTTAGTAAGGCCGAAAAAAGACATTTGTCCATCCAGTTCAGCCTATATTCCATCATAATAAATACCCAGATCTACGTCCTTCTACAGAACCTAATAATTGTATGATACAATATTGTTCTGCTCCAGGAAGACATCCAGGCCTCTCTTGAACCCCTCGACTGAGTTCGCCATCACCACCTCCTCAGGCAAGCAATTCCAGATTCTCACTGCCCTAACAGTAAAGAATCCTCTTCTATGTTGGTGGAAAAACCTTCTCTCCTCCAGACGCAAAGAATGCCCCCTTGTGCCCGTCACCTTCCTTGGTATAAACAGATCCTCAGCGAGATATTTGTATTGTCCCCTTATATACTTATACATGGTTATTAGATCGCCCCTCAGTCGTCTTTTTTCTAGACTAAATAATCCTAATTTCGCTAATCTATCTGGGTATTGTAGTTCTCCCATCCCCTTTATTAATTTTGTTGCCCTCCTTTGTACTCTCTCTAGTTCCATTATATCCTTCCTGAGCACCGGTGCCCAAAACTGGACACAGTACTCCATGTGCGGTCTAACTAGGGATTTGTACAGAGGCAGTATAATGCTCTCATCATGTGTGTCCAGACCTCTTTTAATGCACCCCATGATCCTGTTTGCCTTGGCAGCTGCTGCCTGGCACTGGCTGCTCCAGGTAAGTTTATCATTAACTAGGATCCCCAAGTCCTTCTCCCTGTCAGATTTACCCAGTGGTTTCCCGTTCAGTGTGTAATGGTGATATTGATTCCCTCTTCCCATGTGTATAACCTTACATTTATCATTGTTAAACCTCATCTGCCACCTTTCAGCCCAAGTTTCCAACTTATCCAGATCCATCTGTAGCAGAATACTATCTTCTCTTGTATTAACTGCTTTTCTCGTGCCAGTGGGTTGCTTTTGCCCTTGCCGGTCCCGAAGATGCCTTGGACACATACAGTGGGGCAAAAAAGTATTTAGTCAGTCAGCAATAGTGCAAGTTCCACCACTTAAAAAGATGAGAGGCGTCTGTAATTTACATCATAGGTAGACCTCAACTATGGGAGACAAACTGAGAAAAAAAAATCCAGAAAATCACATTGTCTGTTTTTTTATCATTTTTTTTGCATATTATGGTGGAAAATAAGTATTTGGTCAGAAACAAACAATCAAGATTTCTGGCTCTCACAGACCTGTAACTTCTTCTTTAAGAGTCTCCTCTTTCCTCCACTCATTACCTGTAGTAATGGCACCTGTTTAAACTTGTTATCAGTATAAAAAGACACCTGTGCACACCCTCAAACAGTCTGACTCCAAACTCCACTATGGTGAAGACCAAAGAGCTGTCAAAGGACACCAGAAACAAAATTGTAGCCCTGCACCAGGCTGGGAAGACTGAATCTGCAATAGCCAACCAGCTTGGAGTGAAGAAATCAACAGTGGGAGCAATAATTAGAAAATGGAAGACATACAAGACCACTGATAATCTCCCTCGATCTGGGGCTCCACGCAAAATCCCACCCCGTGGGGTCAGAATGATCACAAGAACGGTGAGCAAAAATCCCAGAACCATGCGGGGGGACCTAGTGAATGAACTACAGAGAGCTGGGACCAATGTAACAAGGCCTACCATAAGTAACACACTACGCTACCATGGACTCAGATCCTGCAGTGCCAGACGTGTCCCACTGCTTAAGCCAGTACATGTCCGGGCCCGTCTGAAGTTTGGTAGAGAGCATTTGGATGATCCAGAGGAGTTTTGGGAGAATGTCCTATGGTCTGATGAAACCAAACTGGAACTGTTTGGTAGAAACACAACTTGTCGTGTTTGGAGGAAAAAGAATACTGAGTTGCATCCATCAAACACCATACCTACTGTAAAGCATGGTGGTGGAAACATCATGCTTTGGGGCTGTTTCTCTGCAAAGGGGCCAGGACGACTGATCCGGGTACATGAAAGAATGAATGGGGCCATGTATCGTGAGATTTTGAGTGCAAACCTCCTTCCATCAGCAGGGGCATTGAAGATGAAACGTGGCTGGGTCTTTCAACATGACAATGATCCAAAGCACACCGCCAGGGCAACGAAGGAGTGGCTTCGTAAGAAGCATTTCAAGGTCCTGGAGTGGCCTAGCCAGTCTCCAGATCTCAACCCTATAGAAAACCTTTGGAGGGAGTTGAAAGTCCGTGTTGCCAAGCGAAAAGCCAAAAACATCACTGCTCTAGAGGAGATCTGCATGGAGGAATGGGCCAACATACGAACAACAGTGTGTGGCAACCTTGTGAAGACTTACAGAAAACGTTTGACCTCTGTCATTGCCAACAAAGAATATATTACAAAGTATTGAGATGAAATTTTGTTTCTGACCAAATACTTATTTTCCACCATAATATGCAAATAAAATGTTAAAAAAACAGACAATGTGATTTTCTGGATTTTTTTTTCTCAGTTTGTCTCCCATAGTTGAGGTCTACCTATGATGTAAATTACAGACGCCTCTCATCTTTTTAAGTGGTGGAACTTGCACTATTGCTGACTGACTAAATACTTTTTTGCCCCACTGTATCTCTATGGATTTTATTTCAGATCTTCCCGTCTCTCAAAAGATGTCAGTCATTTGGGTGGTCTGTGATCGCTTCTCTAAGATGGTCCATTTGGTACCCTTGTCTAAATTGCCTTCCTCCTCTGATTTGGTGCCATTGTTTTTCCAGCATGTGGTTCGTTTACATGGCATTCCAGAGAATATCGTTTCTGACAGAGGTTCCCAGTTTGTTTCGAGGTTTTGGCGAGCCTTTTGTGGTAGGATGGGCATTGACTTGTCTTTTTCCTCGGCTTTCCATCCTCAGACTAATGGCCAGACCGAACGAACCAATCAGACCTTGGAAACATATCTGAGATGCTTTGTTTCTGCTGATCAGGATGACTGGGTGTCCTTTTTTCCTTTGGCTGAGTTCGCCCTTAATAATCGGGCCAGCTCGGCTACCTTGGTTTCACCGTTTTTCTGCAACTCTGGGTTCCATCCTCGTTTCTCTTCAGGGCAGGTTGAGTCTTCGGACTGTCCTGGTGTGGATACTGTTGTGGACAGGTTGCAGCAGATTTGGACTCATGTAGTGGACAATTTGACTTTGTCCCAGGAGAAGGCTCAACGTTTCGCTAATCGCAGACGCTGTGTGGGTCCCCGACTTCGGGTTGGGGACTTGGTTTGGTTATCTTCTCGTCATATTCCTATGAAGGTTTCCTCTCCTAAGTTTAAACCTCGTTTTATTGGTCCGTATAGGATTTCTGAGGTTCTTAATCCTGTGTCTTTTCGTCTGACCCTTCCAGATTCTTTTTCCATACATAACGTATTCCATAGGTCATTGTTGCGGAGATACGTGGCACCTATGGTTCCATCTGTTGATCCTCCTGCCCCGGTTTTGGTGGAGGGGGAGTTGGAGTATATTGTGGAGAAGATTTTGGATTCTCGTGTTTCAAGGCGGAAACTCCAGTATCTGGTTAAGTGGAAGGGTTATGCTCAGGAAGATAATTCCTGGGTCTTTGCCTCTGATGTCCATGCTCCCGATCTTGTTCGTGCCTTTCATATGGCTCATCCTGGTCGTCCTGGGAGCTCTGGTGAGGTTTCGGTGACCCCTCCTCAAGGGGGGGTACTGTTGTGAATTCTGTGGCAGAGCTCCCTCCTGTGGTCACAAGTGGTACTTCGGCTGATTCTCTCTGTGAGCTTCCGTTGGTGGAGGAGAGTGGTACTGCGGCTTCTGAGTTTCCTTCCTCAGGTGATGTGGTGAAGTCGTTAGGTGCTGCTCTATTTAACTCCACCTAGTGCTTTGATTCTGGCCTCCAGTCAATGTTCTAGTATTGGACCTGTTTCCTCCTGGATCGTTCCTGTGGCCTGCTGCTCTGCATAGCTAAGTTCCTCGTTGCTATTTGTTTGCTGTTTTTTTCTGTCCAGCTTGTCAATTTGTTTTTTTCTGCTTGCTGGAAGCTCTGGGACGCAGAGGGTGTACCTTCGTGCCGTTAGTTCGGTACAGAGGGTCTTTTTGCCCCCTTTGCGTGGTTTTTGTAGGGTTTTGTGTTGACAAAGTTACCTTTCCTATCCTCGCTCTGTTCAGAAAGTTGGGCCTCACTTTGCTAAATCTATTTCATCTCTACGTTTGTCTTTTCATCTTAACTCACAGTCATTATATGTGGGGGCTGCCTTTTCCTTTGGGGTATTTCTCTGAGGCAAGGTAGGCTTATTTTCTATCTTCAGGCTAGCTAGTTTCTCAGGCCGTGCCGAGTTGCATAGGGAGCGTTAGGCGCAATCCACGGCTGCCTTTAGTGTGGTTGGAGAGGATTAGGGATTGCGGTCAACAGAGTTCCCACGTCTCAGAGCTCGTTCTTGTTTTTTGGGTTATTGCCAGGTCACTGTATGTGCGCTGACCTCTATATCCATTGTGGTACTGAATTACCTTTCATAACACAGAATATATAGAGGAGAAAAGTGACTACTCAGAAAAGCAATAATAATCCATTACTATATTATCTATAAATAACATGTAGAGCCCAAGTGCAGTTATATGAATTTACCAAAGTGAAAAAAACAGGACTCTCATGTAAGTGAACGCTTGATGTATATGACTCTACTAATGGCATATGTATCCGGATAAAATGAAGGGCGACATCCTCCCACTGCAGTTAGGGGGCAAAAAGTCGCCACTATCATCCAATAACGGACACTGCCATATGTGTCCATCAGCGTATACTATATATATTTATTTCATAAAAAAGATAAAAGTAAAAATAAAATTAAAAATAAAAATAAAACAGTGCATTTATGTGAAAAGTGAAAAGTAAAACACTGAAACCATGATAAAGTGATGAGTAACATCTGCATCTTTAATAAAAATCAGATGTGACCTAAATATACATATAAGTGCGTACAGTGAAGTGAGATACAATATTTGGGCATAATGTTGAAAATTAGGACCACATTTTGAACAGACCCCCAATACCCACATATTGGCGTACATTGTGATCAAAATACACGTAAATAGTACATTGGTGTATATGAAGCAACTAGAATTTATACATTTAGGAGGTACTATTGTAACAATTAATCCACCTAATGGAAATAGACAATAATGTCCACATCCATCGTTGGATTTAATTAATGATAGATTACCCGCAACTATAAATAGCATTATCATAGTCCGTATCATTTGACTTTAGCACAAAAACATCCTTAAAAATCTCGGACGAATAATACATTGTTGATCTGTCCTTAGATTTTGCTGATATAGGATATGTTACAATCGTTAGTGTCCATATGCATCCACAGAGTCCACAGTTAAATCCAATAGGGTAAATATCGAGGGATGCAAGCATGACCCATCCCATTCAAGGCACAACATATCCTCATGTATCCAGAATGTCCAATGTGTGTCCAATTTGTAGCCTGTGCTAAAGATAAAATTCCTCTGCCCAGATTTTTATAGTTCTCATCCATACCTGAATAGGGGCTGAGGTACGAAACCATCAACAGGTGGTATCAATGCGGAAGACCAGCAGAAATGCCGGTGAAAATATCCATAGGTAAGTATAAAAATGCCTGGCATAGTCAGGCATTACCCGTAGGTAAGTAAAAATTGTCTGGAATAGTTCATAACCTTTATAAAAAGGAGCCTGTCCTCAGATGTCCCGGATATCCACAGTGCTATCTCCACATAAGATGAAAAACTCTTCACCCAGATGCAGCCGGCTTGTTACAGTTCTCAGACGACATCTAGATGCACACTGAAGCATACGGCCACCAAAAGACGATATCCATATCAAATACCAAAAATATATACCTCACTAGAGTTACTTTCAAGGGCCAAAGACTCCAAATTAGCCAAGGCTTCTTTTTCCTCATCAGTAGTAAATTCCTCATTGTCTCGATAGTGAAGTTTTTTCAAGATTAATTTTCGTGAAAAGAGATGCAAGTCCTTTATTAGTGTGAAAACATCTTAAATTGATCGTTCTTTCTATATGTTTTCTTTTTAAAGAAATCACTCATTTTTGGGTTACCCCCATGCCTGGTACGTCCATTCCATGGTGTGGTCTCAACCATTTGTTTTGAAGACCCGGCATCGGATACTGAAGAGACTGAACTGAACGAGGCACTCCTGGACATATTGCTTACTTCACCCATCTTGGATCCTTGCCATTTATACACTCTGTTGTTCTCATAGTCTGAGACATCCCTTTGGTATTTTTTACTCTTGGTGGAACATATATCCTTTTCCCATTTTTCTAAATCTTTATCCACATCTTTTAGAAATACATCAATATTTTCTTTTTTCATGTCTTTTTTAAAGGTTTCTTCTAATTTTCTTAGTTCATCCTCAATTTTTTTGATGGAAACTGCATTACTTTCGATAAGTATTTGCAGGAACTCAAGAGAACAAGTGGTGGCAGCTGCCATCCACCGATCAATTAGTCCTTGTTCTCCGAGATCAAAAGTGGGAAATAATTGCACCCTCAAGCCTCTAGGAATGATTTTTTGGTTGACATAATTCTCCAATGCAATTTTTGTCCACCAAATTTTTGTTTTTTTTGTGTACAAAGTTCTTATATTGTTTCATTAAATCTCTTTCCATACTTGTAACATCTTTACTTGGTTGTGAGGCACCTGTACGAAACATATCCGATGCTTTTTGTCGCCATGAGGATTCTCTGGTGAAAAAATCCATTTTAGTTAAACGGGTCAACTGTCTGGAGACAGAAATATAAACTGTAAGCACAATGCCCAAACCCATAACCCAAAACAGGGAGTGGGTAACACTTCATATAATACACTAGAAACCACCAGGAACACAGATGCATATACTATCGTCCAAGACGTGCCGCAAAAATATTCATAAAATGAACATATTTTATTACATATAGATTAAAATACACTACGTACATACATACAAAAAACATGACAGACAAGGTGCCTCTATACAACCAGAAAAAGCGGTCAGCACGAGTGAAGTATTTATTAAATACACAAATCAGATAAATCTAGGGGTGTGACTATACCAAGTCCATCTAGTTATAGCGCTGCATATATTTGTTTCATACACTAAATGGTTACACTGGACCAAAATTGTCCCTCCAAGTATATAGACAAGTACTGGTAGGCGTTGCTAAATTGCTGCCGCTTGGATCTAATGCACCGCGCTACAACTGGTAAACCAAAATAGTACACTGTTCCAAGTATAGACCAAGGTTTTTATCCCATTCACCGCCATCTACTGACTGTCGAAAGACCTATGCCATGATGGCAATATCCTCAGCAAATTCTCGATGGTTCACGTGAATAGTCCCTTGCCCCGTACATATTACCTGCTAAAGATCTTCACTCGGACGTGCTCGACCTAGTGGCGTGCTGTTACCGCATACCCCGACGCGCGTTTCGCGTGATGCTTCTTCCTGGCGGCGTGTCTTAAACGGTACGTCTCATTGGTCTTTATATGGTAACCATCCAATCAAAAACATTGTGGGCGGTACCTGAGTGTCTGTGTCATATCGAACATGCGCACATGCTTTGCACAATCCCGACGATCCTAGACGCAGAAACGGCCTGCATACGTCAGACATCTGTGAAGAGGAGGAATGATCTAGATCTCACCACTCGCCAATAAAGATCCGCCATCCTACAAAGGTTAGACAGCATATCCTTACTGGTCCATTGCAACAGACCACCTGACAGTGGAGCCTGACGTACGGCATATATAACACGCCTGCCAAACTGGCAGTAGCGTTACCATGGACACCCGGTTACATCCCGATCACAAAGCACAACGAGCCCTATAATCAACCCTATAGAAGGAATCGCCAAAAAACCATTGGCAACCTATATCAGCCATTGTTATAACAGGGTATAAGTGTGGGGGGAGCGTGAAAAAATAAGCCACTAGTATAAAAACCGGTGGGGTAACCAAAAAGATGATCTGGCAAGTGCAAACACAATTAGATTGCCAGAATAGATAGAGGAGAAAAGTGGCTGCTCAGAAAAGCAATAATAATCCATTACTATATTATCTATAAATAACATGTAGAGCCCAAGTGCAGTTATATGAATTTACCAAAGTGAAAAAAACAGGACTCTCATGTAAGTGAACGCTTGATGTATATGACTCTACTAATGGCATATGTATCCGGATAAAATGAAGGGCGACATCCCCCCACTGCAGTTAGGGGGTAAAAAGTCGTCACTATCATCCAATAACGGACACTGCCATATGTGTCCATCAGCGTATACTATATATATTTATTTCATAAAAAAGATAAAAGTAAAAATAAAATTAAAAATAAAAATAAATCTGTGCATTTATGTGAAAAGTAAAACACTGAAACCGTGATAAAGTGATGAGTAACATCTGCATCTTTAATAAAAATCAGATGTGACCTAAATATACATATAAGTGTGTACAGTGAAGTGAGATACAATATTTGGGCATAATGTTGAAAATTAGGACCACATTTTGAACAGACCCCCAATACCCACATATTGGCGTACATTGTGATCAAAATACACGTAAATAGTACATTGGTGTATATGAAGCAACTAGAATTTATACATTTAGGAGGTACTAATGTAACAATTAATCCACCTAATGGAAATAGACAATAATGTCTACATCCATCGTTGGATTTAATTAATGATAGATTACCCGCAACTATAAATAGCATTATCATAGTCCGTATCATTTGACTTTAGCACAAAAACATCCTTAAAAATCTCGGACGAATAATTGTTGATCCGTCCTTAGATTTTGCTGATATAGGATATGTTACAATCCTTAGTGTCCATATGCATCCACAGAGTCCGCAGTTAAATCCAATAGGGTAAATATCGAGGGATGCAAGCATGACCCATCCCATTCAAGGCACAACATATCCTCAAGTATCCAGAATGTCCAATGTGTGTCCAATTTGTAGCCTGTGCTTAAAGATAAAATTCCTCTGCCCAGATTTTTATAGTTCTCATCCAATACCTGAATAGGGGCTGAGGTACGAAACCATCAACAGATGGTATCAATGCGGAAGACCAGCAGAAATGCCGGTGAAAATATCCATAGGTAAGTATAATATCAGGAGAAACCACCAGGTGGCACTCCCCAGTGGTTAATGCTGCCCTGACAGTGAGAACCCAGAGTCTCAGACAGCCTGTGACAGCTATACTCACAGCGCCCGAGAGCTGGGCAAGAAAACACCGTAACAGCTGAGCTGGAGAGAGCAGAACGCCAGGTAGTGAATGTACTGAAAGGACCTGTGGTCACGTGACAACAGAGGCGGGGCTTAGTGTCCTGTAGCAGGAGTATGCAGGATACTACAGGAACAAAGGGTACAGGAGAAGGGAAAGGGAGTCACCGGAACCCAGGGAAAGGATGGGGCAAAGGGAGGCGCAATCCAAGACAAGCCGAGGTCAATAAACGGGAACGGAAACGCAGTACACAAGGAGCAAGGAAATAAAGAATAGTCAGGGACGTGGCAGGAGTCAGAAAACCAGAGAAGCAGATACACAGTACAGAATCAGAAGGCAAAATCACACCAGGGAACAGAACCGAGTCAGAACCATACAAGCAAACTAGAATACTGGCACAAGGCACAAGCAAACAGAGGTCAACACACTCAGCCGATAGCAAAAGTATAACTGACAGAGATTGAAGCTTCCCAGGACTATAAGAAGCTCACCCCGAACCAAAGAGAAGGCCAATAACAAGCCCCAGGTGTGCAGGTCAGAGCCTGCACTGATCAACACATTAACCCCTGGCGTGCAGGTGAAACCCAGCACTGGGATCATGACATATAAAAATGCCTGGCATAGTCAGGCATTACCCGTAGGTAAGTAAAAATTGTCTGGCATAGTTCATAACCTTTATAAAAAGGAGCCTGTCCTCAGATGTCCCGGATATCCACAGTGCTATCTCCACATAAGATGAAAAACTCTTCACCCAGATGCAGCCGGCTTATTACAGTTCTCAGACGACATCTAGATGCACACTGAAGCATACGGCCACCAACAGACGATATCCATATCAAATACCAAAAATATATACCTCACTAGAGTTACTTTCAAGGGCCTAAGACTCCAAATTAGCCAAGGCTTCTTTTTCCTCATCAGTAGTAAATTCCTCATTGTCTCGATAGTGAAGTTTTTTCAAGATTAATTTTCGTGAAAAGAGATGCAAGTCCTTTATTAGTGTGAAAACATCTTAAATTGATCGTTCTTTCTATATGTTTTCTTTTTAAAGAAATCACTAGTTTTTGGGTTACCCCCATGCCTGGTACGTCCATTCCATGGTGTGGTCTCAACCATTTGTTTTGAAGACCCGGCATCGGATACTGAAGAGACTGAACTGAACGAGGCACTCCTGGACATATTGCTTACTTCACCCAGCTTCAAAGCTACTCTGCGAAACGGCGCTTGTTCGGCGCGGGGGGCCTCCACACCACCTCATTCTCCATCTCTACCTGGGCGCACAGACTCTGACATATCACAGGTAATTATCCTGGTTATTGAATACAGATTAGGTGCAATATGAGTACTCTCTTAGGCATATAGTGACATTTATTACTCCCCAGAATCATTGCACAGCAGTCTCCCTTTTCTGCTAAACATTCTGGGTTCTTTTCTGCCTTCCCTACCTCATTATTTTATGCCCTTCCTATATTCTGTACACAGGTACCTTGCATATAATTCTGTGGGCTGTGTACTGTTTTGATACCAGGTATCCCCTAAGCAGCTTTTACTGTTGACACACATGTGATAGATATAACAGACTGTGGACACACATCTGACGGATTGAATTAGCAGCCTGTTTTGGGATCCCTGCTTATACTTTAGTGCTGTGGTGTGCCTCCCTGGTATTTGGAGGTTTCCGTTCCCCCATTTCATGTCTAATTTTATCTTATGTGTTACACACTTTTAGATCATGTTCTAAATAAATTTATTTGTTTTAATAGCATCTCCTTCACTTCATTTTTTTCTCTTGGTACCCACCATGTGGAAATGTGCTTATACTTTGAGAAAGCCTGCAGACAGTACCAGCTGCCTACATATGAATGGGCACGATACCTGACACCAGGGCTGAGAGGCAAAGCTCTGGAGGCGTTTGCTGCCCTCCATCAAGAACAAGATGGTGACTATGAGGCCAACAAGCAGGCTCTGATAGCCAAGTACCAGCTTACACCCGAGGTGTACCGCAGAAAGTTCCGGAACCTCCAACGTGGCCCACACGACAGCTACGGCGATGTAGTGCATGGACTCAGGACCCACTTTAACCAGTGGATTCAAGAACTGTCAGTGACCACCTTTGAGCAGCTGGGAGACCTGATGATCAAAGACCAGTTCTTACATCTTTGCCCAGCTGAGGTGCGACAGTTCGTGATGGACAGAGAACCCAAAGACGTGACAAAAGCAGCGCAGATTGCCGATGCCTATGAGGCCAACCTGTTGTGAATTCTGTGGCAGAGCTCCCTCCTGTGGTCACAGGTGGTACTTCGGCTGATTCTCTCTGTGAGCTTCCGTTGGTGGAGGAAAGTGGTACTGCGGCTTCTAAGTTTCCTTCCTCAGGTGATGTGGTGAAGTCGTTAGGTGCTGCTCTACTTAACTCCACCTAGTGCTTTGATCCTGGCCTCCAGTCAATGTTCTAGTATTGGACCTGTTTCCTCCTGGATCGTTCCTGTGGCCTGCTGCTCTGCATAGCTAAGTTCCTCTTTGCTATTTGTTTGCTGTTTTTTTCTGTCCAGCTTGTCAATTTGTTTTTTTCTGCTTGCTGGAAGCTCTGGGACGCAGAGGGTGTACCTCCGTGCCGTTAGTTCGGTACGGAGGGTCTTTTTGCCCCTTTTGCGTGGTTTTTGTAGGGTTTTGTGTTGACCGCAAAGTTACCTTTCCTATCCTCGCTCTGTTCAGAAAGTTGGGCCTCACTTTGCTAAATCTATTTCATCTCTACGTTTGTCTTTTCATCTTAACTCACAGTCATTATATGTGGGGGCTGCCTTTTCCTTTGGGGTATTTCTCTGAGGCAAGGTAGGCTTATTTTCTATCTTCAGGCTAGCTAGTTTCTCAGGCCGTGCCGAGTTGCATAGGGAGCGTTAGGCGCAATCCACGGCTGCCTTTAGTGTGGTTGGAGAGGATTAGGGATTGCGGTCAACAGAGTTCCCACGTCTCAGAGCTCGTTTTTGTTTTTTGGGTTATTGCCAGGTCACTGTATGTGCGCTGACCTCTATGTCCATTGTGGTACTGAATTACCTTTCAGAACAGTACTGGAGGCCAAAAGTACTAATGATTCTCAATAGAGGGAAAAAAGAAGTTCTGAGACCATTTTTTTTTCTCTGCACTGTGTTTTGCCTTTTTTTTCCCCTAGACATTTGGGTGGTTCAGGACACAGGTGTAGCAATGGACATTAAAGGTCTGTCTTCATGTGTGGATCAGCTCACGGCAAGAGTACAAAGTATTCAGGACTTTGTGGTTCAGAATTCTATGTTAGAACTGAGAATTCCTATTCCTGATTTGTTTTTTGGAGATAGAACTAAATTTCTGAGTTTCAAAAATAATTGTAAACTATTTCTGGCTTTGAAACCTCGCTCCTCTGGTGACCCAGTTCAACAAGTTAGGATCGTTATTTCTTTTTTGCGTGGCGACCCTCAGGACTGGGCATTTTCCCTTGCGCCAGGGGATCCTGCTTTAAGTAATATCGATGCATTTTTCCTGGCGCTCGGATTGCTGTACGATGAGCCTAATTCTGTGGATCAGGCAGAGAAGAATTTGCTGGCTCTGTGTCAGGGTCAGGATGAAATAGAGGTATATTGTCAGAAATTTAGAAAGTGGTCCGTACTCACTCAGTGGAATGAAGGTGCGCTCGCAGCTATTTTCAGAAAAGGTCTCTCTGAAGCCCTTAAGGATGTCATGGTGGGATTTCCTATGCCTGCTGGTCTGAATGAGTCTATGTCTTTGGCCATTCAGATCGGTCGACGCTTGCGCGAGCGTAAATCTGTGCACCATTTGGCGGTATTACCTGAGCTTAAACCTGAGCCTATGCAGTGCGATAGGACTTTGACCAGAGTTGAACGGCAAGAACACAGACGTCTGAATGGGCTGTGTTTCTACTGTGGTGATTCCACTCATGCTATCTCTGATTGTCCTAAGCGCACTAAGCGGTTCTCTAGGTCTGCCACCATTGGTACGGTACAGTCAAAATTTCTTCTGTCCGTTACCTTGATCTGCTCTTTGTCATCGTATTCTGTCATGGCATTTGTGGACTCAGGCGCTGCTCTGAATTTGATGGACTTGGAGTATGCTAGGCGTTGTGGGTTTTTCTTGGAGCCCTTGCAGTGTCCTATTCCATTGAGAGGAATTGATGCTACGCCTTTGGCCAAGAATAAGCCTCAGTACTGGACCCAGCTGACCATGTGCATGGCTCCTGCACATCAGGAGGTTATTCGCTTTCTGGTGTTGCATAATCTGCATGATATGGTCGTGTTGGGGTTGCCATGGCTACAAGTCCATAATCCAGTATTAGATTGGAAATCCATATCTGTGTCCAGCTGGGGTTGTCAGGGGGTACATGGTGATGTCCGATTTCTGACTATTTCATCATCCACCCCTTCTGAGGTTCCTGAGTTCTTGTCTGATTACCGGGATTTATTTGATGAGCCCAAGTCCGATACCCTACCTCCGCATAGGGATTGTGATTGTGCTATCGATTTGATTCCTGGTAGTAAATTCCCAAAAGGTCGACTGTTTAATTTGTCTGTGCCTGAGCACGCCGCTATTATTATTATTATTATTATTATTATTTATTATTATAGCGCCATTTATTCCATGGCGCTTTACATGTGAGGAGGGGTATACATAATAAAACAAGTACAATAATCTTGAAAAATACAAGTCACAACTGGTACAGGAGGAGAGAGGACCCTGCCCGCGAGGGCTCACAATCTACAAGGGATGGGTGAGGATACAGTAGGTGAGGGTAGAGCTGGCCGTGCAGCGGTTTGGTCAATCGGTGGTTACTGCAGGTTGTAGGCTTGTCGGAAGAGGTGGGTCTTCAGGTTCTTTTTGAAGGTTTCGATGGTAGGCGAGAGTCTGATATGTTGTGGTAGAGCATTCCAGAGTAGGGGGGATGCACGAGAGAAATCTTGTATGCGATTGTGGGAAGAGGAGATAATAGGGGAGTAGAGAAGGAGATCTTGTGAGGATCGGAGGTTGCGTGCAGGAAAGTACCGGGAGACGAGGTCACAGATGTATGGAGGAGACAGGTTGTGGATGGCTTTATATGTCATGGTTAGGCTTTTGTACTGGAGTCTCTGGGTGATGGGGAGCCAGTGCAGGGATTGACAGAGGGGAGAGGCCGGGGAATAGCGGGGGGACAGGTGGATTAGTCGGGCAGCAGAGTTTAGAATAGATTGGAGGGGTGCAAGAGTGTTAGAGGGTAGGCCACAGAGCAGGAGGTTACAGTAGTCAAGGCGGGAGATGATGAGGGCATGGACTAGGGTTTTTGCAGATTCTTGGTTTAGGAATGTGCGGATCCGTGAAATATTTTTGAGTTGGAGGCGGCAGGAAGTGGAAAGGGTTTGGATATGTGGTTTAAAGGAGAGATCAGTGTCAAGGATTACCCCAAGACAGCGGGCTTGTGGGACTGGGGAGAGTGGGCAGCCGTTTACTGTAATGGATAGGTTCGTTGGGGAGATCGCGTGAGATGGGGGAAAGATGATGAATTCTGTTTTGTCCATGTTAAGTTTTAGAAATCTAGTGGAGAAGAAGGATGAAATAGCAGACAGACATTGAGGGATTCTGGTTAGTAGGGAGGTGATATCTGGTCCAGAGATGTAGATCTGTGTGTCGTCAGCATAGAGATGATACTGAAAGCCGTGAGATTC
This sequence comes from Ranitomeya imitator, assembly GCF_032444005.1. NCBI lineage: Eukaryota > Metazoa > Chordata > Amphibia > Anura > Dendrobatidae > Ranitomeya > Ranitomeya imitator. The sequence continues at coordinate 290,500,334 of NC_091284.1, forward strand.
TATGAGCTGTCCCAGGCCAAAGGTGTAGATGGAGAAGAGCAGGGGTCCTAGAACTGAACCTTGCGGGACTCCGACAGATAGGGGGCGAGGTGAGGAGGTGGTGTGTGAGTGGGAGACGCTGAATGTACGGTCAGTTAGGTATGATGAGATCCAGGATAGGGCCAATTCTGTGATGCCAAGGGATGAGAGGGTCTGCAGCAGCAGGGAATGGTCCACTGTGTCAAAGGCAGAGGACAGGTCCAGGAGGAGGAGGACAGAGTAGTGTCGCTTGCTCTTGGCGGTTAATAGGTCATTGGTGACCTTAGTTAGGGCAGTTTCAGTGGAGTGGTGTGACCGGAAGCCTGATTGAAAGCGGTCGAAGGAGGAGCAGGAAGATAGATGGGAGGACAGTTCAGTATGGACATGTTGTTCCAGTAGTTTTGAGGCAAAGGGGAGAAGTGATATAGGGCGATAGCTAGATACAGAGGATGGGTCAAGAGAGGGCTTTTTGAGGATAGGTGTGATTGTGGCATGTTTAAAGCTTGAGGGGAAAATGCCAGTTGTTAGTGATAGGTTAAAGAGATGGGTTAGGGTTGGGATGAAGACTGTGGTGAGGTTTGGGATGAAGTGGGATGGGAGTGGGTCAAGTGCACAGGTGGTGAGATGCGATCTTGAGAGTAGAGTGGAGAGTCCGTCTTCTGTAATGGTGGAGAAGTTGGTTTTGGAGGTGGAGGGCTGGGTAGTTGGGAGGAAGGGTTCTGGGGGTTGTTTACTAAAATTGTCTCTGATGTTCTCAATTTTCTGCTCCGCTATGCGGAGTTACGTGAAGGAGACTTTGGAGAAGGGACATATTCGCCCGTCATCGTCGCCATTAGGAGCAGGGTTCTTTTTTGTAGCCAAGAAGGATGGTTCACTGAGACCTTGTATAGATTACCGCCTTCTAAATAAGATCACGGTTAAATTTCAGTACCCCTTGCCATTGTTATCTGATTTGTTTGCTCGGATTAAGGGGGCTAGTTGGTTCACCAAGATAGATCTTCGTGGTGCGTATAATCTTGTGCGTATTAAGCGAGGCGATGAGTGGAAAACTGCATTTAATACGCCCGAGGGCCATTTTGAGTATCTAGTAATGCCATTCGGACTTGCCAATGCTCCATCAGTGTTTCAGTCCTTTATGCATGACATCTTCCGAGAGTACCTGATAAATTCCTGATTGTGTACTTAGATGACATTTTGATCTTCTCGGATGATTGGGAGTCTCATGTGAAGCAGGTCAGAACGGTGTTTCAGGTCCTGCGTGCTAATTCTTTGTTTGTGAAGGGATCAAAGTGTCTCTTTGGTGTTCAGAAGGTTTCATTTTTGGGGTTCATCTTTTCCCCTTCTACTATCGAGATGGACCCTGTTAAGGTCCAAGCCATCCATAATTGGACTCAGCCGACATCTCTGAAAAGTCTGCAAAAGTTCCTGGGCTTTGCTAATTTTTATCGTCGCTTCATCTGCAATTTTTCTAGTATTGCTAAACCATTGACCGATTTGACCATGAAAGGTGCTGATGTGGTCAATTGGTCTTCTGCTGCTGTGGAAGCTTTTCAAGAGTTGAAGCGTCGTTTTTCTTCTGCCCCTGTGTTGTGTCAACCAGATGTTTCGCTTCCGTTCCAGGTCGAGGTTGATGCTTCTGAGATTGGAGCAGGGGCTGTTTTGTCGCAGAGAAGTTCTGATTGCTCGGTGATGAAACCATGCGCCTTCTTTTCCAGGAAGTTTTCGCCTGCTGAGCGAAATTATGATGTGGGCAATCGAGAGTTGCTGGCCATGAAGTGGGCATTCGAGGAGTGGCGTCATTGGCTTGAAGGAGCTAAGCATCGCGTGGTGGTCTTGACTGATCATAAGAACTTGACTTATCTCCAGTCCGCCAAGCGGTTGAATCCTAGACAAGCTCGTTGGTCGTTGTTTTTTGCCCGTTTTGACTTTGTGATTTCATACCTTCCGGGCTCTAAAAATGTGAAGGCGGATGCTCTGTCTAGGAGTTTTGTGCCCGACTCTCCGGGTGTATCTGAGCCGGCGGGTATCCTCAAAGAGGGAGTAATTGTGTCTGCCATCTCCCCTGATTTGCGGCGGGTGCTGCAAAAATTTCAGGCTAATAAACCTGATCGTTGCCCAGCGGAGAAACTGTTTGTCCCTGATAGGTGGACGAATAAAGTTATCTCTGAGGTTCATTGTTCGGTGTTGGCTGGTCATCCTGGAATCTTTGGTACCAGAGAGTTAGTGGCTAGATCCTTTTGGTGGCCATCTCTGTCGCGGGATGTGCGTACTTTTGTGCAGTCCTGTGGGATTTGTGCTCGGGCTAAGCCCTGCTGTTCTCGTGCCAGTGGGTTGCTTTTGCCCTTGCCGGTCCCGAAGAGGCCTTGGACACATACTGTATCTCTATGGATTTTATTTCAGATCTTCCCGTCTCTCAAAAGATGTCAGTCATTTGGGTGGTCTGTGATCGCTTCTCTAAGATGGTCCATTTGGTACCCTTGTCTAAATTGCCTTCCTCCTCTGATTTGGTGCCATTGTTTTTCCAGCATGTGGTTCGTTTACATGGCATTCCAGAGAATATCGTTTCTGACAGAGGTTCCCAGTTTGTTTCGAGGTTTTGGCGAGCCTTTTGTGGTAGGATGGGCATTGACTTGTCTTTTTCCTCGGCTTTCCATCCTCAGACTAATGGCCAGACCGAACGAACCAATCAGACCTTGGAAACATATCTGAGATGCTTTGTTTCTGCTGATCAGGATGACTGGGTGTCCTTTTTTCCTTTGGCTGAGTTCGCCCTTAATAATCGGGCCAGCTCGGCTACCTTGCTTTCACCGTTTTTCTGCAACTCTGGGTTCCATCCTCGTTTCTCTTCAGGGCAGGTTGAGTCTTCGGACTGTCCTGGTGTGGATACTGTGGTGGACAGGTTGCAGCAGATTTGGACTCTGATGTCCATGCTCCCGATCTTCTTCGTGCCTTTCATATGGCTCATCCTGGTCATCCTGGGAGCTCTGGTGAGGGTTCGGTGACCCCTCCTCAAGGGGGGGGGGTACTGTTGTGAATTCTGTGGCAGAGCTCCCTCCTGTGGTCACAAGTGGTACTTCGGCTGATTCTCTCTGTGAGCTTCCGTTGGTGGAGGAAAGTGGTACTGCGGCTTCTGAGTTTCCTTCCTCAGGTGATGTGGTGAAGTCGTTAGGTGCTGCTCTATTTAACTCCACCTAGTGCTTTGATCCTGGCCTCCAGTCAATGTTCTAGTATTGGACCTGTTTCCTCCTGGATCGTTCCTGTGGCCTGCTGCTCTGCATAGCTAAGTTCCTCTTTGCTATTTGTTTGCTGTTTTTTTCTGTCCAGCTTGTCAATTTGTTTTTTTCTGCTTGCTGGAAGCTCTGGGACACAGAGGGTGTACCTCCGTGCCGTTAGTTCGGTACGGAGGGTCTTTTTGCCCCTTTTGCGTGGTTTTTGTAGGGTTTTGTGTTGACCGCAAAGTTACCTTTCCTATCCTCGCTCTGTTCAGAAAGTTGGGCCTCACTTTGCTAAATCTATTTCATCTCTACGTTTGTCTTTTCATCTTAACTCACAGTCATTATATGTGGGGGCTGCCTTTTCCTTTGGGGTATTTCTCTGAGGCAAGGTAGGCTTATTTTCTATCTTCAGGCTAGCTAGTTTCTCAGGCCGTGCCGAGTTGCATAGGGAGCGTTAGGCGCAATCCACGGCTGCCTTTAGTGTGGTTGGAGAGGATTAGGGATTGCGGTCAACAGAGTTCCCACGTCTCAGAGCTCGTTTTTGTTTTTTGGGTTATTGCCAGGTCACTGTATGTGCGCTGACCTCTATGTCCATTGTGGTACTGAATTACCTTTCATAACACCAACCGTAGATCGGAAGTGCGGAGGCCAGTCACCACCAGCTGGAGAGGGGGTAAGCCTGCAACCACCCTTGCCAGCCAACACACCAGAGGTCCTGTCCCCGTGGCCAACAGCACCAGACTTACCACCGAACCTCGCCAGTGTTTCTTCTGCAAGCGGACTGGTCATATCAGTCCCTACTGTCCAAGCAAGCAGAAGAATCCACCAACCAAGGCCCCAGGGCCTAACGCAGCAATTCTTTTAGTGGGTGGGGTGGCTGGGAATGTGTGTGACAACGTACAGCAGGTCACTGTGGGAGGCCATGTTGCTACAGGCCTCAAGGACACAGGGGCTGAATGAACCCTCATCCGACCCAAACTGGCGGCCCTTGAAGAAATCATTCCGGGGAAAACCCTAACTGTCACTGGGATTGGGGGCATCAGCTGTTCCTTGCCAATGGCCCGGGTTCATATTGATTGGGGTGCCGGGAGCAGGGTGAAGGAAGTGGAGCTGTCTGAAAATTTGCTCACTGATGTTTTGTTGGGGACTGATTTGGGGAGGATGGTTACATACTACGTCCCTGACACCCCTCCCAAATCTGCTAATAAGGGTAACATTCACCCTGAGGATGATGATGATGATGATGATGATGATGATGGGAAATCGCATGTGTTACCTGACCATGCTTCATCTTGTAATGATGCATCTAATAACCATTTTTTCCCTAGGATTGATGGTGGAAATGTTGTACCTGTGCCAACTGAACCTGATAATGTGTTTTCTGCAAAGGTTAATGTGTCCATAGGTACAGGCTTGCTCAGCCACATCGCTCTGCGGAGTGAGATGGCTGAGGAACCCCTAGACGGGGCAAGTGTCAGTGCTACAGGAAATGGGGAGATGCATGGGAACCGTGAGAAAGGTGACGCCATGAAATTGACCAGTGCCACCAAGGAAGGTAACTGGCCCATAAGTAGCACTGCCCCTGGAGTGTTGGGGGTGGATGGGGAGGTAGAGCCCATAGCAGCGCCGGCTGATGGGTCTGTAAAAATCCCCAGGGAGACAGCCTACGTAGCTGCTGTCACCCACAGTCAGAGTGCCCGGAACGCAGATAACTGTCTGCCTTCCGGACCCTCCTCAGTCATCATTGTGACTGAACCAGAGGAGGACCCAGAGCAGGTTCCAGAGGGTTCCCGTGGGGAAAGGACCCTGACATTGCTTCTGGCTTCCCCTAGCCAGGAGTTTCAGGCCGCTCTGCGCGCAGATGCGAGCCTAGATAGTTTGAGACAACTCACCGAGACATCCACCTCCGTGACTGAGAAGAAGAGGGTGTTCTGGGAATGAGGAAGGTTGTACCGGGAGACAGTACCCAGAACATCGCAAAAGGAGTGGTTGAGGGAATGACAGCTGGTCGTCCCGCTGCAATTCCGGGGTGAATTTTTCATGGATTGCCCATGAGATCCCGCTAGCTGGACACTTGGGGATCAGCAAAACTAAGGCCCGGCTGTCTCAACACTTCTATTGGCCTAAGATGGGGACAGATGTGTCAAACTACTGCCGCTCCTGTATCACCTGTCAAAGAGTGGGGAAGGCGGGGCCTGATCTTAATGCTCCCCTGATCCCTTTGCCAGTAATAGAGGAGCCTTTCCAGAGGATCGCGGTGGACATTGTGGGCCCGCTGGCCGTCCCCAGCAGCTCTGGAAAGCAATACATCGTTACTGTACTGTAGTACATCACCCAGCTTTGCACATAGACTTCCCTCTGCTCTGTTATGTAGGCAATCCAGTGACACAGTGTGCCAGCAATCAGAGCACATACAGTGATCTGACAATAACCCAAAAACAATAGAACGAGCTCTGAGACGTGGAATCTCTGTAGACCGCAATACCTGAACCTATCCTAAGCACAACTAAAGGCAGCTGTGGATTGCGCCTGACACTACCTATGCAACTCGGCACAGCCTGAGGAGCTGACTAGCCTGAAGATAAAAAAACAAGCCTGACTTGCCTCAGAGAAATACCCCAAAGGAAAAGGCAGCCCCCCACATATAATGACTGTTAGCAAGAAGAAAAGACAAACGTAGGGATGAAATAGATTCAGCAAAGTGAGGCCCGATATTCTAGATAGAGCGAGGATAGCAAAGAGAACTTTGCAGTCTACAAAAAACCCTAAAGCAAAAAACCACGCAAAGGGGGCAAATAGACCCACCGTGCCGAACTAACGTCTCAGAGCTTCCAGCAAAACGAATTGACAAGCTGGACAGAAAAAGTAGCAACAAAAGCAAAAAAGCACTTATCTAAGCAGAGTAGCAGGCCACAGGAAAGATCCAGAAGCTCAGATCCAACACTGGAACATTGACAAGGAGCAAGGAAGACAGAATCAGGCGGAGTTAAATAACAAAGCAGCCAACGAGCTCACCAGAACACCTGAGGGAGGAAGCTCAGAAGCTGCAGTACCACTTGTGACCACAGGAGTGAATTCAGCCACAGAATTCACAACACTGCTCCTAGCTTTCACATGGCATGTTCATCCACCCAGCTTTCCTGCTCTCCTGCTGTCTATGAAGTGCACATAGTACATCACCCAGCTTTGCACATAGACTTCCCTCTGCTCCTAGCTTTCACATGGTATGTTCACCCACCCAGCTTTCCTGCTCTCCTGCTGTCTGTCTATAAAGTGCACATAGCACATCACCCAGCTTTGCACATAGACTTCCCTCTGCTCCTAGCTTTCACATGGTATGTTCATCCACCCAGCTTTCCTGCTCTCCTGCTGTCTGTCTATAAAGTGCACATAGCACATCACCCAGCTTTGCACATAGACTTCCCTCTGCTCCTAGCTTTCACATGGTATGTTCACCCACCCAGCTTTCCTGCTCTCCTGCTGTCTGTCTATGAAGTGCACATAGTACATCACCCAGCTTTGCACATAGACTTCCCTCTGCTCCTAGCTTTCACATAGTATGCCTTTCAGCTAACCCCAGCTTACCCTGTGATATTTATGACCTTGTTTACTCAGGCTTGATTGTATGCATCAGGTCCACTCTTAATTCTCTGACCAAGATGAGCAGAGACCACTCCTCTCTGCTTCACACCTAAACGCACTTAGTTTTCCATATATTGCATAGCAAAAGTCTGCAATGACTTTAGTCTGCAGTGTGATTCCTAGAAGTGTGTCCTAAAAGTGGGGATTACAGTAGAATTAAAACCTGAATTGAACCTGAAGGGAACTGGCCAGTCACTGTAAACAATGTTTCTGTTTGTTTTCACTTTCACCCCTATAATCCTTCACTTTCTGCTACCTCCCCCAATCCCCACACCAAGTAAGGAACTGTTCATCTCCTCTTCAATCCTCCCCATCCATCTCACCTCCTCCTCAGAACTGTTCCTTAACATACAATCCTCTGCCTCAAAGCACAGGCAGCCCCTCATGCCCTCTCCTGCTCCCACCTGCTAACACTTTCTCTGCTCCTTCTCACTGCTGGTGATATCTCTCCAAATCCTGGTCCTCCTCACCATATTCCCACAGTCATTTCTACCTCCCATCCACACTCTGTCACAAACTTTCGTAGCCTCTCTAACCTTATACTCATTCGCCCAGCCCCCGCTTCCCCATTCCCACTAACAGGAGCTCTGTGGAACGCTCGCTCTGTCTGCAACAAGCTTTCCTACATCCATGATCTTTTTGTTACTACCAAACTTTCCTTCCTCGCCATCACCGAAACCTGGCTCACCCCTTCTGACACAGCCTCCCCTGCTGCACTCTCTTACGGTGGCTTCCACCTTTCTCACACACCCCGCCCCAGCAGCAAGCATGGCGGAGGAGTTGGTTTTCTCCTGTCAGATAACTGCTCCTTCACCCCAATCCCACTGCCACCCTCTGTTACCCTCCCTTCCTTTGAGGTGCACTCTGTGCGCATCTACTCCCCCTCCAACCTCCAACTGGCTGTCATTTACCGCCCCCCAGGGCCAGCCACCACATTCTTTGACCACTTCACCACCTGGCTACTTCATTTCCTTTCTGCGGACATACCCGCTATCATCATGGGTGACTTCAACATCCCCATTGACACTTTCCTTTCAGCTGCCACTAAACTTCTATCTCTCACTTCCTCCTTTGGCCTCACTCAATGGTCTTCTGCAGCCACTCACAAAGACGGTCACACTCTGGACCTCATCTTCACCTGCCTCTGCTCCCTATCTAACCTCTCTAACTCACCTCTTCCACTCTCTGACCACAACCTTCTCACATTCTCATCTCTCTCCACTCCATGTCTACAATCCCCACCCCACAAACTTTCACACCCTCGCAGAAATCTTAAACACCTTGACCTACATTCATTCTCTGAATCCCTCCTCCCTCTCACAGACATAAATTCCTTACACAATGCGGATGACGCTGCTGCTCTATATACACCACAATAGCTGTAGCTTTGGAATCTGCTGCCCCACTTACACATACCAAAGCTCGCAAAATCAACAGACAGCCCTGGCACACCAGCTTGACCAAAGAACTGAGGCGAGCTTCTGGGGCTGCTGAGCGCAGATGGAAAAGATCCCACTCCAACGAGCACTTCATCGCATTCAAACAGTCCCTCACTACTTTCAAGACTACACTCGCCACAGCTAAACAAACCTACTTCTCATCTCTCATATCCTCTCTGTCTCACAACCCTAAACAGTTATTCATCACCTTCAACTCTCTCCTCCGTCCCCCAGCAACTCCTCCCTCCCCACTTATCTCCGCTGAAGACTTTGCCTCATTTTTCAAGCAGATGATTGATCGCATCAGAGACAGTTTTGGTCAACAACCCCCAGAGCCCTTCCTCCCGACTTCCCAGCCCTGCACCTCCAAAACCAACTTCTCCACCATTACAGAAGATCAACTCTCCACTCTACTCTCAAGATCACAGCTCACCACCTGTGCACTTGACCTGCTCCCATTCCACCTCATCCCAAACCTCACCACAGTCTTCATCCCAACCCTAACCCATCTCTTCAACCTATCACTAACAACTGGTGTTTTCCCCTCAAGCTTTAAACATGCCTCCATCACACCTATCCTCAAAAAGCCCTCTCTTGACCCATCCTCTGTATCTAGCTATCGCCCTATATCATTTCTCCCTTATGCCTCCAAACTACTGGAACAACATGTTTATCTTGAACTGTCCTCCCATCTCTCTTCTTGCTCGCTATTTGACCACTTACAATCTGGCTTCCAGTCACACCATTCCACTGAAACTGCCCTAACTAAGGTCACCAATGACCTCTTAACCGCCAAGAGCAAGTGACACTACTCTGTCCTCCTCCTCCTCGACCTGTTGGCTGCCTTTGACACAGTGGACCATTCCCTATTATTACAGACCCTCTCATCCCTTGGCATCACAGACTTGGTCCTATCCTGGATCTCATCATACCTAAGAGACTGGAAATTCAGCGTCTCCCACTCACACACCACCTCCTTACCTCGCGCCCTATCTGTCGGAGTCCCACAAGGTTCAGTCCTTGGGCCCCTGCTCTTCTCCATTTACACCTTTGGCTCATGGCTTTCAGTATCACCTCTATGCTGATGACACACAGATCTACATCTCTGGACCAGATATCACCTCCCTACTAACCAGAATCCCTCAATGTCTGTCCACTATTTCATCCTACTTCTCTGCTAGATTTCTCAAACTTAACATGGACAAAACAGAATTCATCATCTTTCCCCCATCTCACGCGACCCCCTTAACGAACCTATCCACTACAGTAAATGGCTGCCCACTCTCCCCAGTCCCACAAGCTTGCTGCCTCAGGGTAATCCTTGATGCTGATCTCTCCTTCAAACCACATATCCAAGCCCTTTCCACTTCCTGCTGACTTCAACTCAAAAATATTTCACAAATCTGTTCATTCCTCAACCAAGAATCTGCAAAAACCCTAGTCCATGCCCTCATCATCTCTCGCCTTGACTACTGCAACCTCCTGCTCTGTGGCCTCCCCTCTAACACTCTTGCACCCCTCCAATCTATTCTAAACTCTGCTGCCCGACTAATCCACCTGTCCCCCCGCTATTCCCCGGCCTCTCCCCTCTGTCAATCCCTTCACTGGCTCCCCATTGCCCAGAGACTCCTGTACAAAATCCTAACCATGACGTACAAAGCCATCCACAACCTGTTTCCTCCATACATCTGTGACCTCGTCTCCCAGTACTTACCTACACGCAACCTCCGATCCTCACAAGATCTCCTTCTCTACTCCCCTCTTATCTCCTTTTCCCACAATCGTATACAAGATTTCTCTCGCGTATCACCCCTACTCTGGAACCCTCTACCACAACATATCAGACTCTCGCCTACCATCGAAACCTTCAAAAAGAACCTGAAGACCCACCTCTTCTGACAAGCCTACAACCTGCAGTAACCACCGATCAACCAAACCGCTGCATGACCAGCTCTATCCTTACCTACTGTATTCTCAGTCATCCCTTGTAGATTATGAGCCTTCGTGGGCAGGGTCCTCTCTCCTCCTGTACCAGTTATGACTTGTATTGTTTAAGATTATTGTACTTGTTTTTATTATGTATACCCCTCCTCACATGTAAAGCGCCATGGAATAAATGGCGCTATAGCAATAAACAATAATAATAATACTGTGGTAGACTACGCTACCCGGTACCCAGAGGCAGTAGCGCTGTCATCAACTAGGGCAGATAAGGTGGCGGATGCCCTGTTGGCTATCTTTTCACGTGCAGGATTTCCCAGGGAGATGCTTACTGATCAAGGGACCCAATTCATGTCTCACCTAATGGCGGCTCTCTGTAAGAGAATGCAGGTGAAGCACCTGGTATCGAGTGCGTATCACCCACAGAACAATGGCTTGTGTGAACGCTTTTCGAGAGGTTCCACAGGCCTCGACGGGGTTCTCCCCTTTCGAGCTCCTGTATGGCAGGTGAGTCCGGGGACCCCTTGGGTTGGTAAGAGAATCCTGGGAAGAGGAGCCGAACCCTTCCGAAGTGTCCATAGTGGAGTATGTCATGCGCTTCCGTGACAAGATGCAGACCTTGACGCAGTTGCTGCATGCAACGTGACGCAGGCTCAGGCTGACCAGAAGCACTGGTACGACCAGAACACCCAGGAGCGGACCTACCACATGGGTCAAAAGGTGTGGGTGCTGGTCCCCGTGCCAACGGATAAGCTTCAGGCAGCCTAGGAGGGCCCGTACATCATCCACCAACAGCTCAACCCGGTCACTTATGTGGTCACACTTGTCCAGGCTCGGGGTAGGCGAAAGGCCTTTCACGTCAACATGATGAAGGCTCATCACGAACGTGAACCTTTTGTCTTACCGGTCTACAGCTTGCCCGAAGACGGGGAGGAAGATACCCTCCTGGACATGCTGGCCCAAGCCAAGGCCGGTGGGTCCATCGAGGATGTGGAGGTAAACGCCTCACTAACCGAACTCCAGCGGTCGCAGTTGCGGACCAAGCTGGAACCCTTCCAGGACGTTTTCTCCAACCGACCTGGAAGGACTGAGTTAGCAGTCCACGAGGTGGACACCGGAAATCATGCCCCACTACGGCGAACACCCTATCGAGTCTCCGACCAGGTGCAGCAGGTTATGCACCAGGAGATCGATGAGATGTTACAGCTTTGACGGACAAAGAGTGCGTGGGCCTCACCTGTAGTTCTAGTGCCAAAGAAGGATCGTCGGACCACCCGGTTCTGCATGGACTGCAGGGGGCTCAACGCCATCACAGCCTCTGATGCGCACCCAATGCAGCGCATCTAGGAGCTGCTGGAGAGGTTAGCTGGCACAGATTACCTAACAATAATGGATCTGAGTCGAGGATACTGGCAGATTCCCGAAGCGCAGGAGAAGTCAGCCTTTATCATGCCCTTTGGATTGTATGAGTCCACGGTCATGCCCTTCGGCATGAAGAATGCCCCAGCCACTTTCCAGCGGATGGTCAACCTCCTGCTTCAGGGACTGGAGAAGTACGCTGTGGTGTACTTGGATGACATTGCCATCTTCAGTTCCTCCTGGGAGGATCACTTGAAGCATCTCAAGGAGGTGCTCAGGTGAATTCACCGAGCTGGACTGACTATCAAGCCGGGAAAGTGCCAGATGGGCATGAGTGAGGTCCACTACCATGGGCACCGGGTAGGCGGGGCACCCTAAAGCCAGAGCCAGAGAAAGTGGGAGCGATCGTGAACTGGCCCACCCCCAGGACCAAGAAACAGGTGATATCCTTCCTGGGCACTGCAGGGTACTATAGGCGCTTCGTACAGCACTATAGTAGCCTTGCAAAACATTTGACGGACCTCACCAGGAAGAAGCTACCCCACATCATCAACTGGACCGACGGCTGTGAGGGGGCCTTCCAGGGGTTGAAAACAGCACTGTGCAACGCCCCTGTGTTGAAAGCAGTTGACAGCAGTCGACCGTTCTTGGTACAGACCGACGCCAGCAAGTTTGGCCTTGGTGCTGTGCTCAGCCAGGGTGACTCGGAGGACCAAGAGCACCCCGTGTTGTACCTGAGCCGTAAAATTTTGCCGAGGGAAGTGGCCTACTCCACCATCGAGAAGGAGTGCCTGGCCATTGTCTGGGCCCTGCAGCGCTTGCAGCCCTACCTGTACCTTCACCGTGGTGACCCACCACAACCCTCTGCGCTGGCTAAACGTCATGTGTGGAACCAACGGCAGGTTGCTACGCTGGAGCCTTGCCCATCAGCAGTTTTTCTTCACCATTGAACACAAAACGGGCAGAGAGCATGGCAATGCAGATGGACTGTCCCACCAGGGTGAATTTACTGAGGTGCGCATGGATGCATACTGTGGGGTTCTGCCTCCCTAGCACAGACCAAAAGGGGGAGGTGTGAGGAAAATGTATAATATAAGTTTTAGTTTCTCTGCCAGCACATATAGTGTGGGCGTGCTGAGGGATTTTTGCACTTCTAACCATGGTCCTGAAAAACACATGGCAGCTGTAAAACCCCCCTCTCTTCCCCCTGAATACAACAAACCAGCCCTATGGCATACACTGGGTAACCTGAAGCTTGTGTGTGTGCTCAGGGTGTGGCTTTAAACTGCAGGTGACCAATCCTGCAAAGCCACCTGTGGTCTCTCCCTTCTGAGTCAGGAATTTCTTTGTCTCCAGAGTCTGAGAACGTAAAGATCTCTGACCTCATTAAATATCATTAACCAGCCCTTTTGTGAGGTCACGAGGCTGGGGTTTAAAAAGTATTTACACTAAACACAACCTTTAGTCTGAGTTTTTTTTGCCTGAGGAGCTGTACTATGCACTGGGATATTTGGGAGCTCTGCCTATCAGCATGGTTTCGCCTGAAATGACCTGAGAACATGTAAGTTTTACCTTTCTTCTTTAATCCATGTTATTTTTAGAATTACCTTGTACATATTTTCAATTGTCTCATATTATAACATCTTTATATAACTTTTTTATAAACACTGCCTTAAATCTTTTATGGAGTATAATATTTAAAATACTAGATTCGTTCTTCTGCTCTAAAACGTACCCTAAGTCTTCTGAAGGGAATTACGCTACTGTTTTGGGTTAGCTTCGAACCCGTTTAATCGAAGCTGGTGGCAGCATACCGTGTTCTGGGTATTTGGGAGTCGTTGTAGCAACAGCGGCGTTGATAATTATTGTTCCTGCCTGAGTGGGAGTAGTTATCGCCTCGCTGCAGCGTGCCTAATAGCCAGTACATAGCAGGCAGCCTTTCTGGTGACTAGTTACCCTAGGTGCAGTACCTAATCTGACCTGAGGGTAAGGGGGGCACCAGAGAGCTGCAAGTTCAAGCAGAACTGTAAAGCGGGATATATATATAAATCCCTGCAATCCCTCGTGGTATACTGAAGAGCAGTGGGATACCTAAAATAAGCCCCTGCTGTAAACTAAGAGGTCAATAGCCTTGTGTGTGTTTTTTCATCACATTGTAGCAGTGGAGGGGTAACTAAGATTAGCTCCCCTGCACATGTGATAGCCGTCTATTGGCCTAAAGTCACCCCGATCCGTGATGTGGGGGTGACGGTCACAGTGTGAATCGTGACAAGTGGTATGCAGCAGAGCTCGGCATTGAGGTCAAGCGTGACACTGTTGGCACACGTGGAAATGCTACCACTGGCTGCTGAAAATACTGAGTCTGCTGTATAGCCTGCACGTAAGCAGCATTGCAGGCCTGGATGACACTAAGCTGGAGATCAGGAGTAAGGTGTTCCGACATGCCCTTTTCTATTTGATTAAAAAAATGATTTGCTGGCCCCTGGAGGTCTGCTTTTACTTGGTCAAGGCTTCTCGTGACATCCTGGATTCATATGGTTTAAGACACTATCCAGTCTGTCTCCCATCGCCCTGAGTCCACCATGAAAGATCGAGCTCAAGTGCAAAAACTCAGGCAAAAGTGACCTGTATGAGGCCCTCTGCCGCCGCTGGGAGGAGCATAAAAAAAGAGGCAGAGGACTGGGACAGGGGAACACTAGATGGACCACCTTCCTGGTCTCCAGTCTGTGTTGCATGCCCACTTGCTGCTGCGCTGCTAGATGGCTGGGATGGGTCCGTGGCTGTTTGATAAAGGACCACTCCAGAACCAGGGTCAAGAGTGCTGCTTCCGGTGCGTTGAAAAAAAAAACACATTAGTACAAATCATTTATAATAGTAAAAGCACCAACTCCTGTGGAATTGAAAAAATACAGATTAGGCAATACAACACAATCCAATGCAACACAAAAATACTTATGTTTTCTGGGCATGTTTTCTGTCTCAAAAATGCCAGCATGCGGTGATTCTTATATTTCCTGATCCTTGCTCCAGAACCACTGGGAACACGTCTCTCTTGACGAAGGTCCTTGTTGAAGCAATCCTTCATCGAATGCCAACGTGTTCTGACTTTGAGCACTGTTGGAAAAAAAAATGGTTAGACAACGCACTTTTGGCTGGGATCACACAACTGTGTGTGATGAGAGAAACAGTTGTGTGATCCCGGCCAAGGTCACTGCTGCATCACACCGCATTGCAATACTTGCTTGGGCCACCTCATTCTATAGCCGCCGGATAGTCACGTTGTCCGAGTGCTGCAGAACCCGGGTGTCCCACAATGGGACTCGCTCATGGACCAGGGAGATGAGGATATCGTTATCAATGAGGTCCTCATCCCGTTCTGGAACCTAAAAAATAAATACATTAATGTTTGAGACATTAACAAAAGAAAAAGAAAGAAAACAACAGAGACAGAAAATAGGCAAGAATATTCAAAGTCAAGAAAAAAAAGAGTCAAGAAGAAAAAGGTAAAGAAAGACAAAGTAAATAAATGAACAGTCAAAAATGGTACAGTCAGGATACAATAAACAGAGTACTATCAGTCGGATATACTTACACACCGCGTTGCCACACGACTGTGTCCACGCTGCTCCTGCTCGGCCTCTGCCGAAGTTGAAAAACTGTTCTGAAAATTAAAACAGAAAAAAATTGTCACATGTGTAGATGTGACAGTAGTGTTGAGCATTCCGATACCGCAAGTATCGGGTATCGGCCGATATTTGAGGTATCGGAATTCCGATACCGAGTTCCAATACTTTCAGTATATCAGATACCGGAATAGGAAGTTCCCTGTTATGATCTGGTGGGCTAGGAGCAGCATGAGACGGATTCTGGAGAAAGTGGTCCCTGTACTGACCACAAACCCTGAACCTAGCAGCACAACTAGAAGTAGCCGTGGGGGGTACCTGACACTCCCTAGACCCCTCGGCACAGCCTAAGATCTAACTTCCCCTAAAGACAGAAACAGGAAACCTATCTTGCCTCAGAGAACATCCCCAAAGGATAGATAGCCCCCCACAAATATTGACGGTGAGAGGAGAGGGGAATAACATACGCAGAAATGAAATCAGATTTTAGCATAGGAGGCCATACTAGCTAAAAAGAAAGAATAGAACAGAGTACTATGCGGTTAGTATAAAAACACTAGAAAATATCCACCACTGAAAATACGAATCACCACATCTGACTAAAGACATGGGGGGTATATCTGCATCTCCAGAGACACAGCTTAGCTGCAAAAAATCCTTCACAGACAAGGCTGAACAAGACAAAAACATGAATATGCACAAAACTGTAAGGTCCACTGCAGGTGGACAGCAAAAACAAAGCCAGGACTTATCTTTGTAGAAAAGCACAGCAAACTGGAGAGACCAGCAGGGAAGTGAATCCTTCAAAAACAATGGACAACTGGCAGGGACCAAAGAGTCCAGCACGGCTATATACCCCAGTCAGTTTTGCAATTAGTAGATATACCTGTCTAATCGTGCAGTCCAGTCACAACTGCATTACCCTCTACAACCGCCGGACGGAGCCCAAAAGCTGAATTCAAACAGTACCCCCCCTTGAGGAGGGGTCACCGAACCCTCACCAGAGCCCCCAGGCCGATCAGAGCCCCCAGGCATGGACATCAGAGGCAGAAACCCAAGAATTATCCTCCTGGCCATAACCCTTCCATTTGACAAGGTACTGAAGCTTCCGCCTCGAAAAGCAAGAATCCAAAATCTTCTCAACCACATATTCCAACTCCCCATCGACCAACACAGGGGCCGGAGGATCAACAGAGGGAACAACGGGCTCCACATATTTCCGCAACAAAGATCTATGGAAGACATTATGAATAGCAAAAGAGGCCGGAAGTGCCAGGCGAAAGGACACCGGATTAATAATCTCAGAAATCCTATAAGGACCAATAAATCAAGGCTTAAACTTAGGGGAAGAAACCTTGATAGGAACATGACGGGAAGATAACCAAACCAGATCCCCAACCCGAAGCCGGGAACCAACACACCGACGACGGTTAGCAAAACGTTGAGCCTCCCCCTGAGACAACACCAAATTGTCCACCACATGAGCCCAAATCTGCTGCAACCTGTCGACCACAGAATCCACACCAGGAAGGTCAGAAGGCTCAACCTGCCCAGAAGAAAAAGAGTATGAAAACCAAAATTACAAAAAAAAGGCGAAACCAAAGTAGCCGAACTAGCCCGATTATTAAGGGCAAACTCGGCCAATGGCAAAAAAGCCACCCAATCATCCTGATCAGCAGACACAAAGCATCTCAAATAGGTCTCCAAGGTCTGATTAGTTTGCTCAGTCTGGCCATTTGTCTGAGGATGAAATGCAGAAGAAAAAGACAAATCAATGCCCAGCTTGGCACAAAAGGCCTGCCAAAATCTAGAAACAAACTGGGTACCTCTGTCGGACACAATATTCTCCGGAATACCATGCAAACGTACCACATGCTGAAAAAACAACGGAACCAAATCAGAAGAAGAAGGCAATTTAGGCAAAGGCACCAAATGAACCATCTTAGAAAATCGGTCAGAGACAACCCAGATAACTGACATTCTTTGGGAAACCGGAAGATCGGAAATAAAATCCATAGAAATATGTGTCCAGAGCCTCTCGGGGACCGGTAATGGCAAAAGCAACCCACTAGCGCGGGAACAGCAAGGCTTAGCCCGCGCACAAATCCCGCAGGACTGCACAAAAGAACGCACATCCCGCGACAAAGAAGGCCACCAAAAGGACCTACCAACCAAATCTCTGGTACCAAAAATCCCAGGATGGCCAGCCAACACAGAACCATGAACCTCAGAAATCACTTTACTAGACCATCTATCAGGAACAAACAGTTTCTCCACAGGACAGCGGTCAGGTTAATCAGCCTGAAATTCCTGAAGAACCCATCGTAAATCAGGGGAGATGGCAGAAAGAATCACCCCTTCCTTCAAAATGCCGATCGGCTCAAGAACCCCAGGGGAATCAGGAAAAATCTCCTAGAGAGGGCATCCGCCTTAACATTCTTAGTACCAGGAATGTACGAGACCACAAAATCAAAATGGGAGAAAAACAGGGACCATCGAGCCTGTCTAGGATTCAGTCGTTTGGCAGACTCGAGGTAAATCAGATTCTTATGATCGGTCAGGACCACAATACGGTGCCTGGCCCCCTCAAGCCAATGTCGCCACTCCTCAAATGCCCACTTCATAACAAACAACTCCTGATTGCCGACATCATAATTGCGTTCCGCAGGTGAAAACTTCCGAGAAAAGAAGGCACATGGTTTCATCAAGGAACCATCAGAATTCCTCTGAGACAAAACGGCCCCTGCCCCAATCTCAGACGCGTCAACCTCAACCTGCAATGGAAGAGAAATATCTGGCTGACGCAACACAGGGGCAGAAGTAAATCGGCGTTTAAGCTCCTGAAAGGCAGAGACAGCCGCGGAGGACCAATTCGTCACATCAGCGCCTTTCTTGGTCAAATCGGTCAGAGGTTTAACCACACTGGAGAAGTTGGCAATGAAACGACGATAAAAATTAGCAAAGCCCAAGAATTTCTGAAGGCTCTTAACAGTTGTGGGCTGAATCCAATCATGAATGGCCTGAACCTTAACCGGATCCATTTCTATAGATGAGGGAGAAAAAATGAAACCCAAAAAAGAAACCTTCTGCACTCCAAAGAGGCACTTTGACCCCTTCACAAATAAAGCATTATTAGGGAGGATCTGAAATACCATCCTGACCTGTTTCACATGAGACTCCCAATCATTGGAAAAAATCAAAATATCATCCAAATATACAACCATGAATTTATCAAGATAACTCCGAAAGATATCATGCATGAAGGATTGGAACACAGATGGGGCATTAGAGAGTCCGAATCGCATCACAAGGTATTCAAAATGGCCTTCGGGCTTATTAAATGCAGTTTTCCATTCGTCACCCTGCTTAATACGAATAAGATTATATGCCCCTCGAAGGTCAATCTTAGTAAACCAGCTAGCCCCCTTAATCCTAGCAAACAAATCAGTAAGCAAAGGATATTGAAATTTGACCATGATCTTATTCAAGAGGCGATAATCAATACAGGGTCTCAAGGAGCCATCCTTCTTGGCAACAAAAAAGAACCCCGCTCCCAACGGTGAAGAAGATGGCCGAATATGCCCTTTCTCCAAAGACTCCTTAATATAGCTCCACATGGCGGTATGTTCAGGCACAGACAGGTTGAAAAGTCGGCCCTTAGGGAATTTACAACTTGGAATCAAGTCAATAGCACAATCACAGTCCCTATGCGGTGGAAGGGAACTGGATTTGGGCTCATCGAATACATCCTGGAAGTCTGACAAAAACTCAGGAATTTCAGAAGAGGGGGAAGAGGAAATTGACATCAAAGGAACCTGATTATGAACCCCCTGACAACCCCAACTAGTCACAGACATGGATTTCCAATCTTACACCGGATTATGTAGCTGCAACCATGGAAAACCCAGCACAATATCATCATGCAAATTATGCAACACCAGGAAACGACAATCTTCCTGATGGGCTGGTGCCTTGCGCATGGTCAGCTGTGTCCAAAACTGGGGCTTATTTTTAGCCAACGGTGTAGCATCAATGCCCCTCAAAGGAATAGGGTTCTGCAAAGGCTGCAAGGGAAAACCACAACGTCTGGCAAATTCTAAGTCCATTAAGTTCAGAGCGGCGCCTGAATCCACAAAGGCCATGACAGAAAATGATGACAATGAGCAGATCAAGGTCACAGATAACAGAAATTTAGGTTGTATAGTACTGATGGAAACAGAACTAGCGATTCTCTTTATACGCTTAGGGCAATCAGAAATAACATGAGCAGAATCGCCGCAGTAAAAACACAACCTATTCTGAATGCTTGACGTTCAGCTCTAGACAAAGTCCTATCACACTGCATAGGCTCAGGGCTCTGCTCAGAGGACAACGCCAAAGAGTGCACAACTCTGCGCTCGCGCAAGCGCCGATCAATCTGAATGGCCAGAGACATAGAATCACTCAGACCAGTTGGCGTGGGGAACCCCACCATAACATCTTTAACGGATTCAGAAAGACCCTTTCTGAAAATTGCCGCCAAGGCATCCTCATTCCATTTAGTCAGTACAGACCATTTTCTAAATTTCTGGCAATACGATTCTGCCGCTTCTTGACCCTGACACAGGGCCAACAA
Source organism: Ranitomeya imitator (assembly GCF_032444005.1). Lineage (NCBI taxonomy): Eukaryota > Metazoa > Chordata > Amphibia > Anura > Dendrobatidae > Ranitomeya > Ranitomeya imitator. Next base: position 290,520,186 of record NC_091284.1, read on the forward strand.
GATTTTCTCAGCCTGATCCACGGAATTAGGCTCATCATACAACAACCCCAATGCCTGAAAGAATGAATCAACATTAAGCAAAGCAGGATTGCCAGTTTCCAGGGAAAATGTCCAATCCTGTGGGTCACCACGCAGCAGAGATATGATGATTTTAACCTGCTGAATAGGATCACCAGAAGCCGGGGTCTTAATGCAAAAAACAGTTTACAGTTATTTTTGAAACTCAAAAATTTGGATCTGTCACCAAAGAATAAATCAGGAGTGGGAATCTTAGGTTCTAAGGCAGGAGTCTAAACAATATATTCTGAAATACCCTGTACCCTAGCAGCAAGCTGATCCACACGAGAAACTAACTCCTGAACACTCATGTTATTACTAGGTTCCGCAGCCACCCAAAGGTAAAGAGGGAGGAACAAGCTAAGGGAAAAAATGGCTCAAAAGCTTCTCTCCCTTCTTCTGAGATGCAATTAACTCATTGTTGGCCAGTTGTACTGTTATGATCTGGTGGGCTAGGAGCAGCATGAGACGGACTCTGGAGAAGGTGGTCCCTGTACTGACCGCAAACCCTGAACCTAGCAGCACAACTAGAAGTAGCCGTGGGGGGTACCTGACACTCCCTAGACCCCTCGGCACAGCCTAAGATCTAACTTCCCCTAAAGACAGAAACAGGAAACCTATCTTGCCTCAGAGAAAATCCCCAAAGGATAGATAGCCCCCCACAAATATTGACGGTGAGAAGAGAGGGAAATAACATATGCAGAAATGAAATCAGATTTTAGCATAGGAGGCCATACCAGCTAAAAAGAAAGAATAGAACAGAGTACTATGCGGTCAGTATAAAAACACTAGAAAATATCCACCACAGAAAATACGAATCACCACATCTGACTAAAGACATGGGGGGTATATCTGCATCTCCATAGACACAGCTTAGCTGCAAAAAAATCCTTCACAGACAAAGCTGAACAAGACAAAAACATGAATATGCACAAAACTGTAAGGTCCACTGCAGGTGGACAGCAAAAACAAAGCCAGGACTTATCTTTGTAGAAAAGCACAGCAAACTGGAGAGACCAGCAGGGAAGTGAATCCTTCAAAAACAATGGACAACTGGCAGGGACCAAAGAGTCCAGCAAGGCTATATACCCCAGTCAGTTTTGCAATTAGTAGATACACCTGTCCAATCCTGCAGTCCAGTCACAACTGCATTACCTTCTACAACCACCGGAGGAGCCCAAAAGCTGAATTCACAACAGTTCCCATAATTCAAAGAGCCCAAATTGAGCCAATGAGGAATGATTAGAAGTGTGGGCACATCCTGTTCTGCATGGTAGGCATGTAACTACTGGCATGGCTGTGATTGGCTGCTGAAATGATGTCATGATGCACTATAAAAGTTGCTATTTTGGGCTCACTCTGCTGTGAATTCAGTTAGGGACAGGATGCTGTGTTTGGACCGAGGGCCAGTTTAGAGATAGCGATTTGCTTCATTGTGCTTTACCCAGGCTAATTTAGCAACCACTGTATGAGAACCTTGCTTTTGCCTTGCAGTGCTGTTCAGAGCTGTCTGCAAGGTCTCTGTGTGTGTGAGTGCAGCTCACTCTGTAGTCTGTCCGCAGCCACCGCTGGTTGTAGTCAGCTCACTGCCTCATACTGTTCAATCCATTGTCCTTCTTTGCAATTAGTGCAGCCTGCTGCACATTTTTTCAAATTTATCCTATTAGTGGCTTTCCATCCGTATCCTGCTAGATTGTGGAAAAACACTATATAGGATTACATAGAGGAGCATGTTTTGGCCTTGCAGCGCCGTTCACGGCTGTCTGCATGGTCTGTGTGTGAGTGCTGCTCACTCTGTAGTCTGTTCTGCAAAAAAATAAAATAATAAATAATAAAGTTCACCAAACACACCACTTTACAGTTGTGTAGGCCACATTAGCTCACTTTAGAAAATTAGTGTTTCTTATACCTGTTAGGTGCTGTTTAGGAATAAGCACACTAAGCCCTTAGTACTTTTCTGCCTATCTTTATCAGTCTACCAAGATGAAGAAGGCAGTGAGTAAGGCACGTGGGTGTGGAGCAGGGAGAGGACGTGGGGTTTCTGTGCCTGCTGCGGGCACCGGTGGCTCATCATCACCCAATTTCAGCAGGGAACAGTCCTTCTTGCGCAGCTTTGTAGGAGATCGCCGTACCCCGCTGCTGCGGGAAAAACAAATTGAAGCCGTTGTTGGATGGATGGCAGCTAACGCATCGACTTCAATTAGTGCCACATCCTCTCAGGCACAGAGCACTGGAGAGCACCCATCTGTCTCTTCACCACTTGCCAAATTGCCTAGGCAGTCAGAGAGTCCAGGACAGGAGCCATCTCTACTTCTGTTCTCTGAATCTCTTGGCTTGGAAAGAGGGGGCCAGCCAAGCAGCATTGGAGAAATGGAAGAAGAGGCAGTATGCAGTGATGCCCAACAGCTTTGTCTCTCTGATTCTGAAGAGGCAGGTGGGCCAGTGCCTCCGGTCAGCACACCTCAGTACGCATCTGATGATGAGACTCAGGTGCCACTTTCTGGTGCGTACTGTGCTGCCGAGACTTCCCAGGAGAAGCATTTGGTGGAAGAGGGGAGTGTAGATGATGAGGTCCTTGACCCATCGTGGCGTGAGGTACAGGAAGGTGGTGGGAGCAGCTCTGAGGAAGAGATTCCCCGAACGGCCCAAAGAGGGAGAGGGAGGGGGAAGACTGCGGTGCCTGTAGCCTCCACTTCAGCACTCATTTGGAGCATGGCTCTTCCAAAAGCCAAAACAGGTGCTCCCAAGACTTGCAGTGCCTGGTCCTTTTTTGACATAGTTTCAGATGACATTTGCTTAGTCAAATGCAAGGTGTGTCATCAGAAAGTCAAAAGAGGGAAAAGTGTCAGCAACCTCAATACCACAAATATGTGGAAGCACGCGGTGGAGTTACAAAAACACACTGAAGACCTAGGCCAACATACAGCGGCACCTACCACCTCTTCAGCTCGAGTTGTTGCCTCTTCCGCCAGCTCACACACAGCTGGTTTGGCTTCCTCACAGGATCGCCATGGAAGAACCTCTGGCACTGTTGTCCAGAGACCCAGTGTAATTCCATCCACATCACCACGTTCGCAGTCATCCTCACACTCCCAGCCCAGTCTACAGCCATCGGTAGCACAGGCATGGGAGAAAAGGCGGCCATTCTCGGCAAACCACCCCCGAGCACAGGCTTTGAATGCTGGCATTGCAAAACTACTGTCCCTTGAAATGCTGTCATTCAGTCTGGTGGAGACTGACACCTTCTGTAACTTGATGGCATTGGCAGTCCCACAATACAATGTGCCCAGCCGCTTTTATTTCAGCAGGCAAGCCGTCCCTGCCCTGCAAAAGCCTGTGGAGGGACACATAAAACACGCGCTACTGAACGCTGTCAGTAGCAAGGTCCACCTCACCACAGATGCGTGGAACAGGCACCATGGACAGGGGCGATACCTTTCCCTCACTGCTCATTGAGTTAATGTGGTGGAGCCAGGTACAGATCGTGTGAGTGGCGCAGGACGTGTTCTGCCAACTCCAAGGATTGCAGGAATCCAGTCTGTACACATTGCCTCCTCAACATACTCCAGATCCTCAGAATCATCGCTGCAGGAGCCGTCACGGTCTACCTCCACCTTGATCCGTGAATGCTTACCTGTTACAACCGATATGAGCACAGCCGTGGCCAAACGTCAACAGGCCATACTGAAATTAATTTCTTTGGGGAATCAAAGCCACACAGCGCAGGAGCTCTGGAATGCCATCAAGCAGGAGAACGACGTGTGGTTTGTACCAGCGAATCTCCAGCCAGGCATGGTAGTGTGTGACAATGGCCGAAATCTGGTGGCAGCTCTGGCCCTAGGCAACCTTACTCACATCCCATGTCAGGCACATGTGCTCATCTTGGTCGTGCAGAGTTTTTTAAAGGACTATCCGGATCTTGATGCACTGCTGCACAAGGTCCGCCTAGAGTGTGCTCACTTGCGGCGTTCCAGCATGGCAAGATCGCGCATTGCAGCTCTACAGCGCCGATTCCGCGTTACGGATCATCGCATCATATGTGACCTACCTACCAGGTGGAATCCCACGTTACATATGTTGGAGCGGTTGTGTGAGCAGCAGCAAGCGGTAATGGAGTACCAGCTGCATCAGGCACAAAGAAGTCACACTGCGCGCCTTTCAGACTTCACAACCACTGAGTGGGCCACTATGAAGGACATCTGCCGGGTTTTGCTTGCCTTCGATGATTCCACGCGTATGGCGAGTGCAGATGATGCACTAGTCAGCATGACTGTCCTCCTTATCTGCCTGCTTGAAAGAACACTGCACGCTAAGGGATGATGTTGTGGAAGAGGTGGAGGATGAGGAGTCACCAATTCCATATCTGCTTCTGGACAGTCAGCGCAACGTGGTTCCTTACAAAGGCCTAGGCAGGGGACACTTTGTGAGGAGGATGAGGAGGATTCAATGGAGGAGGAAGACATCAGTCCAGAGGAGGGAGTTACACAATTCTCAAGTAGAGAAGAGTGATGCAGAGCAGGCAGAGATCACTGTTGTGAATTCTGTGGCAGAGCTCCCTCCTGTGGTCACAAGTGGTACTTCGGCTGATTCTCTCTGGGAGCTTCCGTTTGTGGAGGAAACTGGTACTGCTGCTTCTGAGTTTCCTCCCTCAGGTGATCTGGTGAGGTCATTAGGTGCTTCTCTACTTAACCCCACCTAATGCTTTAATTCATGCTTCCTGTCAATGTTCCAGTGTTGGACTTGTGTTTCTCTGGATCATTCCTGTGGCCTGCTGCTCTGCATAGCTAAGTGCTTCTTTGCTATTTGTTGCTATTTTTTCTGTCCAGCTTGTCTATTTGTTTTGCTGGAAGCTCTGGGACGCAAAGGGTGTACCTCCGTGCCGTTAGTTCGGTACGGAGGGTCTTTTTGCCCCTTTGCGTGGTTTTCTTTAGGGTTTTGTGTAGACCGCAAAGTTATCTTTCCTATCCTCGTTCTGTCTAGAATATCGGGCCTCACTTTGCTGAATCTATTTCATCCCTACGTTTGTCTTTTCATCTTACTCACAGTCATTATATGTGGGGGGCTGCCTTTTCCTTTGGGGTAATTCTCTGAGGCAAGGTAGGCTTATTTTTTCTATCTTCAGGCTAGTTAGTTTCTCAGGCTGTGCCATGCATAGGAAGCGTTAGGCGCAATCCACGGCTGCCTCTAGTTGTGTTTGGAGAGGATCAGGGATTGCGGTCTGCAGAGTTCCCACGTCTCAGAGCTCGTTCTATTATTTTGGGTTATTGTCAGATCACTGTATGTGTTCTGACCTCCATGTCCATTGTGATACTGAATTGCCTTTCATAACAGTACAGGAAGCCAAAAGTACTAATGATTCTCAATAGAGGGAAAAAAGAAGTTCTGAGACCATTTTTTTTTTTCTTGGCTTTGTGTTTTGTCTTTTTTTTCCCCTACACATTTGGGTGGTTCAGTACACAGGTGTAGCGATGGACATTAGAAGTCTGTCTTCATTTGTGGATCAGCTCTCGGCAAGAGTACAAAAGATTCAAGACACTATTGATCAGAAATCTATGTTAGAACCAAGAATTCCTATTCCTGATTTGTTTTTTGGAGATAGAACTAAGTTTCTGAGTTTCAAAAATAATTGTAAGTTATTTCTGGCCTTGAAACCTCGTTCCTCTGGTGATCCAGTTCAACAGGTTTTGATTATTATTTCTTTTTTGCGTGGCGACCCTCAGGACTGGGCATTTTCTCTTGCGCCAGGAGATCCTGCATTGAGTAATATCAATGCGTTTTTCCTGGCGCTCGGATTGCTGTACGATGAGCCTAATTCAGTGGATCAGGCAGAAAAGAATTTGCTGGCTCTTTGTCAGGGTCAGGATGAGATAGAGGTATATTGCCAGAAATTTAGAAAATGGTCAGTGCTCACTCAATGGATTGAATCTGCGCTGGCAGCTATGTTCAGAAAGGGTCTCTCTGAAGCCCTTAAGGATGTCATGGTGGGATTTCCTATGCCTGCTGGTTTGAATGAGTCTATGTCTTTGGCTATTCAGATCGGTCGACGCTTGCATGAGCGTAAATCTGTGCACCATTTGGCGGTATTACCTGAGCTTAAACCTGAACCTATGCAGTGCGATAGGACTTTGACCAGAGTTGAACGGCAAGAACACAGACGTCTGAATGGGCTGTGTTTCTACTGTGGTGATTCCACTCATGCTATCTCTGATTGTCCTAAGCGCACTAAGCGGTTCGCTAGGTCTGCCACCATTGGTACGGTACAGTCAAAATTTCTTCTGTCCGTTACCTTGATCTGCTCTTTGTCATCATATTCTGTCATGGCGTTTGTGGATTCAGGCGCTGCTCTGAATTTGATGGACTTGGAATATGCTAAGCGTTGTGGGTTTTTCTTGGAGCCCTTGCAGTGTCCTATTCCATTGAGAGGTATTGATGCTACGCCTTTGGCCAAGAATAAGCCTCAATACTGGACCCAGCTGACCATGTGCATGGCTCCTTCACATCAGGAGGATATTCGCTTTCTGGTGTTGCATAATCTGCATGATGTGGTCGTGTTGGGGTTGCCATGGCTACAAGCCCATAATCCAGTATTGGATTGGAAATCCATGTCGGTGTGCAGCTGGGGTTGTCAGGGGGTACATGGTGATGTTCCATTTTTGTCAATTTCGTCATCCACCCCTTCTGAGGTTCCAGAGTTCTTGTCTGATTACCGGGATTTATTTGATGAGCCCAAGTCCGATGCCCTACCACCGCATAGGGATTGTGATTGTGCTATCAATTTGATTCCTGGTGGTAAATTCCCAAAAGGTCAACTGTTTAATTTATCCGTGCCTGAGCACACCGCTATGCGCAGTTATGTGAAGGAATCCCTGGAGAAGGGGCATATTCGCCCGTCATCGTCGCCATTAGGAGCAGGGTTCTTTTTTGTAGCCAAAAAGGATGGTTCGCTGAGACCTTGTATAGATTATCGCCTTCTTAATAAGATCACTGTTAAATTTCAGTACCCCTTGCCTTTGTTATCTGATTTGTTTGCTCGGATTAAGGGGGCTAGTTGGTTCACCAAGATTGATCTTCGTGGTGCGTATAATCTGGTGTGAATCAGGCGAGGCGATGAATGGAAAACTGCATTTAATACGCCCGAGGGTCATTTTGAGTATCTAGTGATGCCATTCGGACTTGCCAATGCTCCATCAGTGTTTCAGTCCTTTATGCATGACTTCTTCCGAGAGTACCTGGATAAATTCCTGATTGTGTACTTGGATGACATTTTGATCTTCTCGGATGATTGGGAGTCTCATGTGAAACAGGTCAGAACGGTTTTTCAGGTCCTGCGTGCTAACTCTTTGTTTGTGAAGGGATCAAAGTGTCTCTTTGGTGTGCAGAAGGTTTCATTTTTGGGGTTCATCTTTTCCCCTTCTACTATCGAGATGGATCCTGTTAAGGTCCAAGCCATCCATGATTGGACTCAGCCGACATCTCTGAAAAGTCTGCAAAAGTTCCTGGGCTTTGCTAATTTTTATCGTCGCTTCATCTGCAATTTTTCTAGTATTGCCAAACCATTGACCGATTTGACCAAGAAAGGTGCTGATTTGGTCAATTGGTCTTCTGCTGCGGTGGAAGCTTTTCAAGAGTTGAAGCGTCATTTTTCTTCTGCCCCTGTGTTGTGTCAACCTGATGTTTCTCTTCTGTTCCAGGTCGAGGTTGATGCTTCTGAGATTGGAGCAGGGGCTGTTTTGTCGCAGAGAGGTTCTGATTGTTCAGTGATGAAACCATGCGCTTTTTTTTCCAGGAAGTTTTCGCCTGCTGAGCGGAACTATGATGTGGGCAACCGAGAGTTGCTGGCCATGAAGTGGGCATTCGAGGAGTGGCGTCATTGGCTTGAGGGAGCTAAGCATCGCGTGGTGGTATTGACTGATCATAAGAACCTGACTTATCTCGAGTCTGCTAAGCGTTTGAATCCTAGACAGGCTCGTTGGTCGCTGTTTTTTGCCTGTTTTGACTTTGTGATTTCGTACCTTCCGGGCTCTAAAAATGTGAAGGCGGATGCTCTGTCTAGGAGTTTTGTGCCCGACTCTCCGGGTTTATCTGAGCTGGCGGGTATCCTCAAGGAAGGAGTAATTGTGTCTGCCATCTCCCCTGATTTGCGGCGGGTGCTGCAAAAATTTCAGGCTAATAAACCTGATCGTTGTCCAGCGGAGAAACTGTTTGTCCCGGATAGGCGGACAAATAAAGTGATCTCTGAGGTTCATTGTTCGGTGTTGGCTGGTCATCCTGGAATCTTTGGTACCAGAGAGTTAGTGGCTAGATCCTTTTGGTGGCCGTCTCTGTCGCGGGATGTGCGTTCTTTTGTGCAGTCCTGTGGGATTTGTGCTCGGGCTAAGCCCTGCTGTTCTCGTGCCAGTGGGTTGCTTTTGCCCTTGCCGGTCCCGAAGAGACCTTGGACACATATCTCTATGGATTTTATTTCAGATCTTCCCATCTCTCAAAAGATGTCAGTCATTTGGGTGGTCTGTGATCGCTTTTCTAAGATGGTCCATCTGGTACCCTTGTCCAAGTTGCCTTCCTCCTCTGATTTGGTGCCATTGTTCTTTCAGCATGTGGTTCGTTTGCATGGCATTCCAGAGAATATCGTTTCTGACAGAGGTTCCCAGTTTGTTTCGAGGTTTTGGCGAGCCTTTTGTGGTAGGATGGGCATTGACTTGTCTTTTTCGTCGGCTTTTCATCCTCAGACTAATGGCCAGACCGAACGAACCAATCAGACCTTGGAAACCTATCTGAGATGCTTTGTTTCTGCCGATCAGGATGACTGGGTGTCCTTTTTGCCTTTGGCTGAGTTCGCCCTTAATAATCGGGCCAGCTCGGCTACCTTGGTTTCGCCAATTCTGGGTTCCATCCTCGTTTCTCTTCAGGACAGTTTGAGTCTTCAGACTGTCCTGGTGTGGATACTGTGGTGGACAGGTTGCAGCAGATTTGGACTCATGTAGTGGACAATTTGACCTTGTCCCAGGAGAAGGCTCAACGTTTCGCTAATCGCAGACGCCGTGTGGGTCCCCGACTTCGTGTTGGGGATCTGGTTTGGTTATCTTCTCATCATATTCCTATGAAGGTTTCCTCTCCGAAGTTTAAACCTCGTTTCATTGGTCCTTATAGGATTTCTGAGGTTTTTAATCCTGTGTCTTTTCGTCTGACCCTCCCAGATTCTTTTTTCATACATAACGTCTTCCATAGGTCATTGTTGCGGAGATACGTGGCACCTATGGTTCCATCTGTTGACCCTCCTGCCCCGGTTTTGGTGGAGGGGGAATTGGAGTATATTGTGGAGAAGATTTTGGATTCTCGTGTTTCAAGACGGAAACTCCAGTATCTGGTTAAATGGAAGGGTTATGCTCAGGAGGATAATTCCTGGGTTTTTGCCTCTGATGTCCATGCTCCCGATCTTGTTCGTGCCTTTCATGTGGCTCATCCTGGTCGGCCTGGGGGCTCTGGTGAGGGTTCGGTGACCCCTCCTCAAGGGGGGTTAGTGTTGTGAATTCTGTGGCAGAGCTCCCTCCTGTGGTCACAAGTGGTACTTCAGCTGATTCTCTCTGGGAGCTTCCGTTTGTGGAGGAAACTGGTACTGCTGCTTCTGAGTTTCCTCCCTCAGGTGATCTGGTGAGGTCGTTAGGTGCTTCTCTACTTAACCCCACCTAATGCTTTGATTCATGCTTCCTGTCAATGTTCCAGTGTTGGACTTGTGTTTCTCTGGATCATTCCTGTGGCCTGATGCTCTGCATAGCTAAGTGCTTCTTTGCTATTTGTTGCTATTTTTTCTGTCCAGCTTGTCTATTTGTTTTGCTGGAAGCTCTGGGACGCAAAGGGTGTACCTCCGTGCCGTTAGTTCGGTACGGAGGGTCTTTTTGCCCCTTTGCGTGGTTTTCTTTAGGGTTTTGTGTAGACCGCAAAGTTATCTTTCCTATCCTCGTTCTGTCTAGAATATCGGGCCTCACTTTGCTGAATCTATTTCATCCCTACGTTTGTCTTTTCATCTTACTCACAGTCATGTGTGGGAGGCTGCCTTTTCCTTTGGGGTATTTCTCTGAGGCAAGGTAGGCTTATTTTTTCTATCTTCAGGCTAGTTAGTTTCTCAGGCTGTGCCGAGTTGCATAGGTAGCGTAAGGCACAATCCACGGCTGCCTCTAGTTGTGTTTGGAGAGGATCAGGGATTGCGGTCTGCAGAGTTCCCACGTCTCAGAGCTCGTCATATTATTTTGGGTTATTGTCAGATCACTGTATGTGTTCTGACCTCCATGTCCATTGTGATACTGAATTGCCTTTCATAACAGATCACGCTTCAAGCAGGGGACAGCGTTTCTTGGCCAGCTGGCAGTCTGCAGCACATGGTAAAATTCATGCTGCAGTGCCTGAGAAACGACCGCCGCATCGCCTACATTCTCAACACGGCTGATTATTGGGTGTACACCCTCCTAGATCCGCGCTACCGGGACAACTTACAAACCCTCATAATATCGTTGAACCGGGAGCGTAAAATGCGGGAGTACCAAGACACACTGGTGCATTCCATCATCTTCTCCTGTTCAACTGAGAGCAGTGCTGCTAGTGCTTTACAAAGCAGCTCAGTGCGTCGAGGCAGTGGAGGAAGGTCAGCACAAACAGGGAGCAGAAGCAGTGCCTCAGCACAAGGCAAGACCAGTATGGCCCAACTGTGGTAAACTTTTGTGTGCCCGCCACAAATTTCTACACCATCACAGACGGCTCCAGTCAGCAGGAGGCAACGTTTCCGTCAGATGGTGAGAGACTACATGGCTTGCCCTCTCAGTGTACTCCCAGACGGCTCTTCCCCCTTCAAGTTTTGGGTCTCTAAGCTGGATACATGGCCAGAGCTTAGCCAGTATGCATTGGAGGCGCTGGCTTGCACTGCTGCTAGTGTATTATCGGAATGCGTCTTTAGTGCCGCAGGAGGTGTACTAACAGACTGTCACATGCGACTAACCTCCGATAACTAGGGTTAAGCGAAACGGATCGGACAAATTAAAAAATCGCCGACTTTCGGCAAAGTCGGGTTTTGTGATCCTAGTGTGGGATCGGCCATGAGGTCAGCGATCTTCGTGCCAAAGTCACGTTTTATATGATGTTTTCAGCGCCATTTTTCAGCCAATGAAGGAGGACGCAGAATGTGGGCAGCGTGATGACATAGGTCTCGGTCCCCACCATCTTAGAGAAGGGCATGACCGTGATTGGCTTGCTTTCTGTGGCATCACAGGGGCTATAAAGGGGCGTGCACGCTGACCGCCATCTTACTTCTGCTGATCGTAGCATAGGAAGAGGTTGCCGCAGCTGCATCAGAAGAAGGGATATAGTTAGGGAGGGAAGATTAAGCCCCGAAACTGCTTGTGCTGTAGCGATTTCCACTGTCCAACACCACCTTTTCTTTGCAGGGATAGTGGAGTTTATATTTTTGTGTATCAGCTCTGTAGCTTATTAGGCTGCCTTATAAGGCTCCCTGATAGCTGCATTGCTGTTTGTACACCGCTGTGCAAACCAACTGCTTTTTTAAAAGCAAAAATCCTATTGCTCCTTTTTGCACAGTTATCTTGTTTATTTGTCCACACTTTTGTGTGCAGCAGTCTTTTTTATTGCTGCCATACTTCTCCTGAGATCATTGTAGGGAGATTGAAATTGTAATACCGTCCTTGTATTTTTTCATATATCTTCCAGCCACGTTCTGCCACTTACATTGTGTGGTGGTATACACTGGGCCTGAGTTTTGATGCATTCTCCCTCCCTCAAAAAGGGAGATTCAAATTGTCACAAAGTGGATCTACGTCAGTTCTGTTAGTTTGTTGTATATCAGCCAGCCACGTTCTGCCACTTACATTGTGTAGTGTTATACACTGGGCCTGAGTTTTGGTGCAGTCTCCCCCCAAAAAAGGGAGATTTAAATCGTCACAAAGTGGATCTACGTCAGTTCTGTTAGTTTGTCGTATATCAGCCAGCCACATTCTGCCACTTACATTGTGTAGTGTTATACACTGGGCCTGAGTTTTGGTTCAGTCTCCCCCCAAAAAAAGGGAGATTTAAATTCTCAACAAGTTTATATACACCTTCTACCTTGTATTACAGTACCATATAACGGTTGTTATTTTGGTTAGATTTTCCCAAAAATGAGGAAGTCTGGTGGAAGTGGCCGTGGGCGGTCGCTGCCAGCTGGTACTGATGGTGGTGGAGCATCTGGTGGTAGTGGGAAAAGCAAAATAGCACCAAAGGCTCGAGGTGTTAAGCCAGGGTCATCGTCTGGCTACACAAGGCCTCGAAGGCTCCCTTATCTGGGAGTAGGAAAACAGCTTTTAAAGCCGGAAAGTTTTGGCTTTCCTTCCTGACTCAGCCTCTAGATCTTTCGCCTCCTCTTCAGAAAGTTCGAAATATAAAAGCAGCGAGTCGTCAGTGGATGCTTCCGGAAAGGAACAAGTCGCTTCCTTGTGTCCTTCACCCAAACCAAAAGTGAAGGATGCGGCAGGCGACACTACAGTTTACTCCATGGAGCTCTTTACACATACCGTGCCTGGCTTAGAAAGGGAAATTGTTAACAGCGCATTACAAGATGAATCAGACATGGAGTGCACTGATGCACAGCCACAGCTAGATTATTATGCTGTTCCATTGACTCAGATCACTACATTGCCCTCGCAGTGTACTGAGCCAAAATCTGACCCTGATGAGACTATGGTGCCCCATCACAAACGCTATAGCACATTACATGGTGACACAGAGGAAGGTGCACATGACATTGAAGAGGAGGTGATAGATGACCCAGTTGTTGACCCAGATTGGCAGCCATTTTGGGAAGAGCGTGCCACTGCCAGTAGCTCAGAAGTGGAGGAGGATGATCCGCAGCAGCCATCTACATCGCAACAGCTTTCATCTGGCGAGCCCGTATCTGGCCAAAAACGTTTGTCAAAAACAAAAGCAGTTTTAGGACAACGTGGCCATCCGGTGAAAGTAGCACAGCGTGCAATGCCTGAAAAGGTGTTCCATAGTAGGAAGAGTGTAGTGTGGCAATTTTTTAACCAAGATCCGAATGATCAGTGCAAAGTTATCTGTAAGAAATGCTCAAAGACCTTTAGCAGAGGGAAGAATCTCCAAAATTTAAATACAACGTGCATGCTTAGACATTTAACCAGCATGCACTTGCAAGCCTGGACTAACTATCAAATGTCCCATGCCATTGGTGCACCTGCTCAGAATGAAGATAGTCAGCAATGCTACATTGCTTCAATCACTGTAAGCCCACCGGTTAGAACACCACCAGCAGCAAATATGGAGGTATCGTCGCAAGGCCAAAGTAGTCAGAGAATCACAAGGTTTTTGGCAGGAAACACTGTATGTAGGCCAACATCAAGAATACCATCACCAACCATCTCTCAATCTGGCATGTCCACCACCACCCCCGCTAGTTCCACCATATGCAGCTCTCCAGACCAGCTCACCCTACAAGAGACTCTCGTTAGGAAAAGAAAGTACTCATCCTCTCATCCGCGTAAACAGGGTTTGAATGCCCACATTGCTAGACTAATCTTGTTAGAGATGATGACCTACCAGTTGGTTGAAAGCGAAGCTTTCAAAGCCCTGATGGTCTACTCAGTACCACGCTATGACCTACCCAGTCAGCACTTTTTTGCAAGAAAAGCCATCTCAGCCCTCCACCAGCATGTCAAAGACCGCATTGTCCATGCACTGAGACAATCAGTCAGTGGAAAGGTGCACCTCACAACAGATGCATGGACCAGTAGGCATGGCCAGGGATGTTACGTGGTTAATGTGGTGGATGCAGGGTCCATAGGGGACAGCCATAGTGGGACAGTACTGCCTAGCCCACGGTCTAAGAAACAGTTGGCTGTAGGCGTTCGCCACCCCTCCTCCTGCTCCTCCTCCTCCAGAAGAGAAAGCTTGTCCACAGAGTGCAGTCGCATGACCACTCCATCCACAGCTGCCAGTGTTGCACATGAGGTGTCCCATTGTCGAAAAGCTAGTAGTAAGCGTCAGCAGGCTGTGTTAGAAATGAAGTGTTTGAGCGACAACAGACACACCGCAGAAGTACTGGCCGAGTACTTGCAGCAAGAAACTCAGTCATGGCTTGGCAGTGTACATTTTGAGGCAGGCAAGGTAGTCGGTGATAACGGAGGGAATTTTATGGCTGCCATAGCCCTTTCAGAACTGAAACACATACCTTGCCTGGCTCACACCTTGAACCTGATGGTGCAGTGCTTCCTGACAAATTATCCTGGGTTACCAGCCCTGCTCCTGAAGGTGCGAAGACTTTGCTCGCACATCCGTCGGTCACCCGTACATTCCAGCCGAATGCTCAAACATCAGCGATCGCTGAATATTCCCCAGCACCGCCTAAAAATCGACGTTGCAAAAAGGTGGAACTCCACATTGCACATGGTTCAGAGGCTGTGCGAACAGAGGCGTGCTGTAATTTATTTGTGGGAGGATACACATACACGGGTAGGCAGTTGGATGGCAGACATGGAGTTGTCTGGTGTGCAGTGGTCGAAGCTACAAGACCTCTGTCAACTCCTTTAGTGTTTTGAGGAATGCACACGGCTGGTAAGTGCAGACGACGTCATCATAAGCATGAGCATCCCAATAATTCATCTGCTGATGCAAAGTTTGACGCACATTAAGGAGCAGGCATCTGCAGCCGAGGAGGAGGGAAGCCTTGATGACAGTCAGCCATTGTCTGCTCAGGAAACTCTCCTGGATGAGGTGGCGGATGAAGAGGAGGAGGAGGATGATGGGGATGAATATTTATGAGAGGAGGATGCTTCTCAGGGAGCAATAGAAACTGGTGGCGTTGCAAGGTCAGGGTTTTTGCGGGACACAAGTGATGTTGATTTGCAAGAAAGTGCTCCTCAACCCAGCAAAAGCAGTGAATCGACACCTGAAACATTGGCCCACATGGCTGAGTATGCCTTGCGTATCCTAAAAAGGGACCCCCGCATTATCAAAATGATGACCAATGACAATTACTGGTTGGCCTGCCTCCTGGATCCATGATATAAAGGAAAATTACAAAATATCATGCCACATGAGAACCTTGAGCAAATATTGGCTACCAAGCAAGCAACTCTCGTAAACCGTTTGGTTCAGGCATTCCCAGCACACATATGGAAACAGGAACACATGGGCTACTTGCACAGTGAACAAGTCTGTATGATCATGTTCACACACCACCAAGAAACCTGAAGACACAAAAGAGAATAGTAAAACCAAAAACACTCAGTTTGAAAAAATGTTGCAGTAATCCGCAAGTGCTAGTAAAAGATGTAAAAAACAGGGTATTTGGTTGATACGTTTTTTGCAAAAAATGTATACTAAGCTGCTCTACCAATCTTCACGGTATACCCTTATCAGAGCAGTCCTAACTAATGTATGCAATCCCTATCTGATGTATTTAAAAACCTGATCATCTGTATATAACCTGTGTGAACAGGGTTCAGAGAGGAAAAATCCATGTGTGCATACAGGGTAGAACAGCTTTTGTGCAGATAGCCCAAGAGGAGTGGTGGAACTCCCCAGTCTTGTAGACACAAGAGAACAATTATGGAAACAGGAACACATGGGCTACTTGCACAGTGAACAAGTCTGTATGATCATGTTCACACACCACCAAGAAACCTGAAGACACAAAAGAGAATAGTAAAACCAAAAACACTCAGTTTGAAAAAATGTTGCAGTAATCCGCAAGTGCTAGTAAAAGATGTAAAAAACAGGGTATTTGGTTGATATGTTTTTTGCAAAAAATGTATACTAAGCTGCTCTACCAATCTTCACGGTATACCCTTATCAGAGCAGTCCTAACTAATGTATGCAATCCCTATCTGATGTATTTAAAAACCTGATCATCTGTATATAACCTGTGTGAACAGGGTTCAGAGAGGAAAAATCCATGTGTGCATACAGGGTAGAACAGCTTTTGTGCAGATAGCCCAAGAGGAGTAGTGGAACTCCCCAGTCTTGTAGACACAAGAGAACAATTATGGAAACAGGAACACATGGGCTACTTGCACAGTGAACAAGTCTGTATGATCATGTTCACACACCACCAAGAAACCTGAAGACACAAAAGAGAATAGTAAAACCAAAAACACTCAGTTTGAAAAAATGTTGCAGTAATCCGCAAGTGCTAGTAAAAGATGTAAAAAACAGGGTATTTGGTTGATACGTTTTTTGCAAAAAATGTATACTAAGCTGCTCTACCAATCTTCACGGTATACCCTTATCAGAGCAGTCCTAACTAATGTATGCAATCCCTATCTGATGTATTTAAAAACCTGATCATCTGTATATAACCTGTGTGAACAGGGTTCAGAGAGGAAAAATCCATGTGTACATACAGGGTAGAGCAGCTTAGTATACATTTTTTGCAAAAAACGTATCAACCAAATACCCTGTTTTTTACATCTTTTACTAGCAGTTGCTGATTACTGCAACATTTTTTCAAACTGAGTGTTTTTGGTTTTACTATTCTCTTTTGTGTCTTCAGGTTTCTTGGTGGTGTGTGAACATGATCATACAGACTTGTTCACTGTGCAAGTAGCCCATGTGTTCCTGTTTCCATAATTGTTCTCTTGTGTCTACAAGACTGGGGAGTTCCACCACTCCTCTTGGGCTATCTGCACAAAAGCTGTTCTACCCTGTATGCACACATGGATTTTTCCTCTCTGAACCCTGTTCACACAGGTTATATACAGATGATCAGGTTTTTAAATACATCAGATATGGATTGCATACATTAGTTAGGACTGCTCTGATAAGGGTATACCGTGAAGATTGGTAGAGCAGCTTAGTATACATTTTTTGCAAAAAACATATCAACCAAATACCCTGTTTTTTACATCTTTTACTAGCACTTGCGGATTACTGCAACATTTTTTCAAACTGAGTGTTTTTGGTTTTACTATTCTCTTTTGTGTCTTCAGGTTTCTTGGTGGTGTGTGAACATGATCATACAGACTTGTTCACTGTGCAAGTAGCCCATGTGTTCCTGTTTCCATAATTGTTCTCTTGTGTCTACAAGACTGGGGAGTTCCACCACTCCTCTTGGGCTATCTGCACAAAAGCTGTTCTACCCTGTATGCACACATGGATTTTTCCTCTCTGAACCCTGTTCACACAGGTTATATACAGATGATTAGGTTTTTAAATACATCAGATAGGGATTGCATACATTAGTTAGGACTGCTCTGATAAGGGTATACCGTGAAGATTGGTAGAGCAGCTTAGTATACATTTTTTGCAAAAAACGTATCAACCAAATACCCTGTTTTTTACATCTTTTACTAGCACTTGCGGATTACTGCAACATTTTTTCAAACTGAGTGTTTTTGGTTTTACTATTCTCTTTTGTGTCTTCAGGTTTCTTGGTGGTGTGTGAACATGATCATACAGACTTGTTCACTGTGCAAGTAGCCCATGTGTTCCTGTTTCCATAATTGTTCTCTTGTGTCTACAAGACTGGGGAGTTCCACCACTCCTCTTGGGCTATCTGCACAAAAGCTGTTCTACCCTGTATGCACACATGGATTTTTCCTCTCTGAACCCTGTTCACACAGGTTATATACAGATGATCAGGTTTTTAAATACATCAGATAGGGATTGCATACATTAGTTAGGACTGCTCTGATAAGGGTATACCGTGAAGATTGGTAGAGCAGCTTAGTATACATTTTTTGCAAAAAACGTATCAACCAAATACCCTGTTTTTTACATCTTTTACTAGCACTTGCGGATTACTGCAACATTTTTTCAAACTGAGTGTTTTTGGTTTTACTATTCTCTTTTGTGTCTTCAGGTTTCTTGGTGGTGTGTGAACATGATCATACAGACTTGTTCACTGTGCAAGTAGCCCATGTGTTCCTGTTTCCATAATTGTTCTCTTGTGTCTACAAGACTGGGGAGTTCCACCACTCCTCTTGGGCTATCTGCACAAAAGCTGTTCTACCCTGTATGCACACATGGATTTTTCCTCTCTGAACCCTGTTCACACAGGTTATATACAGATGATCAGGTTTTTAAATACATCAGATAGGGATTGCATACATTAGTTAGGACTGCTCTGATAAGGGTATACCGTGAAGATTGGTAGAGCAGCTTAGTATACATTTTTTGCAAAAAACGTATCAACCAAATACCCTGTTTTTTACATCTTTTACTAGCACTTGCGGATTACTGCAACATTTTTTCAAACTGAGTGTTTTTGGTTTTACTATTCTCTTTTGTGTCTTCAGGTTTCTTGGTGGTGTGTGAACATGATCATACAGACTTGTTCACTGTGCAAGTAGCCCATGTGTTCCTGTTTCCATAATTGTTCTCTTGTGTCTACAAGACTGGGGAGTTCCACCACTCCTCTTGGGCTATCTGCACAAAAGCTGTTCTACCCTGTATGCACACATGGATTTTTCCTCTCTGAACCCTGTTCACACAGGTTATATACAGATGATCAGGTTTTTAAATACATCAGATAGGGATTGCATACATTAGTTAGGACTGCTCTGATAAGGGTATACCGTGAAGATTGGTAGAGCAGCTTAGTATACATTTTTTGCAAAAAACGTATCAACCAAATACCCTGTTTTTTACATCTTTTACTAGCACTTGCGGATTACTGCAACATTTTTTCAAACTGAGTGTTTTTGGTTTTACTATTCTCTTTTGTGTCTTCAGGTTTCTTGGTGGTGTGTGAACATGATCATACAGACTTGTTCACTGTGCAAGTAGCCCATGTGTTCCTGTTTCCATAATTGTTCTCTTGTGTCTACAAGACTGGGGAGTTCCACCACTCCTCTTGGGCTATCTGCACAAAAGCTGTTCTACCCTGTATGCACACATGGATTTTTCCTCTCTGAACCCTGTTCACACAGGTTATATACAGATGATCAGGTTTTTAAATACATCAGATAGGGATTGCATACATTAGTTAGGACTGCTCTGATAAGGGTATACCGTGAAGATTGGTAGAGCAGCTTAGTATACATTTTTTGCAAAAAACGTATCAACCAAATACCCTGTTTTTTACATCTTTTACTAGCACTTGCGGATTACTGCAACATTTTTTCAAACTGAGTGTTTTTGGTTTTACTATTTGTGTCTTCAGGTTTCTTGGTGGTGTGTGAACATGATCATACAGACTTGTTCACTGTGCAAGTAGCCCATGTGTTCCTGTTTCCATAATTGTTCTCTTGTGTCTACAAGACTGGGGAGTTCCACCACTCCTCTTGGGCTATCTGCACAAAAGCTGTTCTACCCTGTATGCACACATGGATTTTTCCTCTCTGAACCCTGTTCACACAGGTTATATACAGATGATCAGGTTTTTAAATACATCAGATAGGGATTGCATACATTAGTTAGAACTGCTCTGATAAGGGTATACCGTGAAGATTGGTAGAGCAGCTTAGTATACATTTTTTGCAAAAAACGTATCAACCAAATACCCTGTTTTTTACATCTTTTACTAGCACTTGCGGATTACTGCAACATTTTTTCAAACTGAGTGTTTTTGGTTTTACTATTCTCTTTTGTGTCTTCAGGTTTCTTGGTGGTGTGTGAACATGATCATACAGACTTGTTCACTGTGCAAGTAGCCCATGTGTTCCTGTTTCCATAATTGTTCTCTTGTGTCTACAAGACTGGGGAGTTCCACCACTCCTCTTGGGCTATCTGCACAAAAGCTGTTCTACCCTGTATGCTCACATGGATTTTTCCTCTCTGAACCCTGTTCACACAGGTTATATACAGATGATCAGGTTTTTAAATACATCAGATAGGGATTGCATACATTAGTTAGGACTGCTCTGATAAGGGTATACCGTGAAGATTGGTAGAGCAGCTTAGTATACATTTTTTGCAAAAAACGTATCAACCAAATACCCTGTTTTTTACATCTTTTACTAGCACTTGCGGATTACTGCAACATTTTTTCAAACTGAGTGTTTTTGGTTTTACTATTCTCTTTTGTGTCTTCAGGTTTCTTGGTGGTGTGTGAACATGATCATACAGACTTGTTCACTGTGCAAGTAGCCCATGTGTTCCTGTTTCCATAATTGTTCTCTTGTGTCTACAAGACTGGGGAGTTCCACCACTCCTCTTGGGCTATCTGCACAAAAGCTGTTCTACCCTGTATGCACACATGGATTTTTCCTCTCTGAACCCTGTTCACACAGGTTATATACAGATGATCAGGTTTTTAAATACATCAGATAGGGATTGCATACATTAGTTAGGACTGCTCTGATAAGGGTATACCGTGAAGATTGGTAGAGCAGCTTAGTAAACATTTTTTGCAAAAAACGTATCAACCAAATACCCTGTTTTTTACATCTTTTACTAGCACTTGCGGATTACTGCAACATTTTTTCAAACTGAGTGTTTTTGGTTTCACTATTCTCTTTTGTGTCTTCAGGTTTCTTGGTGGTGTGTGAACATGATCATACAGACTTGTTCACTGTGCAAGTAGCCCATGTGTTCCTGTTTCCATAATTGTTCTCTTGTGTCTACAAGACTGGGGAGTTCCACCACTCCTCTTGGGCTATCTGCACAAAAGCTTTTCTACCCTGTATGCACACATGGATTTTTCCTCTCTGAACCCTGTTCACACAGGTTATATACAGATGATCAGGTTTTTAAATACATCAGATAGGGATTGCATACATTAGTTAGGACTGCTCTGATAAGGGTATACCGTGAAGATTGGTAGAGCAGCTTAGTAAACATATTTTGCAAAAAACGTATCAACCAAATACCCTGTTTTTTACATCTTTTACTAGCACTTGCGGATTACTGCAACATTTTTTCAAACTGAGTGTTTTTGGTTTTACTATTCTCTTTTGTGTCTTCAGGTTTCTTGGTGGTGTGTGAACATGATCATACAGACTTGTTCACTGTGCAAGTAGCCCATGTGTTCCTGTTTCCATAATTGTTCTCTTGTGTCTACAAGACTGGGGAGTTCCACCACTCCTCTTGGGCTATCTGCACAAAAGCTGTTCTACCCTGTATGCACACATGGATTTTTCCTCTCTGAACCCTGTTCACACAGGTTATATACAGATGATCAGGTTTTTAAATACATCAGATAGGGATTGCATACATTAGTTAGGACTGCTCTGATAAGGGTATACCGTGAAGATTGGTAGAGCAGCTTAGTAAACATTTTTTGCAAAAAACGTATCAACCAAATACCCTGTTTTTTACATCTTTTACTAGCACTTGCGGATTACTGCAACATTTTTTCAAACTGAGTGTTTTTGGTTTTACTATTCTCTTTTGTGTCTTCAGGTTTCTTGGTGGTGTGTGAACATGATCATACAGACTTGTTCACTGTGCAAGTAGCCCATGTGTTCCTGTTTCCATAATTGTTCTCTTGTGTCTACAAGACTGGGGAGTTCCACCACTCCTCTTGGGCTATCTGCACAAAAGCTGTTCTACCCTGTATGCACACATGGATTTTTCCTCTCTGAACCCTGTTCACACAGGTTATATACAGATGATCAGGTTTTTAAATACATCAGATAGGGATTGCATACATTAGTTAGGACTGCTCTGATAAGGGTATACCGTGAAGATTGGTAGAGCAGCTTAGTATACATTTTTTGCAAAAAACGTATCAACCAAATACCCTGTTTTTTACATCTTTTACTAGCACTTGCGGATTACTGCAACATTTTTTCAAACTGAGTGTTTTTGGTTTTACTATTCTCTTTTGTGTCTTCAGGTTTCTTGGTGGTGTGTGAACATGATCATACAGACTTGTTCACTGTGCAAGTAGCCCATGTGTTCCTGTTTCCATAATTGTTCTCTTGTGTCTACAAGACTGGGGAGTTCCACCACTCCTCTTGGGCTATCTGCACAAAAGCTGTTCTACCCTGTATGCACACATGGATTTTTCCTCTCTGAACCCTGTTCACACAGGTTATATACAGATGATCAGGTTTTTAAATACATCAGATAGGGATTGCATACATTAGTTAGGACTGCTCTGATAAGGGTATACCGTGAAGATTGGTAGAGCAGCTTAGTATACATTTTTTGCAAAAAACGTATCAACCAAATACCCTGTTTTTTACATCTTTTACTAGCACTTGCGGATTACTGCAACATTTTTTCAAACTGAGTGTTTTTGGTTTTACTATTCTCTTTTGTGTCTTCAGGTTTCTTGGTGGTGTGTGAACATGATCATACAGACTTGTTCACTGTGCAAGTAGCCCATGTGTTCCTGTTTCCATAATTGTTCTCTTGTGTCTACAAGACTGGGGAGTTCCACCACTCCTCTTGGGCTATCTGCACAAAAGCTGTTCTACCCTGTATGCACACATGGATTTTTCCTCTCTGAACCCTGTTCACACAGGTTATATACAGATGATCAGGTTTTTAAATACATCAGATAGGGATTGCATACATTAGTTAGGACTGCTCTGATAAGGGTATACCGTGAAGATTGGTAGAGCAGCTTAGTATACATTTTTTGCAAAAAACGTATCAACCAAATACCCTGTTTTTTACATCTTTTACTAGCACTTGCGGATTACTGCAACATTTTTTCAAACTGAGTGTTTTTGGTTTTACTATTCTCTTTTGTGTCTTCAGGTTTCTTGGTGGTGTGTGAACATGATCATACAGACTTGTTCACTGTGCAAGTAGCCCATGTGTTCCTGTTTCCATAATTGTTCTCTTGTGTCTACAAGACTGGGGAGTTCCACCACTCCTCTTGGGCTATCTGCACAAAAGCTGTTCTACCCTGTATGCACACATGGATTTTTCCTCTCTGAACCCTGTTCACACAGGTTATATACAGATGATCAGGTTTTTAAATACATCAGATAGGGATTGCATACATTAGTTAGGACTGCTCTGATAAGGGTATACCGTGAAGATTGGTAGAGCAGCTTAGTATACATTTTTTGCAAAAAACGTATCAACCAAATACCCTGTTTTTTACATCTTTTACTAGCACTTGCGGATTACTGCAACATTTTTTCAAACTGAGTGTTTTTGGTTTTACTATTCTCTTTTGTGTCTTCAGGTTTCTTGGTGGTGTGTGAACATGATCATACAGACTTGTTCACTGTGCAAGTAGCCCATGTGTTCCTGTTTCCATAATTGTTCTCTTGTGTCTACAAGACTGGGGAGTTCCACCACTCCTCTTGGGCTATCTGCACAAAAGCTGTTCTACCCTGTATGCACACATGGATTTTTCCTCTCTGAACCCTGTTCACACAGGTTATATACAGATGATCAGGTTTTTAAATACATCAGATAGGGATTGCATACATTAGTTAGGACTGCTCTGATAAGGGTATACCGTGAAGATTGGTAGAGCAGCTTAGTATACATTTTTTGCAAAAAACGTATCAACCAAATACCCTGTTTTTTACATCTTTTACTAGCACTTGCGGATTACTGCAACATTTTTTCAAACTGAGTGTTTTTGGTTTTACTATTCTCTTTTGTGTCTTCAGGTTTCTTGGTGGTGTGTGAACATGATCATACAGACTTGTTCACTGTGCAAGTAGCCCATGTGTTCCTGTTTCCATAATTGTTCTCTTGTGTCTACAAGACTGGGGAGTTCCACCACTCCTCTTGGGCTATCTGCACAAAAGCTGTTCTACCCTGTATGCACACATGGATTTTTCCTCTCTGAACCCTGTTCACACAGGTTATATACAGATGATCAGGTTTTTAAATACATCAGATAGGGATTGCATACATTAGTTAGGACTGCTCTGATAAGGGTATACCGTGAAGATTGGTAGAGCAGCTTAGTAAACATTTTTTGCAAAAAACGTATCAACCAAATACCCTGTTTTTTACATCTTTTACTAGCACTTGCGGATTACTGCAACATTTTTTCAAACTGAGTGTTTTTGGTTTTACTATTCTCTTTTGTGTCTTCAGGTTTCTTGGTGGTGTGTGAACATGATCATACAGACTTGTTCACTGTGCAAGTAGCCCATGTGTTCCTGTTTCCATAATTGTTCTCTTGTGTCTACAAGACTGGGGAGTTCCACCACTCCTCTTGGGCTATCTGCACAAAAGCTGTTCTACCCTGTATGCACACATGGATTTTTCCTCTCTGAACCCTGTTCACACAGGTTATATACAGATGATCAGGTTTTTAAATACATCAGATAGGGATTGCATACATTAGTTAGGACTGCTCTGATAAGGGTATACCGTGAAGATTGGTAGAGCAGCTTAGTATACATTTTTTGCAAAAAACGTATCAACCAAATACCCTGTTTTTTACATCTTTTACTAGCACTTGCGGATTACTGCAACATTTTTTCAAACTGAGTGTTTTTGGTTTTACTATTCTCTTTTGTGTCTTCAGGTTTCTTGGTGGTGTGTGAACATGATCATACAGACTTGTTCACTGTGCAAGTAGCCCATGTGTTCCTGTTTCCATAATTGTTCTCTTGTGTCTACAAGACTGGGGAGTTCCACCACTCCTCTTGGGCTATCTGCACAAAAGCTGTTCTACCCTGTATGCACACATGGATTTTTCCTCTCTGAACCCTGTTCACACAGGTTATATACAGATGATCAGGTTTTTAAATACATCAGATAGGGATTGCATACATTAGTTAGGACTGCTCTGATAAGGGTATACCGTGAAGATTGGTAGAGCAGCTTAGTATACATTTTTTGCAAAAAACGTATCAACCAAATACCCTGTTTTTTACATCTTTTACTAGCACTTGCGGATTACTGCAACATTTTTTCAAACTGAGTGTTTTTGGTTTTACTATTCTCTTTTGTGTCTTCAGGTTTCTTGGTGGTGTGTGAACATGATCATACAGACTTGTTCACTGTGCAAGTAGCCCATGTGTTCCTGTTTCCATAATTGTTCTCTTGTGTCTACAAGACTGGGGAGTTCCACCACTCCTCTTGGGCTATCTGCACAAAAGCTGTTCTACCCTGTATGCACACATGGATTTTTCCTCTCTGAACCCTGTTCACACAGGTTATATACAGATGATCAGGTTTTTAAATACATCAGATATGGATTGCATACATTAGTTAGGACTGCTCTGATAAGGGTATACCGTGAAGATTGGTAGAGCAGCTTAGTATACATTTTTTGCAAAAAACGTATCAACCAAATACCCTGTTTTTTACATCTTTTACTAGCACTTGCGGATTACTGCAACATTTTTTCAAACTGAGTGTTTTTGGTTTTACTATTCTCTTTTGTGTCTTCAGGTTTCTTGGTGGTGTGTGAACATGATCATACAGACTTGTTCACTGTGCAAGTAGCCCATGTGTTCCTGTTTCCATAATTGTTCTCTTGTGTCTACAAGACTGGGGAGTTCCACCACTCCTCTTGGGCTATCTGCACAAAAGCTGTTCTACCCTGTATGCACACATGGATTTTTCCTCTCTGAACCCTGTTCACACAGGTTATATACAGATGATCAGGTTTTTAAATACATCAGATAGGGATTGCATACATTAGTTAGGACTGCTCTGATAAGGGTATACCGTGAAGATTGGTAGAGCAGCTTAGTATACATTTTTTGCAAAAAACGTATCAACCAAATACCCTGTTTTTTACATCTTTTACTAGCACTTGCGGATTACTGCAACATTTTTTCAAACTGAGTGTTTTTGGTTTTACTATTCTCTTTTGTGTCTTCAGGTTTCTTGGTGGTGTGTGAACATGATCATACAGACTTGTTCACTGTGCAAGTAGCCCATGTGTTCCTGTTTCCATAATTGTTCTCTTGTGTCTACAAGACTGGGGAGTTCCACCACTCCTCTTGGGCTATCTGCACAAAAGCTGTTCTACCCTGTATGCTCACATGGATTTTTCCTCTCTGAACCCTGTTCACACAGGTTATATACAGATGATCAGGTTTTTAAATACATCAGATAGGGATTGCATACATTAGTTAGGACTGCTCTGATAAGGGTATACCGTGAAGATTGGTAGAGCAGCTTAGTATACATTTTTTGCAAAAAACGTATCAACCAAATACCCTGTTTTTTACATCTTTTACTAGCACTTGCGGATTACTGCAACATTTTTTCAAACTGAGTGTTTTTGGTTTTACTATTCTCTTTTGTGTCTTCAGGTTTCTTGGTGGTGTGTGAACATGATCATACAGACTTGTTCACTGTGCAAGTAGCCCATGTGTTCCTGTTTCCATAATTGTTCTCTTGTGTCTACAAGACTGGGGAGTTCCACCACTCCTCTTGGGCTATCTGCACAAAAGCTGTTCTACCCTGTATGCACACATGGATTTTTCCTCTCTGAACCCTGTTCACACAGGTTATATACAGATGATCAGGTTTTTAAATACATCAGATAGGGATTGCATACATTAGTTAGGACTGCTCTGATAAGGGTATACCGTGAAGATTGGTAGAGCAGCTTAGTATACATTTTTTGCAAAAAACGTATCAACCAAATACCCTGTTTTTTACATCTTTTACTAGCACTTGCGGATTACTGCAACATTTTTTCAAACTGAGTGTTTTTGGTTTTACTATTCTCTTTTGTGTCTTCAGGTTTCTTGGTGGTGTGTGAACATGATCATACAGACTTGTTCACTGTGCAAGTAGCCCATGTGTTCCTGTTTCCATAATTGTTCTCTTGTGTCTACAAGACTGGGGAGTTCCACCACTCCTCTTGGGCTATCTGCACAAAAGCTGTTCTACCCTGTATGCACACATGGATTTTTCCTCTCTGAACCCTGTTCACACAGGTTATATACAGATGATCAGGTTTTTAAATACATCAGATAGGGATTGCATACATTAGTTAGGACTGCTCTGATAAGGGTATACCGTGAAGATTGGTAGAGCAGCTTAGTATACATTTTTTGCAAAAAACGTATCAACCAAATACCCTGTTTTTTACATCTTTTACTAGCACTTGCGGATTACTGCAACATTTTTTCAAACTGAGTGTTTTTGGTTTTACTATTCTCTTTTGTGTCTTCAGGTTTCTTGGTGGTGTGTGAACATGATCATACAGACTTGTTCACTGTGCAAGTAGCCCATGTGTTCCTGTTTCCATAATTGTTCTCTTGTGTCTACAAGACTGGGGAGTTCCACTACTCCTCTTGGGCTATCTGCACAAAAGCTGTTCTACCCTGTATGCACACATGGATTTTTCCTCTCTGAACCCTGTTCACACAGGTTATATACAGATGATCAGGTTTTTAAATACATCAGATAGGGATTGCATACATTAGTTAGGACTGCTCTGATAAGGGTATACCGTGAAGATTGGTAGAGCAGCTTAGTATACATTTTTTGCAAAAAACGTATCAACCAAATACCCTGTTTTTTACATCTTTTACTAGCACTTGCGGATTACTGCAACATTTTTTCAAACTGAGTGTTTTTGGTTTTACTATTCTCTTTTGTGTCTTCAGATTCCCAGCACACAGCAGCGGTGATGGTTCTTATAAGAGCTGTAGGGGGCAACATGGCAGAGGTGTTAGAGGTGCACAAATCCGAAGTGGCATTGGACAGAGCGGTTTTATGACAAGGTTGTGGAGTGATTTCGCAATGACCGCAGACACGACAGGTACTGCTGCATCGATTCAAAATGACAGGAGACAGCATTTGTCCAGTATGGTTATGAACTATTTTTCCTCCCTTATCGATGTTCTCCCTCACAGGTCATTCCCCTTTGATTGCTGGGCATCTAAAATAGACACCTGGCCTGAATTGGCAGAATATGTATTACAGGCGCTCGCTTGCCCTGCTGCTAGTGTGCTACCAGAAAGAGTCTTCAGTGCTGCTGGTTCAATACTGACTGAAAAAGGACACGTCTGCCTACCCGAAATGCTGATGATCTAACCTTCATTAAAATGAACCAATCATGGATTTCAAATTATTTTGCCCCACCTTCCCCTGCTGACACGTAGCTTGCCTAAAAAATGTCTTGCTTTTGGCCTCCTCTTACTGACTGCTCCAATTCCTCCATTTGCAGCTGCTGAATGTCCACCATAGGCCATTTTTATACCTCCCTAAATGGGCTGACTCCCCCCACAGGGCCGTGGTCACCACTTGGCGCAAGCACCCGTGCAAGTGCCGTTTGCCAGGACAGGTGGGTGCGCCCACTCTTGGGCGACGGCACAGGCACAGGGTCCCTCATAGTACAATGAAGTGTCTCTGACGGTGGTGGTGCACAACCAACTTCAGACACACCGTCGTAATATGAGGGGCCCTGTGCCAGTACCGCCGCCCACGAGCGTGTTCCCCCCAGCTCGAACAGTGCACCATCACTTGCAATACTTACCTCTCCCTGCTCCACCACTGTGTAGTCTGTGCTGTTAAATCCTTCAATGGCACTGCCAATACAAATTTGTTGAAATGATAAATGATAGTAAAAATATACAGGGGCCCTGGCCTCCATTTAGACCAATTAATACTTTGCGCCAACTACCACTGTCTGCTACTCAGCAGAGGAGCCCACCCCTGTACCTAGCTACGCCACCTGTTTATTTATGAACAATTTTTTGGCAGACATTTAGCCCACTTTAATGAGAGGCTAACACAGTTAGTAGGCCCAAATAATAAATTTGTCCTCCACTGAATAAAGCAATTCCGCCTGTTTAGTCCTGTTACCAATTTTGAACTGCATTTAGCCTACTTACTTTTTTGGGCCTACTAACTGTGTCAGCTTCTCATTACAGTTGTCCTTCGCTGAACAAAGCAATGCCGCCTTTTTAGTCCTGTTACCAATTTTGAACTGCATTTAGCCTACTTACTTATTTGGGCCAAGTAACTGTGTCAGCCACTCCTTACAGTTGTCATCCGCTGAACAAAGCAATACCGCCAGTTTAGTCCTGTTACTAATTTTGAACTTCATTTAGCCTACTTTATCATTTGGGCCTACTACCTGTGTCTGGCTGTCAGCCACTCATTACAGTTGTCCTCCTCCACTGAACAAAGCAATGCCACCTGTGTACTCCTGATACCAATTTTGAACTGCATTTAGCCTACTTTTTTATTTTGGGCCTACTAACTGTGTCTGCGCCACTCATTACAATTGTCCTCCACAGAACAAAGCTATGCCACCTGTTCAGTCCTGTTACCAATTTTGAACTGCATTTAGCCTCCTGTTTTTTTTTTTTGGGGGGGGCTATATCTGTGTTTCCTCCTCATCCTGCCCATTGCCCAGCCTCTGCTAGATGAGTCTGCTGGTACATTGACCCAGACCACTACATTCCCCTTGCACTCTACACAGCCAGAATCTGACCCTGCTGAAAGTCAGGTTCCCCTTCCCGCATACTATACCACCTTACACGGGGACAAAGAGGAAGGTGCTGATGAAAGTGCAGGTTCCTTCATCAGGTGGGGGGGGCGTATTCGTTGGCACTGGCACAGGGCCCCTCATAGTTGCAAAAGTGTCTCTGGCAGTGGGAGGCGCCACCCGCCGTCAAACACACCGCCGTACTATGAGGGGCCCTGTGCCAGTGCCAACTAGTGCCCCCCCCCCCCGCTTGCTCAGGATCACAGCACTTGCAAAGTTGAAATACTTACCTCTCTCTGCTCTACCGCCGTGACATATTCCATGTTTCCTGGGCCCACAAAAATCTTGAGCCAGCCCTACCCCCCCCACAACTTTAGCCAAATGACCCCCTGTTTTCAATGCCTAACTTTTATTATAAAGTAAATTAAGATTGAAAAGCTTCAGTAATAGGAATTGATGTTTTTGGCATTAAAATGGGCACTGTAGGTGTTTTCCTGTCCTCCACTAACTGCCGAATTTGATTCCCCATTGACTTGCATTGTGTTTCGTGTTTCAGTCAGCCCCCAACTTTTCGCAATAATCGGCCGATTTCACCCGACCCAACTATTGAGAAAGTCGGGTTTCGCCAAACCCGACTCGATCCTAAAAAAGTAAAAGTCGCTCAACTCTACCGATAACGTTGGCCGGCTTTCTTTTCTGAAAATGAGCAAGGCCAGTATCTCGCAGGAATTTGCAACTCCTCTTCCAGATTAAAAAATTGGTTGGCTACAATATCCAGGTCTCCTGTTGCGTTCATGTTTCTACCACCTGAACTGTAATCCCTGGGCTTCAACACCGCCAGTTGCTGCTCAGAAGTGCATCTGCACAGTCAACACACATGACCCAGTGTTATTGAGTTTCAGTAACATCAACTGATCCCCAGCAGTGTATCTGGCAATGTGTCCTGCTACCTCCACGCTGACACTACATCTGAAATTTAAGGCATCTTGCCCCCCCAGGCATTTGTTACTGAAAGAGCCACCTTGTGCAGCAGTAATGCTGCAGAAGGAAAAGGTGGCTCTTTTAGTTATGCTCCTTGCACACGCTGAACTTAACACTTATAAAATGTGTCCCCTCACACCGTGAAAACGGCCCGGAGGTGGAACTTTCCTTCCTAATGAGACACAACGCAGCTGTCATTCCTACCCCCTTGGCGCCAGGCGCCGCCTCCTCAGCGTTGTTTGAATCTGTCCTATAGCCTGCGCTGTTATGTTTAACCTTGGCCTTGCGCAGTTAGCGCTGCCCGTCATCTGACATCATTTGGTGTCAGTCGGACTGTGCCTGTGTGGCCACGCTGCCCGAGATCCCACCTCACAGTGTCTTCTGATTTAATCACACTGAGGGCCTGGGATTCATGGGCATGTGCAGTGCATATCTTCACCTCAGGCTCTCACTCATCTCCCTCCGCCTTCTTCAGACTAGGCGCCGTCAGCTGATCCCTAATAGCATGCCACGGCCATGACGCCGCACAGCCTGAGGATGCCGGAAGGAAGTGAGTGAGAGGCGAAGATATGCACTGCGCATGCCCATGAATCCCAGGCCCGCAGTGTGATTAATTTAAAAGACACTGTGAGGCGGGATCTCGGGCAGCGCGGCCGCACAGGCGCAATCCGCCTGACACCAAATGTTGTTAGAAGATGGGCAGCGCTAACTGCGCATGGCCAAGGTTTAACATAACAGCGCAGGCTCCGGGACAGATTCAAACAACGCTGAGGAAGTGGCGCCCCGCTCCAATGGCTGCGTGCCATTACGAAGGAAAGTCCCACCTCTGGGACCGCTTTACGGAATCAAGGGACACATTTTAGAAGTGTTTAGTTCTGCGTTTGCAAGGAGCATAATTAAAAGAGCCACCTTTTCCAATTTGCAGCATTACTGCTACACAAGGTGGCTCTTTCAGTTACAAACACCTGGAACACTCTGCTTCTCCTGCTTTCCCTGGACTTCAACACCGCCTGTTGTTGCCCGGAAGTGCTGTCTGCACAGTCAACAGTTGCTACTCTGTTATTGCGGTTCAGTAACGCCAGCTGTTCCCCTGCTGTGTGTGCGGCAAAAACTAAAGTCTGCTCCTCCTGCTTTCCCTGGGCTTAAACACCTCCAGTTGTTGCACGGAAGTGCTGTCTGCACAGTCAACAGTTGCTCCTCTGTTATTGGGGTTCAGTAATGCCAGCTGTTTCCCTGCTGTGTGTGCGGCAAAAACTAAAGTGTTCTCCTCCTGCTTTCCCTGGGCTTCAACACCAGCTGTTGCCTGGAAGTGCTGTCTGCACAGATAAAAACACTCGCTCCTGTGTTGGTGGGGTTCAGTAACGCCAGCTGCTCCCCTGCTGTGTGTGTGGGAAAAACTAATGCCTGCCCCTCCTGCTTTCCCTGGGCTTCAACACTGCCACTTGTTGCCCGGAAGCGCTGTCTGCACAGTCAACACTTGCTGCCGTGTTTTTGGGGTTCAGTAACCCCAGCTGCTCCCCTGCTGTGTGTGCGGAAAAACTAAAGTCTGCTACTCCTGCTTTTCCTGAGCTTCAACACTGCCAGTTGTTGCCCAGAAGTGCTGTCTGCACAGAGAAAAACACTTGCTCCTGTGTTGGGGGGGTTCAGTAACGCCAGCTGCTCCCCTGCAGTGTGTGCGGCAAAAACTAAAGTCTGCTCCTCCTCCTTTTCCTGGGCTTCAACACCACCAGTTGTTGCCCGGAAGTGCGGTCTGCACAGTCTACAGTTGCTCCTCTATTATTGGGGTTCAGTAATGCCAGCTGCTCCCCTGCTGTGTGAGAGGCAAAAACTAAAGTCTGCTCTTCCTGTTTTCCCTGGGCTTCAACACCGCCAGTTGTTGCCCGGAAGTGCTGTCTGCACAGTTAACACTTGCTGCTGTGTTAGTGGGGTTCAGTAACGGCAGCTGCTCCCCTGCTGTGTGTACAGCAAAAACTAAAGTCTGCTCCTCCTGCTTTCCCTGGGCTTCAACACTGCCAGTTGTTGCCCGGAAGTGCTGTCTGCCCAGAGAAATACACTCGCTTCTGTGTTAGTGGGGTTCAGTAACGCCAGCTGCTCCCTTGCTGTGTGGGTAACAAAAACTAAAGTCTGCTCCTCCTGCTTTCCCTGGGCTTCAACACCACCAGTTGTTGCCCGGACGTGCTGTCTGCACAGTCAACACTTGTTGCCATGTTATTGGGGTTCAGTAACGCCAGCTGCTCCCATGCTGTGTGTGCGGCAAAAACTTAAGTCTGCTCCTCCTGCTTTTCCTGAGCTTCAACACCGCCAGTAGTTGCCCGGAAGTGCTGTCTGCACAGAGAAAAACACTTGCTCCTGTGTTGGTGGGCTTCAGTAACGCCAGCTGCTCCCCTGCTGTGTGTGCGGCAAAAACTAATGTATGCTCCTCCTACTTTCCCTGGGTTTCAACACCACCAGTTGTTGCCCGGAAGTGCTGTCTGCACAGAGAAAAACACTCGCTCCTGTGTTAGTGGGGTTCAGTAATGCCAGCTGCTCCCCTGCTGTATAGCCAGCAATGTGTCCTGCGACTGCCACGCTGACACTACAACGGAAATTATCCCCTTTCTGACTTCGGACGGGATAGTACGTTCGAGGTCAAAAGCCCCACTTTGATGCGGGCTCCGGCGGTGAGCCCACATCAAAGCCGGGACATACCAGCTGTTTTGAACAGCTGACATGTGCCCGTAATAGGCGCAAGCAGAATCGCAATCTGCCCGCGCCTATTAACTAGTTAAATGCCGCTGTTAAACGCAGACAGCGGCATTTAACTACCGCTTCCGGCCGGGCGGCCGGAAATGATCGCATCGCCGACCCCCGTCACATGATCGGAGGTCGGCGATGCTTCTCCATTGTAACCATAGAGGTCCTTGAGACCTCTATGGTTACTGATCGCAGATAGCTGTGAGGGCCACCCTGTGGTCGGCGCTCACAGCACACCTTCAATACTGCTACATAGCAGCGAACAGCAGATCGCTGCTATGTAGCAGAGGCGATTGTGCTGTTCCTGCTTCTAGCCTCCCATGGAGGCTACTGAAGCATGACAAAAGTAAAAAAAAAAGTTAAAAAAAATGTGAAAAAAATAAAAAAAATATAAAAGTTTAAATCACCCCCCTTTCACCCCAATCAAAATAAATCAATAAAAAAATCAAATCTACACATATTTGGTATCGCCGTGCTCAGAATCACCCGATTTATCAATTAAAAAAAAGCATTAACCTGATCGCTAAACAGCATAGCGAGAAAAAAATTTGAAACGCCAGAATTACGTTTTTTTGGTTGCCGCGACATTGCATTAAAATGCAATAACGGGCAATCAAAATAACGTATCTGCACCAAAATGGTATCATTAAAAACGTCATCTCGGCACGCAAGAAATAAGCCCTCAACCGACCCCAGATCATGAAAAATGGAGACGCTACGAGTATCAGGAAATGGCGCAATTTATTTTTTTTTTAGCAAAGTTTGGAATTTTTTTTCACCACTTAGGTAAAAAGTAACCTAGTCATGTTAGGTGTCTATGAACTCGTACTGACCTGGAGAATCATAATGTCAGGTCAGTTTTAGCGTTTAGTAAACCTAGCAAAAAAGCCAAACAAAAAACAAGTGTGGGATTGCACTTTTTTGGCAATTTCACCGCACTTGGAATTTTTTTCCTGTTTTCTAGTACACGACATGCTAAAACCAATGATGTCGTTCAAAAATACAACTCGTCCTGCAAAAAATAAGCCCTCACATGGCCAAATTGATGGAAAAATACAAAAGATATGGCTCTGGGAAGGAGTGGAGTGAAAAACGAACACGGAAAAACGAAAAATCCCAAGGTCATGAAGAGGTTAAAGGGAACCTGTCCCCTCCCCCCAGACATTTGTATCTGAAAGAGCCACCTTGTGCAGCAGTAATGCTGCACAAGGAAAAGGTGGCTCTTTTAGTTATGCTCCTTGCACACGCTGAACTTAACACTTATAAAATGTGTCCCGTCACACCGTGAAAATGGCCCGGAGGTGGAACTTCCTTTCTGATGAGACGCAATGCAGCCGTCATTCCAACCCCCTTGGTGCCAGGCGCTGCCTCCTCAGCGTTGTTTGAATCTGTCCCGTAGCCTGCGCTGTTATGTTCAATCTTGGCCATGCGCAGTTAGTGCTGCCTGTCTTCTGACATCATTTGGTGTCAGGCGGACTGTGCCTGTGCTGCAGCGCTTCCCGAGATCCCGCCTCGCAGTGTCTTCTGATTTAATCACACTGCGGGCCTGGGTTAATGGGCATGCGTAGTGCATATGCTCACCTCAGGCTCTCACTCATCTCCCTCCGCCTTCTTCAGACTGTGCGCCATCAGCTGATCCCTAATAGCATGCCAAGGCCATGACGCCGCACAGTCTGAAGAAGCCGGAAGAAGGTGCGTGAGAGGCGAAGATATGCACTGCGCATGCCCATGAATCCCAGGCCCGCAGTGTGATTAAATCAGAAGACACTGCGAGGCAGGATCTCGGGCAGCGCGGCTGCACAGGCGCAGTCAGCCTGACACCAAATGTTGTCAGAAGACGTGCAGCGCTAACTGCGCATAGCCAAGGTTGAACATAACAGCGCAGGCTACGGGACAGATTCAAACAACGCTGAGGAGGCGGCGCACGGCGCCAAGGGGGTAGGAATGACGGCTGTGCTGCGTCCAATTATGGAGGAAAGTCCCACCTTTGGGACGGTTTCACGGTATCAGGGGACACATTTTAGAAGCGTTTGCAAGGAGCATAATTAAAAGAGCCACCTTTTCCTTGTGCAGCATTATTGCTGCACAAGGTGGCTCATTCAGTTTCAAACGCCTGGGGGGTTAAAGGTTCCCTTTCAACTGGCTCCAATTAGGCCTCGGTGTTGTGAATTCTGTGGCAGAGCTCCCTCCTGTGGTCACAAGTGGTACTTCGGCTGGTTCTCTCTGTGAGCTTCCGTTGGTGGAGGAAAGTGGTACTGCGGCTTCTGAGTTTCCTTCCTCAGGTGATGTGGTGAAGTCGTTAGGTGCTTCTCTATTTAACTCCACCTAGTGCTTTGATCCTGGCCGCCAGTCAATGTTCTAGTATTGGACCTGTTTCCTCCTGGATCGTTCCTGTGGCCTGCTGCTCTGCATAGCTAAGTTCCTCTTTGCTATTTGTTTGCTGTTTTTTTCTGTCCAGCTTGTCAATTTGTTTTTTACTGCTTGCTGGAAGCTCTGGGGCGCAGAGGGTGTACCTCCGTGCCGTTAGTTTGGTACGGAGGGTCTTTTTGCCCCCTTTGCGTGGTTTTTGTAGGGTTTTGTGTTGACCGCAAAGTTACCTTTCCTATCCTCGCTCTGTTCAGAAAGTTGGGCCTCACTTTGCTAAATCTATTTCATCTCTACGTTTGTCTTTTCATCTTAACTCACAGTCATTATATGTGGGGGCTGCCTTTTCCTTTGGGGTATTTCTCTGAGGCAAGGTAGGCTTATTTTCTATCTTCAGGCTAGCTAGTTTCTCAGGCCGTGCCGAGTTGCATAGGCAGCGATAGGCGCAATCCACGGCTGCCTTTAGTGTGGTTGGAGAGGATTAGGGATTGCGGTCAACAGAGTTCCCACGTCTCAGAGCTCGTTCTTGTTATTTGGGTTATTGCCAGGTCACTGTATGTGCACTGACCTCTATGTCCATTGTGGTACTGAATTACCTTTCATAACAGTACTGGCGTCCCAAAGTACTAATGATTCTCAATAGAGGGAAAAAAGAAGTTCTGAGACCATTTTTTTTTCTTTGCACTGTGTTTTGCCTTTTTTTTTCCCCCTAGACATTTGGGTGGTTCAGGACACAGGTGTAGCAATGGACATTAAAGTTCTGTCTTCATGTGTGGATCAGCTCACGGCAAGAGTACAAAGTATTCAAGACTTTGTGGTTCAGAATTCTATGTTAGAACCGAGAATCCCTATTCCTGATTTGTTTTTTGGAGATAGAACTAAATTTCTGAGTTTCAAAAATAATTGTAAACTATTTCTGGCTTTGAAACCTCGCTCCTCTGGTGACCCAGTTCAACAAGTTAGGATCGTTATTTCTTTTTTGCGTGGTGATCCTCAGGACTGGGCATTTTCCCTTGCGCCAGGGGATCCTGCTTTAAGTAATATCGATGCATTTTTCCTGGCGCTCGGATTGCTGTACGATGAGCCTAATTCTGTGGATCAGGCAGAGAATAATTTGCTGGCTCTGTGTCAGGGTCAGGATGAAATAGAGGTATATTGTCAGAAATTTAGAAAGTGGTCCGTACTCACTCAGTGGAATGAAGGTGCGCTCGCAGCTATTTTCAGAAAAGGTCTCTCTGAAGCCCTTAAGGATGTCATGGTGGGATTTCCTATGCCTGCTGGTCTGAATGAGTCTATGTCTTTGGCCATTCAGATCGGTCGACGCTTGCGCGAGCGTAAATCTGTGCACCATTTGGCGGTATTACCTGAGCTTAAACCTGAGCCTATGCAGTGCGATAGGACTTTGACCAGAGTTGAACGGCAAGAACACAGACGTCTGAATGGGCTGTGTTTCTACTGTGGTGATTCCACTCATGCTATCTCTGATTGTCCTAAGCGCACTAAGCGGTTCGCTAGGTCTGCCACCATTGGTACGGTACAGTCAAAATTTCTTCTGTCTGTTACCTTGATCTGCTCTTTGTCATCGTATTCTGTCATGGCATTTGTGGACTCAGGCGCTGCTCTGAATTTGATGGACTTGGAGTATGCTAGGCGTTGTGGGTTTTTCTTGGAGCCCTTGCAGTGTCGTATTCCATTGAGAGGAATTGATGCTACGCCTTTGGCCAAGAATAAGCCTCAGTACTGGACCCAGCTGACCATGTGCATGGCTCCTGCACATCAGGAGGTTATTCGCTTTCTGGTGTTGCATAATCTGCATGATGTGGTCGTGTTGGGGTTGCCATGGCTACAAGTCCATAATCCAGTTTTAGATTGGAAATCCATGTCTGTGTCCAGCTGGGGTTGTCAGGGGGTACATGGTGATGTCCCATTTCTGACTATTTCGTCATCCACCCCTTCTGAGGTTCCTGAGTTCTTGTCTGATTACCGGGATTTATTTGATGAGCCCAAGTCCGATACCCTACCTCCGCATAGGGATTGTGATTGTGCTATCGATTTGATTCCTGGTAGTAAATTCCCAAAAGGTCGACTGTTTAATTTATCTGTGCCTGAGCACGCCGCTATGCGGAGTTATGTGAAGGAGTCTTTGGAGAAGGGGCATATTCGCCCGTCATCGTCGCCATTGGGAGCGGGGTTCTTTTTTGTAGCCAAGAAGGATGGTTCGCTGAGACATTGTATAGATTACCGCCTTCTAAATAAGATCACGGTTAAATTTCAGTACCCCTTGCCGCTGTTATCTGATTTGTTTGCTCGGATTAAGGGGGCTAGCTGGTTCACCAACATAGATCTTCGTGGTGCGTATAATCTTGTGTGTATTAAGCGAGACGATGAATGGAAAACTGCATTTAATACGCCCGAGGGCCATTTTGAGTATCTAGTAATGCCATTCGGACTTGCCAATGCTCCATCAGTGTTTCAATCCTTTATGCATGACATCTTCCGAGAGTACCTGGATAAATTCCTGATTGTGTACTTAGATGACATTTTGATCTTCTCGGATGATTGGGAGTCTCATGTGAAGCAGGTCAGAACGGTGTTTCAGGTCCTGCGTGCTAATTCTTTGTTTGTGAAGGGATCAAAGTGTCTCTTTGGTGTTCAGAAGGTTTCATTTTTGGGGTTCATCTTTTCCCCTTCTACTATCGAGATGGATCCTGTTAAGGTGCAAGCCATCCATAATTGGACTCAGCCGACATCTCTGAAAAGTCTGCAAAAGTTTCTGGGCTTTGCTAATTTTTATCGTCGCTTCATCTGCAATTTTTCTAGTATTGCTAAACCATTGACCGATATGTCCAAGAAAGGTGCTGATTTGGTCAATTGGTCTTCTGCTGCGGTGGAAGCTTTTCAAGAGTTGAAGTGTCGTTTTTCTTCTGCTCCTGTGTTGTGTCAACCAGATGTTTCGCTTCCGTTCCAGGTCGAGGTTGATGCTTCTGAGATTGGAGCAGGGGCTGTTTTGTCGCAGAGAAGTTCTGATTGCTCGGTGATGAAACCATGCGCCTTCTTTTCCAGGAAGTTTTCGCCTGCTGAGCGTAATTATGATGTGGGCAATCGAGAGTTGCTGGCCATGAGGTGGGCATTCGAGGAGTGGCGTCATTGGCTTGAAGGAGCTAAGCATCGCGTGGTGGTCTTGACTGATCATAAGAACTTGACTTATCTCAAGTCCGCCAAGCGGTTGAATCCTAGACAAGCTCGTTGGTCATTGTTTTTTGCCCGTTTTGACTTTGTGATTTCATACCTTCCGGGCTCTAAAAATGTGAAGGCGGATGCTCTGTCTAGGAGTTTTGTGCCCGACTCTCCGGGTGTATCTGAGCCGGCGGGTATCCTCAAAGAGGGAGTAATTGTGTCTGCCATCTCCCCTGATTTGCGGCGGGTGCTGCAAAAAATTTCAGGCTAATAAACCTGATCGTTGCCCAGCGGAGAAACTGTTTGTCCCTGATAGGTGGACGAATAAAGTTATCTCTGAGGTTCCTGAGTTCTTGTCTGATTACCGGGATTTATTTGATGAGCCCAAGTCCGATACCCTACCTCCGCATAGGGATTGTGATTGTGCTATCGATTTGATTCCTGGTAGTAAATTCCCAAAAGGTCGACTGTTTAATTTATCTGTGCCTGAGCACGCCGCTATGCGGAGTTATGTGAAGGAGTCTTTGGAGAAGGGGCATATTTGCCCGTCATCGTCGCCATTGGGAGCGGGGTTCTTTTTTGTAGCCAAGAAGGATGGTTCGCTGAGACCTTGTATAGATTACCGCATTCTAAATAAGATCACGGTTAAATTTCAGTACCCCTTGCCGCTGTTATCTGATTTGTTTGCTCGGATTAAGGGGGCTAGCTGGTTCACCAAGATAGATCTTCGTGGTGCGTATAATCTTGTGTGTATTAAGCGAGACGATGATTGGAAAACTGCATTTAATACGCCCGAGGGCCATTTTGAGTATCTAGTAATGCCATTCGGACTTGTCAATGCTCCATCAGTGTTTCAATCCTTTATGCATGACATCTTCCGAGAGTACCTGGATAAATTCCTGATTGTGTACTTAGATGACATTTTGATCTTCTCGGATGATTGGGAGTCTCATGTGAAGCAGGTCAGAACGGTGTTTCAGGTCCTGCGTGCTAATTCTTTGTTTGTGAAGGGATCAAAGTGTCTCTTTGGTGTTCAGAAGGTTTCATTTTTGGGGTTCATCTTTTCCCCTTCTACTATCGAGATGGATCCTGTTAAGGTGCAAGCCATCCATAATTGGACTCAGCCGACATCTCTGAAAAGTCTGCAAAAGTTTCTGGGCTTTGCTAATTTTTATCGTCGCTTCATCTGCAATTTTTCTAGTATTGCTAAACCATTGACCGATATGACCAAGAAAGGTGCTGATTTGGTCAATTGGTCTTCTGCTGCGGTGGAAGCTTTTCAAGAGTTGAAGCGTCGTTTTTCTTCTGCTCCTGTGTTGTGTCAACCAGATGTTTCGCTTCCGTTCCAGGTCGAGGTTGATGCTTCTGAGATTGGAGCAGGGGCTGTTTTGTCGCAGAGAAGTTCTGATTGCTCGGTGATGAAACCATGCGCCTTCTTTTCCAGGAAGTTTTCGCCTGCTGAGCGTAATTATGATGTGGGCAATCGAGAGTTGCTGGCCATGAAGTGGGCATTCGAGGAGTGGCGTCATTGGCTTGAAGGAGCTAAGCATCGCGTGGTGGTCTTGACTGATCATAAGAACTTGACTTATCTCGAGTCCGCCAAGCGGTTGAATCCTAGACAAGCTCGTTGGTCGTTGTTTTTTGCCCGTTTTGACTTTGTGATTTCATACCTTCCGGGCTCTAAAAATGTGAAGGCGGATGCTCTGTCTAGGAGTTTTGTGCCCGACTCTCCGGGTGTATCTGAGCCGGCGGGTATCCTCAAAGAGGGAGTAATTGTGTCTGCCATCTCCCCTGATTTGCGGCGGGTGCTGCAAAAATTTCAGGCTAATAAACCTGATCGTTGCCCAGCGGAGAAACTGTTTGTCCCTGATAGGTGGACGAATAAAGTTATCTCTGAGGTTCATTGTTCGGTGTTGGCTGGTCATCCTGGAATCTTTGGTACCAGAGAGTTGGTGGCTAGATCCTTTTGGTGGCCATCTCTGTCGCGGGATGTGCGTACTTTTGTGCAGTCCTGTGGGATTTGTGCTCGGGCTAAGCCCTGCTGTTCTCGTGCCAGTGGGTTGCTTTTGCCCTTGCCGGTCCCGAAGAGGCCTTGGACACATATCTCTATGGATATTATTTCAGATCTTCCCGTCTCTCAAAAGATGTCAGTCATTTGGGTGGTCTGTGATCGCTTCTCTAAGATGGTCCATTTGGTACCCTTGTCTAAATTGCCTTCCTCCTCTGATTTGGTGCCATTGTTTTTCCAGCATGTGGTTCGTTTACATGGCATTCCAGAGAATATCGTTTCTGACAGAGGTTCCCAGTTTGTTTCGAGGTTTTGGCGAGCCTTTTGTGGTAGGATGGGCATTGACTTGTCTTTTTCCTCGGCTTTCCATCCTCAGACTAATGGCCAGACCGAACGAACCAATCAGACCTTGGAAGCATATCTGAGATGCTTTGTTTCTGCTGATCAGGATGACTGGGTGTCCTTTTTGCCTTTGGCTGAGTTCGCCCTTAATAATCGGGCCAGCTCGGCTACCTTGGTTTCACCGTTTTTCTGCAACTCTGGGTTCCATCCTCGTTTCTCTTCAGGGCAGGTTGAGTCTTCGGACTGTCCTGGTGTGGATACTGTGGTGGACAGGTTGCAGCAGATTTGGACTCATGTAGTGGACAATTTGACTTTGTCCCAGGAGAAGGCTCAACGTTTTGCTAATCGCAGACGCTGTGTGGGTCCCCGACTTCGGGTTGGGGACTTGATTTGGTTATCTTCTCGTCATATTCCTATGAAGGTTTCCTCTCCTAAGTTTAAACCTCGTTTTATTGGTCCGTATAGGATTTCTGAGGTTCTTAATCCTGTGTCTTTTCGTCTGACCCTTCCAGATTCATTTTCCATGCATAACGTATTCCATAGGTCATTGTTGCGGAGATACGTGGCACCTATGGTTCCATCTTTTGATCCTCCTGCCCCGGTTTTGGTGGAGGGGGAGTTGGAGTATATTGTGGAGAAGATTTTGGATTCTCGTGTTTCAAGGCGGAAACTCCAGTATCTGGTTAAGTGGAAGGGTTATGCTCAGGAAGATAATTCCTGGGTCTTTGCCTCTGATGTCCATGCTCCCGATCTTGTTCGTGCCTTTCATATGGTTCATCCTGGTCGTCCTGGGAGCTCTGGTGAGGGTTCAGTGACCCCTCCTCAAGGGGGGGGTACTGTTGTGAATTCTGTGGCAGAGCTCCCTCCTGTGGTCACAAGTGGTACTTCGGCTGGTTCTCTCTGTGAGCTTCCGTTGGTGGAGGAAAGTGGTACTGCGGCTTCTGAGTTTCCTTCCTCAGGTGATGTGGTGAAGTCGTTAGGTGCTTCTCTATTTAACTCCACCTAGTGCTTTGATCCTGGCCGCCAGTCAATGTTCTAGTATTGGACCTGTTTCCTCCTGGATCGTTCCTGTGGCCTGCTGCTCTGCATAGCTAAGTTCCTCTTTGCTATTTGTTTGCTGTTTTTTCTGTCCAGCTTGTCAATTTGTTTTTTACTGCTTGCTGGAAGCTCTGGGACGCAGAGGGTGTACCTCCGTGCCGTTAGTTTGGTACGGAGGGTCTTTTTGCCCCCTTTGCGTGGTTTTTGTAGGGTTTTGTGTTGACCGCAAAGTTACCTTTCCTATCCTCGCTCTGTTCAGAAAGTTGGGCCTCACTTTGCTAAATCTATTTCATCTCTACGTTTGTCTTTTCATCTTAACTCACAGTCATTTTATGTGGGGGCTGCCTTTTCCTTTGGGGTATTTCTCTGAGGCAAGGTAGGCTTATTTTCTATCTTCAGGCTAGCTAGTTTCTCAGGCCATGCCGAGTTGCATAGGCAGCGTTAGGCGCAATCCACGGCTGCCTTTAGTGTGGTTGGAGAGGATTAGGGATTGCGGTCAACAGAGTTCCCACGTCTCAGAGCTCGTTCTTGTTTTTTGGGTTATTGCCAGGTCACTGTATGTGCGCTGACCTCTATGTCCATTGTGGTACTGAATTACCCTTCATAACACCTCGGCCTACACTCTGCTTCTCCTGCATTTCCTGGGCTCCAACACCGCCAGTTGTTGCCCGGAAGTGCTGTCTGCACAGTCAACACTTGCTGCCATGTTATTGGGGTTCAGTAACGCTAGCTGTTCCCCTGCTGTGTATCCGGCAACGTGTCCTGCGACCACCACACTGACACAACAACAGACATTAAACTGCCTCCAGTGCAGGCCTCGGCTTACACTCTGCTCCTACTGGATTCCCTGGGCTTTAATACCTCCAGTTGGTGCTCAGAAGTGCTGGCTGCACAGAGAAAAACACTTGCCACTGTGTCAGTGGGGTTCAGTAACGTGAGCTGTTCCCCTGCTGTGTAGCCGGCAACGTGTCCTGCGACCGCCACGCAGACACAACAACAGACATTAAACTGCCTCCAGTGCAGGCCTCGGCCTACACTCTGCTCCCCCTAGATTCCCTGGGCTCTAATACCACCATTTGGTGCTCGGAAGTGCTGGCTGCACAGAGAAAAACACTCGCCACTGTATCAGTGGGGTTCAGTAACGCCAGCTGTTCCTCTGCTGTGTAGCCGGCAATGTGTCCTGCGACCACCACGCTGACACAACAACAGATATTAAAGGGAGTCTATATAAAATATGTAAGAATGGTGGCGCAAAGTGTCCTACGCTATAAACAACTCCTGCTGCAATACCAACAAATCTCCACCAAAGGTTTGTCAAAAAATGAACATAAAGAAAATTAAATAAATATATGCACAAAGTGCATATATCGGTATGCGCTGAAGAGATAGCGGCAACAGTAGGGACAAATAGTCAAATAGAACCAAAATACCCCGATTTAGAAGAATAAAGATAAAAAAATAGTAATAGTCTGATAACCAAATCAACGCCGATATATTGGAAAAAAGTTAGTGGCAGCGCTTAGGAGTGATTCCTACCTCCGTTGCTGATTGCTGAATATGAACGTTCCTCCTGCGAGACAGATGTCTGTATGATAAAGATGCTGTAAGCGGGTGGCTGCCCCGGCCGGCAGCGAGCCCCCTCCAACTGATCTCCGGGTGGAGACGGGATCCTGCAGAGCCGAAGCCGCGTGTGATAGCGGCGGTGAGAACAAGCGGTGCGCAGGACCTGAGTGACGTAGTATGTCACGTGACCGAATCACCCGGTGA
Organism: Ranitomeya imitator; assembly: GCF_032444005.1. Taxonomy (NCBI): domain Eukaryota; kingdom Metazoa; phylum Chordata; class Amphibia; order Anura; family Dendrobatidae; genus Ranitomeya; species Ranitomeya imitator. The sequence goes on from NC_091284.1 coordinate 290,563,919, forward strand.
ATGAGTGAATACAGGGTGCAGCTAGGACCAAACTACCGACGCGTTTCGGAGACGCCTGTCTCCTTCAGGGTTGGTCTCTGCACCATATTCAAGGTCCTTATATAGCTGCTAATCTTCTGAGCCAATTTGTTGAGAAGTTCATTGAAAACCAAAAAGTTCTGCATCCATATTTAATCCTCTTGGTACAATACTATCTAGGAGAAAAATCCATTTTGTTTCTGCACGTGACATTGCCTTAATGAAATCACCCCCTCTCCAATGGGGGTGCACCACAGCTATGCCCATTATTTTGGTCCCATATACTCTTCCGCCATGTAGTTCTGCAAAATGTTGGGACAAAGGATGACCCATAAATTTATTTTTAATATTGCGGATGTGCTCATTCATCCTGATTTTTAAGGGTCGTTTTGTCCTCCCCACATAGAATTTGCCACATGGGCATTCTATGATACAAATTACCCCGGTGATAGAACATGTGATACAGTCCCTAATTGAAAATGTCTTATCACCCTTTTTAATATCCATGCATTTTGATGTTATTTTTTCTTTACATGCATTACATTTCTGGCATGGAAAAAAACCTTTTAATTTGGTGTGTGTAAACGAAGATACCAGGGGGAATTTTTTCTGTATTGTGGGGGCAATCATGTTACCCAGATTTTGGCCCATCTTGAAGACAAAACGTGGATGGTTGCCAATACTTTCTCCCAATATTTTGTCATTTTTTAAAATGTGCCAGTGTCTACTGACTATTTTGCGGAAGAGATGTGAATTTGAATTGTATTTAGTGATAATGGGGATGGATTCTAGAGTTACTTTGGTTTTTTGGGCTGGATTGATGAGTTCCTGTCTAAATTTACTGGCTGCCTTAAGTTTAGATTCCTCCAGCATTGTTATTTCGTATCCTTTTTCCAGGAATTTTTTCGTTAAAATTTGCGATTCTGCCTCAAAGTCCTGGGGTCTAGAACAATTTCGGTGAATCCTGGTGAACTGGCTTCCTGGGATGTTGAGCAGCCAACCTGGAAGATGGCAACTGTCTAAAGGAATATAGCTGTTGGTGTCAGTTGGTTTAACAAAAGTGCATGTGTGTATCTTAGAGTCTTCAATAAAAATTCTCAAATCTAAAAAATTAATTTCCATGGTACTGGTGGTGGAAGTAAAATTTAAAAAATACTGATTTTTATTAATATCCGTTAAAAACTGTTTCAAAGAATCCCATCCACCAGACCAAATAAAAACAATATCATCTATAAAACGCCGCCAGAGGACCAGGTTCGCGAGCAGACCTTCTTCCGGATAGATAAAATGTTCCTCCCAGCTACCAACGTAAAGATTTGCATAACTGGGCGCGAACCTGGTCCCTATGGCGGTACCCCACTGCTGGGAGTAGTAGTCCTCCTTGTATAAAAAGTAGTTGTGGGTTAAAATGAACAAAAATTCGGTTTGTTCCGGAGGGACTTTAGAGAGTTTATTTAAAAAATATTTTGCAGCCTCACAACCCTTCTTATGGTCAATGACCGTATATAGTGAGGTTATGTCGAGGGTGCCCATAATGTACCCCTCGCGCCATTCAACCTGTTGGAGGAGTGACAGAATATGTGTACTGTCCTTCAGATGTGAGGGAAGTAATGGAACAATAGACTGTAAATGAGAGTCTACCAATTTAGACATATTGGCCGTTAGGCATTGAATGCCGGAAACAATTGGTCTGCCGGGAGGGTTGGCGGCGTCCTTATGCATTTTTGGGAGATAGTAGAACACCGCCAAACGAAGGGGCCGGAATTCATAAATTCGAATTCATGTTTATTAATAAAACCCAAATCCAAGCCCCTTCTTGTCAGAATTCTCATTTCTTTGGTATAATTTATGGTAGGGTTTCCGTTTAGTTTCTTATAAGTTCTAGAATCACTTAATAAACGGAATGCCTCATTATGGTAAGATTCCTCGTCCAATGTTACCACCCCACCCCCCTTATCTGCTGGGCGGATGACCAGACCTTTATTTTGTTGTAAAGAAATAATAGCTTTTCTTTCTTTATTGGTGAGATTAAATTTAAATTTATTACACTTTTTGTCACTGATTTTTCTAATCTCATCTATTACCATGGTTTAGAAAGTCTCCATTTGTTGTGAATATTCGTTTAGTGGATGGAATTTCGATTTATTTTTAAGATTCGTGTGAATATATGTGTCCTCCTGAACAGATTCTACATAACTACTATGTGGGTTTTTGATATAGTATCTTTGAATTGACAATTTCCGCATAAACGTCTTTATCCCAATATATGCCTCAAATTTGTTAAACCCACTAGCTGGAGCATATTTCAGGCCCTTCTGTAAGAGAGACAGTTCATCCTGTCCCAAATGTGCCCTGCTTAGATTAAAAATAGTGGGAGTATTTCCATTAGTTTTATCTAATGTCCTTTTCTTTTTGGTGAGTTTCCCTCCTCTACATCCCCTTTTCCTTGTTTTTTTCCGGCTACACAGAAAAAAGGGTGTTTAGTACTGTTTTTAGTATTATTTTTAGAATTATTTTTGGAGTTATTATTAATAGTTCTCTTACCACTTTGGTTAGATAGACCTAAACCGTTAAGCGGTCTACCCCTTTTAGATGTTTTTCCTGTATTAGCCGGAGAGTTCTGTGTGTGAACAAGTGGTGATTGGGATGCATCTGCTAAAGTTTGAAAGCGATTATGAGTTACTGTGGAGGTGGAGGGGGAAATACTTAGGGGTTGCTGATTATCCACCTGATTCTCCATCGGGAAATTAGAGGGACTGGTGGGACCACAATTAGTGTTAGGAGTAATCATATCGGGTGGAGAGGGAGTGGTGGGGTGTATTGAGAAATTTTCAGAAACAAAACTCGCTTCAAAGGAACTTCCCTCTACCTGATCGATAATCTCAAATACTGATTCGTTAGGTGGGATGTCCCTAAATGTGCATACAGGGACCGCATCCCTCCCGAATTTCTTCTTTTTCCTTTCTATAATTTCCTGTTCTTTACTTTTAATTAGTGTTGAGTAGTGTTGAGCATTCCGATACCGCAAGTATCGGGTATCGGCCGATATTTGCGGTATCGGAATTCCGATACTGAATTCCGATACTTCCCACGTATCGGATACCGGAATCGGAAGTTCCCAGAATTCAAATTGAACGCAGCAGCCAATGAGGAATGAATGAAAGTGTGGGCACATCCTGTTTAGCATGGTGGGCATGTAAGTACTGGCAAGGCTGGGATTGGCTGCTGAAATGATGTCACTCTGCACTATAAAAAAGCGCTGCCGCCATTTTGCGCTCACTCTGCTGTGATTTCAGTTAGGGACAGGACGCTGTGTTCTAACTGAGGGCCAGTCGAGCTAGCTAATTGCTTTATTTTCCTTTCCAAAGGCTAATTTAGCAAAACGCTGTGTGTTCTTCACTGTTCACCTTGCTCTTGCCTTGCAGCGCTGTTTTAACAGCGTTCTGCAAGGTCTCTGTGTGTGTGTGTGTGTGCAGCTCACTCTGTAGTCTGTGTGCAGCCATATACCCGGTTGTATTCAGCTCAGGGGGGGTTCACACTGCCTCACACAGTTGTTCTTTTTTGCTCTTAGTGCAGCCTGCTGCACATTTTTTCTCAAATTTCCTATTAGTGTTTTTCCACCAGTCTCCAGCTCTATTGTGGAAAAACACTACATAGGATAACCTAGAGGGGGGTTTTTGGGCCTTGCAGCGCCGTTTACGGCTGTCTGCACGGTCTCCGTGTGAGCCCAGCTCGCCCTGTAGTCTGTGTGCAGCCATAGCCGGTTGGATTCAGCTCAGGGTTCGTTACTGGCTCATACCTTGAGAAAAATTTTCCTTTTTTTCAAATAGTGCAGCCTGTTTAAAATTTGAAAAAAAAAATTCCTATTAGTGTCTTTCCACTCGTATCCAGCTAAATAGTGGAAAAACACTATATAGGATAACCTAGAGGAGGGTTTTTTGGCCTTGCAGCGCCGTTTACGGCTGTCTGCACAGTCTCCGTGTGAGCCCAGCTCGCCCTGTAGTCTGTGTGCAGCCATAGCCGGTTGGATTCAGCTCAGGGTTCGTTACTGGCTCATACCTTGAGAAAAATTTTCCTTTTTTTCAAATAGTGCAGCCTGTTTAAAATCTGAAAAAAAAAATTCCTATTAGTGTCTTTCCACTCGTATCCAGCTAAATAGTGGAAAAACACTATATAGGATAACCGAGAGGAGGGTTTTTTGGCCTTGCAGCGCCGTTTACGGCTGTCTGCACGGTCTCCGTGTGAGCCCAGCTCGCCCTGTAGTCTGTGTGCAGCCATAGCCGGTTGGATTCAGCTCAGGGTTCGTTACTGGCTCATACCTTGAGAAAAATTTTCCTTTTTTTCAAATAGTGCAGCCTGTTTAAAATTTGAAAAAAAAAATTCCTATTAGTGTCTTTCCACTCGTATCCAGCTAAATAGTGGAAAAACACTATATAGGATAACCTAGAGGAGGGTTTTTTGGCCTTGCAGCGCCGTTTACGGCTGTCTGCACGGTCTCTGTGTGAGCGCAGCTCGCCCTGTAGTCTGTGTGCAGCCATAGCCGGTTGGATTCAGCTCAGGGTGCGTTACTGCCTCATACCTTGAAAAACAATTTCCTTTTTTTCAAATAGTGCAGCCAGTTAAAAATTTGAAAAAAAAAATTCCTATTAGTGTCTTTCCACTCGTATCCAGCTAAATAGTGGAAAAACACTATATAGGATAACCGAGAGGAGGGTTTCTTGGCCTTGCAGCGCCGTTTACGGCTGTCTGCACGGTCTCCGTGTGATTTAAACTAGCTCTGTAGCCCGATCTGCACCAAAAAAAAGGTTAAGTTCACCAAACACAACTTACACTTGTGTAGGCCACATTTGCAAAATAATAAAGTTTAGTCCACAATTTACAACATTAGTGTTTCTTACACCTGTTAGGAGGAGCATTACAGGAATAAGCACACTAAGGCCTTAGTACTTTTCTGCTTATCTTTATCTGTCAACCAAGATGAAGAGGGCAGGGAGTAAGGCACGTGGGCGTGGGCGCGGAGCAGGGAGAGGAGCAGGGAGAGGACGTGGTGATTCTGTGCCTGCTGCGGGCGCCGGTGACTCGTCGTCACTCAGTTTCAGCAGGGAACAGTCCTTCATGCGCAGCTTTGTCGGAGAGCGCCGTGCACCGCTGCTGCGTGAAGACCAAATTGAAGCCGTTGTCGGGTGGATGGCAGCTAACGCCTCGGCATCGACTTCAGTTAGTGCCACATCCTCTCAGGCACAGAGCACTGGAGAGCAGCCATCTGTCTCTTCACCACCTGCCAAATTGGCCAGGCAGTCAGAGAGCCCAGGACAGGAGCCGTCTCTACTTCTGTTCTCTGAATCTCTTGGCTTGGAAACAGGGGGCCAGCCAAGCAGCATTGGAGAAATGGAAGAAGAGGCAGTGTGCAGTGATGCCCAACACCTTTTTCTCTCTGACTCTGAAGAGGCAGGTGGGCCAGTGCCTCCGGTGACCACAGCGCAGTACGCATCTGATGATGAAACTCAGGTGCCGCTTTCTCGTGCGTACTGTGCTGCTGAGACTACCCAGGAGGAGCAGTTGGTGGCAGAGGGTAGTGGAGATGATGAGGTCCTTGACCCATCGTGGCGTGAGGAACAGGAAGGTGGTGGGAGCAGCTCAGAGGAAGAGCTTCCTCTTACGGGCCAAAGAGGGAGAGGGAGGGGGAAGACTGCGGAGCCTGTAGCCTCCACTTTGGCACCCGTTAGGAGCCTGTCTCTTTCCAAAGCCAAAAAGGGCGCTCCCAAGACTTGCAGTGCCTGGTCCTTTTTTGACACAGTTGCAGATGACATTTGTTTTGTCAAATGCAAGCTGTGTCATCATAAAGTAAAAAGAGGGAAAAATGTCAGCAACCTCAATACCACAAATATGTGGAAACATGTGCGGACCAGGCACGCGGTGGAGTTACAGAAACACACTGAAGATGTAGGCCAACCAACAGCGGCAGCTACCACCTCTTCAGCTCGTGTTGCCTCTTCCTCCAGCTCACGCACAGCTGGTTTGGCTTCCTCCCAGAGACCTTGTGTAATTCCACCCACAGCACCACCTTCCCAGTCATCCTCACACTCCCAGTCTACTCTACAGCCATCGGTAGTACAGGCATGGGAGAAAAGGCGGGCATTCTCGGCCAACCACCCCCGAGCACAGGCTCTGAATGCAGGCATTGCCAAACTGTTGTCCCTGGAAATGCTCTCGTTCAGGCTGGTGGAGACTGACAGCTTCCGTGACTTGATGGCATTGGCAGTCCCACAGTACAAGGTGCCCAGCCGCTTTTACTTCAGCAGGCAGGCTGTCCCTGCCCTGCACAGGCATGTTGAGGCAAACATAAAACATGCGCTACTGAACGCCGTCAGTAGCAAGGTCCACCTCACCACCGATGCGTGGACCAGTCAGCATGGACAGGGGCGATATGTTTCCCTCACTGCCCATTGGGTTAATGTTGTTGAGCCAGGTACAGATCGTGCGAGTGGCGCAGGACGTGTCCTGCCCACTCCAAGGATTGCAGGAATCCAGTCTGTACGCATCGACTCCTCCTCTTACACCAGTTCCTCTGATTCCTCTCTGCAGGATCCGTCACAGTCCACCCCCACATGGACCCGTGAACGTTTACCTATGACCGACATGAGCACAGCCGTGGCCAAACGTCAGCAGGCCGTCTTGAAACTAGTTTCATTGGGGCATCGAAGCCACACAGCGCAGGAGCTCTGGAATGCTATAAAGCAGGAGAGCGATGTGTGGTTACTGCCAGCGAATCTCCAGCCAGGCATGGTAGTGTGTGACAATGGCCGAAATCTGGTGGCAGCTTTGGCCCTTGGCAACCTCACTCACATCCCATGTCTAGCACATGTGCTCAATTTGGTTGTGCAGAGTTTTCTGAGGGACTATCCGGATCTTGATGCCCTGCTGCACAAGGTCCGCCTAGAGTGTGCTCACTTGCGGCGTTCCAGCTTGGCCAGATCCCGCATTGCTGCTCTGCAGCGCCGATTCCGCCTTCCGGAACACCGCATCATATGTGACCTACCTACCCGGTGGAATTCCACGTTACATATGTTGGAGCGGTTGTGTGAGCAGCAGCAAGCAGTTATGGAGTACCAGCTGCATCAGGCGCAAAGAAGTCGCAGTCAGCGCCGATCAGACTTCACAACCACAGAGTGGGCCACTATGAAGGACGTCTGCCAGGTTTTGCGTCCTTTTGATTATTCCACGCGGATGGCAAGTGCAGATGATGCACTAGTCAGCATGACTGTCCCCCTTATCTGCCTGCTTCAGCAAACTTTGCAAGGGTTAAGGGATGATGTGGTGGAAGAGGTGGAGGATGAGGAGTCACCTTTTCCATCAGCTTCTGGAGAGTCAGCGCCACGTGGTTCCTCACAAAGGGGTACGCAGGGGCCAATTTGTGAGGAGGATGAGGAGGAGTCAATGGAGGAGGAAGAGCTCCGTCCAGAGGAGGGAGCGACACAATTGTCCAGTGGTCAGTGTGTACAGCGAGGGTGGGGTGATGACGAGCGGGCAGAGATCATGTCTCAAGCAGGGGACAGCGTTTCTGGGCCGGTTGGCACTCTGCAGCACATGGTGGATTTCATGCTGCAGTGCCTGAGAAACGACCGCCGCATCGACCACATTCTCAACATGCCTGATTATTGGGTGTTCACCCTCCTCGATCCTCGCTACCGGGACAACGTCCAAAACCTCATCCCTGCGTTGACCCGGGAGCGTAAATTGCGGGAGTACCACGACACACTGGTGAATTCCATCATCTTCTCCTGTCCAACTGAGAGGAGTGCTGCTAGTGCTTTACAAAGCAGCTCAGTGCGTCGAGGCAGTGGGGGAGGCTCTGCCCAAAGAGGGAGCAGAAGCAGTGCCTCTGCCCAAGGCAAGCCCAGTATGGCACAACTCTGGCACACTTTTGTGTGCCCGCCCCAAATGTCTACACCATCACCGGCGGCTCCAGTCAGCAGGAGGCAACGGTTCCGTCAGATGGTGACAGACTACATGGCTTGCCCTCTTACTGTACTCCCAGACGGCTCTTCCCCGTTCAAGTTTTGGGTCTCTAAGCTGGATACATGGCCAGAGCTAAGCCAGTATGCATTGGAGGTGCTGGCTTGCCCTGCGGCTAGTGTCTTATCGGAACGTGTCTTTAGTGCCGCAGGTGGTGTACTAACAGACCGTCGCATGCGACTATCCTCCGATAACGTTGACCGGCTTACTTTCCTGAAAATGAACCAGGCCTGGATCTCGCAGGAATTTGCCACTCCTCTGCCTGATTAAGTAATTGGGTGTCATCCAGGTCTCCTGCTGTGTTCATCTTTCTACCACCTGAACTGCTATTCCTGGGCTCCAACACCGCCAGTTGCGGCTCAGAAGTGCAGGCTGCACAGTAAAAACATACGACCCAGTGTTATTGGGTTTCAGTAACGTCAGCTGATCCCCAGCTGTGTAGCCGGCAATGTGTCCTGCGACCGCCACGCTGGCACAACAACCTAAATGTAAGGGAACCTGTCCCCCCCCCCCCCCGTCGTTTGTTACTGAAAGAGCCATCTTGTGCAGCAGTAATGCTGCACAAGGAAAAGGTAGCTCTTTTTTTTTAGCTCTTTGCACACGCAGAACTTAACACTTATAAAATGTGTTCACTGATACCGTTATACCGTCCCGGAGCTGGGACTTTCCTTCGTAATGTGACGCAGCACAGCCGTCATTCCTACCCCCTTGGTGCCATGCGCTGCCTCCTCAGCGTTGTTTTAAGCTGTCACGGAGCCTGCGCTGTTCTGTTATCCCTTGGGCATGCCCTATTTGCGCTGCCTGTCTTCTGACATAATTTGGTGTCAGGCTGGCTGCGCCTGTGCGGCCGCGGTGCCCGAGATCCCGCCTCGCAGTGTCTTCTGATTGAGTCACACTGCGGGCCTGGGATCCATGGGCATGCGCAGTGCATATCTTCCCCTCGGGCTCTCGCTCATTTCCCTCCGCCTTCTTTAGACTGTGCGCCGTCAGCTGATCCCTAGCATGCCACGGCCGTGACACCGCACAGTCTGAAGAAGAGGGAAGGAGGGGAGTGAGAGTCGAGGTTATGCACTGTGCATGCCCATGGTTCCAAGGCCCGCAGTGGGATTACGTTAGATGAGACTGCGAGGTGGGATCTGGAGCAGCGTGGACGCACAGGCACTGACAGCCTGACACCAAATTATGTCAGAAGACAGGCAGCGCTAATTGGGCATGGCCAAGGGCTAACAGAACAGCGCAGGCTCCGTGGCAGCTTAAAACAACGCTGAGGAGGCAGCGCACGGCATCAAGGGGATAGGAATGACAGCTGTGCTGTGTCCCATTACGAAGGAAATTCGCACCTCCGGAACGGTTTAACGGTATAAAGGGACACATTTTTAGTGTTTACTTCGGTGTTTGCAAGGAGCATAATTAAAAGAGCAACCTTTTCCTTTTGCATCCTTAGTGCTGCACAACATGGCTCTTTCAGCTACAAACGTCTTGGGGGGGGGGGTTAAAGGTTTCCTTTCAACTTGCTCCAATCAGGCTTCGGCCTACACTCTGTTCCTCTGCTCCTCCTGCTGTCCCTGGGCTCTAACACCGCCAGTTGGTGCCTGGAAGTGCTGTGTGCACAGTCAACAGTCGCTCCTCTGTTATTGGGGTTCAGTAACGTCAGCTGATCCCCAGCTGTGTGTGCGGCAATACCTCCAATCTGCTCCTCCTGCTGTCCCTGGGCTCTAACACCGCCAGTTGGTGCCTGGAAGTGCTGTGTGCACAGTCAACAGTCGCTCCTCTGTTATTGGGGTTCAGTAACGTCAGCTGATCCCCAGCTGTGTGTGCGGCAATACCTCCAATCTGCTCCTCCTGCTGTCCCTGGGCTCTAACACCGCCAGTTGGTGCCTGGAAGTGCTGTGTGCACAGTCAACAGTCGCTCCTCTGTTATTGGGGTTCAGTAACGTCAGCTGATCCCCAGCTGTGTATCCGGCAACGTGTCATGCGACCGCCACGCTGGCACAACTAAAATGTAAGGGGACCTGTCCCCCCCCCCCCCCCTAGGCGTTTGTTACTGAAAGAGCCACCATGTGCAGCACTAATACTGCACAAGGGAAAGGTCGCTCTTGAAATTATGCTGCTTGCAAACGCTGAACTACACACTCATGTAATGTGTCCCCTCACACCGTCCAACCGTCCTGGAGGTGGGACTTTCCTTTGTAATGTGACGCAGCACAGCCGTCATTGCTACCCCCTTGGCACCGTGCGCTGCCTCCTTAGCGTTGTTTGATTCCGTCATGGACCCTGCGCTGTTATGTTATCCCTTGGCCATGCACAGTTTGCGCTGCCCGTCCTCTGACATCATTTGTTGTCGTCCTGGCTGCGCCTGTGCGTCCACGCTGCCCGAAATCACACCTCGCAGTGTCGTCTAATGTGATCCCACAGTGGGCCTGGTATCCATGGCCATGCGCAGTGCATATACTAGCCTCTCACTCCCCTTCTTCACGCTTCTTCAGACTAGGCGGCGTCAGCTGATCCCTAATAGCATGCCACGGCCGTGACGCCGCACAGTCTGAAGAAGCAGGAAGGAGGTGAGTGAGAGGCGATGATATGCACTGCGCATGCCCATGGATCCCTGGCCCGCAGTGGGACTACATTAGATGACACTGCAAGGTTGGATCTCGGGCAGCTTGGACGCACAGGCACTGCCAGCCTGACACCTACATGATGTCAGAAGACGGGCACCGCTAACTGTGCATGGCCAAGGGATAACATTACAGTGCGGGCTCCGTGACAGAACCAAACAACGTTGAGGAGGTGGTGCCCGGCACCAAGGGGGTTGGAATGACGGCTGTGCTGTGTCACATTACAAAGGAAAGTCCCACTTCCGGGATGGTTTGACGGTGTGAGGGGACACATTATATGAGTGTGTACTTCAGCGTTTGCAAGGAGCATAATTTTCGGAGCCACCATTTTCCATGTGCAGTATTACTGCTGTACAAGATGGCTCTTTCAGCAACAAATGCCTGGGGGGGGGGGTTAAAGGTTCCCTTTCAACTTGCTCCACTGCAGGCTTCGGCCTACACTCTGCTCCTCTTTGATTCCCTGGGTTTCAACACTGTCAGTTGCCACCTGGAAGTGTTGTCTACACAGAAAAAAACACTAGGTGATGTGTCAGTGGGGTTCAGCACCGCCAGCTGTTCCCCTGCTGTGTAGTCGGCAACGTGTCCAGCACAAGCCACGCTGGCACAACAGAACAAAAGCTGCCACCAGTGCAGGCTTCGGCCTACACTCTGCTCCTCTCCTCCTCCTGCTGACCCTGGGCTCAAACACCGCTAGTTTTTGCCCGGAAGTGCTAGCTGCACAGAGAAAAACACCAGCCAATGTGTTAGTGGGGTTCAGCAACGCCAGCTGTTCCCCTGCTGTGTAGCCGGCAACGTGACCTGCAAACGCCATGCAGGCACAGGAACTGAAATTAAAAGGGAACCTGGCCCCACCCCCCCAGGTGTTTCTATGTATAACAGCCACCTAGTACAGCAGTACTGCTGCATTTGTACAAGGTGGCTGACTTTTTCTCCTTGCCCACGTGGAACTCAACACGTACAAAATGTGTCTCATTGAGACCATTCCACTGTCCCTGAGGTGTGACTTTCCTTTGTAATGATACGCAGCACCCCCCTTGGTAGCGTTTCCCGTCTTTTGTCATCATGGTTAGCTGGCTGCGCCTGTGCATCCGCCCTGCTAGAAACAACGCCCCTCGTTGTCATATTTATTTTGTCAGCGAGGGTGTGGTTTATGGGCACGAGCAGTGCATATGTTCGCCTGTCTTAACTCATCTCCTTCCGCCTTCTTCAGACTGTGCGGCCTCCTGGCCGTGGTAGGCGATAAGGGATCAGCTGAGGCCGCCCAGTCTGGAGCAGGTGTAAGGACATGTGTAAGCGGCAAACCTATTTACTGCACAAGGCCACGAATCCCAGCCACGCAGTGTGATTTTTTGAAAACACACTGTGGGTCTGGGATTCATGTCCATCGCTAACCGCAACGGCCGACATGAAATGAGGTCAGAAGACAGGAAGCGCTCACAGCGCATGGCCAAGGGATCACAATAGCGCAGACTCCTGTACAGCAAATAACAACGCTCAGGAATCTGCGCCCAGTACCTAGGTGCAAATTTTGACACCTGTGCTGCGTCTCGTTAAAAAGACAAGTCACGCCTCCACAACTGTTTGACAGTATAATGGGCTAAATAGTGTACGTGTTTTAGTCAGCGTGTGCAAGGAGCAAAACAAATAGAGCAACCTTTTACTTGTGCAGCATTAATGCTGCACAAGGTGTGGCTCTTGTACCTTGCAACACCTGAGGGGGGGGTTAAAGGTAACCTTTGAAATTGGTTCAACTAGGCTTCGGCCTACACTCTGCTCCTCTCCTCCTCCTGCTGACCCTGGGCTCAAACACCGCTAGTTTTTGCCCGGAAATGCTAGCTGCACAGAGAAAAACACCAGCCAATGTGTTAGTGGGGTTCAGCACCGCCAGCTGTTCCCCTGCTGTGTAGTCGGCAACGTGTCCAGCACAAGCCACGCTGGCACAACCGACCAAAAGCTGCCACCAGTGCAGGCTTCGGCCTACACTTTGCTCCTCTCCTCCTCCTGCTGACCCTGGGCTCAAACAACGCCAGTTTCTGCCCGGACATGCTAGCTGCACAGAGAAAAACACCAGCCAATGTGTTAGTGGGGTTCAGCACCGCCTGCTGTTCCCCCGCTGTGTAGCCGGCATCGTGTCCAGCACAAGCCACGCTGGCACAACCGACCAAAAGCTGCCACCAGTGCAGGCTTCGGCCTACACTTTGCTCCTCTCCTCCTCCTCCTGCTGACCCTGGGCTCTAACACCGCTAGTTTTTGCCCGGACATGCAATCTGCACAGAGAAAAACACCAGTCAATGTGTCAGTGGGGTTCAGCAACGCCAGCTGTTCCCCTGCTGTGTAGCTTGCAACGTGACCTGCAAACGCCACGCAGGCACATGAACTGAAATTGAAGGGAGCCTGCCCCCCACCCACAGGTGTTTCTATGTATATCAGCCACCTTGTACAGCAGTACTGCTGCATTTGTACGAGGTGGCTGACTTTTTCTCCTTGCCCACGTGGAACTCAACACGTACAAAATGTGTCTCATTAGAGACCATTACAATGTCCCTGAGGTGTGACTTTCCTTTGTAATGACACGCAGCACCACCCTTGTTAGCGCTGCCCGTCTTTTGACATCATTGGTTAGCTGGCTGCGCCTGTGCATCTCCCCTGCTCGAAACAACGGCCCTCGGTGTCTTATTTTTTTGGACAGCGAGGGTGTGATTGATGGGCATGTGCAGTGCATATGTTTGCCTGTGTTCACTCATCTCCTTCCGCCTTCTTCAGACTGGGTGTCCTCATGGCCGCGGCAGGCGATAAGGGATCAGATGAGGCCGCCCAGTCTGAAGCAGGTGTAAGGACATGTGTGAGCGGCAAACATATTTAGTGCACCAGGGCACGAATCCCAGCACCGCAGTGTGATTTTTTAAAAACACACTGTGGGTCTGGGATTCATGTCCATCGCTAACCGCAACGGCCGACATGAAATGAGGTCAGAAGACAGGAAGCGCTCACAGCGCATGGCCAAGGGATCACAATAGCGCAGACTCCTGTACAGCAAATAACAACGCTCAGGAATCTGCGCCCAGTACCTAGGTGCAAATTTTGACACCTGTGCTGCGTCTCGTTAAAAAGACAAGTCACGCCTCCACAACTGTTTGACAGTATAATGGGCTAAATAGTGTACGTGTTTAATTCAGCGTGTGCAAGGAGCAAAATTAAATAGAGCAACCTTTGACTTGTGCATCATTAATGCTGTTCAAGGTGTGGCTCTTGTACCTTGCAACACCTGAGGGGGGGGTTAAAGGTAACCTTTGAAATTGGTTCAACTAGGCTTCGGCCTACACTCTGCTCCTCTACTCCTCCTGCTGACCCTGGGCTCAAACACCGCTAGTTTTTGCCCGGAAATGCTAGCTGCACAGAGAAAAACACCAGCCAATGTGTTAGTGGGGTTCAGCACCGCCAGCTGTTCCCCTGCTGTGTAGTCGGCAACGTGTCCAGCACAAGCCACGCTGGCACAACAGAACAAAAGCTGCCACCAGTGCAGGCTTCGGCCTACACTTTGCTCCTCTCCTCCTCCTGCTGACCCTGGGCTCAAACAACGCCAGTTTCTGCCCGGACATGCTAGCTGCACAGAGAAAAACACCAGCCAATGTGTTAGTGTGGTTCAGCACCGCCAGCTGTTCCCCCGCTGTGTAGCCGGCATCGTGTCCAGCACAAGCCACGCTGGCACAACCGACCAAAAGCTGCCACCAGTGCAGGCTTCGGCCTACACTTTGCTCCTCTCCTCCTCCTCCTGCTGACCCTGGGCTCTAACACCGCTAGTTTTTGCCCGGACATGCAATCTGCACAGAGAAAAACACCAGTCAATGTGTCAGTGGGGTTCAGCAACGCCAGCTGTTCCCCTGCTGTGTAGCTTGCAACGTGACCTGCAAACGCCACGCAGGCACATGAACTGAAATTGAAGGGAGCCTGGCCACCACCCCCAGGTGTTTCTATGTATAACAGCCACCTTGTACAGCAGTACTGCTGCATTTGTACAAGGTGGCTGACGTTTTCTCCTTGCCCACGTGGAACTCAACACGTACAAAATGTGTCTCTTTGAGACCATTCCACTGTCCCTGAGGTGTGACTTTCCTTTCTAATGATACGCAGCACCCCCCTTGGTAGCGCTTCCCGTCTTCTGACATCATTGGTTGGCTACTTGCGCCTGTTCGTCCGCCCTGCCTGAATAAAATGCTCCTCGTTGTCTTAATTATTTTGACTGCGAGGGTGTGATTGATGGGCACGAGCAGTGCATATCTTCGCCTGTCTTAACTCATCTCCTTCCGCCTTCTTCAGACTGTGCAGCCTCATGGCTGCGGCATGCGAGAAGGGATCAGCAGAGGCCGCCCAGTCTGAAGCAGGTGTAAGGACGTGTGTGAGCGGCCAAAATATTTACTGCTCAAGGCCACGAATCCCAGCACCGCAGTGTGACTTTAGGAAAAGCCACTGTGGGTCTGGGATTTATGGCCATCGTTAACCGCACCGGCCAACATGAAATGAGGTCATAAGATGGGCAGCGCTAACAGGGCATTGCCAAGGGATAACACAAGAGCGCAGACTCCTGTACAGCAAATAACAACGCTCAGGAAGCTGCGCCAAGCACCAAGGCGTTATTTTGGACACCTGTGCTGCGTCTCATCAAAAAACCAAGTCACGCATCCACTACAGTTTTACTGTAGAATGGGGTAAATTGTGTATGTCTTTCATTCAGCGTGTGCAAGTAGACAAATTAATAGAGCAACCTTTCACTTGTGCAGCATTAATACTGCACAAGGTGTGTCTCTTGTACTTTGTAACACCTGAGGGGGGGGTTAAAGGTTTCCTTTGAAATTGGTTCAACTAGGCTTCGGCCTACACTCTGCTCCTCTCCTCCTCCTCCTGCTTCAACACGGGCTCTAACATCGCAAGTTTTTGCCCGCAAGTGCTAGCTGCACAGATAAAAACACACGCCATTGTGTTAGTGGGGTTCAGCAACGCCAGCTGTTCCCCCAGTGTGTAGCCGGCAAAGTGTCCTGCAAACGCAACGCAGACACAAAGCTGCCTCCAGTGCAGGCTTCGGCCTACACTCATCTCCCCCTGCTTACCCTTTGCTCCAACACCGCTAGTTGGGGCTCTAGGAAGACAATCTTTAATAGGCAAGGCAACGCATCCGGGTTCCAGCACCGCCAGCTGGTTCTCGGCAGTGTTCTTGTCACAGGTACTCCCTCGTGCCAAGCCTGGTTTCAGCACCGTCAGCTGTTTCCGGGTTGTGTCAACTTCACTGAGACGCCTATGCTTGCCCCGTCGTGGGGCGGTCGAGTTAGCCAACTCCAGGGTGCCTCCAGTTTAGGAGCTTCCTATGTGGGCTGCGTGAACTGGTAGTCAAGGCTGGTTCTGTAGTGCCAGTAGGCCCAGCTCCCCCTGTAGGACTGTTGGGGTTCGGTAACTGCGGCTGCCTCGCGGCCTAGCTGTTCTCTCCTCTCCTGTGGGCCTTGGGGTCCACCACCTGGTTCCAGCACCGTCAGCTGGTTCCGGGCCGAGCCTTTGGCTAAGGTGCCTCCTCCTGGGTATCCGAGTTCCGCCAACGCCAGGCGGTCCTTGGTAGTGCTTTTAAGCGCGGGCACCTACAGCTTAGTAACCGGGTTCCAGCACCGTCAGCTGGTCCTCGGTCGTGCCATTGGCTCTTGCACACTGGGGCAACGCATCCGGGTTCCAGCACCGCCAGCTGGTTCTCGGCAGTGTTCTTGTCACAGGTACTCCCTCGTGCCAAGCCTGGTTTCAGCACCGTCAGCTGTTTCCGGGTTGTGTCAACTTCACTGAGACGCCTATGCTTGCCCCGTCGTGGGGCGGTCGAGTTAGCCAACTCCAGGGTGCCTCCAGTTTAGGAGCTTCCTATGTGGGCTGCGTGAACTGGTAGTCAAGGCTGGTTCTGTAGTGCCAGTAGGCCCAGCTCCCCCTGTAGGACTGTTGGGGTTCGGTAACTGCGGCTGCCTCGCGGCCTAGCTGTTCTCTCCTCTCCTGTGGGCCTTGGGGTCCACCACCTGGTTCCAGCACCGTCAGCTGGTTCCGGGCCGAGCCTTTGGCTAAGGTGCCTCCTCCTGGGTATCCGAGTTCCGCCAACGCCAGGCGGTCCTTGGTAGTGCTTTTAAGCGCGGGCACCTACAGCTTAGTAACCGGGTTCCAGCACCGTCAGCTGGTCCTCGGTCGTGCCATTGGCTCTTGCACACTGGGGCAACGCATCCGGGTTCCAGCACCGCCAGCTGGTTCTCGGCAGTGTTCTTGTCACAGGTACTCCCTCGTGCCAAGCCTGGTTTCAGCACCGTCAGCTGTTTCCGGGTTGTGTCAACTTCACTGAGACGCCTATGCTTGCCCCGTCGTGGGGCGGTCGAGTTAGCCAACTCCAGGGTGCCTCCAGTTTAGGAGCTTCCTATGTGGGCTGCGTGAACTGGTAGTCAAGGCTGGTTCTGTAGTGCCAGTAGGCCCAGCTCCCCCTGTAGGACTGTTGGGGTTCGGTAACTGCGGCTGCCTCGCGGCCTAGCTGTTCTCTCCTCTCCTGTGGGCCTTGGGGTCCACCACCTGGTTCCAGCACCGTCAGCTGGTTCCGGGCCGAGCCTTTGGCTAAGGTGCCTCCTCCTGGGTATCCGAGTTCCGCCAACGCCAGGCGGTCCTTGGTAGTGCTTTTAAGCGCGGGCACCTACAGCTTAGTAACCGGGTTCCAGCACCGTCAGCTGGTCCTCGGTCGTGCCATTGGCTCTTGCACACTGGGGCAACGCATCCGGGTTCCAGCACCGCCAGCTGGTTCTCGGCAGTGTTCTTGTCACAGGTACTCCCTCGTGCCAAGCCTGGTTTCAGCACCGTCAGCTGTTTCCGGGTTGTGTCAACTTCACTGAGACGCCTATGCTTGCCCCGTCGTGGGGCGGTCGAGTTAGCCAACTCCAGGGTGCCTCCAGTTTAGGAGCTTCCTATGTGGGCTGCGTGAACTGGTAGTCAAGGCTGGTTCTGTAGTGCCAGTAGGCCCAGCTCCCCCTGTAGGACTGTTGGGGTTCGGTAACTGCGGCTGCCTCGCGGCCTAGCTGTTCTCTCCTCTCCTGTGGGCCTTCGGGTCCACCACCTGGTTCCAGCACCGTCAGCTGGTTCCGGGCCGAGCCTTTGGCTTAGGTGCCTCCTCCTGGGTATCCGAGTTCCGCCAACGCCAGGCGGTCCTTGGTAGTGCTTTTAAGCGCGGGCACCTACAGCTTAGTAACCGGGTTCCAGCACCGTCAGCTGGTCCTCGGTCGTGCCATTGGCTCTTGCACACTGGGGCAACGCATCCGGGTTCCAGCACCGCCAGCTGGTTCTCGGCAGTGTTCTTGTCACAGGTACTCCCTCGTGCCAAGCCTGGTTTCAGCACCGTCAGCTGTTTCCGGGTTGTGTCAACTTCACTGAGACGCCTATGCTTGCCCCGTCGTGGGGCGGTCGAGTTAGCCAACTCCAGGGTGCCTCCAGTTTAGGAGCTTCCTATGTGGGCTGCGTGAACTGGTAGTCAAGGCTGGTTCTGTAGTGCCAGTAGGCCCAGCTCCCCCTGTAGGACTGTTGGGGTTCGGTAACTGCGGCTGCCTCGCGGCCTAGCTGTTCTCTCCTCTCCTGTGGGCCTTGGGGTCCACCACCTGGTTCCAGCACCGTCAGCTGGTTCCGGGCCGAGCCTTTGGCTAAGGTGCCTCCTCCTGGGTATCCGAGTTCCGCCAACGCCAGGCGGTCCTTGGTAGTGCTTTTAAGCGCGGGCACCTACAGCTTAGTAACCGGGTTCCAGCACCGTCAGCTGGTCCTCGGTCGTGCCATTGGCTCTTGCACACTGGGGCAACGCATCCGGGTTCCAGCACCGCCAGCTGGTTCTCGGCAGTGTTCTTGTCACAGGTACTCCCTCGTGCCAAGCCTGGTTTCAGCACCGTCAGCTGTTTCCGGGTTGTGTCAACTTCACTGAGACGCCTATGCTTGCCCCGTCGTGGGGCGGTCGAGTTAGCCAACTCCAGGGTGCCTCCAGTTTAGGAGCTTCCTATGTGGGCTGCGTGAACTGGTAGTCAAGGCTGGTTCTGTAGTGCCAGTAGGCCCAGCTCCCCCTGTAGGACTGTTGGGGTTCGGTAACTGCGGCTGCCTCGCGGCCTAGCTGTTCTCTCCTCTCCTGTGGGCCTTGGGGTCCACCACCTGGTTCCAGCACCGTCAGCTGGTTCCGGGCCGAGCCTTTGGCTAAGGTGCCTCCTCCTGGGTATCCGAGTTCCGCCAACGCCAGGCGGTCCTTGGTAGTGCTTTTAAGCGCGGGCACCTACAGCTTAGTAACCGGGTTCCAGCACCGTCAGCTGGTCCTCGGTCGTGCCATTGGCTCTTGCACACTGGGGCAACGCATCCGGGTTCCAGCACCGCCAGCTGGTTCTCGGCAGTGTTCTTGTCACAGGTACTCCCTCGTGCCAAGCCTGGTTTCAGCACCGTCAGCTGTTTCCGGGTTGTGTCAACTTCACTGAGACGCCTATGCTTGCCCCGTCGTGGGGCGGTCGAGTTAGCCAACTCCAGGGTGCCTCCAGTTTAGGAGCTTCCTATGTGGGCTGCGTGAACTGGTAGTCAAGGCTGGTTCTGTAGTGCCAGTAGGCCCAGCTCCCCCTGTAGGACTGTTGGGGTTCGGTAACTGCGGCTGCCTCGCGGCCTAGCTGTTCTCTCCTCTCCTGTGGGCCTTCGGGTCCACCACCTGGTTCCAGCACCGTCAGCTGGTTCTCGGCAGTGTCTTTTGCTCTTGTACCTTCTGCTCCCCATCCTGGAACCAGGAACCAGGATGGGGAGCAGAAGGTACAAGAGCAAAAGACACTGCCGAGAACCAGCTGACGGTGCTGGAACCAGGTGGTGGACCCGAAGGCCCACAGGAGAGGAGAGAACAGCTAGGCCGCGAGGCAGCCGCAGTTACCGAACCCCAACAGTCCTACAGGGGGAGCTGGGCCTACTGGCACTACAGAACCAGCCTTGACTACCAGTTCACGCAGCCCACATAGGAAGCTCCTAAACTGGAAGCACCCTGGAGTTGGCTAACTCGACCGCCCCACGACGGGGCAAGCATAGGCGTCTCAGTGAAGTTGACACAACCCGGAAACAGCTGACGGTGCTGAAACCAGGCTTGGCACGAGGGAGTACCTGTGACAAGAACACTGCCGAGAACCAGCTGGCGGTGCTGGAACCCGGATGCGTTGCCCCAGTGTGCAAGAGCCAATGGCACGACCGAGGACCAGCTGACGGTGCTGGAACCCGGTTACTAAGCTGTAGGTGCCCGCGCTTAAAAGCACTACCATGGACCGCCTGGCGTTGGCGGAACTCGGATACCCAGGAGGAGGCACCTTAGCCAAAGGCTCGGCCCGGAACCAGCTGACGGTGCTGGAACCAGGTGGTGGACCCCAAGGCCCACAGGAGAGGAGAGAACAGCTAGGCCGCGAGGCAGCCGCAGTTACCGAACCCCAACAGTCCTACAGGGGGAGCTGGGCCTACTGGCACTACAGAACCAGCCTTGACTACCAGTTCACGCAGCCCACATAGGAAGCTCCTAAACTGGAGGCACCCTGGAGTTGGCTAACTCGACCGCCCCACGACGGGGCAAGCATAGGCGTCTCAGTGAAGTTGACACAACCCGGAAACAGCTGACGGTGCTGAAACCAGGCTTGGCACGAGGGAGTACCTGTGACAAGAACACTGCCGAGAACCAGCTGGCGGTGCTGGAACCCGGATGCGTTGCCCCAGTGTGCAAGAGCCAATGGCACGACCGAGGACCAGCTGACGGTGCTGGAACCCGGTTACTAAGCTGTAGGTGCCCGCGCTTAAAAGCACTACCAAGGACCGCCTGGCGTTGGCGGAACTCGGATACCCAGGAGGAGGCACCTTAGCCAAAGGCTCGGCCCGGAACCAGCTGACGGTGCTGGAACCAGGTGGTGGACCCCAAGGCCCACAGGAGAGGAGAGAACAGCTAGGCCGCGAGGCAGCCGCAGTTACCGAACCCCAACAGTCCTACAGGGGGAGCTGGGCCTACTGGCACTACAGAACCAGCCTTGACTACCAGTTCACGCAGCCCACATAGGAAGCTCCTAAACTGGAGGCACCCTGGAGTTGGCTAACTCGACCGCCCCACGACGGGGCAAGCATAGGCGTCTCAGTGAAGTTGACACAACCCGGAAACAGCTGACGGTGCTGAAACCAGGCTTGGCACGAGGGAGTACCTGTGACAAGAACACTGCCGAGAACCAGCTGGCGGTGCTGGAACCCGGATGCGTTGCCCCAGTGTGCAAGAGCCAATGGCACGACCGAGGACCAGCTGACGGTGCTGGAACCCGGTTACTAAGCTGTAGGTGCCCGCGCTTAAAAGCACTACCAAGGACCGCCTGGCGTTGGCGGAACTCGGATACCCAGGAGGAGGCACCTTAGCCAAAGGCTCGGCCCGGAACCAGCTGACGGTGCTGGAACCAGGTGGTGGACCCCAAGGCCCACAGGAGAGGAGAGAACAGCTAGGCCGCGAGGCAGCCGCAGTTACCGAACCCCAACAGTCCTACAGGGGGAGCTGGGCCTACTGGCACTACAGAACCAGCCTTGACTACCAGTTCACGCAGCCCACATAGGAAGCTCCTAAACTGGAGGCACCCTGGAGTTGGCTAACTCGACCGCCCCACGACGGGGCAAGCATAGGCGTCTCAGTGAAGTTGACACAACCCGGAAACAGCTGACGGTGCTGAAACCAGGCTTGGCACGAGGGAGTACCTGTGACAAGAACACTGCCGAGAACCAGCTGGCGGTGCTGGAACCCGGATGCGTTGCCCCAGTGTGCAAGAGCCAATGGCACGACCGAGGACCAGCTGACGGTGCTGGAACCCGGTTACTAAGCTGTAGGTGCCCGCGCTTAAAAGCACTACCAAGGACCGCCTGGCGTTGGCGGAACTCGGATACCCAGGAGGAGGCACCTTAGCCAAAGGCTCGGCCCGGAACCAGCTGACGGTGCTGGAACCAGGTGGTGGACCCCAAGGCCCACAGGAGAGGAGAGAACAGCTAGGCCGCGAGGCAGCCGCAGTTACCGAACCCCAACAGTCCTACAGGGGGAGCTGGGCCTACTGGCACTACAGAACCAGCCTTGACTACCAGTTCACGCAGCCCACATAGGAAGCTCCTAAACTGGAGGCACCCTGGAGTTGGCTAACT
Organism: Ranitomeya imitator; assembly: GCF_032444005.1. Taxonomy (NCBI): domain Eukaryota; kingdom Metazoa; phylum Chordata; class Amphibia; order Anura; family Dendrobatidae; genus Ranitomeya; species Ranitomeya imitator. Next base: position 290,585,761 of record NC_091284.1, read on the forward strand.
CGACCGCCCCACGACGGGGCAAGCATAGGCGTCTCAGTGAAGTTGACACAACCCGGAAACAGCTGACGGTGCTGAAACCAGGCTTGGCACGAGGGAGTACCTGTGACAAGAACACTGCCGAGAACCAGCTGGCGGTGCTGGAACCCGGATGCGTTGCCCCAGTGTGCAAGAGCCAATGGCACGACCGAGGACCAGCTGACGGTGCTGGAACCCGGTTACTAAGCTGTAGGTGCCCGCGCTTAAAAGCACTACCAAGGACCGCCTGGCGTTGGCGGAACTCGGATACCCAGGAGGAGGCACCTAAGCCAAAGGCTCGGCCCGGAACCAGCTGACGGTGCTGGAACCAGGTGGTGGACCCGAAGGCCCACAGGAGAGGAGAGAACAGCTAGGCCGCGAGGCAGCCGCAGTTACCGAACCCCAACAGTCCTACAGGGGGAGCTGGGCCTACTGGCACTACAGAACCAGCCTTGACTACCAGTTCACGCAGCCCACATAGGAAGCTCCTAAACTGGAGGCACCCTGGAGTTGGCTAACTCGACCGCCCCACGACGGGGCAAGCATAGGCGTCTCAGTGAAGTTGACACAACCCGGAAACAGCTGACGGTGCTGAAACCAGGCTTGGCACGAGGGAGTACCTGTGACAAGAACACTGCCGAGAACCAGCTGGCGGTGCTGGAACCCGGATGCGTTGCCCCAGTGTGCAAGAGCCAATGGCACGACCGAGGACCAGCTGACGGTGCTGGAACCCGGTTACTAAGCTGTAGGTGCCCGCGCTTAAAAGCACTACCAAGGACCGCCTGGCGTTGGCGGAACTCGGATACCCAGGAGGAGGCACCTTAGCCAAAGGCTCGGCCCGGAACCAGCTGACGGTGCTGGAACCAGGTGGTGGACCCCAAGGCCCACAGGAGAGGAGAGAACAGCTAGGCCGCGAGGCAGCCGCAGTTACCGAACCCCAACAGTCCTACAGGGGGAGCTGGGCCTACTGGCACTACAGAACCAGCCTTGACTACCAGTTCACGCAGCCCACATAGGAAGCTCCTAAACTGGAGGCACCCTGGAGTTGGCTAACTCGACCGCCCCACGACGGGGCAAGCATAGGCGTCTCAGTGAAGTTGACACAACCCGGAAACAGCTGACGGTGCTGAAACCAGGCTTGGCACGAGGGAGTACCTGTGACAAGAACACTGCCGAGAACCAGCTGGCGGTGCTGGAACCCGGATGCGTTGCCCCAGTGTGCAAGAGCCAATGGCACGACCGAGGACCAGCTGACGGTGCTGGAACCCGGTTACTAAGCTGTAGGTGCCCGCGCTTAAAAGCACTACCAAGGACCGCCTGGCGTTGGCGGAACTCGGATACCCAGGAGGAGGCACCTTAGCCAAAGGCTCGGCCCGGAACCAGCTGACGGTGCTGGAACCAGGTGGTGGACCCCAAGGCCCACAGGAGAGGAGAGAACAGCTAGGCCGCGAGGCAGCCGCAGTTACCGAACCCCAACAGTCCTACAGGGGGAGCTGGGCCTACTGGCACTACAGAACCAGCCTTGACTACCAGTTCACGCAGCCCACATAGGAAGCTCCTAAACTGGAGGCACCCTGGAGTTGGCTAACTCGACCGCCCCACGACGGGGCAAGCATAGGCGTCTCAGTGAAGTTGACACAACCCGGAAACAGCTGACGGTGCTGAAACCAGGCTTGGCACGAGGGAGTACCTGTGACAAGAACACTGCCGAGAACCAGCTGGCGGTGCTGGAACCCGGATGCGTTGCCCCAGTGTGCAAGAGCCAATGGCACGACCGAGGACCAGCTGACGGTGCTGGAACCCGGTTACTAAGCTGTAGGTGCCCGCGCTTAAAAGCACTACCAAGGACCGCCTGGCGTTGGCGGAACTCGGATACCCAGGAGGAGGCACCTTAGCCAAAGGCTCGGCCCGGAACCAGCTGACGGTGCTGGAACCAGGTGGTGGACCCCAAGTCCCACAGGAGAGGAGAGAACAGCTAGGCCGCGAGGCAGCCGCAGTTACCGAACCCCAACAGTCCTACAGGGGGAGCTGGGCCTACTGGCACTACAGAACCAGCCTTGACTACCAGTTCACGCAGCCCACATAGGAAGCTCCTAAACTGGAGGCACCCTGGAGTTGGCTAACTCGACCGCCCCACGACGGGGCAAGCATAGGCGTCTCAGTGAAGTTGACACAACCCGGAAACAGCTGACGGTGCTGAAACCAGGCTTGGCACGAGGGAGTACCTGTGACAAGAACACTGCCGAGAACCAGCTGGCGGTGCTGGAACCCGGATGCGTTGCCTTGCCTATTAAAGATTGTCTTCCTAGAGCCCCAACTAGCGGTGTTGGAGCAAAGGGTAAGCAGGGGGAGATGAGTGTAGGCCGAAGCCTGCACTGGAGGCAGCTTTGTGTCTGCGTTGCGTTTGCAGGACACTTTGCCGGCTACACACTGGGGGAACAGCTGGCGTTGCTGAACCCCACTAACACAATGGCGTGTGTTTTTATCTGTGCAGCTAGCACTTGCGGGCAAAAACTTGCGATGTTAGAGCCCGTGTTGAAGCAGGAGGAGGAGGAGAGGAGCAGAGTGTAGGCCGAAGCCTAGTTGAACCAATTTCAAAGGAAACCTTTAACCCCCCCCTCAGGTGTTACAAAGTACAAGAGACACACCTTGTGCAGTATTAATGCTGCACAAGTGAAAGGTTGCTCTATTAATTTGTCTACTTGCACACGCTGAATGAAAGACATACACAATTTACCCCATTCTACAGTAAAACTGTAGTGGATGCGTGACTTGGTTTTTTGATGAGACGCAGCACAGGTGTCCAAAATAACGCCTTGGTGCTTGGCGCAGCTTCCTGAGCGTTGTTATTTGCTGTACAGGAGTCTGCGCTCTTGTGTTATCCCTTGGCAATGCCCTGTTAGCGCTGCCCATCTTATGACCTCATTTCATGTTGGCCGGTGCGGTTAACGATGGCCATAAATCCCAGACCCACAGTGGCTTTTCCTAAAGTCACACTGCGGTGCTGGGATTCGTGGCCTTGAGCAGTAAATATTTTGGCCGCTCACACACGTCCTTACACCTGCTTCAGACTGGGCGGCCTCTGCTGATCCCTTCTCGCATGCCGCGGCCATGAGGCTGCACAGTCTGAAGAAGGCGGAAGGAGATGAGTTAAGACAGGCGAAGATATGCACTGCTCGTGCCCATCAATCACACCCTCGCAGTCAAAATAATTAAGACAACGAGGAGCATTTTATTCAGGCAGGGCGGACGAACAGGCGCAAGTAGCCAACCAATGATGTCAGAAGACGGGAAGCGCTACCAAGGGGGGTGCTGCGTATCATTAGAAAGGAAAGTCACACCTCAGGGACAGTGGAATGGTCTCAAAGAGACACATTTTGTACGTGTTGAGTTCCACGTGGGCAAGGAGAAAACGTCAGCCACCTTGTACAAATGCAGCAGTACTGCTGTACAAGGTGGCTGTTATACATAGAAACACCTGGGGGTGGTGGCCAGGCTCCCTTCAATTTCAGTTCATGTGCCTGCGTGGCGTTTGCAGGTCACGTTGCAAGCTACACAGCAGGGGAACAGCTGGCGTTGCTGAACCCCACTGACACATTGACTGGTGTTTTTCTCTGTGCAGATTGCATGTCCGGGCAAAAACTAGCGGTGTTAGAGCCCAGGGTCAGCAGGAGGAGGAGGAGAGGAGCAAAGTGTAGGCCGAAGCCTGCACTGGTGGCAGCTTTTGGTCGGTTGTGCCAGCGTGGCTTGTGCTGGACACGATGCCGGCTACACAGCGGGGGAACAGCTGGCGGTGCTGAACCACACTAACACATTGGCTGGTGTTTTTCTCTGTGCAGCTAGCATGTCCGGGCAGAAACTGGCGTTGTTTGAGCCCAGGGTCAGCAGGAGGAGGAGAGGAGCAAAGTGTAGGCCGAAGCCTGCACTGGTGGCAGCTTTTGTTCTGTTGTGCCAGCGTGGCTTGTGCTGGACACGTTGCCGACTACACAGCAGGGGAACAGCTGGCGGTGCTGAACCCCACTAACACATTGGCTGGTGTTTTTCTCTGTGCAGCTAGCATTTCCGGGCAAAAACTAGCGGTGTTTGAGCCCAGGGTCAGCAGGAGGAGTAGAGGAGCAGAGTGTAGGCCGAAGCCTAGTTGAACCAATTTCAAAGGTTACCTTTAACCCCCCCCTCAGGTGTTGCAAGGTACAAGAGCCACACCTTGAACAGCATTAATGATGCACAAGTCAAAGGTTGCTCTATTTAATTTTGCTCCTTGCACACGCTGAATTAAACACGTACACTATTTAGCCCATTATACTGTCAAACAGTTGTGGAGGCGTGACTTGTCTTTTTAACGAGACGCAGCACAGGTGTCAAAATTTGCACCTAGGTACTGGGCGCAGATTCCTGAGCGTTGTTATTTGCTGTACAGGAGTCTGCGCTATTGTGATCCCTTGGCCATGCGCTGTGAGCGCTTCCTGTCTTCTGACCTCATTTCATGTCGGCCGTTGCGGTTAGCGATGGACATGAATCCCAGACCCACAGTGTGTTTTTAAAAAATCACACTGCGGTGCTGGGATTCGTGCCCTGGTGCACTAAATATGTTTGCCGCTCACACATGTCCTTACACCTGCTTCAGACTGGGCGGCCTCATCTGATCCCTTATCGCCTGCCGCGGCCATGAGGACACCCAGTCTGAAGAAGGCGGAAGGAGATGAGTGAACACAGGCAAACATATGCACTGCACATGCCCATCAATCACACCCTCGCTGTCCAAAAAAATAAGACACCGAGGGCCGTTGTTTCGAGCAGGGGAGATGCACAGGCGCAGCCAGCTAACCAATGATGTCAAAAGACGGGCAGCGCTAACAAGGGTGGTGCTGCGTGTCATTACAAAGGAAAGTCACACCTCAGGGACATTGTAATGGTCTCTAATGAGACACATTTTGTACGTGTTGAGTTCCACGTGGGCAAGGAGAAAAAGTCAGCCACCTCGTACAAATGCAGCAGTACTGCTGTACAAGGTGGCTGATATACATAGAAACACCTGTGGGTGGGGGGCAGGCTCCCTTCAATTTCAGTTCATGTGCCTGCGTGGCGTTTGCAGGTCACGTTGCAAGCTACACAGCAGGGGAACAGCTGGCGTTGCTGAACCCCACTGACACATTGACTGGTGTTTTTCTCTGTGCAGATTGCATGTCCGGGCAAAAACTAGCGGTGTTAGAGCCCAGGGTCAGCAGGAGGAGGAGGAGAGGAGCAAAGTGTAGGCCGAAGCCTGCACTGGTGGCAGCTTTTGGTCGGTTGTGCCAGCGTGGCTTGTGCTGGACACGATGCCGGCTACACAGCGGGGGAACAGCAGGCGGTGCTGAACCCCACTAACACATTGGCTGGTGTTTTTCTCTGTGCAGCTAGCATGTCCGGGCAGAAACTGGCGTTGTTTGAGCCCAGGGTCAGCAGGAGGAGGAGAGGAGCAAAGTGTAGGCCGAAGCCTGCACTGGTGGCAGCTTTTGGTCGGTTGTGCCAGCGTGGCTTGTGCTGGACACGTTGCCGACTACACAGCAGGGGAACAGCTGGCGGTGCTGAACCCCACTAACACATTGGCTGGTGTTTTTCTCTGTGCAGCTAGCATTTCCGGGCAAAAACTAGCGGTGTTTGAGCCCAGGGTCAGCAGGAGGAGGAGAGGAGCAGAGTGTAGGCCGAAGCCTAGTTGAACCAATTTCAAAGGTTACCTTTAACCCCCCCCTCAGGTGTTACAAGGTACAAGAGCCACACCTTGTGCAGCATTAATGCTGCACAAGTAAAAGGTTGCTCTATTTGTTTTGCTCCTTGCACACGCTGACTAAAACACGTACACTATTTAGCCCATTATACTGTCAAACAGTTGTGGAGGCGTGACTTGTCTTTTTAACGAGACGCAGCACAGGTGTCAAAATTTGCACCTAGGTACTGGGCGCAGATTCCTGAGCGTTGTTATTTGCTGTACAGGAGTCTGCGCTATTGTGATCCCTTGGCCATGCGCTGTGAGCGCTTCCTGTCTTCTGACCTCATTTCATGTCGGCCGTTGCGGTTAGCGATGGACATGAATCCCAGACCCACAGTGTGTTTTCAAAAAATCACACTGCGTGGCTGGGATTCGTGGCCTTGTGCAGTAAATAGGTTTGCCGCTTACACATGTCCTTACACCTGCTCCAGACTGGGCGGCCTCAGCTGATCCCTTATCGCCTACCACGGCCAGGAGGCCGCACAGTCTGAAGAAGGCGGAAGGAGATGAGTTAAGACAGGCGAACATATGCACTGCTCGTGCCCATAAACCACACCCTCGCTGACAAAATAAATATGACAACGAGGGGCGTTGTTTCTAGCAGGGCGGATGCACAGGCGCAGCCAGCTAACCATGATGACAAAAGACGGGAAACGCTACCAAGGGGGGTGCTGCGTATCATTACAAAGGAAAGTCACACCTCAGGGACAGTGGAATGGTCTCAATGAGACACATTTTGTACGTGTTGAGTTCCACGTGGGCAAGGAGAAAAAGTCAGCCACCTTGTACAAATGCAGCAGTACTGCTGTACTAGGTGGCTGTTATACATAGAAACACCTGGGGGGGTGGGGCCAGGTTCCCTTTTAATTTCAGTTCCTGTGCCTGCATGGCGTTTGCAGGTCACGTTGCCGGCTACACAGCAGGGGAACAGCTGGCGTTGCTGAACCCCACTAACACATTGGCTGGTGTTTTTCTCTGTGCAGCTAGCACTTCCGGGCAAAAACTAGCGGTGTTTGAGCCCAGGGTCAGCAGGAGGAGGAGAGGAGCAGAGTGTAGGCCGAAGCCTGCACTGGTGGCAGCTTTTGTTCTGTTGTGCCAGCGTGGCTTGTGCTGGACACGTTGCCGACTACACAGCAGGGGAACAGCTGGCGGTGCTGAACCCCACTGACACATCACCTAGTGTTTTTTTCTGTGTAGACAACACTTCCAGGTGGCAACTGACAGTGTTGAAACCCAGGGAATCAAAGAGGAGCAGAGTGTAGGCCGAAGCCTGCAGTGGAGCAAGTTGAAAGGGAACCTTTAACCCCCCCCCCCAGGCATTTGTTGCTGAAAGAGCCATCTTGTACAGCAGTAATACTGCACATGGAAAATGGTGGCTCCGAAAATTATGCTCCTTGCAAACGCTGAAGTACACACTCATATAATGTGTCCCCTCACACCGTCAAACCATCCCGGAAGTGGGACTTTCCTTTGTAATGTGACACAGCACAGCCGTCATTCCAACCCCCTTGGTGCCGGGCACCACCTCCTCAACGTTGTTTGGTTCTGTCACGGAGCCCGCACTGTAATGTTATCCCTTGGCCATGCACAGTTAGCGGTGCCCGTCTTCTGACATCATGTAGGTGTCAGGCTGGCAGTGCCTGTGCGTCCAAGCTGCCCGAGATCCAACCTTGCAGTGTCATCTAATGTAGTCCCACTGCGGGCCAGGGATCCATGGGCATGCGCAGTGCATATCATCGCCTCTCACTCACCTCCTTCCTGCTTCTTCAGACTGTGCGGCGTCACGGCCGTGGCATGCTATTAGGGATCAGCTGACGCCGCCTAGTCTGAAGAAGCGTGAAGAAGGGGAGTGAGAGGCTAGTATATGCACTGCGCATGGCCATGGATACCAGGCCCACTGTGGGATCACATTAGACGACACTGCGAGGTGTGATTTCGGGCAGCGTGGACGCACAGGCGCAGCCAGGACGACAACAAATGATGTCAGAGGACGGGCAGCGCAAACTGTGCATGGCCAAGGGATAACATAACAGCGCAGGGTCCATGACGGAATCAAACAACGCTAAGGAGGCAGCGCACGGTGCCAAGGGGGTAGCAATGACGGCTGTGCTGCGTCACATTACAAAGGAAAGTCCCACCTCCAGGACGGTTGGACGGTGTGAGGGGACACATTACATGAGTGTGTAGTTCAGCGTTTGCAAGCAGCATAATTTCAAGAGCGACCTTTCCCTTGTGCAGTATTAGTGCTGCACATGGTGGCTCTTTCAGTAACAAACGCCTAGGGGGGGGGGGGGACAGGTCCCCTTACATTTTAGTTGTGCCAGCGTGGCGGTCGCATGACACGTTGCCGGATACACAGCTGGGGATCAGCTGACGTTACTGAACCCCAATAACAGAGGAGCGACTGTTGACTGTGCACACAGCACTTCCAGGCACCAACTGGCGGTGTTAGAGCCCAGGGACAGCAGGAGGAGCAGATTGGAGGTATTGCCGCACACACAGCTGGGGATCAGCTGACGTTACTGAACCCCAATAACAGAGGAGCGACTGTTGACTGTGCACACAGCACTTCCAGGCACCAACTGGCGGTGTTAGAGCCCAGGGACAGCAGGAGGAGCAGATTGGAGGTATTGCCGCACACACAGCTGGGGATCAGCTGACGTTACTGAACCCCAATAACAGAGGAGCGACTGTTGACTGTGCACACAGCACTTCCAGGCACCAACTGGCGGTGTTAGAGCCCAGGGACAGCAGGAGGAGCAGAGGAACAGAGTGTAGGCCGAAGCCTGATTGGAGCAAGTTGAAAGGAAACCTTTAACCCCCCCCCCCAAGACGTTTGTAGCTGAAAGAGCCATGTTGTGCAGCACTAAGGATGCAAAAGGAAAAGGTTGCTCTTTTAATTATGCTCCTTGCAAACACCGAAGTAAACACTAAAAATGTGTCCCTTTATACCGTTAAACCGTTCCGGAGGTGCGAATTTCCTTCGTAATGGGACACAGCACAGCTGTCATTCCTATCCCCTTGATGCCGTGCGCTGCCTCCTCAGCGTTGTTTTAAGCTGCCACGGAGCCTGCGCTGTTCTGTTAGCCCTTGGCCATGCCCAATTAGCGCTGCCTGTCTTCTGACATAATTTGGTGTCAGGCTGTCAGTGCCTGTGCGTCCACGCTGCTCCAGATCCCACCTCGCAGTCTCATCTAACGTAATCCCACTGCGGGCCTTGGAACCATGGGCATGCACAGTGCATAACCTCGACTCTCACTCCCCTCCTTCCCTCTTCTTCAGACTGTGCGGTGTCACGGCCGTGGCATGCTAGGGATCAGCTGACGGCGCACAGTCTAAAGAAGGCGGAGGGAAATGAGCGAGAGCCCGAGGGGAAGATATGCACTGCGCATGCCCATGGATCCCAGGCCCGCAGTGTGACTCAATCAGAAGACACTGCGAGGCGGGATCTCGGGCACCGCGGCCGCACAGGCGCAGCCAGCCTGACACCAAATTATGTCAGAAGACAGGCAGCGCAAATAGGGCATGCCCAAGGGATAACAGAACAGCGCAGGCTCCGTGACAGCTTAAAACAACGCTGAGGAGGCAGCGCATGGCACCAAGGGGGTAGGAATGACGGCTGTGCTGCGTCACATTACGAAGGAAAGTCCCAGCTCCGGGACGGTATAACGGTATCAGTGAACACATTTTATAAGTGTTAAGTTCTGCGTGTGCAAAGAGCTAAAAAAAAAGAGCTACCTTTTCCTTGTGCAGCATTACTGCTGCACAAGATGGCTCTTTCAGTAACAAACGACGGGGGGGGGGGGGGGGACAGGTTCCCTTACATTTAGGTTGTTGTGCCAGCGTGGCGGTCGCAGGACACATTGCCGGCTACACAGCTGGGGATCAGCTGACGTTACTGAAACCCAATAACACTGGGTCGTATGTTTTTACTGTGCAGCCTGCACTTCTGAGCCGCAACTGGCGGTGTTGGAGCCCAGGAATAGCAGTTCAGGTGGTAGAAAGATGAACACAGCAGGAGACCTGGATGACACCCAATTACTTAATCAGGCAGAGGAGTGGCAAATTCCTGCGAGATCCAGGCCTGGTTCATTTTCAGGAAAGTAAGCCGGTCAACGTTATCGGAGGATAGTCGCATGCGACGGTCTGTTAGTACACCACCTGCGGCACTAAAGACACGTTCCGATAAGACACTAGCCGCAGGGCAAGCCAGCACCTCCAATGCATACTGGCTTAGCTCTGGCCATGTATCCAGCTTAGAGACCCAAAACTTGAACGGGGAAGAGCCGTCTGGGAGTACAGTAAGAGGGCAAGCCATGTAGTCTGTCACCATCTGACGGAACCGTTGCCTCCTGCTGACTGGAGCCGCCGGTGATGGTGTAGACATTTGGGGCGGGCACACAAAAGTGTGCCAGAGTTGTGCCATACTGGGCTTGCCTTGGGCAGAGGCACTGCTTCTGCTCCCTCTTTGGGCAGAGCCTCCCCCACTGCCTCGACGCACTGAGCTGCTTTGTAAAGCACTAGCAGCACTCCTCTCAGTTGGACAGGAGAAGATGATGGAATTCACCAGTGTGTCGTGGTACTCCCGCAATTTACGCTCCCGGGTCAACGCAGGGATGAGGTTTTGGACGTTGTCCCGGTAGCGAGGATCGAGGAGGGTGAACACCCAATAATCAGGCATGTTGAGAATGTGGTCGATGCGGCGGTCGTTTCTCAGGCACTGCAGCATGAAATCCACCATGTGCTGCAGAGTGCCAACCGGCCCAGAAACGCTGTCCCCTGCTTGAGACATGATCTCTGCCCGCTCGTCATCACCCCACCCTCGCTGTACACACTGACCACTGGACAATTGTGTCGCTCCCTCCTCTGGACGGAGCTCTTCCTCCTCCATTGACTCCTCCTCATCCTCCTCACAAATTGGCCCCTGCGTACCCCTTTGTGAGGAACCACGTGGCGCTGACTCTCCAGAAGCTGATGGAAAAGGTGACTCCTCATCCTCCACCTCTTCCACCACATCATCCCTTAACCCTTGCAAAGTTTGCTGAAGCAGGCAGATAAGGGGGACAGTCATGCTGACTAGTGCATCATCTGCACTTGCCATCCGCGTGGAATAATCAAAAGGACGCAAAACCTGGCAGACGTCCTTCATAGTGGCCCACTCTGTGGTTGTGAAGTCTGATCGGCGCTGACTGCGACTTCTTTGCGCCTGATGCAGCTGGTACTCCATAACTGCTTGCTGCTGCTCACACAACCGCTCCAACATATGTAACGTGGAATTCCACCGGGTAGGTAGGTCACATATGATGCGGTGTTCCGGAAGGCGGAATCGGCGCTGCAGAGCAGCAATGCGGGATCTGGCCAAGCTGGAACGCCGCAAGTGAGCACACTCTAGGCGGACCTTGTGCAGCAGGGCATCAAGATCCGGATAGTCCCTCAGAAAACTCTGCACAACCAAATTGAGCACATGTGCCAGACATGGGATGTGAGTGAGGTTGCCAAGGGCCAAAGCTGCCACCAGATTTCGGCCATTGTCACACACTACCATGCCTGGCTGGAGATTCGCTGGCAGTAACCACACATCGCTCTCCTGCTTTATAGCATTCCAGAGCTCCTGCGCTGTGTGGCTTCGATGCCCCAATGAAACTAGTTTCAAGACGGCCTGCTGACGTTTGGCCACGGCTGTGCTCATGTCGGTCATAGGTAAACGTTCACGGGTCCATGTGGGGGTGGACTGTGACGGATCCTGCAGAGAGGAATCAGAGGAACTGGTGTAAGAGGAGGAGTCGATGCGTACAGACTGGATTCCTGCAATCCTTGGAGTGGGCAGGACACGTCCTGCGCCACTCGCACGATCTGTACCTGGCTCAACAACATTAACCCAATGGGCAGTGAGGGAAACATATCGCCCCTGTCCATGCTGACTGGTCCACGCATCGGTGGTGAGGTGGACCTTGCTACTGACGGCGTTCAGTAGCGCATGTTTTATGTTTGCCTCAACATGCCTGTGCAGGGCAGGGACAGCCTGCCTGCTGAAGTAAAAGCGGCTGGGCACCTTGTACTGTGGGACTGCCAATGCCATCAAGTCACGGAAGCTGTCAGTCTCCACCAGCCTGAACGAGAGCATTTCCAGGGACAACAGTTTGGCAATGCCTGCATTCAGAGCCTGTGCTCGGGGGTGGTTGGCCGAGAATGCCCGCCTTTTCTCCCATGCCTGTACTACCGATGGCTGTAGAGTAGACTGGGAGTGTGAGGATGACTGGGAAGGTGGTGCTGTGGGTGGAATTACACAAGGTCTCTGGGAGGAAGCCAAACCAGCTGTGCGTGAGCTGGAGGAAGAGGCAACACGAGCTGAAGAGGTGGTAGCTGCCGCTGTTGGTTGGCCTACATCTTCAGTGTGTTTCTGTAACTCCACCGCGTGCCTGGTCCGCACATGTTTCCACATATTTGTGGTATTGAGGTTGCTGACATTTTTCCCTCTTTTTACTTTATGATGACACAGCTTGCATTTGACAAAACAAATGTCATCTGCAACTGTGTCAAAAAAGGACCAGGCACTGCAAGTCTTGGGAGCGCCCTTTTTGGCTTTGGAAAGAGACAGGCTCCTAACGGGTGCCAAAGTGGAGGCTACAGGCTCCGCAGTCTTCCCCCTCCCTCTCCCTCTTTGGCCCGTAAGAGGAAGCTCTTCCTCTGAGCTGCTCCCACCACCTTCCTGTTCCTCACGCCACGATGGGTCAAGGACCTCATCATCTCCACTACCCTCTGCCACCAACTGCTCCTCCTGGGTAGTCTCAGCAGCACAGTACGCACGAGAAAGCGGCACCTGAGTTTCATCATCAGATGCGTACTGCGCTGTGGTCACCGGAGGCACTGGCCCACCTGCCTCTTCAGAGTCAGAGAGAAAAAGGTGTTGGGCATCACTGCACACTGCCTCTTCTTCCATTTCTCCAATGCTGCTTGGCTGGCCCCCTGTTTCCAAGCCAAGAGATTCAGAGAACAGAAGTAGAGACGGCTCCTGTCCTGGGCTCTCTGACTGCCTGGCCAATTTGGCAGGTGGTGAAGAGACAGATGGCTGCTCTCCAGTGCTCTGTGCCTGAGAGGATGTGGCACTAACTGAAGTCGATGCCGAGGCGTTAGCTGCCATCCACCCGACAACGGCTTCAATTTGGTCTTCACGCAGCAGCGGTGCACGGCGCTCTCCGACAAAGCTGCGCATGAAGGACTGTTCCCTGCTGAAACTGAGTGACGACGAGTCACCGGCGCCCGCAGCAGGCACAGAATCACCACGTCCTCTCCCTGCTCCTCTCCCTGCTCCGCGCCCACGCCCACGTGCCTTACTCCCTGCCCTCTTCATCTTGGTTGACAGATAAAGATAAGCAGAAAAGTACTAAGGCCTTAGTGTGCTTATTCCTGTAATGCTCCTCCTAACAGGTGTAAGAAACACTAATGTTGTAAATTGTGGACTAAACTTTATTATTTTGCAAATGTGGCCTACACAAGTGTAAGTTGTGTTTGGTGAACTTAACCTTTTTTTTGGTGCAGATCGGGCTACAGAGCTAGTTTAAATCACACGGAGACCGTGCAGACAGCCGTAAACGGCGCTGCAAGGCCAAGAAACCCTCCTCTCGGTTATCCTATATAGTGTTTTTCCACTATTTAGCTGGATACGAGTGGAAAGACACTAATAGGAATTTTTTTTTTCAAATTTTAAACTGGCTGCACTATTTGAAAAAAAGGAAATTGTTTTTCAAGGTATGAGGCAGTAACGCACCCTGAGCTGAATCCAACCGGCTATGGCTGCACACAGACTACAGGGCGAGCTGCGCTCACACAGAGACCGTGCAGACAGCCGTAAACGGCGCTGCAAGGCCAAAAAACCCTCCTCTAGGTTATCCTATATAGTGTTTTTCCACTATTTAGCTGGATACGAGTGGAAAGACACTAATAGGAATTTTTTTTTTCAAATTTTAAACAGGCTGCACTATTTGAAAAAAAGGAAAATTTTTCTCAAGGTATGAGCCAGTAACGAACCCTGAGCTGAATCCAACCGGCTATGGCTGCACACAGACTACAGGGCGAGCTGGGCTCACACGGAGACCGTGCAGACAGCCGTAAACGGCGCTGCAAGGCCAAAAAACCCTCCTCTCGGTTATCCTATATAGTGTTTTTCCACTATTTAGCTGGATACGAGTGGAAAGACACTAATAGGAATTTTTTTTTTCAGATTTTAAACAGGCTGCACTATTTGAAAAAAAGGAAAATTTTTCTCAAGGTATGAGCCAGTAACGAACCCTGAGCTGAATCCAACCGGCTATGGCTGCACACAGACTACAGGGCGAGCTGGGCTCACACGGAGACCGTGCAGACAGCCGTAAACGGCGCTGCAAGGCCAAAAAACCCTCCTCTAGGTTATCCTATATAGTGTTTTTCCACTATTTAGCTGGATACGAGTGGAAAGACACTAATAGGAATTTTTTTTTTCAAATTTTAAACAGGCTGCACTATTTGAAAAAAAGGAAAATTTTTCTCAAGGTATGAGCCAGTAACGAACCCTGAGCTGAATCCAACCGGCTATGGCTGCACACAGACTACAGGGCGAGCTGGGCTCACACGGAGACCGTGCAGACAGCCGTAAACGGCGCTGCAAGGCCCAAAAACCCCCCTCTAGGTTATCCTATGTAGTGTTTTTCCACAATAGAGCTGGAGACTGGTGGAAAAACACTAATAGGAAATTTGAGAAAAAATGTGCAGCAGGCTGCACTAAGAGCAAAAAAGAACAACTGTGTGAGGCAGTGTGAACCCCCCCTGAGCTGAATACAACCGGGTATATGGCTGCACACAGACTACAGAGTGAGCTGCACACACACACACACACAGAGACCTTGCAGAACGCTGTTAAAACAGCGCTGCAAGGCAAGAGCAAGGTGAACAGTGAAGAACACACAGCGTTTTGCTAAATTAGCCTTTGGAAAGGAAAATAAAGCAATTAGCTAGCTCGACTGGCCCTCAGTTAGAACACAGCGTCCTGTCCCTAACTGAAATCACAGCAGAGTGAGCGCAAAATGGCGGCAGCGCTTTTTTATAGTGCAGAGTGACATCATTTCAGCAGCCAATCCCAGCCTTGCCAGTACTTACATGCCCACCATGCTAAACAGGATGTGCCCACACTTTCATTCATTCCTCATTGGCTGCTGCGTTCAATTTGAATTCTGGGAACTTCCGATTCCGGTATCCGATACGCGGGAAGTATCGGAATTCAGTATCGGAATTCCGATACCGCAAATATCGGCCGATACCCGATACTTGCGGTATCGGAATGCTCAACACTACTTTTAATCCTAATTCGGATACTATTAGAGATTTTCTCGATCTCTGGATGCTTTCTGTAAGGTCTAATGATATCAAATACAGGTCCTTCTCAAAAAATTAGCATATAGTGTTAAATTTCATTATTTACCATAATGTAATGATTACAATTAAACTTTCATATATTATAGATTCATTATCCACCAACTGAAATTTGTCAGGTCTTTTATTGTTTTAATACTGATGATTTTGGCATACAACTCCTGATAACCCAAAAAACCTGTCTCAATAAATTAGCATATCAAGAAAAGGTTCTCTAAACGACCTATTACCCTAATCTTCTGAATCAACTAATTAACTCTAAACACATGCAAAAGATACCTGAGGCTTTTATAAACTCCCTGCCTGGTTCATTACTCAAAACCCCCATCATGGGTAAGACTAGCGACCTGACAGATGTCAAGAAGGCCATCATTGACACCCTCAAGCAAGAGGGTAAGACCCAGAAAGAAATTTCTCAACAAATAGGCTGTTCCCAGAGTGCTGTATCAAGGCACCTCAATGGTAAGTCTGTTGGAAGGAAACAATGTGGCCCAAAACGCTGTACAACGAGAAGAGGAGACCGGACCCTGAGGAAGATTGTGGAGAAGGACCGATTCCAGACCTTGGGGAACCTGAGGAAGCAGTGGACTGAGTCTGGTGTGGAAACATCCAGAGCCACCGTGCACAGGCGTGTGCAGGAAATGGGCTACAGGTGCCGCATTCCCCAGGTAAAGCCACTTTTGAACCATAAACAGCGGCAGAGGCGCCTGACCTGGGCTACAGAGAAGCAGCACTGGACTGTTGCTAAGTGGTCCCAAGTACTTTTTTCTGATGAAAGCAAATTTTGCATGTCATTC
Organism: Ranitomeya imitator; assembly: GCF_032444005.1. Taxonomy (NCBI): domain Eukaryota; kingdom Metazoa; phylum Chordata; class Amphibia; order Anura; family Dendrobatidae; genus Ranitomeya; species Ranitomeya imitator. Next base: position 290,601,724 of record NC_091284.1, read on the forward strand.
GGAAATCAAGGTGCCAGAGACTGGAGGAAGACTGGGGAGAAGGAAATGCCAAAATGCCTGAAGTCCAGTGTCAAGTACCCACAGTCAGTGATGGTGTGGGGTGCCATGTCAGCTGCTGGTGTTGGTCCACTGTGTTTCATCAAGGGCAGGGTCAATGCAGCTAGCTCTCAGGAGATTTTGGAGCACTTCATGCTTCCATCGGCTGAAATGCTTTATGGAGATGAAGATTTCATTTTTCAGCACGACCTGGCACCTGCTCACAGTGCCAAAACCACTGGTAAATGGTTTACTGACCATGGTATTACTGTGCTCAATTGGCCTGCCAACTCTCCTGACCTGAACCCCATAGAGAATCTGTGGGATATTGTGAAGAGAAAGTTGAGACGCAAGACCCAACACTCTGGATGAGCTTAAGGCCGCTATTGAAGCATCCTGGGCCTCCATAACATCTCAGCAGTGTCACAGGCTGATTGCCTCCATGCCACGCCGCATTGAAGCAGTCATTTCTGCCAAAGGATTCCCGACCAAGTATTGAGTGCATAACTGAACATTATTATTTGATGGTTTTTTTGTTTGTTATTAAAAAACACTTATTTGATTGGATGGGTGAAATATGCTAATTTATTGAGACAGGTTTTTTGGGTTATCAGGAGTTGTATGCCAAAATCATCAGTATTAAAACAATAAAAGACCTGACAAATTTCAGTTGGTGGATAATGAATCTATAATATATGAAAGTTTAATTGTAATCATTACATTATGGTAAATAATGAAATTTAACACTATATGCTAATTTTTTGAGAAGGACCTGTAATTTGGAGATAGAGTTTTTGCTAGTCATTTAGCTGTTTTCTTCTCTTATCGATAATAAATTCAACTGCCTGTTTTGAAAAAGATCTAAACATATTATTCCACTCCACTAATGTCTCTGGGTCTCCAATGTCCCCTGAAAGTGCCTTATATACCTTAAGGCCTCTGGGGATACAATCATACGAAATATATCGTTCCAACGTAGCCACTTCCCACATATCCCGCATTTCTTTTAAAAGTAATTGCTCCAAAGTTTTAAGCGATTCTTTAACATGGGTGATGTCCTCCTTCTCTGAGTTCACAGTATTAGTATGTTGAGACAAATTAAAAAATGTTTGAATGTTAGAGATTCTGTCCTTCCTGTCACTCCAAAGGTCGCACATATTGACACTGCTGCCTCCAAAAAAGGTGGAAGAAAAAAGAAGTCTATATAAAATATGTAAGAATGGTGGCGCAAAGTGTCCCACGCTATAAACAACTCCTGCTGCAATACCAACAAATCTCCACCAAAGGTTTGTCAAAAAATGAACACAAAGAAAATTAAATAAATATATGCACAAAGTGCATATATCGGTATGCGCTGAAGAGATAGCGGCAACAGTAGGGACAAATAGTCAAATAGAACCAAAATACCCCGATTTAGAAGAATAAAGATAAAAAAATAGTAATAGTCTGATAACCAAATCAACGCCGATATATTGGCGGTATGTGTGTTTCACAGAGGAAAAAAGTTAGTGGCAGCGCTTAGGAGTGATTCCTACCTCCGTTGCTGATTGCTGAATATGAACGTTCCTCCTGCGAGACAGATGTCCGTATGATAAAGATGCTGTAAGCGGGTGGCTGCCCCGGCCGGCGGCGAGCCCCCTCCAACTGATCTCCGGGTGGAGACGGGATCCTGCAGAGCCGACGCCGCGTGTGATAGCAGCGGTGAGAACAAGCGGTGCGCAGGACCTGAGTGACGTAGTATGTCACGTGACCGAATCCCCCGGTGAATGAGTGAATACAGGGTGCAGCTAGGACCAAACTACCGACGCGTTTCGGAGACGCCTGTCTCCTTCTTCAGGGTTGGTCTCTGCACCATATTCACAGTCCTTATATAGCTGCTAATCTTCTGAGCCAATTTGTTGAGAAGTTCATTGAAAACCAAAAAGTTCTGCACCCATATTTAATCCTCTTGGTGCAATACTATCTAGGAGAAAAATCCATTTTGTTTCTGCACGTGACATTGCCTTAATGAAATCACCCCCTCTCCAATGGGGGTGCACCACAGCTATGCCCATTATTTTCGTCCCATATACTCTTCCGCCATGTAGTTCTGCAAAATGTTGGGACAAAGGATGACCCATAAATTTATTTTTAATATTGCGGATGTGCTCATTCATCCTGATTTTTAAGGGTCGTTTTGTCCTCCCCACATAGAATTTGCCACATGGGCATTCTATGATATAAATTACCCCGGTGGTAGAACATGTGATACAGTCCCCTAATTGAAAATGTCTTATCACCCTTTTTAATATCCATGCATTTTGATGTTATTTTTTCTTTACATGCATTACATTTCTGGCATGGAAAAAAACCTTTTAATTTGGTGTGTGTAAAAGAAGACTGTACCAGGGGGAATTTTTTCTGTATTGTGGGGGCAATCATGTTACCCAGATTTTGGCCCTTCTTGAAGACAAAACGTGGATGGTTGCCAATACTTTCTCCCAATATTTTGTCATTTTTTAAAATGTGCCAGTGTCTACTGACTATTTTGCGGAAGAGATGTGAATTTGAATTGTATTTAGTGATAATGGGGATGGATTCTAGAGTTACTTTGGTTTTTTGGGCTGGATTGATGAGTTCCTGTCTAAATTTACTGGCTGCCTTAAGTTTAGATTCCTCCAGCATTGTTATTTCGTATCCTTTTTCCAGGAATTTTTTCGTTAAAATTTGCGATTCTGCCTCAAAGTCCTGGGGTCTAGAACAATTTCGGTGAATCCTGGTGAACTGGCTTCCTGGAATGTTGAGCAGCCAACCTGGAAGATGGCAACTGTCTAAAGGAATATAGCTGTTGGTGTCAGTTGGTTTAACAAAAGTGCATGTGTGTATCTTAGAGTCTTCAATAAAAATTCTCAAATCTAAAAAATTAATTTCCATGGTACTGGTGGTGGAAGTAAAATTTAAAAAATACTGATTTTTATTAATATCCGTTAAAAACTGTTTCAAAGAATCCCATCCACCAGACCAAATAAAAACAATATCATCTATAAAACGCCGCCAGAGGATCAGGTTCGCGAGCAGACCTTCTTCCGGATAGATAAAATGTTCCTCCCAGCTACCAACGTAAAGGTTTGCATAACTGGGCGCGAACCTGGTCCCCATGGCGGTACCCCACTGCTGGGAGTAGTAGTCCTCCTTGTATAAAAAGTAGTTGTGGGTTAAAATAAACTGCATTAGTTCGCCTAAAAATTCGGTTTGTTCCGGAGGGACTTTAGAGAGTTTATTTAAAAAATACTTTGCATCCTCACAACCCTTCTTATGGTCAATGACCGTATGCAGTGAGGTTATGTCGAGGGTGCCCTGTTGTGAATTCTGTGGCCAAGCTCCCTCCTGTGGTCTTGAGTGGTACTTCGGCTGCTTCTGTCTATGAGCTTCCTTTGGTGGATGAGAGTGGTACTGCGGCTTCTGAGTTTCCTTCCTCAGGTGATGTGGGGAAGTCGTTAGGTGCTGCTCTATTTAACTCCACCTAGTGCTTTGATCCTGGCCTCCAGTCAATGTTCTAGTATTAAATATACAAGAAACTCCGGCACACTAAGAGTCCAAAAAGAATTCATATATTTCATATATTTTATTGATCAAAATAGGATTTCCAAAAGCAAAAAAGAAAACGTTCTGTACACTCTGATGGGACATATATAATTTTTCTCAACGTTTCGGCTAAGGAGCCTTTCTCAAGAGATGTCCGTCTGAAACACATATATATACAAAAGAATAAATCAATACAGAAACAAAAATAACATAAAAGAAACAGGAAAATAACCCCATATATGCATCCTGTGAGGTATAACATGATCTTATATGTATAAGATAGAAAGCAAAAAACGTCATCTGACCTCACAGGATGCATATATGGGGTTATTTTCCTGTTTCTTTTATGTTATTTTTGTTTCTGTATTGATTTATTCTTTGTCCGTGTTTCAGACGGACATCTCTTGAGAAAGGCTCTTTAGCCGAAACGTTGAGAAAAATTATATATGTCCCATCAGAGTGTACAGAACGTTTTCTTTTTTGCTTTTGGAAATCCTATTTTGATCAATAAAATATATGAAATATATGAATTCTTTTTGGACTCTTAGTGTGCCGGAGTTTCTTGTATATTTGATTGTTTTTTCTCCTGAGCACCTCCGACTAGTGAAGCACCTTCCTCATCGTGATAATGTTCTAGTATTGGTCTTGCTTCCTCCTGGATCGTTCCTGTGGCCTGTCTATCCTGCATAAGCTAAGTTTTGCTTGTGTTATTTTTGTTTGCCATTTTTTCTGTCCAGCTTGCTATTTTGGTTTTTCTTGCTTGCTGGAAGCTCTGGGACGCAGAGGGAGCACCTCCGTACCGTTAGTCGGTGCGGAGGGTCTTTTTGCCCCCCTCTGCGTGGTTGTTTGTAGGGTTTTGTGTTGACCGCAAAGCAATCTTTCCTATCTTCGGTCTGTTCAGTAAGTTGGGCCTCACTTTGCTAAATCTATTTCATCTCTGCGTTTGTATTTTCATCTCAACTCACAGTCATTATATGTGGGGGGCTGCCTTTTCCTTTAGGGTATTTCTCTGAGGCAAGGTAGGCTTATTTTTCTTTCTTAGGGCTAGCTAGTTTCTCAGGCTGTGCTTGAGGCGCATAGGACTGGTCAGGAGCGCTCCACCGCTACCTTTAGTGTGGTTGGATAGGATTAGGGATTACGGTCAGCAGAGTTCCCACGTCTCAGAGCTCGTCCTATGTTTTTGGTAATTGTCAGGTCACTTTGTGTGCTCTGAACTTCAATGTCCGTTGTGGTTCTGAATTACCTGTTCATAACAGTACTGGAGGCCCAAAGTACTAATGCTTCTCAATAGAGGGAAAAGAGAAGTTCTGAGACCATTTTTTTTTTCTTTGCACTGTGTTCTGTCTTTCTTTTCCCCTTTACATCAGGGTGGTTCAGAACACAGGTGTGGACATGGACATTCAGGGTCTGTTCTCTTTGATGGATAATCTCGCTATAAATGTACAGAATATTCAAGATTTAGTGGTTCAGAATCCTATGTTAGAACCTAAAATTCCTATTCCTGAGTTATTTTCTGGAGATAGAACTAAGTTTTTGAATTTTAAAAATAATTGTAAACTATTTCTGGCTTTGAAACCCCGCTCCTCTGGTGACCCAGTTCAACAAGTTAAGATAATTATTTCTTTATCAAGTGGCGACCCTCAAGACTGGGCATTTTCCCTTGCGCCAGGAGATCCTGCATTATGTAATATTGATGCGTTTTTTCTGGCGCTCGGATTGCTGTACGATGAACCTAATTCAGTGGATCAGGCAGAGAAAAATTTGCTGGCTCTGTGTCAGGGTCAGGATGAGATAGAGATTTATTGTCAGAAGTTTAGAAAATGGTCCGTGCTCACTCAATGGAATGAATGTGCGCTGGCAGCTATTTTCAGAAAGGGTCTCTCTGAAGCCCTTAAGGATGTCATGGTGGGATTTCCTATGCCTGCTGGTCTGAATGAGTCTATGTCTTTGGCCATTCAGATCGGTCGACGCTTGCGTGAGCGTAAATCTGTGCACCATTTGGCGGTATTATCTGAGCATAAACCTGAGCCTATGCAGTGCGATAGGACTTTGACCAGAGCTGAAAGGCAAGAACACAGACGTCAGAATGGGCTGTGTTTCTACTGTGGTGATTCCACTCATGCTATCTCCGATTGTCCTAAGCGCACTAAGCGGTTCGCTAGGTCTGCCACCATTGGTACGGTACAGTCGAAATTTCTTTTGTCCGTTACTTTGATCTGCTCTTTGTCTTCCTATTCTGTCATGGCATTTGTGGATTCAGGCGCTGCCCTGAATTTGATGGACTTGGAGTTTGCTAGGCGCTGTGGGTTTGTCTTGGAGCCCTTGCAGTGTCCTATTCCATTGAGAGGAATTGATGCTACGCCTTTGGTCAAGAATAAGCCTCAGTATTGGACCCAGCTGACCATGTGCATGGCTCCTGCGCACCAGGAGGATATTCGCTTTCTGGTGTTGCATAATCTGCATGATGTGGTCGTGTTGGGGTTGCCATGGCTACAAGTCCATAACCCAGTATTAGATTGGAAATCCATGTCTGTGTCCAGCTGGGGTTGTCAGGGGGTACATGGTGATGTTCCATTTCTGTCTATATCATCATCCACCCCTTCTGAGGTCCCAGAGTTCTTGTCTGATTACCGGGATGTATTCGATGAGCCCAAGTCCAATGCCCTACCTCCGCATAGGGATTGTGATTGTGCTATCGATTTGATTCCTGGTAGTAAGTTTCCTAAGGGTCGACTGTTTAATTTATCTGTACTTGAGCACGCCGCTATGCGGAGTTACGTGAAGGAGTCTTTGGAGAAGGGTCATATTCGCCCGTCATCGTCGCCATTGGGAGCGGGGTTCTTTTTTGTGGCCAAGAAGGATGGTTCGCTGAGACCTTGTATTGATTACCGCCTTCTAAATAAAATTACGGTCAAATTTCAGTACCCCTTGCCGCTGCTGTCTGATTTGTTTGCTCGGATTAAGGGGGCTAGTTGGTTCACCAAGATAGATCTTCGTGGTGCATATAATCTTGTGAGTATTAAACGGGGCGATGAATGGAAAACAGCATTTAATACGCCCGAAGGCCATTTTGAGAACCCGGTTATGCCATTCGGGCTTTCTAATGCTCCATCAGTGTTTCAGTCCTTTATGCATGACATCTTCCGAGAGTACCTGGATAAATTCCTGATTGTTTACTTGGATGATATTTTGGTCTTCTCGGATGATTGGGAGTCTCATGTGAAGCAGGTCAGAATGGTGTTCCAGGTCCTGCGTGCTAATTCTTTGTTTGTGAAGGGGTCAAAGTGTCTCTTTGGTGTTCAGAAGGTTTCATTTTTGGGATTCATTTTTTCTCCTCCTACTATCGAGATGGACCCTGTTAAAGTTCAAGCCATTTATGATTGGACTCAGCCAACATCTCTGAAGAGTCTGCAGAAGTTCCTGGGCTTTGCTAATTTTTATCGTCGCTTCATCAATAATTTTTCTAGTATTGCTAAACCGTTGACTGATTTAACCAAGAAGGGTGCTGATGTGGTCAATTGGTCTTCTGCTGCTGTGGAAGCTTTTCAGGAGTTGAAGCGTCGTTTTTCTTCTGCCCCTGTGTTGTGCCAACCAGATGTTTCGCTTCCGTTCCAGGTCGAGGTTGATGCTTCTGAAATTGGAGCGGGGGCTGTTTTGTCGCAGAGAAGTTCTGATTGCTCGGTGATGAAACCATGTGCCTTCTTTTCCAGGAAATTTTCGCCTGCTGAGCGAAATTATGATGTTGGCAATCGAGAGTTGCTAGCCATGAAGTGGGCATTCGAGGAGTGGCGTCATTGGCTTGAAGGAGCTAAGCATCGCGTGGTGGTCTTGACTGATCACAAGAACTTGACTTATCTCGAGTCTGCCAAACGGTTGAATCCTAGACAGGCTCGTTGGTCGCTGTTTTTCTCCCGTTTTGACTTTGTGGTTTCGTACCTTCCGGGCTCTAAAAATGTGAAGGCGGATGCCCTGTCTAGGAGTTTTGTGCCCGATTCTCCGGGTTTGCCTGAGCCGGCGGGTATTCTCAAAGAGGGGGTAATTTTGTCTGCCATCTCCCCTGATTTGCGGCGGGTGCTGCAGAAATTTCAGGCTAATAGACCTGACCGTTGCCCAGCGGAGAAACTGTTTGTCCCTGATAGGTGGACGAATAAAGTTATCTCTGAGGTTCATTGTTCGGTGTTGGCTGGTCATCCTGGAATCTTTGGTACCAGAGATTTGGTGGCTAGATCCTTTTGGTGGCCGTCTCTGTCGCGGGATGTGCGTTCTTTTGTGCAGTCCTGTGGGATTTGTGCTCGGGCTAAGCCCTGCTGTTCTCGTGCCAGTGGGTTGCTTTTGCCCTGCCGGTCCCGAAGAGGCCTTGAACACATATCTCTATGGATTTTATTTCGGATCTCACCGTCTCTCAAAGAATGTCGGTCATTTGGGTGGTTTGTGATCGCTTCTCTAAGATGGTCCATTTGGTGCCCTTGTCTAAATTGCCTTCCTCCTCTGATTTGGTGCCATTGTTTTTCCAGCATGTGGTTCGTTTACATGGCATTCCAGAGAACATCGTTTCTGACAGAGGTTCCCAGTTTGTTTCGAGGTTTTGGCGAGCCTTTTTTGCTAGGATGGGCATTGATTTGTCTTTTTCCTCGGCTTTCCATCCTCAGACAAATGGCCAGACTGAACGAACCAATCAGACCTTGGAAACATATCTGAGATGTTTTTTTTCTGCTGATCAGGATGATTGGGTGTCCTTTTTGCCTTTGGCTGAGTTCGCCCTTAATAATCGGGCCAGCTCGTCTACTTTGGTTTCGCCGTTTTTCTGCAATTCTGGGTTCCACCCTCGTTTCTCTTCAGGGCAGGTTGAGTCTTCGGACTGTCCTGGTGTGGATACTGTGGTGGATAGGTTGCAGCAGATTTGGACTCATGTAGTGGACAATTTGACTTTGTCCCAGGAGAAAGCTCAACGTTTTGCTAACCGCAGGCGCTGTGTGGGTCCCCGACTTTGTGTTGGGGATTTGGATTGGTTGTCGTCTCGTTATATTCCTATGAAGGTTTCCTCTCCTAAGTTTAAGCCTCGTTTCATTGGTCCATATAGGATTTCTGAGGTTCTTAATCCTGTGTCTTTTCGTTTGACTCTTCCAGCTTCTTTTTCCATCCATAACGTGTTCCATAGGTCATTGTTGCGAAGATACGTGGCACCTGTGGTTCCATCTATTGATCCTCCTGCTCCGGTTTTGGTTGAAGGAGAGTTGGAGTATATAGTGGAGAAGATTTTGGATTCTCGTGTTTCGAGACGGAAACTCCAGTATCTGGTTAAGTGGAAAGGTTATGGTCAGGAAGATAACTCCTGGGTCTTTGCCTCTGATGTCCATGCTGCCGATCGGGTTCGTGCCTTTCATGTGGCTCATCCTGGTCGGCCTGGGTGCTCTGGTGAGGGTTCGATGACCCCTCCTCAAGGGGGGGGTACTGTTGTGAATTCTGTGGCCAAGCTCCCTCCTGTGGTCTTGAGTGGTACTTCGGCTGGTTCTGTCTATGAGCTTCCTTTGGTGGATGAGAGTGGTACTGCGGCTTCTGAGTTTCCTTCCTCAGGTGATGAGGTTAAGTCGTTAGGTGCTGCTCTATTTAACTCCACCTAGTGCTTTGATCCTGGCCTCCAGTCAATGTTCTAGTATTGGTCTTGCTTCCTCCTGGATCGTTCCTGTGGCCTGTCTATCCTGCATAAGCTAAGTTTTGCTTGTGTTATTTTTGTTTGCTATTTTTTCTGTCCAGCTTGCTATTTTGGTTTTTCTTGCTTGCTGGAAGCTCTGCGACGCAGAGGGAGCACCTCCGTACCGTTAGTCAGTGCGGAGGGTCTTTTTGCCCCCTCTGCGTGGTTGTTTGTAGGGTTTTGTGTTGACCGCAAAGCAATCTTTCCTATCTTCGGTCTGTTCAGTAAGTTGGGCCTCACTTTGCTAAATCTATTTCATCTCTGCGTTTGTATTTTCATCTCAACTCACTGTTAGGACTGGCGGAACGCACCAAGAAAGGTGATATAGATGCGTTCGCAGTCCGGGGTCCACCGTGCAGGTGAAAACCTGCTGCTAGTAAATACAGACCATATGGCGGTACACTAAAGTATATACACGTGGGTTCAACCTCACCCAGCGTAAAGGGAGCAATCCTGTTGCGTCACAGGATCGCGGTACCGCACCTAAAGCGCGAGCGAGTAGTCAGCGTACTTAACCCCAACTGGGATTGAAGTCCGATTAGACCCTCGCTGGCACTACACCACAACTGGGTGTGTAAGGAAACTAAGTAAAAATATATAAATGCACAGGAGTGCGAGCAATGCCGCACAGACGGACGCCACCAACCACACTGGCTTGAGTATGGAAAGCGCAAGGCAAGCGCACGGCGCCGTACAGGCGGACACAGCAAGAGGACGCTGTAATGTGTGTATCGTGCAGATGATTAGTCGGGCGCTAGATAGCTACCAACATCCGCGAGCAGACAACAACTCTAGGGAGGGATATTTAGGAGCTTTCATCCATCGACATACATTCATCTACACACACACATATAACATTATGAGACAATACTAGCGCATGACCGTGCGGTCATGCGCAGTTTATATAGTTGCAGCACAGGAAGTGGCTACAGCACTTTTGCCCTTCCAAGACCTGCCAAGAGGACCAATGGAATGTGCTGCAGAGCCTGAGCACATGACCCTCGATCTCCAACGGGAGATCTTACCCTGGGCATGCTCAGTACGTGCAGACAAGGACTTAGTCCCAGAGAAGTCCGCTCGCTGCTGACCAGCACTGACTTTAATGGCAGAGACTGGAGAAGCAGCAGCAACTCTTCGCACAGAGTCAGACTGAGCGAGATGCTGGGATCAACGTCCCTGCTGAGCAGACTCCACTGCGGCTGGAGGAGAATGGGAGACCGCAGCGGAGACGGATCGAGATTCCCCCTGTGCAGCAGAGGAAACTCGACTCCTAACATTACCCCCCTCCTAGGGCCCCCCCTCCTTGGGCCTCGCTACGTTCGAAGGCAGCAATGAGCTGCGGAGCCCGAATGTGCTCAACAGGCTCCCAGGACCTGTCCTCGGGGCCATAACCCTTCCAGTCTACCAAATAAAATTTTTTGCCACGCACCACCTTGCACCCCAAGATAGCGTTCACCTCATAATCGTCCGTAGACGAACCCGATGTCCCAGCAGATGACTCGGAAAACCGGGACATATACACGGGTTTCAAGAGGGACACATGAAAGGTGTCGGTGATACCCAGGCATTGCGGAAGGGCCAAACGATAGACCACAGGATTAACCTGCTCGAGGACCTTGAATGGGCCCAAGTAGCGAGGAGCAAATTTAGTGGACTCAACTCGCAGCCTGATGTTACGGGCGGAGAGCCACACCAAGTCGCCAGGAGCAAAGGTCGGATCGGGGCGCCGATGAGAATCGGCGGAGGACCTCATTCTCTCCTTAGAGGCCCGAATGGCATCCTGAGTGAGGTCCCAAATATCCCGTGCCTCCACAGCCCAGTCTGCCACTCTGGAGTCGGCGGAAGACACGGGCATAGGCACAGGCACCCGTGGATGCTGACCATAGTTGAGGAGGAATGGGGTTTGTCAAGTGGAGTCGGCTACGGCGTTGTTCAGTGCAAACTCTGCCCATGATAGCAAGGATGCCCAGTCATCCTGCCTGGCTGAAACAAAATGTCGCAGGTATGTGACCAAGGTCTGGTTGGCCCTCTCTACCAACCCATTCGTCTCGGGATGATAAGCGGAAGAGAGATTCAACTCAATACTGAGAAGACGACAGAGCTCTCTCCAGAACCGAGACGCAAACTGGGGACCCCGGTCACTGACAATTTTGTCTGGCATACCATGCAGGCGGAAGATATGTCTAATGAACAACGCTGCCAAGGCCCGTGCAGAAGGTAACCGCGGCAGCGGCACCAAATGTACCATTTTTGAGAAATGATCGGTGATGACCCAAATGATGGTACAGCCGCGAGACTTGGGCAAACCCACAACAAAGTCCATCCCGACCATCTCCCAGGGCCTATCTGCCACCGGCAAGGGATAGAGCAAACCAGCTGGCCTTTGACACGGAGATTTATTTTTGGCACAGGAAACACACGCCAGAACATAATGCCTGACATCCCGGACCATATGCGGCCACCAGTACGTCCTCGCCAGTAGCTCAGATGTCCTCTTTGTCCCAAAGTGTCCACCCACCCTGGACGAATGAGCCCAAGAGAGAACCTCCGGTCGCAAATTAATGGGCACAAAAGTCTTGCCCGGAGGCACTGACTCTAGCGAAACCGGCGCCACGGTTCTCAGGCTCTCGGAAGGGACAATAAGCCGAGGCTCCTCTTCCTCCTCCTCAGTTGACATAAGGGAGCGAGAGAGAGCGTCAGCACGGATATTCTTCTCCCCGGCGAGATAATGAAGGGAGAAGTGGAACCGGGAGAAGAACAGGGACCATCTGGCCTGGCGAGAATTTAGCCGCTGGGCTGTCTGCAAATAGACCAAATTTTTGTGGTCTGTGTAAACTTGGAAGGGAAACCGTGCACCTTCCAGAAGGTGTCTCCACTCCGAAAAGGCCAACTTCATTGCTAGCAACTCCCTGTCCCCGATGGAGTAGTTCCTCTCCGCTGGCGAGAAGGTCTTGGAGAAGAAGAAGCATGGATGCTTCCGACCTTGAGCATCCTTTTGGTAGAGGACTGCTCCAGCACCAACGGACGAGGCATCCACCTCCACTAGGAATGGCTTATCCACATCGGGACGATGTAAGATGGGAGCGCTAGCAAAGTGGGACTTAATAGAAGTGAAGGCCTTGGAGACCTCTTCCGACCACAATTTGGGATTCGCTCCCTTCTTGGTGAGGGCTACCAAGGGAGCTACCAGAGTTGAGAAGTGGGGAATGAACTGGCGGATATAGTTTATGAACCCCATAAAGCGCTGCACCGCTTTAAGAGAATGGGGCTCTTGCCAGTCCATCACAGCCTGTAGTTTGGCAGGATCCACAGCCAATCCCTGGGCGGAGATGATATAGCCCAGGAAAGGTAAGGACTCCTGCTCAAACACACACTTCTCCAACTTTGCATAAAGAGAGTTTGCCTGTAGGAGGTCGAAGACTCTGCCAACATCTCTCCGGTGGGAGTCAATATCTGGAGAAAAGATGAGAATATCATCCAGATAGACTACAACCGAGGTGGAAAGCATATCCCGGAAGATGTCGTTGACAAAGTCTTGGAAAACGGCAGGTGCATTACAGAGCCCGAAGGGCATCACCAGATACTCATAGTGCCCATCTCTGGTGTTAAATGCTGTTTTCCACTCGTCCCCCTCACGGATGCGAATCAGGTTATAAGCACCCCGCAGATCTAGTTTAGTAAACACTCTAGCTCCCCGAAGCCTATCGAAAAGCTCAGATATCAGCGGCAAAGGGTACTTGTTCTTAACTGTGATAGCATTAAGACCCCTGTAGTCTATGCATGGACGTAGTTCTCCATTCTTCTTCTGCACGAAAAAGAACCCTGCCCCAGCAGGTGACACTGACTTCCTGATGAACCCTCTTGCCAGATTCTCTTGTGTGTACTGAGACATTGCCTCCGTTTCCGGGAGAGATAATGGATAGACTCGACCCCGGGGAGGCTCAGCACCAGGCAAGAGATCAATAGGACAGTCATAGGGGCGATGGGGCGGAAGAGTCTCCGCTGCCTTTTTGGAGAACACGTCTACATAAGACCAATATTGCTTGGGGAGAGAGGAGAGATCTGCGGGTACCTCTGTAGTAGTAACCTGAACGCACTCTCGATGACACCTGTTCCCACAAGATTCACCCCATCCCAGAATTCTGCCTGAGGACCACTCGATGTGAGGAGAGTGGTACCGTAACCAAGGTATCCCCAAGAGAACCTCATCAATTCCCTCAGGAATGACGAGTAGAGATATAATCTCCTGATGAGATGGTGACATGGACAGAGTAAAAGGGATAGTTTGATGTGTAATCTGTGTGGGCAGTGTCGACCCATTCACCACTCGTATCGTTACTGGTTGAGATAGCATGACCAGAGGAATTGCGTGACGCTGGGCGAAGGCTGAAGACATAAAATTGCCCTCCGCCCCAGAATCCACGCAGAGTTCCACCGAGTGAGAGGATGAGCCCAATGTTATTGTCCCCTTAAAGGACAATTTGGAGGCAATCGTCGCCTTGTCTAGTGCACCTCCACCAACTACCACTAGACGCTGACGTTTCCTCGACCGCTGGAGACATATGGAGGCAAGATGTCCAGACTGTTGGCAAAGATGACAAATCTGGAGTGCACGAGCGGTCCGGGACTTAGATCCTGCTCGAGACTCTACCACAGGCTCATGGGGCTCAGGAACCTGGTCTGGAGATTCCAAAGGTTTGGCGAAGGTGGGAGCCAGCCGAAACCTCTGCCTACACTGGGCTCGCTCTAACCTCCGCTCATGAAAACGGAGATCAATACGAGTGGATAGAGTAATTAATTCCTCCAGTGTGGAGGGAATCTCCCTAGTGGCCAGGGCGTCCTTAACGTGGTCAGCCAGCCCCCTCCAAAATATTGGAATGAGGGCTTTATCCGACCACTCCAGCTCAGATGCTAAGGTGCGGAAGTGGACGGCAAAATGACTGACCAAGGATGAGCCCTGAGTCAATGCCAACAATTGGAGCGCCGTATCATGGGTGACACGAGGTCCCAAAAAGACCTGTTTCAGAGTGCTCAGAAACAACGGAGCACTCTGCACCACATGATCGCTACGCTCCCATAGCGGCGTAGCCCACTGCAACGCTCTGTCCGACAGAAGAGACACTATAAATCCCACCTTAGCCCGCTCTGTAGGGAAACGAGAGGCCAGAAGCTCGAGATGGATAGAGCACTGACTCACGAAACCCCTACAAGACTTACTGTCACCAGAGAATTTCTCTGGAAGCGGGAGGCGAGTTAGAGTCGGGACAGGAGCGGCTGTGGACAAGGTGGCTGCAGCAACACTAGCAGCCTGAACAGCGACAGCAGTGACATCCACAGCTGAAGTTGAACGCTCAAGAGCCGCCAACCTTCCCTCCAGCTGCTGGATGTACCGCTGTGAACGCTGATCGTCCATCATTTACTAGCCAGACCCTGGCGCTAGTATTCTGTTAGGACTGGCGGAACGCACCAAGAAAGGTGATATAGATGCGTTCGCAGTCCGGGGTCCACCGTGCAGGTGAAAACCTGCTGCTAGTAAATACAGACCATATGGCGGTACACTAAAGTATATACACGTGGGTTCAACCTCACCCAGCGTAAAGGGAGCAATCCTGTTGCGTCACAGGATCGCGGTACCGCACCTAAAGCGCGAGCGAGTAGTCAGCGTACTTAACCCCAACTGGGATTGAAGTCCGATTAGACCCTCGCTGGCACTACACCACAACTGGGTGTGTAAGGAAACTAAGTAAAAATATATAAATGCACAGGAGTGCGAGCAATGCCGCACAGACGGACGCCACCAACCACACTGGCTTGAGTATGGAAAGCGCAAGGCAAGCGCACGGCGCCGTACAGGCGGACACAGCAAGAGGACGCTGTAATGTGTGTATCGTGCAGATGATTAGTCGGGCGCTAGATAGCTACCAACATCCGCGAGCAGACAACAACTCTAGGGAGGGATATTTAGGAGCTTTCATCCATCGACATACATTCATCTACACACACACATATAACATTATGAGACAATACTAGCGCATGGCCGCGCGGTCATGCGCAGTTTATATAGTTGCAGCACAGGAAGTGGCTACAGCACTTTTGCCCTTCCAAGACCTGCCAAGAGGACCAATGGAATGTGCTGCAGAGCCTGAGCACATGACCCTCGATCTCCAACGGGAGATCTTACCCTGGGCATGCTCAGTACGTGCAGACAAGGACTTAGTCCCAGAGAAGTCCGCTCGCTGCTGACCAGCGCTGACTTTAATGGCAGAGACTGGAGAAGCAGCAGCAACTCTTCGCACAGAGTCAGACTGAGCGAGACGCTGGGATCGACGTCCCTGCTGAGCAGACTCCACTGCGGCTGGAGGAGAATGGGAGACAGCAGCGGAGACGGATCGAGATTCCCCCTGTGCAGCAGAGGAAACTCGACTCCTAACACTCACAGTCATTATATGTGGGGGGCTGCCTTTTCCTTAGGGGTATTTCTCTGGGGCAAGGTAGGCTTATTTTTCTTTCTTAGGGTTAGCTAGTTTCTCAGGCTGTGCTCGAGGCGCATAGGACTGGTCAGGAGCGCTCCACGGCTACCTTTAGTGTGGTTGGATAGGATTAGGGATTGCGGTCAGCAGAGTTCCCACGTCTCAGAGCTCGTCCTATGTTTTTGGTAATTGTCAGGTCACTTTGTGTGCTCTGAACTTCAATGTCCATTGTGGTTCTGAATTACCTGTTCATAACAGTGCCCATAATGTACCCCTCGCGCCATTCAACCTGTTGGAGGAGTGACAGAATATGTGTACTGTCCTTCAGATGTGAGGGAAGTAATGGAACAATAGACTGTAAATGAGAGTCTACCAATTTAGACATATTGGCCGCTAGGCATTGAATGCCGGAAACAATTGGTCTGCCGGGAGGGTTGGCGGCGTCCTTATGAATTTTTGGGAAATAGTAGAACACCGCCAAACGAGGGGGGCCGGAATTCATAAATTCGAATTCATGTTTATTAATAAAACCCAAATCCAAGCCCCTTCTTGTCAGATTTCTCATTTCTTTGGTAAAATTTATGGTAGGGTTTCCGTTTAGTTTCTTATAAGTTCTAGAATCACTTAATAAACGGGAAGCCTCATTATGGTAAGATTCCTCGTCCAATATTACCACCCCACCCCCCTTATCTGCTGGGCGGATGACCAGACCTTTATTTTGTTGCTTTTCTTTCTTTATTGGTGAGATTAAATTTAAATTTATTACACTTTTTGTCACAGATTTTTCTAATCTCATCTATTACCATGGTTTGGAAAGTCTCCATTTGTTGTGAATATTCGTTTAGTGGATGGAATTTCGATTTATTTTTAAGATTCGTGTGAATATATGTGTGTCCTCCTGAACAGATTCTACATAACTACTATGTGGGTTTTTGATATAGTATCTTTGAATTGACAATTTCCGCATAAACTTCTTTATCCCAATATATGCCTCAAATTTGTTAAACCCACTAGCTGGAGCATATTTCAGGCCCTTCTGTAAGAGAGACAGTTCATCCTGTCCCAAATGTGCCCTGCTTAGATTAAAAATAGTGGGAGTATTTCCATTAGTTTTATCTAATGTCCTTTTCTTTTTGGTGAGTTTCCCTCCTCTACATCCCCTTTTCCTTGTTGGAACGATATATTTCGTATGATTGTATCCCCAGAAGCCTTAAGGTATATAAGGCACTTTCAGGGGACATTGGAGACCCAGAGACATTAGTGGAGTGGAATAATATGTTTAGATCTTTTTCAAAACAGGCAGTTGAATTTATTATCGATAAGAGAAGAAAACAGCTAATGACTAGCAAAAACTCTATCTCCAAATTATTTGATATCATTAGACCTTACAGAAAGCATCCAGAGATCGAGAAAATCTCTAATAGTATCCGAATTAGGATTAAAAGTAAAGAACAGGAAATTATAGAAAGGAAAAAGAAGAAATTCGGGAGGGATGCGGTCCCTGTATGCACATTTAGGGACATCCCACATAACGAATCAGTATTTGAGATTATCGATCAGGTAGAGGGAAGTTCCTTTGAAGCGAGTTTTGTTTCTGAAAATTTCTCAATACACCCCACCACTCCCTCTCCACCCGATATGATTACTCCTAACACTAATTGTGGTCCCACCAGTCCCTCTAATTTCCCGATGGAGAATCAGGTGGATAATCAGCAACCCCTAAGTATTTCCCCCTCCACCTCCACAGTAACTCATAATCGCTTTCAAACTTTAGCAGATGCATCCCAATCACCACTTGTTCACACACAGAACTCTCCGGCTAATACAGGAAAAACATCTAAAAGGGGTAGACCGCTTAACGGTTTAGGTCTGTCTAACCAAAGTGGTAAGAGAACTATTAATAATAACTCCAAAAATAATTCTAAAAATAATACTAAAAACAGTACTAAACACCCTTTTTTCTGTGTAGCCGGAAAAAAACAAGGACAAGGGGATGTAGAGGAGGGAAACTCACCAAAAAGAAAAGGACATTAGATAAAACTAATGGAAATACTCCCACTATTTTTAATCTAAACAGGGCACATTTGGGACAGGATGAACTGTCTCTCTTACAGAAGGGCCTGAAATATGCTCCAGCTAGTGGGTTTAACAAATTTGAGGCATATATTGGGATAAAGAAGTTTATGCGGAAATTGTCAATTCAAAGATACTATATCAAAAACCCACATATATTCACACGAATCTTAAAAATAAATCGAAATTCCATCCACTAAACGAATATTCACAACAAATGGAGACTTTCCAAACCATGGTAATAGATGAGATTAGAAAAATCAGTGACAAAAAGTGTAATAAATGTAAATTTAATCTCACCAATAAAGAAAGAAAAGCTATTATTTCTTTACAACAAAATAAAGGTCTGGTCATCCGCCCAGCAGATAAGGGGGGTGGGGTGGTAATATTGGACGAGGAATCTTACCATAATGAGGAATTCCGTTTATTAAGTGATTCTAGAACTTATAAGAAACTAAACGGAAACCCTACCATAAATTATACCAAAGAAATGAGAATTCTGACAAGAAGGGGCTTGGATTTGGGTTTTATTAATAAACATGAATTCGAATTTATGAATTCCGGCCCCCCTCGTTTGGCGGTGTTCTACTATCTCCCAAAAATTCATAAGGACGCCGCCAACCCTCCCGGCAGACCAATTGTTTCCGGCATTCAATGCCTAGCGGCCAATATGTCTAAATTGGTAGACTCTCATTTACAGTCTATTGTTCCATTACTTCCCTCACATCTGAAGGACAGAACACATATTCTGTCACTC
The DNA here is from genome assembly GCF_032444005.1 of Ranitomeya imitator. NCBI lineage: Eukaryota > Metazoa > Chordata > Amphibia > Anura > Dendrobatidae > Ranitomeya > Ranitomeya imitator. The sequence continues at coordinate 290,620,316 of NC_091284.1, forward strand.
CTCCAACAGGTTGAATGGCGCGAGGGGTACATTATGGGCACCCTCGACATAACCTCACTATATACGGTCATTGACCATAAGAAGGGTTGTGAGGCTGCAAAATATTTTTTAAATAAACTCTCTAAAGTCCCTCCGGAACAAACCGAATTTTTAGGCGAACTAATGCAGTTCATTTTAACCCACAACTACTTTTTATACAAGGAGGACTACTACTCCCAGCAGTGGGGTACCGCCATGGGGACCAGGTTCGCGCCCAGTTATGCAAACCTTTACATTGGTAGCTGGGAGGAACATTTTATCTATCCGGAAGAAGGTCTGCTCGCGAACCTGGTCCTCTGGCGGCGTTTTATAGATGATATTGTTGTTATTTGGTCTGGTGGATGGGATTCTTTGAAACAGTTTTTAACGGATATTAATAAAAATCAGTATTTTTTAAATTTTACTTCCACCACCAGTACCATGGAAATTAATTTTTTAGATTTGAGAATTTTTATTGAAGACTCTAAGATACACACATGCACTTTTGTTAAACCAACTGACACCAACAGCTATATTCCTTTAGACAGTTGCCATCTTCCAGGTTGGCTGCTCAACATTCCAGGAAGCCAGTTCACCAGGATTCACCTAAATTGTTCTAGACCCCAGGACTTTGAGGCAGAATCGCAAATTTTAACGAAAAAATTCCTGGAAAAAGGATACGAAATAACAATGCTGGAGGAATCTAAACTTAATGCAGCCAGTAAATTTAGACAGGAACTCATCAATCCAGCCCAAAAAACCAAAGTAACTCTAGAATCCATCCCCATTATCACTAAATATAATTCAAATTCACATCTCTTCCGCAAAATAGTCAGTAGACACTGGCACATTTTAAAAAATGACAAAATATTGGGAGAAAGTATTGGCAACCATCCACGTTTTGTCTTCAAGAAGGGCCAAAATCTGGGTAACATGATTGCCCCCACAATACAGAAAAAATTCCCCCTGGTACAGTCTTCTTTTACACACACCAAATTAAAAGGTTTTTTTCCATGCCAGAAATGTAATGCATGTAAAGAAAAAATAACATCAAAATGCATGGATATTAAAAAGGGTGATAAGACATTTTCAATTAGGGACTGTATCACATGTTCTACCACCGGGGTAATTTATATCATAGAATGCCCATGTGGCAAATTCTATGTGGGGAGGACAAAACGACCCTTAAAAATCAGGATGAATGAGCACATCTGCAATATTAAAAATAAATTTATGGGTCATCCTTTGTCCCAACATTTTGCAGAACTACATGGCGGAAGAGTATATGGGACGAAAATAATGGGCATAGCTGTGGTGCACCCCCATTGGAGAGGGGGTGATTTCATTAAGGCAATGTCACGTGCAAAAACAAAATGGATTTTTCTCCTAGATAGTATTGCACCAAGAGGATTAAATATGGGTGCAGAACTTTTTGGTTTTCAATGAACTTCTCAACAAATTGGCTCAGAAGATTAGCAGCTATATAAGGACTGTGAATATGGTGCAGAGACCAACCCTGAAGAAGGAGACAGGCGTCTCCGAAACGCGTCGGTAGTTTGGTCCTAGCTGCACCCTGTATTCACTCATTCACCGGGGGATTCGGTCACGTGACATACTACGTCACTCAGGTCCTGTGCACCGCTTGTTCTCACCGCCGCTATCACACGCGGCGTCGGCTCTGCAGGATCCCGTCTCCACCCGGAGATCAGTTGGAGGGGGCTCGCCGCCGGCCGGGGCAGCCACCCGCTTACAGCATCTTTATCATACGGACATCTGTCTTGCAGGAGGAACGTTCATATTCAGCAATCAGCAACGGAGGTAGATATTAAAGGGAACCTGTCCCCCCCAAGGCGTTTGTAACTAAAAGAGCCACCTTGTGCAGCACTAATGCTGCACAAGGAAAAGGTGCCTCTTTTAATTATGCTCCTTGCACACGCTGAACTTAACACTTATGAAATGTGTCCCCTCATACCCCGAAACTGTCCCGAAGGCTGGACTTTCCTTCTTAATGAGACGCAGCACAGCTGTCATTCACACCCCCTTGGCGCTGTGAGTAGCCTCCTCAACATTGTTTGAATCTGTCCCGGAGCCTGCGCTGTTATGTTGTCCCTTGGCCCTGCGCAGTTAGCGCTGCCAGTCTTCAGACATCATTTGTTGTCAGGCTGGCTGCACCAGTGCGGTCACCCAACCCGAGTTCACGCCCCACAGTGACTTCAGATTTATTCACACTGCGGGCCTGTTATTCATGGGCATGCGCAGTACATTTATTCGACTCTCACTCATCTCCTTCTGCGTTCTTCCGACTCTGCCGCGTCATGGCCGTGGCATGCAATTTAGAATCAGCTGGCATGGCACAGTCTGAAGAAGGCGGAAGGAGATGAGTGAGAGGCGAAGATATGCACTGCGGATGCCCATGAATTCCAGGCCCGCAGTATGAATAAATCAGAAGACACGGCATGGCGGGATCTCTGGCAGGGCAGTTGCACAGGCGCAGCCAGCCTGACAACAAATGATATATGAAAGAAAAAGAACACAAAAAACCGAACTAATGCCCAAATGATAAATATAATTAAATTTTTTTTGGAATAAGTACACCAAATGGTAGGGGGGAAGGAAACCAAAAAGAAGGCACAATACCAAGAAGACGGGGCGATAAATAATCCTACTGTAATAATGGACACATAGTACAATTATGTTTATACTAGATGGCAGCCTGATTCTAAAGAATCGGGAGTCTAGAATCCATATATACTTTATTTATTCAAATGTAAAAATAATACAATTAATAAATAATAGTAAGAAAGAACAAAAAATGGCTGCACTCACCAGCTCTTGACAATTCTTGTTATTTAAGGTACAGTTACACAGGATCCATGAACATGCTTATGAGGGGAGGGATGAAAGACATCAGACGACAACTTTGCGTGTTGTGGCAAATGCCACAACAACGGTTCTTTGCTTAAGAACAATGTCAGGTAGTGGGAAAATACCCAGTTAATAATAGGCAATAGTTCTTTGCAGGAATGCAGATATTAATAAATAGGCAGTTTATATTGCAGAGAAATTGCTGGGCAATACTGGACAATGTCCTTATGTGGCAAATAATAGAGCAATATACCCAATGTGGCAAAGAAGAGGTTAATAAACGGCAGTCTCTCAGTATAACAGTCAGTGAATAATAGGCAGTATATGGAGAAAACACCAAACAAAAGTTCAAAATTGCTGTGAAAATGTCACTGAACCACTTCACAACTAAATATATATAGTTTTGGTAAATGGTATTATCATTTTTTTGACGAAATTCGGCAGGAGCTTGAAGAGCAACGTCACTGGGCCCGCCTCCACGCAGTAGAAACTTGCTGTGAGGTAAAAATTCAAAAATCACACCAAAATGGCGGGCGGAGTGTGTCACAGTACGGCACGTTTCTGATTGGTCGCTCACAGCAGGCGGCAACCAATCAGACACTGGACACTGTTGACGTCACTTATCTCCGGACATTAGCTCCGGACATTAGCTCCGGACATTAGCTCCGGACAGGAAGTTGGCACAAATTGCAGGAAGTAGTATTCTAGGCAATTATATATTAGATATAGCCCTGCAGCACTAAAAAAATACAGTGGGGCAAAAAAGTATTTAGTCAGTCAGCAATAGTGCAAGTTCCACCACTTAAAAAGATGAGAGGCGTCTGTAATTTACATCATAGGTAGACCTCAACTATGGGAGATAAACTGAGAAAAAAAAATCCAGAAAATCACATTGTCTGTTTTTTTATCATTTTTTTTGCATATTATGGTGGAAAATAAGTATTTGGTCAGAAACAAACAATCAAGATTTCTGGCTCTCACAGACCTGTAACTTCTTCTTTAAGAGTCTCCTCTTTCCTCCACTCATTACCTGTAGTAATGGCACCTGTTTAAACTTGTTATCAGTATAAAAAGACACCTGTGCACACCCTCAAACAGTCTGACTCCAAACTCCACTATGGTGAAGACCAAAGAGCTGTCAAAGGACAACAGAAACAAAATTGTAGCCCTGCACCAGGCTGGGAAGACTGAATCTGCAATAGCCAACCAGCTTGAAGTGAAGAAGTCAACAGTGGGAGCAATAATTAGAAAATGGAAGACATACAAGACCACTGATAATCTCCCTCGATCTGGGGCTTCACGCAAAATCCCACCCCGTGGGGTCAGAATGATCACAAGAACGGTGAGCAAAAATCCCAGAACCACGCGGGGGGACCTAGTGAATGAACTGCAGAGAGCTGGGACCAATGTAACAAGGCCTAACATAAGTAACACACTACGCCACCATGGACTCAGATCCTGCAGTGCCAGACGTGTCCCACTGCTTAAGCCAGTACATGTCCGGGCCCGTCTGAAGTTTGCTAGAGAGCATTTGGATGATCCAGAGGAGTTTTGGGAGAATGTCCTATGGTCTGATGAAACCAAACTGGAACTGTTTGGTAGAAACACAACTTGTCGTGTTTGGAGGAAAAAGAATACTGAGTTGCATCCATCAAACACCATACCTACTGTAAAGCATGGTGGTGGAAACATCGTGCTTTGGGGCTGTTTCTCTGCAAAGGGGCCAGGACGACTGATCCGGGTACATGAAAGAATGAATGGGGCCATGTATCGTGAGATTTTGAGTGCAAACCTCCTTCCATCAGCAAGGGCAGTGAAGATGAAACGTGGCTGGGTCTTTCAACATGACAATGATCCAAAGCACACCGTCAGGGCAACGAAGGAGTGGCTTCGTAAGAAGCATTTCAAGGTCCTGGAGTGGCCTAGCCAGTTTCCAGATCTCAACCCTATAGAAAACCTTTGGAGGGAGTTGAAAGTCCGTGTTGCCAAGCGAAAAGCCAAAAACATCACTGCTCTAGAGGAGATCTGCATGGAGGAATGGGCCAACATACCAACAACAGTGTGTGGCAACCTTGTGAAGACTTACAGAAAACGTTTGACCTCTGTCATTGCCAACAAAGGATATATTACAAAGTATTGAGATGAAATTTTGTTTCTGACCAAATACTTATTTTCCACCACAATATGCAAATAAAATGTTAAAAAAACAGACAATGTGATTTTCTGGATTTTTTTTTCTCAGTTTGTCTCCCATAGTTGAGGTCTACCTATGATGTAAATTACAGATGCCTCTCATCTTTTTAAGTGGTGGAACTTGCACTATTGCTGACTGACTAAATACTTTTTTGCCCCACTGTATGTACACAAAAAAAGAAATAAATTGCACAAAAGACAAAGAAGCAAGTTATAATATATCATGCATGGCCGTGCACCATTAAAAATTGCCTGGGATACTAAATAGGCTAAGGTGCATTATAAAGGAATAACAAATGCCATAAAAAATATATATATATGTGTGATTTTACACTGGCATAAAGTGCAACTACTGCTTAACAGGTGCAGCCAAGATATAAATATATATGAATATAAAGTGCTGGTGTGCGGCCACCGATAATTGTGTTGATAACGAAGGCTTACGCCGAAATGCACGTCGGGGAGCGGCACATCCAAGAGACGGCAGCACCACAGGTAATACCTGCTCCCGGCCCATTACTATTTTCTCATAGAGATTATTATAATTATATGTTAATTCTAGTGGCCTGTGCTTACTCAGCAGGTACCTGTCTCTATCTATGTTATCTATGTTATCAACACAGTTATCGGTGGCTGCACACCAGCACTTTATATTCATATATATTTATATCTTGGCTGCACCTGTTAAGCACTAGTTGCACTTTATGCCAGTGTAAAATCACACATATATATTTTTTTTATGGCATTTGTTATTCCTTTATAATGCACCTTAGCCTATTTAGTATCCCAGGCCATTTTTAAAGGTGCACGGCCATGCATGATATATTATAACTTGCTTCTTTGTCTTTTGTGCAATTTATTTCTTTTTTTTGTGTACATATTTTTTTAGTGCTGCAGGGCTATATGTAAACATAATTGTACTATGTGTCCATTATTACAGTAGGATTATTTATCGCCCCGTCTTCTTGGTATTGTGCCTTCTTTTTGGTTTCCTTCCCCCCTACCATTTGGTGTACTTATTCCAAAATAAATTTACTTATATTTATCATTTGGGCATTAGTTCGGTTTTTTGTGTTCTTTTTCTTTCGTATATGTTTCCTTCCGATTTGTCCTTTATTTTGTCCATCATGGGATATATATAATATCATACATGCAAATTGCATAGTTTATACCTACCATTATACTGAGAGTATTAGGAATTTTCGTATCCCTTGCCTTGATTTTTTCTTTTAACCCCTTCAAGACCCAGCCTATTTTGACCTTAAAGACCTTGCCGTTTTTTGCAATTCTGACCAGTGTCCCTTTATGAGGTAATAACTCAGGAACGCTTCAACGGATCCTAGCGGTTCTGAGATTGTTTTTTCGTGACATATTGGGCTTCATGTTAGTGGTAAATTTAGGTCAATAAATTCTGCATTTATTTGTGATAAACACGGAAATTTGGCGAAAATTTTGAAAATTTCGCAATTTTCACATTTTGAATTTTTATTCTGTTAAACCAGAGAGATATGTGACACAAAATAGTTAATAAATAACATTTCCCACATGTTTACTTTACATCAGCACAATTTTGGAAACAAAATTTTTTTTTGTTAGGAAGTTATAAGGGTTAAAATTCGACCAGCGATTTGTCATTTTTACAACGAAATTTACAAAACCATTTTTTTTAGGGACCACCTCACATTTGAAGTCAGTTTGAGGGGTCTATTTGGCTGAAAATACCCAAAAGTGACACCATTCTAAAAACTGCACCCCTCAAGGTACTCAAAACCACATTCAAGAAGTTTATTAACCCTTCAGGTGCTTCACAGCAGCAGAAGCAACATGGAAGGAAAAAATGAACATTTAACTTTTTAGTCACAAAAATTATCTTTTAGCAACAATTTTTTTATTTTCTCAATGGTAAAAGGAGAAACTGAACCACGAAAGTTGTTGTCCAATTTGTCCTGAGTACGCTGATACCTCATATGTGGGGGTAAACCACTGTTTTGGCGCACGGCAGGGCTTGGAAGGGAAGGAGCGCCATTTGACTTTTTGAATCAAAAATTGGCTCCACTCTTTAGCGGACACCATGTCACGTTTGGAGAGCCCCCGTGTGCCTAAAAATTGGAGCTCCCCCACAAGTGACCCCATTTTGGAAACTAGACGCCCCAAGGAACTTATCTAGATGCATAGTGAGCACTTTGATCCCCCAGGTGCTTCACAAATTGATCCGTAAAAATGAAAAAGTACTTTTTTTTCACAAAAAAATTCTTTTAGCCTCAATTTTTTCATTTTCACATGGGCAACAGGATAAAATGGATCCTAAAATGTGTTGGGCAATTTCTCCTGAGTACACCAATACCTCACATGTGGAGGTAAACCACTGTTTGGGCACATGGTAAGGCTCGGAAGGGAAGGAGCGCCATTTGACTTTTTGAATGAAAAATTATTTCCATCGTTAGCGGACACCATGTCGCGTTTGGATAGCTCCTGTGTGCCTAAACATTGGCGCTCCCCCACAAGTGACCCCATTTTGGAAACTAGACCCCCCAAGGAACTAATTTAGATGCCTAGTGAGCACTTTAAACCCTCAGGTGCTTCACAAATTGATCTGTAAAAATGAAAAAGTAATTTTTTTTCACAAAAAAATTCTTTTCGCCTCAATTTTTTCATTTTCACATGGGCAGTAGGATAAAATGGATCATAAAATTTGTTGGGCAATTTCTCCCGAGTACGCCGATACCTCATATGTGGGGGTAAACCACTGTTTGGGCACTCGGCAGGGCTCGGAAGAGAAGGCGCGCCATTTGACTTTTTGAATGGAAAATTAGCTCCAATTGTTAGCGGACACCATGTCGCGTTTGGAGAGCCCCTGTGTGCCTAAACATTGGAGCTCCCGCACAAGTGACCCCATTTTGGAAACTAGACCCCCCAGGGAACTTATCTAGATGCATATTGAGCACTTTAAACCCCCAGGTGCTTCACAGAAGTTTATAACGCAGAGCCATGAAAATAAAAAATAATTTTTCTTTCCTCAAAAATGATTTTTTAGCCTGGAATTTCCTATTTTGCCAAGGATAATAGGAGAAATTGGACCCCAAATATTGTTGTCCAGTTTGTCCTGAGTACGCTGATACCCCATATGTGGGGGTAAACCACTGTTTGGGCGCACGGCAGGGCTCGGAAGGGATGGCACGCCATTTGGCTTTTTAAATGGAAAATTAGCTCCAATCATTAGCGGACACCATGTCACGTTTGGAGAGCCCCTGTGTGCCTAAACATTGGAGATCCCCCAGAAATGACACCATTTTTGAAACTAGACCCCCAAAGGAACTAATCTAGATGTGTGGTGAGGACTTTGAACCCCCAAGTGCTTCACAGAAGTTTATAACGCAGAGCCATGAAAATAAAAAAAAAATTATTTTCTCAAAAATGATCTTTTAGCCTGCAATTTTTTATTTTCCCAAGGGTAACAGGAGAAATTTGACCCCAAAAGTTGTTGTCCAGTTTCTCCTGAGTACGCTGATACCCCATATGTGGGGGTAAATCACTGTTTGGGCACATGCCGGGGCTCGGAAGTGAAGTAGTGACGTTTTGAAATGCAGACTTTGATGGAATGCTCTGTGGGCGTCACGTTGCGTTTGCAGAGCCCCTGATGTGGCTTAACAGTAGAAACCCCCCACAAGTGACCCCATTTTGGAAACTAGACCCCCAAAGGAACTTATCTAGATGTGTGGTGAGCACTTTGAACCCCCAAGTGCTTCATAGAAGTTTATAATGCAGAGCCGTGAAAATAATAAATACGTTTTCTTTCCTCAAAAATAATTATTTAGCCCAGAATTTTTTAATTTTCCCAAGGGTAACAGGAGAAATTTGACCCCAATATTTGTTGTCCAGTTTCTCCTGAGTACGGTGATACCCCATATGTGGGGGTAAACTACTGTTTGGGCACATGCCGGGGCTTGGAATTGAAGTAGTGACGTTTTGAAATGCAGACTTTGATGGAATGCTCTGCGGGCGTCACGTTGCGTTTGCAGAGCCCCTGATGTGCCTAAACAGTAGAAACCCCCGACAAGTGACCCCATTTTGGAAACTAGACCCTGAAAGGAACTTATCTAGATGTGTGGTGAGCACTTTGAACCCCCAAGTGCTTCATAGAAGTTTATAATGCAGAGCCGTGAAAATAATAAATACGTTTTCTTTCCTCAAAAATAATTATTTAGCCCAGAATTTTTTATTTTCCCAAGGGTTACAGGAGAAATTGGACCCCAAAAGTTGTTGTCCAGTTTCTCCTGAGTACGCTGATACCCCATATGTGGGGGTAAACCACTGTTTGGGCACACGTCAGGGTTCAGAAGGGAAGTAGTGACTTTTGAAATGCAGACTTTGATGGAATGGTCTGCGGGTGTCACGTTGCGTTTGCAGAGCCCCTGGTGTGCCTAAACAGTAGAAACCCCCCACAAGTGACCCCATTTTAGAAACTAGACCCCCCAAGGAACTTATCTAGATATGTGGTGAGCACTTTGAACCCCCAAGTGCTTCACAGACGTTTACAACGCAGAGCCGTGAAAATAAAAAATCATTTTTCTTTCCTCAAAAATTATGTTTTAGCAAGCATTTTTTTAGATTCACAAGGGTAACAGGAGAAATTGGACCCCAGTAATTGTTGCGCAGTTTGTCCTGAGTATGCTGGTACCCCATATGTGGGGGTAAACCACTGTTTGGGCACACGTCAGGGCTCGGAAGTGAGGGAGCACCATTTGACTTTTTGAATACGAGATTGGCTGGAATCAATGGTGGCGCCATGTTGCGTTTGGAGACCCCTGATGTGCCTAAACAGTGGTAACCCCTCAATTCTACCTCCAACACTAACCCCAACACACCCCTAACCCTAATCCCAACTGTAGCCATAACCCTAATCACAGCCCTAACCCCAACACACCCCTAACCACAACACTAACCCCAACACACCCCTAACCCTAACCACAACCCTAATTCCAACCCTAACCCTAAGGCTATGTGCCCACGTTGCGGATTCGTGTGAGATATTTCCGCACCATTTTTGAAAAATCTGCGGGTAAAAGGCACTGTGTTTTACCTGCGGATTTTCCGCGGATTTCCAGTGTTTTTTGTGCGGATTTCACCTGCGGATTCCTATTGAGGAACAGGTGTAAAACGCTGCGGAATCCGCACAAAGAATTGACATGCTGCGGAAAATACAACGCAGCGTTCCCGCGCGGTATTTTCCGCACCATGGGCACAGCGGATTTGGTTTTTCATATGTTTACATGGTACTGTAAACCTGATGGAACACTGCTGCGAATCCGCAGCCAAATCCGCACCGTGTGCACATAGCCTAATTCTAAAGGTATGTGCACACGCTGCGGATCCGCAGCAGTTTCCCATGAGTGTACAGTTCAATGTAAACCTATGGGAAACAAAAATCGCTGTACACATGCTGCGGAAAAACTGCACGGAAACGCAGCGGTTTACATTCCGCAGCATGTCACTTCTTTGTGCAGATTCCGCAGCGGTTTTACAACTGCTCCAATAGAAAATCGCAATTGTAAAACCGCAGTGAAATGCGCAGAAAAAAACGCGGTAAATCCGCCATAAATCCGCAGCGGTTTAGCACTGCGGATTTATCAAATCCGCAGCGGAAAAATCCGCAGAGGACCAGAATACGTGTGCACATTCCTAACCCTAACCCTAACCCTAGCCCTAACCCTAACCCTACCCCTAACCCTAACCCTAGCCCTACCCCTAACCCTACCCCTAACCCTAACCCGATTCTAACAGTGGAAAAAAAAAAATTCTTTATTTTTTTATTGTCCCTACCTATGGGGGTGACAAAGGGGGGGGGTCATTTATTATTTTTTTATTTTGATCACTGAGATAGATTATATCTCAGTGATCAAAATGCACTTTGGAACGAATCTGCCGGCCGGCAGATTCGGCGGGCGCACTGCGCATGCGCCCGCCATTTTGGAAGATGGCGGCGCCCGGGAGAAGACGGACGGGACCACGGCTGGATCGGTAAGTATGATAGGGTGGGGGGGGACCACGGGGGGGGACCACGGGGGGGGGGGATCGGAGCACGGGGGGGGAATCGGAGCGCGGGAGGGGTGGAACGGAGCGCGGGGGGGCGTGGAACGGAGCACGGGGGGGCTGGAATGGAGCACGGGGGGGTGGAACGGAGCACGGGGGGGTGGATCGGAGTGCAGGGGGGGTGATTGGAGCACGGGGGGGTGATTGGAGCATGGGGGGAGCGGACACGAGCACGGGGGGGAGCGGAGCACTGGACGGAGGGGAGCCGGAGCAGTGTACCGGCCAGATCGGGGGGTGGGGGGGCGATCGGTGGGGTGGGGGCACACTAGTATTTCCAGCCATGGCCGATGATATTGCAGCATCGGCCATGGCTGGATTGTAATATTTCACCCGTTATAATGGGTGAAATATTACAAATCGCTCTGATTGGCAGTTTCACTTTCAACAGCCAATCAGAGCGATCGTAGCCACGAGGGGGTGAAGCCACCCCCCCTGGGCTAAACTACCACTCCCCCTGTCCCTGCAGATCGGGTGAAATGGGAGTTAACCCTTTCACCCGATCTGCAGGGACGCGATCATTCCATGACGCCGCATAGGCGTCATGGGTCGGATTGGCACCGACTTTCATGACGCCTACGTGGCGTCAAAGGTCGGGAAGGGGTTAATTGACAACAAATGATGTCTGAAGACGGGCAGTGCTAACTGCGCATGGCCAAGGGATAACATAACAGTGCAGGCTCCGGGACAGATTCAAACAATGCTGAGGAGGCGGCGCACGGCACCAAGGGGGTGTGAATGACAGCTGTGCTGTGTCTCATTAAGAAGGAAAGTCCCGCCTCCGGGACGGTTTCAGGGTATGAGGGGACACATTTTAAAAGTGTTAACTTCAGCGTGTACTAGGAGCATAATGAAAAGAGGCACCTTTTCCTTGGGCAGCATTAGTGCCGCACAAGGAGGCTTTTTTAGTTGCAAACACATTTGGGGGTTAAAGGTTCCTTTTCAACTGGCTCCAATTAGGCCTCAGCCTATACTCTGCTTCTCCTGGATTCCCTGGGCTCCACCACCGCCAGTTGCTGCTCAGAAGTGTCTTTGTCACGGGTAGTCCCTCCTGCCCATCCTGGTTCCAGTACCGTCAGCTGATTCCAGGCAGAGCCTTTGGCTTAGGTGCCTCCTTCTGGGTATCTGTGTTCCAGCAACGTCAGGTGGTCCTTGGTAGTTCTTTCTGGCACGAGTACCTCCTGCTTAGTAACGGTTCTAGTACCGTCAGCTGGTCCTTGGTAGTTCCATTGGCTTTTGTACCTTCGGGTAGACATACAGCTTCCAGTACCGTCAGCTGGTTCTCGGCAGGGTCTTTTCTTCTTGTACCTTCTGCTTTCCATCCTGGTTCCAGTACCGTCAGCTGGTTCCGGGCAGAGCCTTTGGCTTAGGTGTCTCCTTCTGGGTATCCAAGCTCCACCAACGTCAGGTGATCCTTGGTAGTGCTTTCTGGCATGGTTACCTCCTGCTTAGTAACCGGATTTCAGTAACGTCAGCTGGTCCTCGGTTGTTCCATTGGCTCTTGTACCTTCGCCTAGCCATCCGGGTTCCAGTACCATCAGCTTGTTCTCGGCAGTGTCTTTTGCTCTTGTACCTTCTGCTACATTTCCAAGTTCAAGACCCTAAAGATGACGACCCTGAAGACCGAGAAGCAGAAGAACAAGAAGCTGCAGAACAAAAAGCAGAAGAACATTAAGCATAAGACTAAAAATCAGCGCAAAAGATATTATGTAAATTATAAGCAGAAGAAGACTAAGCAGTGTATGGGGGTGAGTCCGTTCCTCCTCGTGGTGCCCCTGGAAGAAACCTGCTGCTGCAGGCCAAACTGAATGCGGACAAATCCTGTTGAAAATCTTTTGTGACAGGCAGAACAGAAGGTGTAACCTTCAAACTTTTATAGATAACAACTACAGGAAGGCCTGGCTGTCACATATAAGAATATGATGAAGAAGAAGAAGATGAAGAAGTTGATTATGAAGAAGAATAATAGTTGAATAAAAAGAATATGAAGAATGTAAAAAATAAAATACCGTATATACTCGAGTATAAGCCGACCCGAGTATAAGCCGACCCCCCTAATTTTGCCACAAAAAACTGGGAAAACTTATTGACTCGAGTATAAGCCTAGGGTAGGAAATGCAGCAGCTACTGGTAAATTTCAAAAATAAAAATAGATGCTCTATACCGTTCATTATTGCCCCATAAGATGCTCCATATAAAGCTGTGCCATATATAATGCTCCATACTGTTCATTATTGCCCCATAGATGTGCCATATAGTGCTCTGCACCGTTCATTATAGCCCCATAGCTGCCATATAGTGCTGTGTGCCGTTCAGTACTGCCCCATAGCTGCCATATAGTGCTGTGTGCCGTTCAGTACTGCCCCATAGCTGCCATATAGTGCTGTGTGCTGTTCAGTACTACCCCATAGCTGCCATATAGTGCTGTGTGCCGTTCAGTACTGCCCCATAGCTGCCATATAGTGCTGTGTGCTGTTCAGTACTGCCCCATAGCTGCCATATAGTGCTGTGTGCCGTTCAGTACTGCCCCATAGCTGCCATATAGTGCTGTGTGCCGTTCAATACTGCCCCATAGTTGCCATATAGTGCTGTGTGCCATTCAGTAATGCCCCATAGCTGCCATATAGTGCTGTGTGCTGTTCAGTACTGCCCCATAGCTGCCATATAGTGCTGTGTGCCGTTCAGTACTGCCCCATAGCTCCCATATAGTGCTGTGTGCCGTTCAGTACTGCCCCATAGCTGCCATATAGTGCTGTGTGCTGTTCAGTACTGCCCCATAGCTGCCATATACTGCTCTGTGCCGTTCAGTACTGCCCCATAGCTGCCATATAGTGCTGTGTGCCGTTCAGTACTGCCCCATAGCTGCCATATAGTGCTGTGTGCCGTTCAGTACTGCCCCATAGCTGCCATATACTGCTGTGTGCCGTTCAGTACTGCCCCATAGCTGCCATATAATGCTGTGTGCCGTTCAGTACTGCCCCATAGCTGCCATATAGTGCTGTGTGCCGTTCAGTACTGCCCCATAGCTGCCATATAGTGCTGAGTGCCGTTCAGTACTGCCCCATAGCTGCCATATAGTGCTGTGTGCCGTTCAGTACTGCCCCATAGCTGTGTCATAGAAAGCTCTGCCATTGCTGCTGCTGCTGCAATAAAAAAAAAAAGCCATACTCACCTTTCTTGCTTGCAGCTCCCAGCGTCCGGTCCCGGCGTCTCTGCGCACTGACTGATAAGGCAGAGGGCGCCGCGCACACTATATGCGTCATCGCGCCCTCTGACCTGCACAGTCAGAGCGGAGCGACGCCGGGAAGATGGAGCGACGCCCGGCGGCTGGAACGCGGACAGGTGAATATTACATACTTACCTAGTCCCAGCGATCCTGACGCTCCCTCTGCCTGTCACAGCTGGTCTTCGGTGCCGCAGCCTCTTTCTCTATCAGCGGTCACCGGCACTGCTGATTAGAGAAATGAATACGTGGCTCCACCCCTATGGGAGGTGGAGCCGCCTATTCATTTTTCTAATGAGCGGTCCCACGTGACCGCTGAAGAGGGGAAGAAGCTGCAGCACAGAAGACCGTGGGACGGCAGGGGGAGCGTCAGGATCGCTGGGACTAGGTAAGTATACCTCAGCGCCCTCTCCCCCTCACCCGCCGACCCCACCGCTACCGTGACTCGAGTATAAGCCGAGAGGGGCACTTTCAGCCCAAAATTTTGGGCTGAAAATCTCGGCTTATACTCGAGTATATACGGTAATACGAAGAACATGAAGAAGATGAATAAGGTGAAGGAGAAGTTGATGGAAAAGATGCTGCTGCTGAGGATGATGAAGAAGAAAGTGTGGAAGAAGTTAAAAAGAAGGTGAACAGCATGGAAGTAGTGAAACATAAATATCTGACTAAATATAAAAAATCGTAACATAGTCAATAGCTTTGTAACTCCGAATGTATTAAAAAAAATTTTAATTCCTGCTATTCCATTTGATTGGGCTAAACCTCTATGCCTTTAATGTCTCCTCCACCTCCCCCAATACATCCTACATTATTCTTAGTTGTTTTCCTTCATGTAGAATTAACCTACAAGGAAAGAAAGGGTTTATTTTAATTCCGATATTTTGGTCCCATTGACTTGCATTGGTATCGGGTATCGGCGATATCTGATATTTTTTGAATATCGACGGATCCAATCCGATACCGATACTTTTGGATATCGGAAGGTATCGCTCAACACTATGTTGCGGAGAATACTTACCAATCTGAAGAGGTGAGTACTCACTTCATTGTCATTTCCACCTAATAATAACCTTTATTTTCATATAGCGCTAACATATTCCGCAGCGCTTTACAGTTTGCACACATTATCATCATTGTCCCCGATGGGGCTCACAATCTAAATTCCCTATCAGTATGTCTTTTTGAATGTGGGGGGAAACTGGAGTGCCCGGAGGAAACCCACGCAAACACGGAGAGAACATACAAACTCTTTGCAGATATTGTTCTTGGTGGGGTTTGAACCCAGGACTCCAGCGCTGCAAGGCTGCTGTGCCATCCACTGTACCACCGTGCTGCACCTTGTTCAGGCCCAAGAAGCTCCTCAGAAGAAGACGATGATATTCTGATGCATGCAGCAAGAAAAAAAATACAGAAATTATTAGAACATATAGAGACAGAATAAAGAAAATGAAGGCATTGGCTTTGATACTCACATTGTTCAGAGTGTACGAGGGGCGATCCAAAAGTAATGATAATCGGTTATTTCTATTGCACACAGAAATTGAAATAAAATGTTTTCTTCTCTCTTAGGTACCCACTAGTCCAGGAAAAAAAATCACTTAAATAGACCACGATTCCCGGGAGCTACATTCATTTGAATATGAACTGCCGAGGAGTGAACATCAAAATGGAAAAAAACGAGCTCAGAGCTGTCATCAAATACCTCTGCTTGAAAAAAATGACTACCAAAGACATACACAGCGACTTGGTGGAAACATTGGGGGACTCTTCTCCTCCATATTCCACAGTTCCACAGTTGCACGCTGGGCCAAGGAATTTAAGCTGGAAAGAACATCGACGGAAGATGAACATCATGAAGGACGCCCATCCACGTCCCTCAATGAAGAAAACGTAAAAAAAGTTGAAGAAGTTGTATTGGCAGATCGAAGAGTGACTATCAGGCATGTAGCTGAGGTCACAGGGATCTCATATGGCAGTATTCAAAGAATCCTTGCAAAAGAATTGCATATGAGAAAGGTCTCCATGCGTTGGGTGCCAAAAATGTTAACCGATGAGCAAAAGAAGAAACGAGTTGACATTTCAATAGCAATTCTCAAAAAGTTCCAAGCAGACAAGGAAAATGTTTGTCACATTTTTTGACCATGGACGAGACCTGGATCCACCACTTTGATCCCGAAACTAAACAACAATCGATGACATGGAAACGAGCCGACGAACCGACGCCAAAGAAATTCAAAGTGTCAAGCTCAGCAGGGAAGGTTATGGCGTCCGTTTTTTGGGACGCTGAAGGAACTATTATGGTGGACTATTTGGAGAAGGGAGCCACTATTATGGGCTCCTACTACGCAGAACAAATAAGAAGATTGCGGGAGACTATCAAGGAGAAAAGGCGCGGCAAATTGCGGGCTGGAGTGCTGTTTCACCAAGATAACGCGCCGGCTCACAAAGCTGCAGTTGCCATAGCTACCATTCAAGAAGCGGGCTTTGAACTGGTGGAACACCCCCCCTATTCTTTCTCTTTCCTCGGCTCAAGGAACACCTCCGGGGCAAGAAATTTGACGACAATAGCGACGTGATAACCGCTGTTGGGGATTTTTTTTAGGGTCAAGAGCAAGAATTTTTTTCAAAGGGAATTCTAAGTTTAGAAAAGAGATGGACTAAATGTATAGACTTGTTAGGAGACTATGTAGAAAAATAAATTTTGTTTTGACTATATTCATTGTGTTTAGTATTGATTAGCTTCAGAGCTTGTTCTCTTGTTCCCAGTCTGCTGAGTAGTGACCTGCAAATGCCCACTCCCTCCTTTTATCAGTTTGTATGTGGGGGGTGGCTAATCAGTGTCTAGACAGGTTTTCCTGTGGTAAACCCCATGCCTTTACAAACGCAAACAAACGCATGTGCTTGCGATTGCATGCGTTCTCATAGACTGTAATGCGTTTTTTCGCTGCATTCCTTCCGCTAACAACCGCATACATTTCGAGGCAGCAAATTCATGCCTCTGAAATTACAACATGTAGCGTTTGCCGCGCCAAGCCGCAGACAATGAAACGATGCATGCGTCGTCAATCAAGGCAAAACGCATACAATCGCACCTGCGTCCCTAATGTTAAATATAGGAATACACGACGCATGCGGAAAATTGCGGCATAAACGCTGCGGACACAACAGCAAATGTGAAACCAGCCTTAGTGATGAGCGAACATGACTAACAAACAGTCAATCCCCACATGTGTTAAGGCAGTCTAACAGCCAAAAATCATGCAGCTATACAGTGACTCAAACATAATATAAACACAAACATAATATAAAAACATAAAAACAAAAGCAAGCCCAGATGCTCACATAACACTTGAGCATGCTGGTATAAGGCGTTATCCAAGCACGATCACACATCACTACTCCCTATACTTTGTATGATGTCCCCCACAGCTCCCTATACAAAGAAAGTTGCCCCCCACAACAACCTATACACAGTATGATAGCTTAGCCTCCACAGTTCACTGTAAACAATATGGTGCAACCCACAATTGTCTATGCATAGTATGACCCCTACAACCCATATAAACAATATGATTACCCTTCCCTCACAGCCCTCTATACATATTATAATGTCCCATACAGTTCTCTATATATAGTGGTATGTCCTCCACTGCTTCCTATGCACAGCATGATGGCCCTAACCATCCCATTTACACAGTATAATGGCCCTCACAGCCCTCTGTGCACAGTATAATGGTCCCCACAGCCCCTGTAGTATGATGTATTTAACTGCCTTTTAAGCACAGTATGATGGTTCCCACAGTTCTCTATACACTATATGATGGCTCCTACATCACTTTACATATAGTATGATGCCTCACAGTTTACCCCAATCACTGAATGACAATTACAAAAAAAATACTCACCTACTCCTTTCATCCCAGTTCTCTACTTCAGTCTTGTCTATGTGTACTGAGGCTCCACAAAGCAAGCATGATCTTGTGATGTTAT
The DNA here is from genome assembly GCF_032444005.1 of Ranitomeya imitator. Lineage (NCBI taxonomy): Eukaryota > Metazoa > Chordata > Amphibia > Anura > Dendrobatidae > Ranitomeya > Ranitomeya imitator. Next base: position 290,638,695 of record NC_091284.1, read on the forward strand.
TGAGCCTGCTGTGCTATGACAAAGTTGCACAAGCTGAATGCTCCTTCCTACACCATTATAATGACCGATATCTGCATCTAAAGAATGTACCTTTTGAAATAGACCAGACATTAGATATTTTGGAAAGGGAGAGAGGAACAAATTAAAAAAAAAACTTGAAGCAGAGACCTCCTGCCATGGACAGATGATTAAATTAGGATATCTACTGGAAAAACAGACAACAAGGCTGAGATCTGTTTACAGAAGAGGTATAAAAGAAAACTGAACAAGTGCAAGTAGACTTCCCATCTATGAGTTCCAGATAGTAATATTGTGGTTTGCATCAATCTGATAACTATGGGAGATATATTTTCAGTCTTGTAGCTAAAGGATGGACGTGACACATTCACTCACATTGCTGTGGGACCACTAAAACCCTTCCAACTTAATAACGGTCTAATAGATGATGCGAACAAACTCATGTTTTATTGTTTGATTCCCATGTAAAGGTAAAATCACAACAAAAAATATGACAATAAAATCTCCCACCTGGAACCTCCGGGTGCAAAGAAATACCGTAAATTGGAGAACTCATAAAATTCTAACAGACCCAGAATATCCCACAATCTGCCACTACATGAGCTCATCAAACAGAGATGTGTGGACATAACTTTAACCCCTTCATGACCCAGCCTATTTTGACCTTAATGACCTGGCCGTTTTTTGCAAATCTGACCAGTGTCCCTTTATGAGGTAATAATTCAGGAACGCTTCAACGGATCCTAGCTGTTCTGAGATTGTTTTTTCGTGACATATTGGGCTTCATGTTAGTGGTAAATTTAGGTCAATAAATTCTGCGTTTATTTGTGATAAAAATGGAAATTTGGCGAAAATTTTGAAAATTTTGCAATTTTCACATTTTTAATTTTTATTCTGTTAAACCAGAGAGTTTTGTGACACACAATAGTTAATAAATAACATTTCCCACATGTTTACTTTACATCAGCACAATTTTGGGAACAAAATTTTTTTGCTAGGAAGTTATAAGGGTTAAAATTTGACCAGCGATTTCTCATTTTTACAACGAAATTTACAAAACCATTTTTTTTAGGGACCACCTCACATTTGAAGTCAGTTTGAGGGGTCTATATGGCTGAAAATACCCAAAAGTGACACCATTCTAAATACTGCACCCCTCAAGGTGCACAAAACCACATTCAAGAAGTTTATTAACCCTTCAGGTGCTTCACAGGAAATGAAGGAATGTGGAAGAAAAAAATGAAAATTTAACTTTTTTCATTAACATTTTATTTAGAACCAAATTTTTTACTATTTTCACAAGGGTAACAGGAGAAACTGGACCCCAAAAGTTATTTTACAATTTGTCCTAAAAACGCTGATTCCCCATATGTGGAGGGGAACCACTGTTTGGGTGCACAACAGGACTCGGAAGGGAAGGAGCGCCATTTGACTTTTTGAATGAAAAATTGACTCCAATCTTTAGCGGACACCATGTTGCGTTTGGAGAGCTCCTGTGTGCCTAAACATTGGAGCCCCCCCACAAGTGAACCCATTTTAGAAACTAGACCTCCAAGGAACTTATCTAGATGCATAGTGAGCACTTTAAACCCCCAGGTGCTTCACAAATTGATCCGTAAAAATGAAAAAGTACTTTTTTTTCACAAAAAAATTATTTTAGCTTCAATTTTTTCATTTTCACATGGGTAACAGGATAAAATGGATCCTAAAATTTGTTGGGCAATTTCTCCTGAGTACACCGATACCTCACATGTGGGGGTAAACCACTGTTTGGGCACATGGTAAGGCTCGGAAGGGAAGGAGCGCCATTTGACTTTTTGAATGAAAAATTATCTCCATCGTTAGCGGACACCATGTCGCGTTTGGAGAGCCCCTGTGTGCCTAAACATTGGAGCTCCCCCACAAGTGACCCCATTTTGGAAACTGGACCCCCCAAGGAACTTATTTAGATGCCTAGTGAGCACTTTTTTTTTTTATTCTTTATTTGTAAAAGGAACAATAAACATTGCAACAATAAAGCAAATTTTCTCTTGTCTGTTGTACATATGATAATGGCTTTATCAGGCGCTAATAGACAACGAGTCAAATAGTTGGGAGAAAAGAGAAGGTAAGGGGTTTGGAGAGATGGGGTTGGAGAGCGTATAAATGGAACAGGAAAAAAGGAAGAGGAAAGGTCAGGGGAAGGGGACAAGAAAGGGGGGAGAAAACATATAAATGCCAAAACAGAAAATAGTTATCGGCATGGTTACATACAGTTAAAGTTAGGTGAAACTAAGTTGCATGAATAACTTTCTAACAAAACAAGATGCTAAGGGCAGTGACGAGCACTGTCTTCCCGGAATATTTTCCAGGGAGCCCATATGGTTAGAGACCTCCCAACTTGATAACTCTTCGAGTCGCGAGATTTGATCTACTTTAGTATACCATTCCGACACAGTGGGGGGAGACGTGTCCCTCCAATGTAACGCAATCAGGTGGTTAGCATCCCCCACCAGAAGAGGGAGCAGGCCATGCTTCCTTGGTAAATAGTTAGCGGACGGGCAGGAGAGGAGAGCCTCCGCCGCCCGAAGGCTTGACTTAACTAAATTCAATTTCTTAAGAATGGATCTAATTCTCTCCCAGAAATCCCTTATTTTGGGGCAGTCCCAGAATATATGAGTGTGGTGGCCTAACGAGTTTAGACATCTCCAGCAGACCTCATAATCAGCGAGTCCTCTCTGAAAGAGCTTTGCAGGGGTTAAGTGCCATCTAGTCAGAATTTTGTATGCATTCTCCTGCAAAAGTATGCACCTAGAAAAACCCCTAGCACTAGATAACATCCTAGAAACCTGGTCCTCTGAGAAAGAGATCCCAAGTTCCGATTCCCATGAGTAACTAAATGAGGGTTTGTTTGGTGAGGGAGGGGCAGAGAGATGGGAATATATGCGGGATATAATGTTAAGTCGAGGAAGCGGAAATTTAGTTAAGACGTCCAACCAAGACCAGTTTGACCTGGTCGGGTATTTCTGCATAAACTGCCGAACGGTTCGTTTGACATGTAATTTCTGAAGAAAATTTTTAGGTTGGGCCGGTGTGCCTGGAGGCCATGTCCCATTCTGGAGGATTTTTTTGTTGTAAAATCCGTTTAGGGTTTCTTTAGGTAGGTTCATCCATAATTTATATGGGTCCCTAAAAGTTGGATCAAAAATGGTATAGCGCAAATAGGTGTCAACGTGGATGGGAAGGTGTCCGATGGGAGCTCTTTATTCAGAAGTCTTTTAATAGTTGGATCAAAAATGGTATAGCGCAAATAGGTGTCAACGTGGATTGGAAGGTGTCTGATGGGAGCTCTTTATTCAGAAGTCTTTTAATTCTCAAGGTTGTCAGGGTCACCCCATCCAATCCACAAGTGGCTGGCGGCTTGGCTTCGGACCAAAGATAGGGGATGCCTCGAGAACCCAAAAGAGCCAGGTCAACGCTATCTTCCCCACCCCCCTCCCAACATGATATCACCCTCAGCCATCTGCTAAGATGTATAGCTCTATAGTAGAGATATGGATCAGGGACTCCCAGCCCCCCCAAGGATATGGGATAAGATATTGATTTATAAGGTAGTCTGGCTGGTTTCGACTTCCAAATGAATTTAGAAATAGTTGATTTTAGTCCCTTAAAGAAAGTCAAAGGTACCCGGATAGGAACCATGTTCATAGTATATAGTATTATTGGCATAATGTATGCCTTGAATATATTAATGCGTCCCATCCAAGATAGTGTGGGCAATCCATAGGACTTCATTAAAGTCTCAACCCTTTTTAATAATGGGGGATAGTTAGCTTGCTAGAGGTCTAGAGGGTTTCCGGTTATTAAGATCCCTAAGTATTTAATGGAGGACTTGGCCCATGAAACAGGGGTCTGGGTGCTAAGTGTTGTGAATTCTGTGGCAGAGCTCCCTCCTGTGGTCACAAGTGGTACTTCGGCTGATTCTCTCTGTGAGCTTCCGTTGGTGGAGGAAAGTGGTACTGCGGCTTCTGAGTTTCCTTCCTCAGGTGATGTGGGGAAGTCGTTAGGTGCTGCTCTATTTAACTCCACCTAGTGCTTTGATCCTGGCCTCCAGTCCATGTTCTAGTATTGGACCTGTTTCCTCCTGGATCGTTCCTGTGGCCTGCTGCTCTGCATATCTAAGTTCTACTTTTGCTATTTTGTTTGCTGTTTTTTCTGTCCAGCTTGTCTATTTGTTTTTTCCTGCTTGCTGGAAGCTCTGGGACGCAGAGGGTGTACCTCCGTGCCGTTAGTTCGGTACGGAGGGTCTTTTTGCCCCCTTTGCGTGGTTTTTGTAGGGTTTTGTGTTGACCGCAAAGTTACCTTTCCTATCCTCGCTCTGTTCAGAAAGTTGGGCCTCACTTTGCTAAATCTATTTCATCTCTACGTTTGTCTTTTCATCTTAACTCACAGTCATTATATGTGGGGGCTGCCTTTTCCTTTGGGGTATTTCTCTGAGGCAAGGTAGGCTTATTTTCTATCTTCAGGCTAGCTAGTTTCTCAGGCTGTGCCGAGTTGCATAGGGAGCGTTAGGCGCAATCCACGGCTGCCTTTAGTGTTGTTGGAGAGGATTAGGGATTGCGGTCAACAGAGTTCCCACGTCTCAGAGCTCGTTCTTGTTTTTTGGGTTATTGCCAGGTCACTGTATGTGCGCTGACCTCTATGTCCATTGTGGTACTGAATTACCTTTCATAACAGCTAAGAGAAGTTATTTGGGATCTTGAAAGAGTGATATTTAGGGATTCGGATTTCCCCATGTTAATTTTAAAATTTGAGAGAAGGCCAAATTGACTGAATGTCTTGAGAATAATCGGGAAGGCCTGGAGCGGGTTAGAGATGAAGAAGAGCAAGTCGTCAGCGAAAGCTAGCGTTTTTAGTTTCACGGAGCCAATTTTCAGTCCCTCTATCCCTTCCTCTTGTCTAATGCTCTGTATCAATGTCTCTATTACCAGTATGAACAGTGACGGGGATAACGGGCAGCCCTGTCTAGTCCCATTATTAATATTAAAACTATCAGATAGGGTGCCGTTAATTCGAATTCTAGCTGTAGGTTGGGAATACAGGGAGAGAACTGCCGAAATGTATTGCTCTGGTAAACCAAATTTAATCAGAACTTTTTCCATATAACCCCAGCTCACCCTATCGAACGCTTTTTCAGCGTCTGTTGACAGGAGGACCAAGGGGACCCTTCGGCTCCTAGCGAACATCGTAGCCTGTATGATTTTGGTCGAGTTGTCCTTGCCCTCTCTACCCTTAACAAAACCCGCCTGGTCTACATGGATCAATTTGGGTAAAATGTTACTAAGCCTTCCCGCTAAAATTTTTGCCCACAGTTTAATGTCCGCATTGAGTAGCGATATTGGCCTATAACTGGCACATAGGTTAGGATCTTTTCCCTCCTTCGGTAGAACAGTGATGAAAGCTTCTAAAGATTGTTTAGGTATAGGTTGGCCCTGAAGGTAGGAGTTGAAAAAAGTGACCAAATGGGGCATTAGAGGTTTTATGAGTTTTTTGTAATAAATAATGGGAAGACCGTCTGGTCCCGGGGCCTTGCCATTGGGGATAGTAGAGAGGGTGTCCAAAATTTCTTTAGAGGCAACGGGGGACGTCAACAGGGGGTGACCCTCTTTAGTTAGTTTGGGGAGTTTTAAGGGAGCCAGGAACTCGTTAATTTTCTCCATAGCTGACACAGGGTCTTGTATATGATCTGAAGGGCTTAAGTTGTAGAGATTCTCATAGAAGGACCTGAACTCCCTGGCAATTTCAGCAGTTTCTGACAATAAAGAACCGTTCTCGGTTTTAAGTTGTGCGATAAATGTCTTATCTTTACGTTTCTTGAGCAAAGAAGACATAAGCTTGCTGCTTTTATTGCCATGGAGATAGAACCTCTGTTTGCTCCTCATATATATTTTAGCTGATTGGATGTTCAGTAGATTTTTCAGGTCATTCCTAAGGTTTATCAATTCTTCTTGAGTCCCTTGCGCCCGAGATCTTTTATGTATCTTTTCGAGGGAATTGATCTGATGTAAGATAGATAATGTCTGTTTCAGCCTCTCTTTCTTTAAATGTGAACTTAGCGCAATGAGTTCCCCCCTTATCACCGCTTTATGTGCCTCCCACACCATAGGCATGGGTGGGCCCGAAAGTATGTTCTCTTGGAAGTAAAGGTCAAGAGTGTCTGATAACTTTGTAAGCTGGATGCTCGAATCGAGCAATGTCTCATTTCGTGTCCAAGACCTAGCGGGCAGCGGTAACGTTAAGATGAACAACTCAAGGAAAATGGGGGCATGGTCCGATAGGGAAATCATGTCAATCTCTGCAGATTTTACCAATGGTAGGTTTGGTGATTGTATTAGTAGGTAGTCAATCCTATGGTGGCTGTTATGTGGGTGAGAGAAAAAAGTGTAGTCTTTACGGGAAGGAAAAAGAGTTCTCCAGGGATCTATAAGATTTAGAGCTTGTAGGAAGAGGTGTAGTTTTTTCAGAGCTTTTTGGGAGATAGCAGACTTGCCAGAAGATGTGTCCAAGAATGGGTTGAGAGATATGTTGAGATCCCCTCCCACTATTAAAAGACCCTCCGAGAACAATTTTAATGTGTTTAGTGTTTTGCAAAGCCAGCTAACCTGATCTTTATTTGGAGCATAAAGATTGCACAGGGTGACCCTAGTGTTTGCCAAGAGGCCTTTCAGCATAATATATCTACCCTCTGAATCTGATAGGCTATCATGTAGGGTAAAGGGTACATTTTTCTTGATAGCTATGCTCACTCCTTTAGAAGCTGAACTCCCTGTGCTGTGGAACCAAGTTGGGTAGCGAGATCTAGACGTGTCCGAGACTCTATCTCTCTTAAAATGTGTCTCTTGTAGGAAGACTATATGGGATTTTTTAGAGTGCAAGAGATTCATTATTTGACCTCTCTTGCACGGTGATCGTATGCCCTTAACATTGTAAGAAGCCACTACTATGGTGGCTGGGGTATCGTCATTTCTCATGTTGTACAAGTAACAAAGTGAAAAACCTTTTGTATGTTTTCCACACCAACAATTCAATAAAGGCAGAAATATTAACAGTAACCAAAAAAGCAATACAACTTATATATACAAAGAAGATACCTATCCGCTGCAGAGGCGGGGGGTCAGAACTTCCTCCCATTGCAGATAGGCAGAATCATAATGAATGCACGAGTGGCAGTCTGTGAATTTTGCGGAAAGAGAAAATATTATCAAGCAATATAAAACATTCAAATGACATGTTGAAAAAAACAGAGTTATCATATGTTTCAGGTAAGTAAGAGCTCATAGGGCCATGAGTTATGTGACGTATCTCAGAGACACCAAACCAGCTCAGGGAGGCGGTTTTTTCTTCACTCCGCTTTTCCCCTGTTTAGGGGACGTGTCTCTTTACCGGTGACCAGTCGCCTTGACCACCAGCGAAGGCATGAAGAGGTGAGGGTGAGTGCTGGTCCATGTCTAAGGGCAGCCACGAGGGGATGTCCATTTCAGCTAAATTGAAGGTATCCCACACTCTGGGTAAATCTCCCGGGCTCCTAACAGTAACCTGTTTTCCACCTCCATGTATCGTCAGGCCGAATGGAAACAGCCATTTATAGAGTATTTTATTGGAGCGCAGAACATCCAGGAGGGGTTTGAGGATCCTTCGTTTCGCTAGAGTTGATGGAGCTATATCCTGATATATCTGAATAGGTGCCCCCTCATAGGAGAGAGACCTGAAGTCCCTAGAAGCCGCCAGGATAGCAAAGGTGTCAAGGTAGTTCAACAAGCCGCATATCACATCCCTTGGAGGGTCGGTAGATTTTGGTTTGGGTCTGAGTGACCTGTGCACCCTTTCTATAACAATCTGGTTGCATCTCTCCTGTGGGATTAATAGAGCGAAGATCTCTTTTGTTGTTTTTACCAATATTTCTGTAGCGACTCTCTCAGGCAGACCTTTTATTCTTATATTTTTCCTGCGGCTCCGATTCTCCTGGTCTTCCAGGGCAAGAAGTGAAGTATTCAGTTATGCTCTATGGAAGTCTAAGTGATCTTTCATATGATTAGAGTGGGTAATCAGAGAGGTCTGAGACGTTTCAAGTGACTCCACCCTGTTGCCAATTTGTAATAAGTCTGCTCTCATGCCAGATATCTCTGCGATCAGTGGTTTCATGGCTTGTGCTAAAGATTTCTTCAGAAAAGAATTAGAAATTTTGCCCGAGTCAGATTGGGCCATGTCGCTACCTGAGGCCTCGTCACTTGAGTCAGAGTTATCGTCGCGTTCCTCCGTGCCCGTGTTGGAGCGAGAATTTTTGGGAGTAGCCCGGGTCGATGCGGACTTTTGTTTCAAAAACTTGTCCATCTCGCTCTGCTTGCCTTGATAGAGGGCTGTATCTACGCTTTTGCCACGCTCTTTATTTGTTTTAACCATCATTTATTCTTATAGCGTGTGCTAATGAGATCACCACTCGTGCATATAAGAAAAGAAGAGCTAGGTGAGCATATTAGTGGTGGGTGTTACCACCAGATGGGTAGACCAAGGGTTAAGTCTTTGATTAGCTAAGGCTCTATTCCTAGATAATGATACAAATGTTATGCCACATTGAGCATTTTGTCAGAGTCAGAAGCTTATGCTGCCACTAGGTGGCAGAGGAGTCCCATGTAATGGCTTCTTATGTTTTAAGCCCCTTCAGCAGAGGGATTTTTATCCTTGTTATTATGAGAGGCAAATTATTGTAATATACAGGAAGGTAGATGAATAAGCCTCTGTAAGTCTCCTGTGCCACCAATAATGATCGATTAAAGATAAGCAATAAACGTATCAGACAGTCTCACATCACACTGCAGAATGGTGGAGTATCTGTTTTGCTGGGTATGGGGCAGCAGGGAATACCAGCAAGCAGCATATGTTATTATAGCTTTTACCTTGGGTATGGGACAGCAGGGAGAATGCTCTCAGTCCCGGGAAGCCAGCTCTCCCCCCTCGTAGGTCGTTAGCTCCAGCAATCCTGCTTCAAGGAGCCAAGATGGCGGCGAGTGGCGGCAAAAGAGAAGTCAGAGTGTATGAAAGCGGCCCCACGACTCTGTCAGGCTGTCTTCAGCCTGAGCACAACTCTGGCCCAGGCAGGCAGCGTACTCCACACAGGTAAGCCGCCCTCCTGCCTTTAGACCGCACGCGTGCCACCACAGACGCCCTCACCGCCGACACCGGAGGTCCGAGGTGTCCGGCGGGAAAGACAGCGAGAGATTATGTAGGGCCCCTCCAGATGCGACCGCGGAGAACAAGCGTCGCGGCTCCTACCGATTCGCACCGGCAACACAGGCGGCTGGGATCCAGACTGGGATGGAGTATGGCCGCTCCGGGTACGTCCCACCGCAGATGGCAGTGCCCCCCGTGGGACTCCGTAATGCGCGCCTGCCGCGAGGAGCACGACAGGACCTCGGTGGTCTCAGCGGGCGGAGGATTCAACGGGAAGCCCCGCCGGGAGGACCGCAGGGTGAGTGTCTCTCGCCGGTCCTCTTACCTCCCCTCGGCACCGCGTCTCAGTCTTTCAGGCGCCGGAAGGCTTTTGACAAGCCAGGATCTTGTGGGTAAAGGGTGGCGGGGGATTCCACTTCTGATTAGTTTGCCGGGCCTCCGGGTCTGGCGCCGCAGGCAGCCTGCCACCGGCAGGAAGGGCACTCCTCCAGCGGGCCCCAAGTCCTTGCGTAGGCCTCAGATTGGAAGCACAATTTAACGCTGATTTTTACATCCAGGTGAGGCAGGGTAGTCCTCTGAGCCGACAAGGAGATGCACAAAGCCCTTGGATCTGATGGATGGGCTAATAAATCCGTAGATTAGGTTAGATAGTTTCAGCCAGCAGAGGAGCTCAATGGAGACACGTCCTGCTCCTTCAGCTGCTAGCCACGCCCCCCCGCCTAGTGAGCACTTTAAGCCCTCAGGTGCTTCACAAATTGATCCTTAAAAATGAAAAAGTACTTTTTTTCACAAAAAAATTCTTTTCGCCTCAATTTTTTCATTTTCACATGGGCAATAGGATAAAATGGATCCTAAAATTTGTTGGGCAATTTCTCCCGAGTATGCCGATACCTCATATGTGGGGATAAACCACTGTTTGGGCACACGGCAGGGCTCGGAAGGGAAGGCGCGCCATTTGACTTTTTGAATGGAAAATTAGCTCCAATTGTTAGCGGACACCATGTCGCGTTTGGAGAGCCCCTGTGTGCCTAAAAATTGGAGCTCCCCCACAATTGACACCATTTTGGAAACTAGACCCCCCAAGGAACTTATCTAGATGCACATTGAGCACTTTAAACCCCCAGGTGCTTCACAGAAGTTTATAACGCAGAGCCATGAAAATAAAAAATAATTTTTCTTTCCTCAAAAATGATATTTTAGCCTGGAATTTCCTATTTTGCCGAGGGTAATAGGAGAAATTGGACCCCAAATGTTGTTGTCCAGTTTATCCTGAGTACGCTGATACCCCATATGTGGGGGTAAACCACTGTTTGGGCGCATGGCAGGGCTCGGAAGGGAAGGCACGCCATTTGGCTTTTTAAATGGAAAATTAGCTCCAATCATTGGCGGACACCATGTCACGTTTGGAGAGCCCCTGTGTGCCTAAACATTGGAGATCCCCCACAAATGACCCTATTTTAGAAACTAGACCCCCAAAGGAACTAATCTAGATTTGTGGTGAGCACGTTGAACCCCCAAGTGCTTCACAGAAGTTTATAACGCAGAGCCATGAAAATTAAAAAAAAAAATTCTTTTCTCAAAAATGATTTTTAGCCTGCAATTTTTTACTTTCCAAAGGGTAACAGGAGAAATTTGACCCCAAAAGTTGTTGTGCAGTTTCTCCTGAGTACGTTGATACCCCATATGTGGGGTTAAACCACTGTTTGGGCACATGCCAGGGCTCGGAAGTGAAGTAGTGACGTTTTGAAATGCAGACTTTGATGGAATGCTCTGCGGGCGTCACGTTGCGTTTGCAGAGCCCCTGATGTGGCTAAACAGTAGAAACCCCCCACAAGTGACCCCATTTTGGAAACTAGACCCCGAAAGGAACTTATCTAGATGTTTGGTGAGCAGTTTGAACCCCCAAGTGCTTCACAGAAGTTTATAACGCAGAGCCATAAAAATAAAAAATAAAATTTCTTTTCTCAAAAATGATTTTTAGCCCGCAATTTTTTACTTTCCAAAGGGTAACAGGAGAAATTTGACCCCAAAAGTTGTTGTCCAGTTCCTCCTGAGTACGTTGATACCCCATATGTGGGGTTAAACCACTGTTTGGGCACATGCCGGGGCTCGGAAGTGAAGTAGTGACGTTTTGAAATGCAGACTTTGATGGAATGCTCTGCGGGCGTCACGTTGCGTTTGCAGAGCCCCTGATGTGGCTAAACAGTAGAAACCCCCCACAAGTGACCCCATTTTGGAAACTAGACCCTGAAAGGAACTTATCTAGATGTTTGGTGAGCACTTTGAACCCCCAAGTGCTTCACAGAAGTTTATAACACAGAGCTGTGAAAATAATAAATAAGTTTTCTTTCCTCAAAAATAATTTTTTAGCCCAGAATTTTTTAATTTTCCCAAGGGTAACAGAGAAATTTGACATTCAAGAAAAGAGGAGGGGGGGAGAGGAAAAGTTAGGAGCTTGACACGCCGAGATATGTATCTGTAAGCCGTTGCAAATGAATGTAACTGGTGGGTGTAGTACCTGCTGGTGATTTCAGCTGAAGTAGAAGAAAGGAAAAGGGAATATCCAGCACGTCCATCCAGTGTAAGTAAAATATCCAAAATTTATTGAAGCATTTTAAAAAACAATATTAAAAAAGAGAGAGGGAGACTCTCTCTGCCTGACGCGTTTCTGGCGCACCACGGCACCCTTAGTCATAGGAAATGACTCCAAGTGACCCCATTTTGGAAACTAGACCCCCCAAGGAACTTATCTAGATATGTAGTGATCACTTTGAACCCCCAAGTGCTTCACAGACGCAGAGACGTGAAAATAATAAATGCGTTTTCTTTCCTCAAAAATAATTTTTTAGCCCAGAATTTTTTATTTTCCCAAGGGTTACAGGAGAAATTGGACCCCAATAGTTGTTGCTGAGTTTGTCCTGAGTAAGCTGATACCCCATGTGTGGGGGTAAACCACTGTTTGGGCACACGTCGGGGCTCAGAAGGAAAGTAGTGACTTTTGAAATGCAGACTTTGATGGAATGGTCTGCGGGCGTAACGTTGCGTTTGCAGATCCCCTGGTGTGCCTAAACAGTAGAAACCCCCCACAACTGACCCCATTTTGGAAACTAGACCCCCCAAGGAACTTATCTAGATATGTGGTGAGCACTTTTAACCCCCAAGTGCTTCAAAGACGTTTACAACACAGAGCCATGAAAATAAAAAATCATTTTTCTTTCCTCAAAAATTATGTTTTAGCAAGCAATTTTTTATTTTCACAAGGGTAACAGGAGAAATTGGACTCCAGTAATTGTTGCGCAGTTTGTCCTGAGTATGCTGGTACCCCATATGTGGGGGTAAACCACTGTTTGGGCACACGTCGGGGCTCAGAAGTGAGGGAGCACCATTTGACTTTTTGAATACAAGATTGGCTGGAATCAATGGTGGCGCCATGTTGCGTTTGGAGACCCCTGATGTGCCTAAACAGTGGAAACCCCTTAATTCTAACTCCAACACTAACCCCAACACACCCCTAACCCTAATCCCAACTGTAGCCATAACCCTATTCACAACCCTAACCACAACCCTAATTCCAACCCTAACCCTAAGGCTATGTGCCCACGTTGCGGATTCGTGTGAGATTTTTCAGCACCAATTTTGAAAACTCCACGGGTAAAAGGCACTGCGTTTTACCTGCGGATTTCCAGTGTTTTTTGTGTGGATTTCACCTGCGGATTCCTATTGAGGAACAGGTGTAAAACGCTGCGGAATCCGCACAAAGAATTGACATGCTGCGGAAAATGCAACGCAGCGTTTCCGCGTGGTATTTTCCACACCATGGGCACAGCGGATTTGGTTTCCCATAGGTTTACGTGGTACTGTAAACCTCATGGAACACTGCTGCGAATCCGCTGCGGATCCGCAGCCAAATCCGCACCGTGTGCACATAGCCTAATTCTAAAGGTATGTGCACACGCTGCGGAAAACGCTGCGGATCTGCAGCAGTTTCCCATGAGTTTACAGTTCAATGTAAACCTATGGGAAACAAAAATCGCTGTACACATGCTGCAGAAAAACTGCACGGAAACGCAGCGGTTTACATTCTGCAGCATGTCACTTCTTTCTGCGGATTCCGCAGCGGTTTTACAACGGCTCCAATAGAAAATCGCAGTTGTAGAACCGCAGTGAAATGCGCAGAAAAACCGTGGTAAATCCGCGATAAATCTGCAGCGGTTTAGCACTGCGGATTTATGAAATCCGCTGCGGAAAAATCCGCAGAGGACCAGAATACGTGTGCACATACCGAAACCCTAACCCTAACCCTAACCCTAATCCTGGTTCTAACCCCAACCTTAGTGGGAAAAAAAATTCTTTATTTTATTATTGTCCCTACTTATGGGGGTGATAAAGGGGGGGGTCATTTACTATTTTTTTTATTTTGATCACTGTGATAGGTTTGATCACAGTGATCAAAATGTACATGGAACGAATATGCCGGCCGGCAGATTCGGCGGGCGCACTGCGCATGCACCCGCCATTTTGGAAGATGGCGGCGCCCATGGAGAAGACAGACGGACCCCGGGAGGATCGGTAAGTATGATGGGGTGGGAGGGAGCACGGGGGGTGGATCGGACCGCGGGGGGTGGATCCGAGCACGGGGGGTGGATCGGAGCATGGGGTGGTGGATTGGAGCACGGGGGGTGGATTGGAGCACGGGGGGTGGATCGGAGCACGGTGGGGTGGATCGGAGCATGGGGAGGTGGATCGTAGTGCAGGGGGGTTGGATCGGAGCACGGGGGGTGGGATTGGAGCACGGGGGGAGCGGACAAGAGCACGGGGGAGTGGACACAGGACGGAGGGGAGCGGAGCGGTGCATAGGACTGATCGGAGGACTGGGGGGGGCGATCGGTGGGGGAAGCAGACCAGTGTTTCCAGCCATGGCCGATGATATTGCAGCATCGGCCATGGCTGAATTGTAATATTTCACCACTTTTCATAGGTGAAATATTACAAATCGCTCTGATTGGCAGTTTCACTTTCAACAGCCAATCAGAGCGATCGTAGCCACGGGGAGGTGAAGCCACCCCCCCTGGGCTGTACTACCACTCCCCATGTCCCTGCAGATCGGGTGAAATTGGAGTTAACCCTTTCACCCGATCTGCAGGGACGCGATCATTCTGTGACACAGCATATGCGTCACAGGTCGGATTGGCCCTGACTTTCATGACGCATACGCTGTGTCACAGGTCGGGAAGGGGTTAAGCTAACAAATAGCAGTATTTGGGTCAGGGTTCTTTGTCCGTCCTTAGAAGACATAGTTCGCTGTGGGGTCTGTCCATTTATTTTCCCAATAAGAGTTTTCCATCCACTAAGCTCAGAGCCATTTAACATGAACAGGTTTAGTAATTATTTTTCTTATTCCTTTTTATTTTATGTAATTACGGTATATATATTCTATTGTGTTATTCCCATTTTGTATCATCTTGTATAAATAATAATAATCTTTATTTTATATAGCACTGACATATTCTGCAGCGATTTACAGTTTGCACACATTATCATCGCTGTTCCCGATGGGGCTCAGAATCTAAATTCCTTATCAGTATGTCTTTAGAATGTGGCAGGAAACCGGAGTACCTGGAGGAAACCCACACAAACACAGGGAGAACATACAAACTCCTTGCAGATGTTGTCCTCATAATTTTTTTTATAAACACTGCCTATCTTTCTAGATTAAATATATAAAATTTAATAGCTCTGTTCCTCTTACTCTGTGAACCGCACCCCTGAAGTCATACACTACTGGAGTATAAGGTCCAGCTAGACCGCCAGTGGGAGAAGCAGCAGAGGGAATACCAGGCCGGGCGGGAGGCCTACTACCAGCGGGACCTTGCGGTAAAGGACCGGGCCCGCAAAAACCATACCACCCACCAGGCCCCGCGCAGACAGGGCACCGTCGTGGACTTCAAGCTCCGCGGGGGATGGGGCTTCATCAAGGAGCCAGACCTTTCCATCTCAGGGACACCCGGACCGGGATCTCTACCCAGGGGATGAGGTCACCTATACCCGGCACTTCGGGGAATGGGGGTGGTTCGCCCTGAACGTTCATAAGCAGCGAGACCCCGTGACATCCTCAGTGAAAGCGTCGGAGAAGCCATTCCCCGTGGCAAGGGTGCCTCCTTGTGACCGGATGACCACTGTCACTAAAACTACAGTGGTGACCCCCACATGCACCATCGTGAAGACCACCACTTGCACCGTGGACACTACCACCATGGTGGTGGCAGAAAGCTCAGCTTCAGGAGTGGTTAGTACCCCAGCCATTGCATGGTCCAGAACCATCGTCACTCAGACTCCTGCCTGGAGCGAAGGAGCTCCTGCAGCTGAGGGCCTCCACCATCTCCCTTTCCTGCGTCTTCACCCCGGGGAACCCTATGAAGTTGGACCCCGGGTTCACCCAACTGCATACTGTGCGCTCAGCGTAGACCTCGCCCGGCATGGTGATCGGCGAGATCGGGGCCTTTAAGAAATGTTCCATGCCCGTGGCCCGGTCCCAGTGTGGAAGGCGCTAATGGGTGTGGGGCCCAGGAGAAGGGGGTGCTGCGACGAAGCCTATCAGCAGGTCCTCTGCCTGCGGGTCAGGGTTGGCAGACTCACCGGCCGATGCAGCTTCCTCCATCGCAGCCGGTTCCGGTGATGGCAAAGGATCCGACGTCAGGGGTTCCTCTGCCGGTGCCTCCTGGCACGAGGCCTCGGTCTCCAGCCGCCAGTGAAGAAGCTGCTCCATGAGATCCTCCATCTCACCCTGCAGGAGACTGGTCCCAGCCATGGAGGTCTGGCTGCTGTGCTCGTCCGGGTAGCTGGGGGAGCCCTCTGCTTCAACCCCGCATTCTGGGTCTGAGCGACTAGCCATGGCGTCCTCCACGTGGGTCACTTCCTGGTCTCTTTCTTGCTCTCTCCTTCGTGGGCAGTTTCGTTTCCTTTGTCTCTGCCCTCCATTAGGAATCAGGAGGCAGATCTCAGCCGCTGACGGACACGTCCTCAAGGTACAGAAATATTTAAATTGGGCGGTCATTGTCGTTCGCGCTATGCAGCTCTTTTATGCCCACTTCCACGCCCTTCTTCACCTGCGCTCCTCGTGGCGCTGTAATGGCGGCGGTTTTGGCTGGAATCTTGCGGCAATCAGCAATACACAGTCCTTGCAACAAACAGGCGCGGTTCCGTAACGTTCTGTTCTGTTCTCTAGGTACCTGCCAGGTTCCCACGCCTGACAGGGCCCCCCCTGAATCTTCTCCCTGCAGCACCCCCGGCTAAGGAAAGCTGCCTGAATCCAACCCAGTCAGCTTCTGACTAACTTCCTATCCAACCCCTAGTTTTACCAGTGTGAGGAGTGGCCTAGTAAATAATACCTTTTGCTCCCCCTAGTGGCCGGAGTGTGAAGTGTAATGTGTGCTGGTGATACCTGGTCAGGAGAACTCCTTTAGTGCCATCAAACGTACCATCACTCCCCTTAGTGGCAGAGCGACGTTACTGCAACGACCAGATCTCTGGGGCGCTGCAGATCTACGTCAGTTCTGTTAGTTTGTCGTAAATCTTCCAGCCACGTTCTGCCACTTACATTGTGTAGTTTAATACACTGGGCCTGAGTTTTGGTGCAGTCTCCCCCCCCAAAAAAGGAGATTTAAATTGGCACTAAGTGGATCTATGTCAGCTCTGTTAGTTTGTCGTACATCTTCCAGCCACATTCTGCCACTTACATTGTGTAGTGTTGTCACGATATTGTATGAAATATCATATAAGTTTAGTTTCTCTTGTTAGCAAGGCTGTGGGCTAAAAAAAAAACCTCCTCTCAGTGGCTCTTTGTCTGTTGTGAGTTCTGTTTTTGGGCTCCCTCTGGTGGTTACTGATGGTACTGGGTGATTTGTGTTCTGCTGTCTCTGGTGTCCACCTGTTCTATTAGGATTTGGGAGTTTCCTATTTAACCGGGCTTTCTTGTCATTTCCCCGCCGGCTATCAAGGTTATCAGAGTGTTTTGTTACCTCAGCTTCTGGCTTCAGTAATCTTCAGGACAAGCTAAGTTTTGATTTTCTTGTTCCACGTTTTGCTTTATTTTTGTCTTGTCCAGCTTGCATATAATTTTCTCTTTGCTGCTGGTTGCTTTAGTGGGCTGTAATTGCTCCTCATGTTCCATGAGTTGGAACATGAGTTCAAGTAATTACAGGATGGTTTTTTGAAGGGTTTTTTGCTGACCGCGCAGTTTACTTTTGTATCCTCTGCTATCTAGTTTTAGCGGGCCTCATTTTGCTGAATCTGTTTTCATACTGTGTATGTGCCTTCCTCTCATTTCACCGTCATTATATGTGGGGGGCTGCTATTTCTGTGGGGTATTTCTCTGGAGGCAAGAGAGGTCTGTGTTTCTTCTAATAGGGGAAGTTAGATCTTCGGCTGGTGCGAGACGTCTAGGATCAACGTAGGCACGTTCCCCGGCTATTGTTATTTGTGTGTTCAGGTTTAGGGTCGCGGTCAGCTCAGGTTCCATCACCCTAGAGCTCGTTGGTGCTTGTCCTTTTGTGATTCCCTGCCATTGGAATCATGACAGTATAGCCGGCCAAAATGTTTGGGCTGAAGTAGGAGGAAAAGTAGTCTGAGGAAGTTTTTTTTTTTTTTCTCTCCTCTGAGGTTGCTGCCTAGCCTTAATTGCAGCCAGGCTGATTTTTTTTTTTCCTCCTCTTAATCCTTGAATGGCTCTGACCTTAGCTGTTTATCATGGACGTCCAGATTTTAGCTTCCAGCTTGAATAATCTTGCTGCTAAGGTTCAAAATATACAAGATTTTGTTGTACATGCTCCTATGTCTGAAACTAGAATTCCTATTCCAGAGTTCTTTGCTGGAGATAGATCTAGTTTTCTGAATTTTAGGAACAATTGCAAGCTGTTCCTTTCTTTGAAATCTCGCTCTTCTGGAGACCCTGCTCAGCAGGTTAAGATTATTATATCTTTCCTGCGGGGTGACCCTCAAAATTGGGCATTTGCATTGGCACCAGGGGATCCTGCGTTGCTTAATGTGGATGCGTTTTTTCTGGCATTGGGTTTGCTCTATGAGGAACCTAACCAGGAGATTCAGGCTGAAAAAGCTTTATTAGCTCTCTCTCAGGGGCAAGATGAAGCAGAAATATATTGTCAAAAATTTCGGAAATGGTCAGTGCTTACTCAGTGGAATGAGTGCGCCCTGGCTGCAAAGTTCAGAGATGGCCTTTCTGAGGCCATTAAAGATGTTATGGTGGGGTTCCCTGCGCCTACGGGTCTGAATGAGTCTATGACTATGGCTATTCAGATTGATCGGCGTTTACGGGAGCGCAAACCTGTGCACCATTTGGCGGTGTCTTCTGAACAGGCACTTGAGACAATGCAATGTGATAGAGTTCAGTCTAGAAGTGAACGGCAAAACTATAGGCGGAAAAATGGGTTGTGCTTTTATTGTGGTGATTCAGCTCATGTTATATCAGCATGCTCTAAACGCACAAAAAAGGTTGATAAGTCTGTTGCCATTAGTACGTTACAGTCTAAGTTCATTCTGTCTGTGACTCTGATTTGCTCATTATCATCCATTTCCGTCGATGCCTATGTAGATTCAGGCGCTGCCCTGAGTCTTATGGATTGATCATTTGCCAAGCGATGTGGGTTTAGTCTTGAGCCTCTGGAAGTCCCTATTCCTTTGAAGGGAATTGACTCTACACCTTTAGCTATGAATAAACCTCAGTACTGGACACAAGTGACCATGCGTATGACTCCCGTTCATCAGGAGGTGATTCGCTTCCTGGTATTGTATAATTTACATGATGTTCTAGTACTTGGTCTGCCATGGTTACAAACTCATTATCCAGTCCTTGACTGGAAAACAATGTCTGTGTTAAGCTGGGGATGTCAGGGGGTTCATGATGATGCACCTCCGATTTCTATCGCTTCATCTACTCCTTCTGAGGTTCCTGTATTTTTGTCTGATTATCGGGATGTTTTTGAGGAGCCTAAGCTCAGTTCGCTTCCTCCTCACAGGGATTGCGATTGTGCTATAGATTTAATTCCTGGTAGTAAATTTCCTAAAGGTCGTTTGTTCAATCTGTCAGTGCCAGAGCATACTGCTATGCGGGATTATGTTAAGGAGTCCTTGGAAAAGGGACATATCCGTCCATCTTCGTCCCCTTTGGGAGCAGGTTTTTTTTTTCGTGGCCAAAAAAGATGGGTCCTTGAGGCCTTGTATAGATTATCGTCTTTTGAATAAGATTACCGTAAAATATCAGTATCCTTTGCCTTTGTTGACTGATTTGTTTGCTCGCATTAAGGGGGCTAAATGGTTCACTAAGATTGATCTTCGGGGTGCGTATAATCTTATACGAATAAAGCAAGGTGATGAGTGGAAAACCGCATTTAATACGCCTGAGGGCCATTTTGAGTATTTGGTAATGCCTTTCGGACTTTCTAATGCTCCTTCAGTCTTCCAGTCCTTTATGCACGATATTTTCCGTGAATATCTGGATAAATTTATGATTGTGTATTTGGATGATATTTTGGTTTTTTCTGATGACTGGGAGTCTCATGTTCAGCAGGTCAGGAAGGTGTTTCAGGTCCTGCGGGCTAATTCCTTGTTTGTAAAGGGCTCAAAGTGTCTCTTTGGAGTCCAGAAGATTTCTTTCTTGGGGTATATTTTTTCCCCTTCTACTATTGAGATGGATCCCGTCAAGGTTCGGGCTATTTGTGACTGGACGCAGCCTGCATCTCTTAAGAGTTTGCAGAAGTTCTTGGGCTTTGCTAATTTCTATCGTCGTTTTATAACTAATTTTTCTAGTGTTGTTAAGCCTTTGACGGATTTGACTAAGAAGGGTGCTGATGTTGCTGATTGGTCTCCTGCGGCTGTGGAGGCCTTTCGGGAACTTAAACGCCGGTTTTCTTCTGCTCCTGTGTTGCGTCAGCCTGATGTTTCGCTTCCTTTCCAAGTTGAGGTTGATGCTTCCGAGATTGGAGCGGGGGCGGTTTTGTCACAGAGAAGCTCCGATTGCTCGGTGATGAAGCCATGTGCGTTCTTTTCTAGAAAATTTTCGCCCGCTGAGCGGAATTATGATGTGGGTAATCGGGAACTTTTGGCCATGAAGTGGGCATTTGAGGAGTGGCGTCATTGGCTGGAGGGTGCTAGACATCGTGTGGTGGTCTTGACTGATCACAAAAATCTGATTTACCTTGAGTCTGCCAGGCGTCTGAATCCTAGACAGGCTCGTTGGTCACTGTTTTTCTCTCGTTTCAATTTTGTGGTTTCATATCTGCCAGGTTCAAAGAATGTGAAGGCGGATGCTCTTTCTAGGAGTTTTGTGCCTGACTCCCCTGGAAATTCTGAGCCCACTGGTATCCTTAGGGATGGGGTGATTTTGTCGGCCGTCTTCCCAGACTTGCGACGTGCTTTGCAGGAGTTTCAGGCGGGTAAACCTGATCGTTGTCCGCCTGAGAGACTGTTTGTTCCGGATAGTTGGACCAGTAGAGTCATCTCCGAGGTCCATTCTTCTGCATTGGCAGGTCATCCTGGAATATTTGGTACTAGAGACTTGGTGGCCAGGTCTTTTTGGTGGCCTTCCTTGTCGAGGGATGTTTGTTCTTTTGTGCAGTCTTGTGAGGTTTGTGCTCGGGCTAAGCCTTGCTGTTCTCGAGCCAGTGGATTGTTGTCACCTTTGCCTATCCCGAAAAGGCCTTGGACGCACATTTCCATGGACTTTATTTCGGATCTCCCTGTCTCTCAAAAAATGTCTGTCATCTTGGTTGTGTGTGACCGCTTTTCTAAAATGGTTCATCTTGTACCCTTGCCTAAGTTGCCTTCCTCCTCTGAGTTGGTCCCTCTGTTTTTCCAGAACGTGGTTCGTTTGCATGGGATTCCGGAGAACATCGTTTCTGACAGGGGATCCCAGTTTGTGTCTAGATTTTGGCGGACGTTCTGTGCTAAGATGGGCATTGATTTGTCCTTTTCGTCTGCATTCCATCCTCAGACGAATGGCCAGATGGAGCGAACTAATCAGACCTTGGAAACTTATTTGAGGTGTTTTGTTTCTGCTGATCAGGATGACTGGGTTACCTTTTTGCCGCTGGCCGAGTTTGCCCTTAATAATCGGGCTAGTTCTGCTACCTTGGTTTCTCCTTTCTTTTGTAATTCGGGGTTTCATCCTCGTTTTTCCTCTGGTCAGGTGGAGCCTTCTGATTATCCTGGAGTGGACATGGTGGTGGATGGGTTGCATCGGATTTGGAGTCATGTGGTGGACAATTTGAAGTTGTCCCAGGAGAAGGCTCAGCAGTTTGCTAATCGCCGTCGCCGCGTGGGTCCTCGACTTCGTGTTGGGGACTTGGTGTGGTTGTCTTCTCGTTTTGTTCCTATGAAGGTCTCTTCTCCTAAGTTCAAGCCTCGGTTCATCGGTCCTTATAGGATCTTGGAAATTCTTAACCCTGTGTCGTTTCGTTTGGATCTCCCGGCATCGTTTGCTATTCATAATGTGTTCCATCGGTCGTTGTTGCGGAGGTATGAGGTACCTGTTGTTCCTTCGCTTGAGCCTCCTGCTCCGGTGCTGGTGGAGGGAGAATTGGAGTATGTTGTGGAGAAGATCTTGGATTCTCGTGTTTCCAGACGGAAACTCCAATATTTGGTCAAGTGGAAGGGTTATGGTCAGGAGGATAATTCTTGGGTGGTTGCCTCTGATGTTCATGCTGATGATTTGGTCCGCGCTTTTCATAGGGCTCATCCTGGTCGCCCTGGTGGTTCTCGTGAGGGTTCGGTGACCCCTCCTCAAGGGGGGGGTACTGTTGTGAGTTGTTTTTGGGCTCCCTCTGGTGGTTACTGATGGTACTGGGTGATTTGTGTTCTGCTGTCTCTGGTGTCCACCTGTTCTATTAGGATTTGGGAGTTTCCTATTTAACCGGGCTTTCTTGTCATTTCCCCTCCGGCTATCAAGGTTATCAGAGTGTTTTGTTACCTCAGCTTCTGGCTTCAGTAATCTTCAGGACAAGCTAAGTTTTGATTTTCTTGTTCCACGTTTTGCTTTATTTTTGTCTTGTCCAGCTTGCATATAATTTTCTCTTTGCTGCTGGTTGCTTTAGTGGGCTGTAATTGCTCCTCATGTTCCATGAGTTGGAACATGAGTTCAAGTAATTACAGGATGGTTTTTTGAAGGTTTTTTTGCTGACCGCGCAGTTTACTTTTGTATCCTCTGCTATCTAGTTTTAGCGGGCCTCATTTTGCTGAATCTGTTTTCATACTGTGTATGTGCCTTCCTCTCATTTCACCGTCATTATATGTGGGGGGCTGCTATTTCTGTGGGGTATTTCTCTGGAGGCAAGAGAGGTCTGTGTTTCTTCTAATAGGGGAAGTTAGATCTTCGGCTGGTGCGAGACGTCTAGGATCAACGTAGGCACGTTCCCCGGCTATTGTTATTTGTGTGTTCAGGTTTAGGGTCGCGGTCAGCTCAGGTTCCATCACCCTAGAGCTCGTTGGTGCTTGTCCTTTTGTGATTCCCTGCCATTGGAATCATGACATTTGTCTCTTTGTGTTGGAATGTATGGGGGAAGAGAGATTTTATTGCCTCTAGCTCTGAGAGCAAAGGAATTTACGACCGCTAGTGAAGGCTCAAACTCTGTCCAGCTAGAACTGGATTACAAGTCCCCAGAATCCCTGAGGTCTTTGTTCTGTTATTGTAAAATATTAGGCAAACGATTTACGCTAGAAATAGGAAAAATACCTATTCTCAACGTCCCTTGGGGGAGCTGTCAACCGCTGTAAACATGAGCTTCTAACTCCATCAGGTAGAAAAGTAGGGATTTCTCTTCTAGTATGCATCCCACATATAACATATATGATCTCATTAGAATGCCAATGTTAAGATGAGATGAATGCTGGGTTTGTTATGACCATGACATGTTCAGTAGCGGAGTTACAAGCCTTAGACAAGTATATCTTACATTTAGTTAGACTGAAAAGGTAGGAGGGTCTGGGATAGCCAACCCCTTTTGGTGATGTCACCAAGCTGAGCTATAAGTTTGTTGGCCAGATCCCAGCAGTCAGTCTGCTGTTGGAAGAACATGTGAGTCTGATCTGAAGAGCTGTACCACATGCATTGGGACTTTTGGGAGCTCCGCCCACCAGCATGGTTTTTGCCTGAACTGATATGAACTGAGAACATGTGAGTTGTACCTTTTCTTATGTAATCCCTGTTTATTTTATAGTTATCTTGTACATATTTTCAATTGTCTCATATTGTAACACCTTTATATAACCGTTTATAAACACTGCCTGAAACTTTTGATGGGGTATATTATTTAATACTCGTTCGTTCATCCTGCTCTAAAATGTACCCTAAGTCTCCTGAAGGGAATTACGCTACTGTTTTGGGTTAGCTTCGGACCCGTTTAAACGAAGCTGGTGGCAGCTTACCGTGTGCAGGCTTTTGGGTGATGTTGTAGCGACTGCGGCGTTGATAATTATTGTTCCTGCCTGAGTGGGAGTAGTTTATCGCATCGCTGCAGCATGCCCAATAGCCAGTACATAGCAGGCAGCCTTTCGATCGCCCCTCAGTCGTCTTTTTTCTAGACTAAATAATCCTAATTTCGCTAATCTATCTGGGTATTGTAGTTCTCCCATCCCCTTTATTAATTTTGTTGCCCTCCTTTGTACTCTCTCTAGTTCCATTATATCCTTCCTGAGCACCGGTGCCCAAAACTGGACACAGTACTCCATGTGCGGTCTAACTAGGGATTTGTACAGAGGGAGTATAATGCTCTCATCATGTGTATCCAGACCTCTTTTAATGCACCCCATGATCCTGTTTGCCTTGGCAGCTGCTGCCTGGCACTGGCTGCTCCAGGTAAGTTTATCATTAACTAGGATCCCCAAGTCCTTCTCCCTGTCAGATTTACCCAGTGGTTTCCCGTTCAGTGTGTAATGGTGACATTGATTCCTTCTTCCCATGTGTATAACCTTACATTTATCATTGTTAAACCTCATCTGCCACCTTTCAGCCCAAGTTTCCAACTTATCCAGATCCATCTGTAGCAGAATACTATCTTCTCTTGTATTAACTGCTTTACATAGTTTTGTATCATCTGCAAATATCGATATTTTACTGTGTAAACCTTCTACCAGATCATTAATGAATATGTTGAAGAGAACAGGTCCCAATACTGACCCCTGCGGTACCCCACTGGTCACAGCGACCCAGTTAGAGACTATACCATTTATAACCACCCTCTGCTTTCTATCACTAAGCCAGTTACTAACCCATTTACACACATTTTCCCCCAGACCAAGCATTCTCATTTTGTGTACCAACCTCTTGTGCGGCACGGTATCAAACGCTTTGGAAAAATCGAGATATACCACGTCCAATGACTCACCGTGGTCCAGTCTATAGCTTACCTCTTCATAAAAACTGATTAGATTGGTTTGACAGGAGCGATTTCTCATAAACCCATGCTGATATGGAGTTAAACAGTTATTCTCATTGAGATAATCCAGAATAACATCCCTCAGAAACCCTTCAAATATTTTACCAACAATAGAGGTTAGACTTACTGGCCTATAATTTCCAGGTTCACTTTTAGAGCCCTTTTTGAATATTGGCACCACATTTGCTATGCGCCAGTCCTGCGGAACAGACCCTGTCGCTATAGAGTCACTAAAAATAAGAAATAATGGTTTATCTATTACATTACTTAGTTCTCTTAGTACTCGTGGGTGTATGCCATCCGGACCCGGAGATTTATCTATTTTAATCTTATTTAGCCGGTTTCGCACCTCTTCTTGGGTTAGATTGGTGACCCTTAATATAGGGTTTTCATTGTTTCTTGGGATTTCACCTAGCATTTCATTTTCCACCGTGAATACCGTGGAGAAGAAGGTGTTTAATATGTTAGCTTTTTCCTCGTCATCTACAACCATTCTTTCCTCACTATTTTTTAAGGGGCCTACATTTTCAGTTTTTATTCTTTTACTATTGATATAGTTGAAGAACAGTTTGGGATTAGTTTTACTCTCCTTAGCAATGTGCTTCTCTGTTTCCTTTTTGGCAGCTTTAATTAGTTTTTTAGATAAAGTATTTTTCTCCCTATAGTTTTTTAGAGCTTCAATGGTGCCATCCTGCTTTAGTAGTGCAAATGCTTTCTTTTTACTGTTAATTGCCTGTCTTACTTCTTTGTTTAGCCACATTGGGTTTTTCCTATTTCTAGTCCTTTTATTCCCACAAGGTATAAACCGCTTACACTGCCTATTTAGGATGTTCTTAAACATTTCCCATTTATTATCTGTATTCTCATTTCTGAGGATATTGTCCCAGTCTACCAGATTAAGGGCATCTCTAAGCTGTTCAAACTTTGCCTTCCTAAAGTTCAATGTTTTTGTGACTCCCTGACAAGTCCCCCTAGTGAAAGACAGGTGAAACTGCACAATATTGTGGTCGCTATTTCCTAAATGCCCAACCACCTGCAGATTTGTTATTCTGTCAGGTCTATTAGATAGTATTAGGTCTAAAAGTGCTGCTCCTCTGGTTGGATTCTGCACCAATTGTGAAAGATAATTTTTCTTGGTTATTAGCAGAAACCTGTTGCCTTTATGGGTTTCACAGGTTTCTGTTTCCCAGTTAATATCCGGGTAGTTAAAGTCCCCCATAACCAGGACCTCATTATGGGTTGCAGCTTCATCTATCTGCTTTAGAAGTAGACTTTCCATGCTTTCTGTTATATTTGGGGGTTTGTAACAGACCCCAATGAGAATTTTGTTACCATTTTTCCCTCCATGAATTTCAACCCATATGGACTCGACATCCTCATTCCCTTCGCTAATATCCTCCCTTAAAGTGGACTTTAGACAAGACTTTACATAGAGACAAACCCCTCCTCCTCTCCGATTTTTACGATCCTTTCTAAACAGACTGTAACCCTGTAAGTTAACTGCCCAGTCATAGCTTTCATCTAACCATGTCTCGGTTATTCCCACTATGTCAAAGTTACCTGTAGATATTTCTGCTTCTAGTTCTTCCATCTTGTTTGTCAGGCTTCTGGCGTTTGCGAGCATGCAGTTTAGAGGATTTTGTTTTGTTCCAATCTCCTCACTGTGGATTGTTTTAGAAATGTTCTTACCTCCCTTCTGAGTATGTTTTCCTGGGTCGTCTTTGTTCGAGTCTAATGTTTTTCTTCCCGTCCCCTCTTCTTCTAGTTTAACGCCCTCCTGATGAGTGTAGCGAGTCTTCTGGCGAATGTGTGTTTCCCAGGTTTGTTGAGGTGTAGTCCGTCTCTGGCGAGGAGTCCATCATACCAGTAATTCACACCGTGGTCCAGGAATCCAAATCCTTGTTGTCTGCACCATCGTCTTAGCCAGTTGTTTGCATCAAGGATCCTGTTCCATCTCCTGGTGCCATGCCCGTCTACTGGAAGGATAGAAGAAAAAACTACCTGTGCATCCAGTTCCTTTACTTTCTTCCCCAACTCTTCAAAGTCCTTGCAGATTGTCGGTAGGTCCTTCCTTGCCGTGTCATTGGTGCCAACATGTATCAGAAGAAATGGGTGGACGTCCTTGGAGCTGAAGAGCTTTGGTATCCTATCGGTCACATCCTTGATCATCGCACCTGGAAGGCAGCATACTTCTCTTGCAGTTATGTCCGGTCTGCAGATGGCTGCTTCGGTGCCTCTCAGTAGTGAGTCTCCCACCACCACCACTCTTCGTTGCTTCTTGGCTGTACTTTTTGCTGTCACTTGTTGCTGTGTGCCCTTTTCTTTTTTGCTTGCTGGTATTGCTTCATTCTTAGGTGTGCCATCTTCATCCTCTACAAAGATTTGATATCGGTTCTTCAGTTGTGTGGTTGGTGATTTCTCCATGGTCTTCTTGCTTCTTTTGGTCACATGCTTCCACTCATCTGCTTTTGGAGGTTCTCTGACACTTTTTGCACCTTCTGTGACCAGTAGAGATGCTTCTGTTCTGTCTAGAAAGTCTTCATTCTCTTTGATGAGTTTCAAAGTTGCTATTCTTTCTTCCAGACCCCGCACCTTTTCTTCTAAAAGGGCCACTAGTCTACACTTCTGACAGGTGAGTTGTACCTTTTCTTATGTAATCCCTGTTTATTTTATAGTTATCTTGTACATATTTTCAATTGTCTCATATTGTAACACCTTTATATAACCGTTTATAAACACTGCCTGAAACTTTTGATGGGGTATATTATTTAATACTCGTTCGTTCATCCTGCTCTAAAACGTACCCTAAGTCTCCTGAAGGGAATTACGCTACTGTTTTGGGTTAGCTTCGGACCCGTTTAAACGAAGCTGGTGGCAGCTTACCGTGTGCAGGCTTTTGGGTGATGTTGTAGCGACTGCGGCGTTGATAATTATTGTTCCTGCCTGAGTGGGAGTAGTTTATCGCATCGCTGCAGCATGCCCAATAGCCAGTACATAGCAGGCAGCCTTTCTGGCGACTAATTACCCCAGGGGCAGTACCTCATCTGACCTGAGAGTAAGGGGGGTGCCAGAGAGCTGCAAGTTTTAAGTGGAGCTGTAAGCGGGATATACATAAATCCCTGCAGTTCGTGGTATATTGAAGAGCAGTGGGATACCTAGAATAAGCCCCTGCTGTAAATTAAGAGGTCAATAGCCTTGTGTGTGTTTTTCATCACAGTGTGGAGTGGAGGGATAACTAAGATAAGCCCCCTTGCACATGTGATAGCCATCTGTTGGCCTAAAGTCACCCCGACCCGTGACGTAGGGGTGACGGTCACGGTGTGAATCGTGACAAATTGGTGGCAAGGCGGTGGGATATTAGAGCATTAGTGATTTGGTTTGAGCAATCATTCCCCTCACTAAAAACTTGCAGAAAGTTATTGCGAGGACTCTGCACAAGTAAGTTTGGAGAATGAACTCAGTGTTTATTAGTCTTGAGACAATTGTGTGTACTGGTAAATATCCCCTCCCTTTCTCCTCGTTTTTCTATCCTATCTTTTATTTGGCAACCATGGCTGCGAAAGGAGAAGCCTGGTATGCCCAGCAGAAGAAGGACGCTCTTGCTGGGATATGCACGTACCATGGCCTGAACTCCCAGGGCAAGACCAAGGTTCAAATGGTCACTGAACTGGTGCAATTTGAAGCAGACCAAGCCAGGTCACAGAGCCCAGAGGCCGCAGAAGCCAGCACAAGCGAACATGGTGCTGCAGCAGAGGTCCAACCACTGAATGCCGGCCCGACTAGCCACCAGGGCAAATTGGACCCCCACCTGCAGGCGGCCTTGAAAGAATTCCCCACTGACGACCATGAGGGACATCGGCAGCTGATTCAGCAATACCGGCAGGAGGCCGAGGCCCGAGCCGAGCGAGAGGCCCAGGCCCAGCGAGCTGAGCGGCAAGCGGAGCGGGAGTACCAGCTGCAGTTCGCCCAACTGCAAATGCAAGGGTCGTCCCAGTCCAGCTGTGAGCCCAGCAGCGCTCAGACACCGAAGCCCTGGCCCGAGCACTTTCCTGTGATGGAAAAGGATGGGGACTTGGACACGTTTCTGCGGGCCTTTGAGAAAGCCTGCAAACAGTACCGGCTGCCTACAGACCAATGGGCACGATACCTGACACCAGGGCTGAGAGACAAAGCTCTGGAGGCGTTTGCTGCCCTCCCTCAAGAACAAGATGGAGACTATGAGGCCATCAAGCAGGCCCTGATAGCCAAGTACCAGCTTACACCCGAGGTGTACCGTAGAAAGTTCCGGACCCTCCAACGTGGCCCACACGACAGTGATGTGGTGCATGGACTGGGGACCAGTGGACCCAAGGACTGTCAGTGACCACCTTTGCACAGCTGCGAGACCTGATGATCAAAGACCAGTTCTTTCATCTTTGCCCAGCTGAGGTGCGACAGTTCGTGATGGACAGAGAACCCAAAGACGTGACGAAAGCAGCGCAGATTGCCGATGCCTATGAGGCCAACCGTAGATCGGAAGCGCGGAAGCCAGTCACCACCAGCTGGAGAGGGGGTAAGCCTGCAACCAACACCAGTACCCCTGCCAGACAACACACCAGAGGTCCTGCCCCCGTGGCCAACAACACCAGACCTACCACCGACCCTCGCCTGTGTTTCCACTGCAGGCGGCCTGGTCATATCAGTACCTTCTGTCCAGACAAGCAGAAGAACCCCCCAGCCAAGGCCCCAGGGCCTAATGCAGCAGTTCTTTTGGTGGGTGGTGTGGTTGGGAGGGTGTGTGACAAAGTACAGCACGTCACAGTGGGAGGCCATGTTGCTACAGGCCTCAAGGACACCGGGGCTGAACGAACCCTCATCCGACCCGAACTGGAGGCCCCTGAAGAAATCATTCCGGGGAAAACCCTAACTGTCACTGGGATTGGGGGCATCAGCTGTCCCTTACCGATGGCCCGGGTTTATATTGATTGGGGTGCCGGGAGTGGGGTGAAGGAAGTGGGGCTGTCTGATAATTTGCCCACAGATGTTTTGGTGGGGACTGATTTGGGGAGGATGGTTGCATACTACGTTCCTGACACCCCTCCCCAATCTGCTATTAAGGGTAACATTAACCCTGATGATAATGATGAAGGGAAATCGCATGTGTTACCGGACCATGCTTTATCTTGTAATGATGCATCTAATAACCATTTTTTCCCTAGGATTGATGGTGAAAATGTTGTACCTGTGCCAACTGAACCTGATAATGATTTTTCTGTGAAGGTTAATGTGTCCATAGGTTCAGGCGTGCCCAGCCACGTTGCTCTGCGGAGTGAGACGGCTGAGGAACCCCTAACAGGGGCAAGTGTCGGTGCTACAGGAAATGGGGAGATGCATGGGAACCATGAGGAAGGTGATGCCATGAAAGTGACCAGTGCCACCGAGGAAGTTAACTGGCCCATAAGTAGCACTGCCCCTGGAGTGTTGGGGGTGGATGGGGAGGTAGAGCCCATAGCAGCGCCAGCTGATGGGTCTGTGGAAATCCCCGGGGAGACAGCCTACGTAGCTGCTGTCACCCGCAGTCAGAGTGCCCGGAACGCAGATAAACGTCGGCCTTCCGGACCCTCCTCAGTCATCAGTGTGACTGAACCAAAGGTGGACCCAGAGCAGGTCCAAGAGGGTTCCCGTGGGGGAGGGACCCTGACATCGCTTCTAGCTTCCCCTAGCCAGGAGTTTCAGGCCGCTCTGCGCACAGATGCGAGCCTAGAGAGTTTGAGACATCTCGCCGAGACGCCCACCTCCGAGCCTGATAAGGAGAGGGTGTTCTGGAAACGAGGAAGGTTATACCGGGAGACAGTATCCGGAGAATCGCAAAAGGAGTGGTGGAGGGAAAGACAGTTGGTCGTTCTGCAGCAATTCCGGGGTGAGTTGTTACGGATTGCCCATGAGATCCCGCTAACTGGACACTTGGGGATCAGCAAAACTAAGGCCCGGCTGTCTCAACACTTCTATTGGCCTAAGATGGGGACGGATGTGTCAAACTACTGCCGCTCCTGTATCACTTGTCAAAGAGTGGGGAAGGCGGGGCCTGCTCTTAAGGCTCCCCTGATCCCTTTGCCAGTGATAGAGGAGCCTTTCCAGAGAATTGCGGTGGACATTGTGGGCCCGCTGGCCGTCTCCAGCAGCTCTGGAAAGCAATACATCCTTACTGTGGTAGACTACGCTACCCGGTACCCAGAGGCAGTAGCTCTGTCGTCAACTAGGGCAGATAAGGTGGCGGATGCCTTGTTGGCCATCTTTTCACGTGCAGGATTTCCCAGGGAAATGCTTACTGATCAAGGGACCCAATTTATGTCTCGCCTAATGGAGGCTCTCTGTAAGAGAATGCAGGTGAAGCACCTGGTATCGAGTGCATATCACCCACAGACCAATGGCTTGTGTGAATGCTTCAATGGTACCCTCAAACAGATGCTACGCATGCTGGTTGAGACCCAAGGGCGCGACTGGGAGCGGTACCTCCCACACCTGCTATTTGCTTACCGAGAGGTTCCTCAGACCTCGACGGGGTTCTCTCCCTTCGAGCTCCTGTACGGCAGGCGAATCCGGGGACCCCTTGGGTTGGTAAGAGAATCCTGGGAAAAGGAGAGGAACCCTTCTGAAGTGTCCATAGTGGAGTATGTCATGCGCTTCCGTGACAAGATGCAGACCTTGACGCAGTTGGTGCATGACAACATGACGCAGGCTCAGGCTGACCAGAAGCACTGGTATGACCAGAACGCCCAGGAGCGGACCTACCACTTGGGTCAAAAGGTGTGGGTGCTGGTCCCCGTACCAAAGGATAAACTTCAGGCAGCCAGGGAGGGCCCGTACGTCGTCCACCAACAGCTCAACCCGGTCACCTACGTGGTCACGCTTGACCACGCTCGGGGTAGGCGAAAGGCCTTTCACGTCAACATGATGAAGGCTCATCACGAACGTGAACCTTTTGTCTTACCGGTCTGCAGCTTGCCCGAGGACGGGGAGGAAGACACCCTCCTGGTCATGCTGGCCCAAGCCAAGGCCAGTGGGTCCATCGAGGACGTGGAGGTAAGCGCCTCGTTGACTGAACCCCAGCGGTTACAGTTGCAAACCACACTGGATCCCTTCCGGGTCGTGTTCTCCAACCGACCTGGGTGGACTGAGTTAGCAGTCCACGAGGTGGACACCGGGAATCACGCCTCACTACGGCGAACACCCTATCGAATCTCTGACCAGGTGCAGCAGATTATGCGCCAAGAGATTGATGAGCTGTTACAGCTGGGGGTGAGTCGACGGTCAAAGAGCGCATGGGCCTCACCTGTAGTTCTCGTGCTAAAGAAAGATCGGTCCACCCGGTTCTGCGTGGACTACAGGGGGCTCAACGCCATCACAGCCTCTGACACGCACCCAATGCCGCGCATCAAGGAGCTGCTTGAGAGGTTAGCTGGTGCAAAATACCTGACAATAATGGATCTGAGTAGAGGATACTGGCAGATTCCCCTGAGCCCAGAGGCGCAGGAGAAGTCCACCTTTATCACACCCTTTGGACTGTACGAGTCCATGGTCATGCCCTTCGGCATGAAGAATGCCCCTGCCACTTTCCAGCGGATGGTCAACCTCCTGCTTCAGGGACTGGAGAAGTACGCAGTGGCGTACTTGGATGACATTGCCATCTTCAGTTCCTCCTGGAAGGAACACCTGCAGCATCTCGAGGAGGTGCTCAGGTGAATTCACCAAACAGGACTGACTATCAAGCCGGGAAAGTGCCAGATGGGCATGAGGGAGGTCCACTACCTGGGGCACCGGGTAGGCGGAGGCACCCTAAAGCCAGAGCCTGAGAAAGTGGAAGTGATCATGAACTGGCCCACTCCCGTGACCAAGAAACATGTGATGTCCTTCCTGGGCACAGCAGGGTACTATAGGCGCTTCGTACAGCACTATAGTAGCCTGGCAAAACCCTTGATGGACCTCACCAGGAAGAAGCTACCCCACATTGTCAACTGGACCGATGGCTGTGAGGGGGCCTTCCAGGCATTGAAAACAGCACTGTGCAATGCCCCTGTGTTGAAAGCAGTCGACAGCAGTCGACCGTTCTTGGTGCAGACCGACGCCAGCGAGTTTGGCCTTGGTGCTGTGCTCAGCCAGGTTGACTCGGAGGACCAAGAGCACCCCGTGTTATACCTGAGCTGGAAACTTTTGCCGAGGGAAGTGGCCTACTCCACCATCGAGAAGGAGTGCCTGGCCATAGTGTGGGCCCTGCAACGCTTGCAGCCCTAATTGTACGGTCGCACCTTCACCGTGGTGACCGACCACCACCCTCTGCGCTGGCTAAACGCCATGTGTGGAACCAACGGCAGGTTGCTACGCTGGAGCCTTGACCTTGAGCAGTTTGACTTCACCATTGAACACAAAACAGGCAGGGAGCATCGGAATGCAGATGGACTGTCCCGCCAGGGTGAACCCACTGAGGTGCACATGGAGGCATACCGAGGGGTTTTGCCTCCATAGCGCACACCAAAAGGGGAGGTGTCACGATATTGTATGAAATATCATATAAGTTTAGTTTCTCTTGTTAGCAAGGCTGTGGGCTAAAAAAAAACCCTCCTCTCAGTGGCTCTCTTTGTGTTGGAATGTATGGGGGAAGAGAGATTTTATTGCCTTTAGCTCTGAGAGCAAAGGAATTTACGACCGCTAGTGAAGGCTCAAACTCTGTCCAGCTAGAACTGGATTACAAGTCCCCAGAATCCCTGAGGTCTTTGTTCTGTTATTGTAAAATATTAGGCAAACGATTAACGCTAGAAATAGGAAAAATACCTATTCTTAACGTCCCTCGGCGGAGCTGTCAACCGCTGTAAACATGAGCTTCTAACTCCATCAGGTAGAAAAGTAGGGATTTCTCTGTAAGTATCCATCCCACATATGACATATTTGATCTCATTAGAATGCCAATGTTAAGACGAGATGAATGCTGGGTTTGTTATGACAAACGAAGGATCGATTTTTTAGATATTCTTATTGAGGTGGATGAGATGGGGGCGGTGCATACAGATGTATTTAGGAAAACCACTTCTGTCAACTCCCTGTTGCACGCGTCCTCATCTCATACCTCACATACTATTAAGGCCATCCCAGTTGGCCAATTCCTCAGGATGAAGCGGATCTGCTCGACTGAACAAAAATTTGAAGTTCGGTCTGAAGACCTCAAAAACAGATTCAAAGCTCGTGGCTATAGCAATCGCAGCATTAAACAAGGATACATTAGAGCCAAGAAAACAGAGAGACAGCAATTGCTGTATAAAAATGAGACGGGTGGGAGTTCGGAAAACAATGTTAGATTTGTCTCCACATATAACTGCTACTGGAAACGTATGCAGGAGATAGTCAATAAACATTGGCCAGTTCTTCTCACTGACTCTATCTTGGCGTCCAATATCCCCCAAAGACCCAGCTTCACAGCAAAACGAGGTAAAAGTATTAAAGATCTACTAGTAAAAAGACACTATGTGGCAAAGGTTACTAATCCTCTTAATCCAACTGGAAGGGGTCCTACATGGGGGTGTTATCCCTGTGGCGATTGCTTGGCCTGCAGAGATAAGAATCTTGTTAGGGGTACCCATTTTTCGTCATCGGGTGAGGAGAAGAGGTTTCAAATTCGGCATCACATACGTTGCAATAGTACTTTTGTCATATATCTGGCCACATGTCCTTGCTCCAAAATATATGTGGGGCTCACGTCACGTCAGCTCCGTGTACGTGTGAGAGAGCACGTGAGAGATATTACAAATGCGCGTAAGACTGAGGACGTGAATGCCCTTAAAACCATCCCGAAACATTTTCACAAGTTTCATGGATGCGATCCAACTGGTCTGCGGATCATTGGGATTGACCAGGTTCACGGTGGTAGTAGGGGAGGAAACATGAAACGTTTACTTGCACAAATAGAGTGCAAATGGATTGTGACTCTAAATTCTATGTCTCCGGTGGGACTGAACGAGACAATCAGTTTCGCCCCTTTTCTATGAGAACCTTTTTTCTCTATGTTCTTTTTTTTCTCTATGTTCTTCTTTTTGCGTTGCAGATTTAAATCCATCTGTTCTTACATTTTAATTGTTAGTTTTTATTTTATTTTTTCTGTTTAAAATTCTTTTCTTTATTTCTTGCATCCCTAGACTTAATTGCCCTTGAGATTCGGGTGTTTTTGTGGCTATAACATCTTGAACACGCAAGGAATTATTAAGGACAAAAGCATGGATGAATTATGTCACTTCTTATCACCAGAAGACTGTTTACTTATTTTGTTTGGGGGGTATATCTATGTATAATGTTCTTTATAGTATGTTTTTGTATTTTTTATGCCTCAATGTTAATATCTTCATGCAAAATTTATTGCACAATATGCACTTGATAATACACAATAAGTGGTTTTTAATATTATACTTATAGACTATAAGGTTTTGGTCATGTACTGTATGCGGTTGCAATCCGCCTTTATTTATTTCAATCTTTGCTGGTTCCTTGGTTTATTTTTTATTTTTACCTGGGCGCCTGCGGCGATGTCCGTCATCCACAATTGGATCATCATTGGGTGGCTGTGGGTGCGGACGTCGCCGCCGTAGTGTTCAGGGTATATTGTTCCCTTGCTACGTTCCTGAGTAGCTACTACGCATGCGCTCCACGCTGGGTAACTGATCCTCTTGTTCGCCGGCTTCATTTATCCGAGAGCGCATGTCCATGACGTCACCGGGGGATTTCCCCTTGACGTGCGCTCCCGGTGTATGCTGGGGAAGGAGGGTCACTTCCGGATCGGCTGTGGTGCGCCTGCGCATATTGGACTCTTGTAGTCCAGGAACATTGCTATAAAAACACCGGTGTCAGGGGCCATTATTTCACTCCCTCTTTGAGAAAGCAACGCGAAACGCGCGTCAGGGGGCTCTCCGGAGTCATTAGGTGCCTTTCATTTCATCATGGGTAAGAAATTTGATTCTTGATATGCCATTTATATACTGGTCTCTCTGCTAATGGTATGCATGAAGGACACTTGTCCATACGAGAGCCAGCAAATATACCGTAGTATTGTGCGCTACCATTGATGGTTACATATACCATGATATACCATGATGTTTCATACGTTCTCTAGGTACCTATGACTTAGATGTGTATTTTCTAGGGTCTTCCCTTCTTTTGTATTTTTGTTACTGTTGTAAATTTTAAAATGATTCTTTAATAAATATTGCTGTTTTAAATGTTCTCCGTATAGAACTCCATTTCCTTTTTGTATTTATGTTCGGTAGCGGAGTTACAAGCCTTAGACAAATATATCTTACATTTAGTTAGACTGAAAAGGTAGGAGGGTCTGGGATAGCCAACCCTTTTGGTGATGTCACCAAGCTGAGCTATAAGTTTGTTGGCCAGATCCCAGCAGTCAGTCTGCTGTTGGAAGAACATGTGAGTCTGATCTGAAGAGCTGTACCACATGCATTGGGACTTTTGGGAGCTCCGCCCACCAGCATGGTTTTTGCCTGAACTGATATGAACTGAGAACATGTGAGTTGTACCTTTTCTCATGTAATCCCTGTTTATTTTATAGTTATCTTGTACATATTTTCAATTGTCTCATATTGTAACGTCTTTATAAAACCGTTTATAAACACTGCTTGAAACTTTTGATGGGGTATTGTTGTGGATTCTGTTTTTGGGCTCCCTCTGGTGGTTACAGATGGTACTGGGTGACTTGTGTTCTCTGCGGTCTCTGGTGTCCACCTGTTCTATCAGGATATGGGAGTTTCCTATTTAACCTGGCTTTCTTGTCATTTCCTCGCCGGCGATCGATGTTATCAGTGTGTCTTGTTACCTCTGCTTTCCGCTTCTGTAATCATCAGGACAAGCTAAGTTTTTGATTTTCCTGTTCCACGTTTTGCTTTATTTTTGTTTTAGTCCAGCTTGCAGTTATGTGATTCCTTGTTGCTGGTTGCTCTAGTGGGCTGATATTGCTCCTCATGTTCCATGAGTTGGCACATGAGTTCAGGTAATTTCAGGATGGTTTTTTGTAGGGTTTTTCGCTGACCGCGCAGTTCACTTTTGTATCCTCTGCTATCTAGTTTTAGCGGGCCTCATTTTGCTGAATCTGTTTTAATTACTACGTATGTGCTTTCCTCTCATTTCACCGTCATTACATGTGGGGGGCTGCTATTTCTGTGGGGTGTTTCTCTGGAGGCAAGAGAGGTCTTTGTTTCTTCTAATAGGGGAAGCTAGTCCTTCGGCTGGCGCGAGACGTCTAGAATCATCGTAGGCACGTTCCCCGGCTACTGCTAGTGTTGTGAATTAGGTTCAGGATCGCGGTCAGCTCAGTTTCCATCACCCTAGAGCTTGTTCTGTTTTTTGTGTGCTTGTCCTTTTGTGATCCCCTGCCATTGGGATCATGACAGGGTATATTATTTAATACTAGTTCGTTCATCCTGCTCTAAAACGTACCCTAAGTCTCCTGAAGGGAATTACGCTACTATTTTGGGTTAGCTTCGGACCCGTTTAAACGAAGCTGGTGGCAGCTTACCGTGTGCAGGCTTTTGGGTGATGTTGTAGCGACTGCAACGTTGATAATTATTGTTCTTGCCTGAGTGGGAGTAGTTTATCGCGTCGCTGCAGCGTGCTCAATAGTCAGTACATAGCAGGCAGCCTTTCTGGCGACTAATTACCCCAGGTGCAGTACCTCATCTGACCTGAGAGTAAGGGGGCGCGAGAGAGCTGAAAGTTTTAAGTGGAACTGTAAGCGGGATATACATAAATCCCTGCAGTTCGTGGTATATTGAAGAGCAATGGGATACCTAGAATAAGCCCCTGCTGTAAACTAAGAGGTCAATAGCCTTGTGTGTGTTTTTCATCACAGTGTGGAGTGGAGGGATAACTAAGATAAGCCCCCCTGCACATGTGATAGCCATCTGTTGGCCTAAAGTCACCCCGACCCGTGACGTAGGGGTGACGGTCACGGTGTGAATCGTGACAAGTGTAATACACTGGGCCTGAGTTTTGTTGCAGTCTCCCCCCAAAAAAAGGGAGATTTAAATTGGCACTAAGTGGATCTACGTCAGTTCTGTTAGTTTGTCGTACATCTTCCAGCCATGTTCTGCCACTTACATTGTGTAGTGTAATACACTGGGCCTGAGTTTTGGTGCAGGCTCCCCCCCAAAAAAGGGAGATTTAAATTGGCACTAAGTGGATCTACGTCAGTTCTGTTAGTTTGTCGTACATCTTCCAGCCACGTTCTGCCACTTACATTGTGTAGTGTAATACACTGGGCCTGAGTTTTCGTGCAGTCTCCCCCCCAAAAAAGGGAGATTTAAATTGGCACTAAGTGGATCTACGTCAGTTCTGTTAGTTTGTCGTACATCTTCCAGCCACGTTCTGCCACTTACATTGTGTAGAGTAATACACTGGGCCTGAGTTTTGTTGCCGTCTGCCCCCCCAAAAAAGGGAGATTTAAATTGGCACTAAGTGGATCTACGTCAGTTCTGTTAGTTTGTCATACATCTTCCAGCCATGTTCTGCCACTTACATTGTGTAGTGTAATACACTGGGCCTGAGTTTTGGTGCAGGCTCCCCCCCAAAAAAGGGAGATTTAAATTGGCACTAAGTGGATCTACGTCAGTTCTGTTAGTTTGTCGTACATCTTCCAGCCACGTTCTGCCACTTACATTGTGTAGAGTAATACACTGGGCCTGAGTTTTGTTGCCGTCTGCCCCCCAAAAAAAGGGAGATTTAAATTGGCACTAAGTGGATCTACATGTTAGGTGTCTAGTTCCCGCTTCTGCACAGGGGGAATCTCGAACCATCTCCGCTGCGGTCTCCCATTCTTCTCTAGCTGCAGTGGAGTCTGCTCAGCGGAGACGTCGGTCCCAGCGTCTAACTCAGGCTAATACTGGACGACTGGTTACTACTGCCCTTCCAGGCTCTGTTCTTGTAGCCAGCAATGTTCAGCAGCGAACAGGTCTTTCTGGGACTAAGTCCAGATTTTCCCTTTCTGAGCATGCCCATGGGATGACCTCCCATTGGAGGTCGGGGGTCACATGCTCAGATGCAGCAGATCCCATTGGTCCTTTATTGGAAGGTCCTGAAGGTGTTAAAACTTCTGTGGCAGCTTCCCATTGGTCCTTTATTGGAAGGTCCTGAACGTGCTGCAGCTATAAAAGCTTCGCATGACCGCACGGCCATGCGCTAGTATACAATTGTTATCGTGTGTGTGTTGATGAGTGCAAGCCGTTCCTTAAAAAACCCATCCCTTGTGTATGACTGTTCGCGTAAGGTGTATGGTTGCAATCTAACGCCGGCTGAACTCACAGCTTTAATGCACGAAACAGCGTCTAACTGCTGTGACCGCCAGTGCAGCACCGTGCGCTATTAGAGCGCTTACCTTACCCAAGTCTGGGTGGTTTGTGGCGTCCGCTAGTGTGGCACAGCATGCACTTCTGTGCATATTAGTTACTTTTATACCCCAATTGTGGTGTCGATCGCAAGAGGTCTACACTAACTCTAATCCTGTGTCCTGGGATAGAGTTCTGTGGTTCCTTGCTTGCGCTCTCGGTACCGCGACCCTGTGACTTAACAGGGATCACTTTCTTCATACAGGGTGAAGTTAACCCATGTGTGTATCCTCATTGTACCGCCATATAGTCCGTCATTACTTAGCAGCAGTTTCCTCGTGTTATACACTTAATGTGAGGGTGCTCGGACTTTCCTGCTTTCTGTCCAAACACTTGCACCCCATACCTTCAGTACGTTTGCTCTGCATATATCCTGAGCATGCTTGCGCTGCATATTTCGTTTGCATGCTTGTGATGCACGCCTGCGATGCGTGCTTGCGATATGTGCCTGATAAAAGTGTGAAGCATTTCTTCAGGCATGCAGACAATTGACACGAGAAGATGTACATGAACATGTATAATAAATATGGGTGATAGACGTGTAGTAGAGATGGGTGAAAGATTGTTAACATGTTCCCCAATTGACTGACCAAAATATGTTTGCTCTGTTTCTTCTCTAGCCCCCCCACCCTTCTTAGGTGATGTATGGTAGACAGCCAACCTGTAATTAACTGTCCTGCCGCTGTTTTAAGTAATGCGTGGAGACTGTTACTTCCTCGGTGCTCCAGCCACCGGCTATGCGCCTCAGTAGGATGTTGCCGTTCTCGGGGCACGACTCCTACTGGCTCTTTTATGTACTTAATTTTGTTTTCTCACTGTCCACAATATCCTTCGCTTCGTGTCCTTTCTTTAGATACCTGTTGTGAATTCCGCTCTTGGGCTCCCTCCGGTGGTTGTAAGTGGCACTTTTGTGAGTTCTGCTCTTGGGCTCCCTCCGGTGGTTTTAAGTGGAATGGCTGCTCCTTGGATTTAGCAGTCAGCAGCTGCTTCCACTAATTGTCTATTCTGCTCGGCTATTTAGCCTGGCTCTTCCCTTCAGCTTGTGCCACTTGTCAATGGTTCCTGGTTGGATTCACATCTCTCTTGGTTTTCCCTGATATCCTGACCTGTTCAGCAAAGATAAGTCCTTGCTTGCTCTTTTCTGTCCACATGTTGTGGACTTCATTGTTCGGTACATTCTATGTTTTTGTCCAGCTTGTCAGTATGGATTAATTCAGTTAAGCTGGACGCTCTGGGAAGCAGATTTACCCTCCACACCTTTAGTCAGGTGTGGAGATTTTTGTAAACTCTGTGTGGATTTTTTGTAGTTTTTATACTGACCGCACAGTATCCTGTTCTGTCCTATCTATCTAGCTAGTATGGCCTCCTATGCTAAAATCTGATTTCATTTCTGCGTATGTTATTTCCCTCTCCTCTCACCGTCAATATTTGTGGGGGGCTATCTTTCCTTTGGGGATTTTCTCTGAGGCAAGATAGGTTTCCTGTTTCTGTCTTTAGGGGAAGTTAGATCTTAGGCTGTGCTGAGGGGTCTAGGGTGTGTCAGGTACCCCCCACGGCTATTTCTAGTTGTGCTGCTAGGTTTAGGGTTTGCGGTCAGTACAGATACCACCTCCTTCAGAGCTCGTCCCATGTTGCTCCTAAACCACCAGTTCATAAGGAAAAAGAAATTCTGAGCCATTTTTTTTTTTTTTGCACTCTGTTTTGTCTTTTTTTCCTCTTGACTTCTGGGTGGTTCAGGATTTTGGCGCTGGTATGGATGTTCAGGGTTTGTTTTCTCGTGTGGATCAACTTGCTGCAAGAGTACAGAGTATCCAAGATTATGTTGTCCAGACTCCGGCTTTGGAGCCTAAAATTCCTACTCCTGATTTGTTTTTTGGGGACAGGTCCAAGTTTTTGAACTTTGAAAATAACTGCAAATTGTTTTTTGCTTTGAAACCCCGTTCTTCTGGTGATCCCATTCAGCAAGTTAAAATCATCATATCCTTGCTGCGTGGTGACCCTCAGGACTGGGCGTTTTCCCTTGAATCAGGGGATCCGGCATTGCTGAATGTAGACGCATTTTTTCAAGCGCACGGATTATTGTATGACGAACCTAATTCTGTGGATCATGCAGAAAAACCCTGTTGGCCCTGTGTCAAGGTCAGGAAGCGGCAGAATTATACTGACAGAAATTTAGAAAATGGTCTGTGCTCACTAAATGGAATGAGGATGCTCTGGCTGCAATTTTCAGAAAAGGTCTTTCTGAAGCCCTTAAAGATGTTATGGTGGGCTTCCCTACGCCCGCTGGTTTGAGCGAATCTATGTCTCTAGCCATTTAGATTGATCGGCGTCTGCGCGAGCGCAAAGCTGTGCACCATATGGCAGTGTCCTCTGAGCAGAATCCTGAGCCTATGCAATGTGATAGGATTTTGACTAGAACAGAACGGCAGGAATTCAGACATCAGAATAGGCTGTGTTTTTACTGTGGTGATTCTGCTCATGTTATTTCTGATTGCCCTAAGCGTACTAAGAGGGTCGCTAGGTCTGTTACCATCAGTACTGTACAGCCTAAATTTCTCTTATCTGTGACCCTGATTTGCTCATTATCGTCCTTTTCTGTCATGGCATTTGTGGATTCAGGCGCTGCCCTGAACTTAATGGACTTAGAATTCGCCAGGCGCTGTGGTTTTTCCTTGCAGCCTTTGCAGAGCCCTATTCCTTTGAGGGGCATTGATGCTACACCATTGGCCAAGGATAAACCTCAGTACTGGACGCAAATGACCATGTACATGGCTCCAGCACATCAGGAAGATTGCCGTTTTCTGGTGTTGCATAACTTGCATGATGTTGTTGTACTGGGTTTTCCGTGGTTACAGGAACATAATCCGGTGCTGGATTGGAAAACTATGTCTGTGACTAGTTGGGGTTGTCAAGGGGTGCATAGTGACGTTCCTTTGATGTCAATTTCCTCTTCCCCCTCTTCTGAAGTCCCTGAGTTTTTGTTGGATTTCCAGGATGTATTTGATGAGCCCAGGTCCGGTTCCCTTCCACCGCACAGGGACTGTGATAGTGCTATTGACTTGATTCCTGGCTGCAAGTTCCCTAAGGGCCGACTTTTCAATCTGTCTGTGCCGGAGCATGCCGCCATGCGGAGTTATGTTAAGGAGACTTTGGAGAAGGGGCATATTCGGCCGTCTTCGCCACCATTGGGAGCGGGTTTCTTTTTTGTTGCTAAGAAGGATGGCTCCTTGAGACCCTGTATAGATTATCGTCTTCTTAATAAGATCACGGTCAAATTCCAATACCCCTTGCCTTTGCTTTCTGATTTGTTTGCTCGGATTAAGGGGGCTAGTTGGTTTACTAAGATTGACCTTCGAGGGGCATATAATCTTGTTCGTATTAAACAGGGTGACGAATGGAAAACTGCATTTAATACGCCCGAAGGCCATTTTGAATACCTTGTGATGCCATTCGGGCTCTCTAATGCTCCATCTGTGTTCCAATTCTTCATGCATGATATTTTCCGCAATTATCTTGATAAATTCATGGTTGTATATTTGGATGATATTTTGATTTTTTCCGATGATTGGGAGTCTTATGTGAAGCACGTCAGGATGGTATTCCAGATCCTTTGTGATAATGCTTTGTTTGTGAAGGGGTCTAAGTGCCTATTCGGAGTTCAGAAGGTCTCTTTTTTGGGTTTTATTTTTTCCCCCTCGTCTACGGAAATGGATCCTGTTAAGGTCCAAGCCATTCATGACTGGATTCAACCCACATCTGTGAAGAGCCTTCAGAAATTTTTGGGCTTTGCTAATTTCTATCGCCTTTTCATTGCCAACTTTTCCAGTGTGGTTAAGCCCCTTACTGATTTGACGAAGAAAGGCGCTGATGTGACGAATTGGTCCTCTGTGGCTGTTGAGGCCTTTCAGGAGTTTAAACGCCGATTTACTTCTGCCCCTGTGTTGCGTCAGCCGGATGTTTCTCTTCCTTTTCAGGTTGAGGTTGACTGTTGTGAATTCCGCTCTTGGGCTCCCTACGGTGGTTGTAAGTGGCACTTTTGTGAGTTCTGCTCTTGGGCTCCCTCTTGTGGTTTCTAGTGGTATGGCTGCTCATTGAAGTTAGCTGTCATCAGCTGCCTCCACTTATTGTCCGCTATTTAAGTCTGGCTCTTTATTCAGCCTGTGCCACTTGTCAATGTTCCTAGCTGGATTCACATCTCTGCTTGGATTCTTCTGGTTTCCTGACCAGTTCTGCAAAGATAAGTTCTGGCTTTGCTCATTTCAGTCCACATGTTGTGGACTTATTGTTCTGTGCATTCTATATTTGTCCAGTTGTCAGTATGGATTTTTTCTGTTAGCTGGAAGCTCTGGGAAGCAGATTTACCCTCCACACCTTTAGTCAGGTGTGGAGATTTTGTAAACTCTGTGTGGATTGTTTTTGTAGTTTTTATACTGACCGCACAGTATCCTTTCCTGTCCTGTCTATCAAGCTAGACTGGCTTCCTGTGCTAAAATCTGATTTCATTTCTGCATATGTTATTTTCCCCTCCTCTCACCGTCAATATTTGTGGGGGGCTCTCTTTCCTTTGGGGATTTTCTCTGAGGCAAGATAGGTTTCCTGTTTCCATTTTTAGGGGACGTTAGATCTTAGGCTGTGCCGAGGGGTCTAGGGAGCGTCAGATACCCCCCACGGCTATTTTTAGTTGCGCTGCTAGGTTCAGGGTTTGCGGTCAGTACAGATACCACCTCCTTCAGAGCTTGTCTCATGTTTTTCCTAAACCACCAGATCATAACAGTACAAGTGGCCAAAAATGAATTAAATGCATCTCAAAAGAAGGAAAAGAAAGTTCTGAACCATTTTTTTTTCTGTGCTTTGGTTTGTCTTTTTTTTTTTTCCTCTTGAAATCTGGGTGGTGCAGGAATAAATGTTTTGGCATGGATGTTCAGGGTTTGTTTTCTCGTGTGGATCAACTTGCTGCAAGAGTACAGAATATCCAGGACAATGTTGTCCAGACTCCGGCTTTAGAGCCCAGAATTCCTACTCCTGATTTGTTTTTTGGGGACAGATCCAAGTTTTTGAACTTTAAAAGTAACTGCAAATTGTTTTTTGCTTTGAAACCCCGTTCTTCTGGTGATCCCATTCAGCAGGTGAAAATTATCATATCCTTGCTGCGTGGTGATCCTCAAGACTGGGCTTTTTCTCTTGAAACAGGGGATCCGGCATTATTGAATGTAGATGCATTTTTTCAAGCGCTCGGATTATTGTATGACAAACCTAATTCTGTGGATCATGCAGAAAAGACCCTGTTGGCCTTGTGTCAAGGTCAGGAAGCGGCAGAGTTATACTGCCAGAAATTTAGAAAATGGT
This sequence comes from Ranitomeya imitator, assembly GCF_032444005.1. NCBI lineage: Eukaryota > Metazoa > Chordata > Amphibia > Anura > Dendrobatidae > Ranitomeya > Ranitomeya imitator. The sequence goes on from NC_091284.1 coordinate 290,683,117, forward strand.
CTGTGCTCACTAAGGCTACGTTCACACTAGCGTTCCGCTAGTGTGCGTCGCCTTAGCGTCGGGCGACGCAGCGGCAACGCACGCGTCATGCGCCCCTATGTTTTACATGGGGGACGCATGCGTTTTTCGCGTAGCGTTTTCCGACACGTGCGTCGTTTTTGATGCTAGCGTCGGACGCAAGAAAATGCAACAAGTTGCATTTTTCTTGCGTCCGATTTTCGTCAAAAAACGACGCACGCGTCGCAAAACGCAGCGTTTTTGCGTGCGTTTGCACGCGTTTTTGCGTGCGTCGTGCGTTGCGTCGCCGATGCAGCGGCGCGCAACGCTAATGTGAACGTAGCCTAAATGGAATGAAAAGGCTCTGGCTGCTATTTTCAGAAAAGGTCTTTCTGAAACCCTTAAAGATGTTATGGTGGGCTTTCCTACGCCTGCCGGTTTGAGCGAATCTATGTCTCTAGCCATTCAGATTGATCGGCGTCTGCGCGAGCGTAAAGCTGTGCACCATATGGCAGTATCCTCTGAGCATAATCCTGAGCCTATGCAATGTGATAGGATTTTGACTAGAAAAGAACGGCAGGAATTCAGACGTCAGAATAGGCTGTGCTTTTACTGTGGTGATTCGGCTCATGTTATCTCTGATTGCCCTAAGCGTACTAAGAGAGTTGCTAGGTTTGTTACCATTAGTACAATACAGCCTAAATTTCTCTTATCTGTGACCCTGATTTGCTCATTGTCGTCCTTTTCTGTCATGGCATTTGTGGATTCAGGCGCTGCCCTGAACTTAATGGACTTAGAATTCGCCAGGCGCTGTGGTTTTTCCTTGCAGCCTTTGCAGAGCCCTATTCCTTTGAGGGGCATTGATGCTACACCATTGGCAAAGGATAAACCTCAGTACTGGACACAGATGACTATGCACATGGCTCCTGCACATCAGGAAGATTGCCTTTTTCTGGTGTTGCATAACCTGCATGATGTTGTTGTGCTGGGATTTCCATGGTTACAGGAACATAATTCAGTGCTGGATTGGAAAACTATGTCGGTGACTAGTTGGGGGTGTCGAGGAGTACATAGTGACGTTCCTTTGATGTCAATTTCCTCTTCCCCCTCTTCTGAGGTCCCTGAGTTTTTGTCAGATTTCCAGGATGTATTTGATGAGCCCAAGTCCAGTTCCCTTCCACCACATAGGGACTGTGATTGTGCTATTAACTTGATTCCTGGTTGTAAGTTCCCTAAAGGCCGACTTTTCAATCTGTCTGTGCCAGAGCATACCGCCATGCGGAGATATGTTAAGGAATCTTTGGAGAAAGGGCATATTCGGCCCTCTTCGTCACCATTGGGAGCGGGTTTCTTTTTTGTTGCTAAGAAGGATGGCTCCTTGAGACCCTGTATTGATTATCGTCTTCTTAATAAGATCACGGTTAAATTCCAATACCCCTTGCCTCTGCTTACTGATTTGTTTGCTCAGATTAAGGGGGCTAGTTGGTTTACTAAGATTGACCTCCGAGGGGCATATAATCTTGTTCGTATTAAACAGGGTGACGAATGGAAAACTGCCCGAAGGCCATTTTGAATACCTTGTGATGCCATTTGGGCTCTCTAATGCTCCATCTGTGTTCCAGTCTTTCATGCATGATATTTTCTGCAATTATCTTGATAAATTCATGGTCGTATATTTGGATGATATTTTGATTTTTTCCAATGATTGGGAGTCTCATGTGAAGAAGGTCACGATGGTGTTCCAGATCCTTCGTGATAATGCTTTATTTGTGAAGGGGTCTAAGTGCCTATTCGGAGTTCAGAAGGTCTCTTTTTTGGGTTTTATTTTTTCTCCCTCGTCTATAGAAATGGATCCTGTTAAGGTCCAAGCTATTCATGACTGGATCCAACCCACACCTGTGAAGGGACTTCAAAAATTTTGGGGCTTTTCTAATTTCTATCGCCGTTTCATTGCCAACTTTTCCAGTGTGGTTAAGCCTCTTACTGATTTGACGAAGAAAAGCGCTGATGTGACTAATTGGTCCTCTGAGGCTGTTGAAGCCTTTCAGGAGCTTAAACGCCGATTTACTTCTGCCCCTGTATTGCGTCAACCGGATGTTTCTCTTCCTTTTCAGGTTGAGGTCGACGCTTCTGAGATTGGGGCAGGGGCCGTTTTGTCTCAGAGGGAGTCTGATGGTTCTTTGATGAAACCGTGTGCTTTTTTTTCCAGAAAGTTTTCGCCTGCGGAACGCAATTATGATGTCGGCAATCGGGAGTTGTTGGCTATGAAGTAGGCGTTTGAGGAGTGGTGACATTGGCATGATGGAGCTAAGCACCGCGTTGTGGTCCTGACCGATCATAAGAATCTGATTTACCTCGAGTCGGCCAAGCGGCTGAATCCTAGACAGGCTCGATGGTCCCTGTTTTTCTCCTGTTTTGATTTTGTGGTCTCGTATCTTCCGGGATCTAAGAATGTTAAGGCTGATGCCCTCTCTAGGAGTTTTTCGCCTGATTCTCCTGGAGCCGGTTGGCATTCTTAAGGAGGGGGTGATTCTTTCTGCTATCTCCCCTGATTTGCGGCGGGTGCTTCAGGAATTTCAGGCTGATAGGCCTGACCGCTGTCCAGTGGGGAAGCTGTTTGTTCCTGATAGATGGACAAGTAAGGTAATTTCTGAGGTTTATTGTTCACTGTTGGCTGGTCATCCTGGGATTTTTGGTACCAGAGATTTGGTTGCTAGGTCCTTTTGGTGGCCTTCCTTGTCTCGCGATGTGCGTGCTTTTGTGCAGTCCTGTGGGACTTGCGCCCGGGCCAAGCCTTGCTGTTCCCGCGCTAGTGTGTTGCTTTTGCCTTTGCCGGTCCCTTAGAGGCCCTGGACGCATATTTCCATGGATTTTATTTCGGATCTTCCTGTTTCCCAGAAGATGTCTGTTATCTGGGTGGTTTGTGACCGATTCTCTAAAATTGGTCCATCTGGTACCTTTGCCCAAGTTGCCTTCCTCCTCAGATTTGGTTCCATTGTTTTTTCAGCATGTGGTTCGTTTGCATGGCATTCCGGAGAATATTGTGTCTGACAGAGGTTCTCAGTTTGTTTCTAGGTTTTGGCGGGCCTTTTGTGCTAGGATGGGCATTGATTTGTCTTTTTCTTCGGCTTTTCATCCTTAGACTAATGGCCAAACTGAGCGAACTAATCAGACCTTGGAAACCTATTTGAGATGCTTTGTGCCTGCTGATCAGGATGATTGGGTGGCTTTCTTGCCGTTGGCCGAGTTTGCCCTTAATAATAGGGCTAGTTCGGCTACTTTGGTCTCACCTTTCTTTTGTAATTTTGGTTTTCATCCTCGTTTTTCTTTGGGGCAGGTTGAGCCTTCTGATTGTCCTGGTGTGGATTCTGTGGTTGACAGGCTGCAGCAGATTTGGACTCATTTGGTGGACAATTTGACGTTGTCTCAGGAAAAGGCTCAACGTTTTGCTAACCGCCGTCGGTGTGTTGGTCCCCGACTTTGTGTGGGGGATTTGGTTTGGTTGTTTTCTCGTCATGTTCCTATGAAGGTTTCTTCTCCTAAGTTTAAGCCTTGGTTTATTGGTCCTTATAAGATTTCTGAAATTATCAATCCGGTGTCTTTTCGTCTGGCTCTTCCAGCCTCTTTTGCCATTCATAATGTTTTCCATAGATCTTTGTTACGGAGATATGTGGTGCCCGTTGTTCCCTCGGTTGATCCTCCTGCCTCGGTGTTGGTTGAGGGAGAGTTGGAATATGAGGTTGAGAAAATTTTGAATTCTCCTTTTTCAAGACGGAGGCTTCAGTATCTTGTCAAGTGGAAGGGTTATGGCCAGGAGGATAATTCTTGGGTTGTTGCCTCCGATGTCCATGCCGCCGATTTGGTTTGTGCTTTTCACTTGGCTCGTCCTGATCGGCCTGGGGGCTCTGGTGAGGGTTCGGTGACCCCTCCTCAAGGGGGGGGTACTGTTGTGAATTCCGCTCTTGGGCTCCCTCCGGTGGTTGTAAGTTGCACTTTTGTGAGTTCTGCTCTTGGGCTCCCTCCGGTGGTTTTAAGTGGAATGGCTGCTCCTTGGATTTAGCAGTCAGCAGCTGCTTCCACTAATTGTCTATTCTGCTCGGCTATTTAGCCTAGCTCTCCCCTTCAGCTTGTCCCACTTGTCAATGGTTCCTGGTTGGATTCACATCTCTCTTGGTTTTCCCTGATATCCTGACCTGTTCAGCAAAGATAAGTCCTTGCTTGCTCTTTTCTGTCCACATGTTGTGGACTTCATTGTTCGGTACATTCTATGTTTTTGTCCAGCTTGTCAGTATGGATTAATTCAGTTAAGCTGGAAGCTCTGGGAAGCAGATTTACCCTCCACACCTTTAGTCAGGTGTGGAGATTTTTGTAAACTCTGTGTGGATTTTTTGTAGTTTTTATACTGACCGCACAGTATCCTGTTCTGTCCTATCTATATCATTCAGGAGAACAAAGGAGCTTTCAGATAACAAAATTTAAAAGATACAAAATTTTATTAAGATACTGAAAAAACACATACAAACACACATATAAAATAAGGATACTAAAGACCATCCCTTTAACCCACCCTGTCCTAGGAATAGTATAACATAGTAGTAGTGCAGAGGAATTACCATGTCCCTAAGTGGCCAATGGATCAATTAAGCTGTACACCTCACAGCACTGCATCTAAGGTATGGGATAAAGACCTGGGTACAGCTTGTAAATAGTACTATCCTGTTAGCGATCTAAAGTCCAGGACACACTATAGGAGACCTGCCAAACTGCCGATACCGTAAGTGCCCATAGCGTGAAGAGCGCAGTAAGGGTAGTCTCCTAATGTTCCTCTTACTCAGGTAAGGAGATGGATAAAGTTGGGCGACACCCTACAGCGGAGGGGAGAAAGAGATCTTAATAGGGGTCTTAACGAATCTCTCAATTTTGCCCCGTTCTTGTAGTCTCTATTAAGATCTCTTTCTCCCCTCCGCTGTAGGGTGTCTGCTTCATCTTTTTATTCATTTTAATGTATTCTGTCTAATTATGTGTTTTTTTGTTGTTCATCATAGTTCTCTATATGGTGCCCTTGGTATCCTCTGAACATTTGGACCTCACACCGGCATGCTGAAGTATCAGACAGATTCAACACGCGCTCTCTGTATTATCGATCGTTGTGCCTATGTATATTCATTGTTATATGCGAGCAATTTTTGCTATTATACTGTTATTGTATTGGCACATACATCTTATGGTACCTTTTTGCCGTGGTATGGCCCTGGTCTGCAGTGCGCGTGCGGCCGTTTGCTCCCGGCTCCGCCCCTCCTTGGTCCGGCTGCTTGGCGTCCCTGGCCGGTGACTGGGTGTCATGGAAACACCATGCTCCCATTCATGTGGCTTTGGAGCCTGGCCGGGCGGGGTGGTTGCGGCGTCGGGGTCCATGGACGCATGCGCCGTTCACAGGCAGTCCCCGCAGACTTCCGGGTCACATGTCATAGTGTGTCCTGGACTTTAGATCGCTAACAGGATAGTACTATTTACAAGCTGTACCCAGGTCTTTATCCTGGACCTTAGACGCAGTGCTGTGAGGTGTACAGCTTAATTGATCCATTGGCCACTTAGGGACATGGTAATTCCTCTGCACTACTACTATGTTATACTATTCCTAGGACAGGGTGGGTTAAAGGGATGGTCTTTAGTGTCCTTATTTTATATGTGTGTTTGTATGTGTTTTTTTCAGTATCTTAATAAAATTTTGTATCTTTTAAATTTTGTAATCTGAAAGCTCCTTTGTTCTCCTGAATGATATCATTGCCATTCGGAGCAGGATTTGGTAGTGTCCAGGACATGGTTTTTGGACACTCTGCAGCATGAGTCTGGGTTTATATATTGATCTGTCCTATCTATCTAGCTAGTATGGCCTCCTATGCTAAAATCTGATTTCATTTCTGCGTATGTTATTTCCCTCTCCTCTCACCGTCAATATTTGTGGGGGGCTATCTTTCCTTTGGGGATTTTCTCTGAGGCAAGATAGGTTTCCTGTTTCTGTCTTTAGGGGAAGTTAGATCTTAGGCTGTGCCGGGGGGTCTAAGGAGTGTCAGGTACCCCCCACGGCTATTTCTAGTTGCGCTGCTAGGTTCAGGGTTTGCGGTCAGTACAGATACCACCTCCTTCAGAGCTCGTCCCATGTTGCTCCTAAACCACCAGTTCATAACAGATACCGCCGCAAGGTAGTGCAGGCGCGATTCCGTAACAATCTGACCATTCGCTAGGTACCTCCAAGATTTCCCAGTTCTGACAGGTCCTCCCTGGAGCTCTCCCAGGCTGCGTTCTCCCTAACTTCCTGTCCAACCCCTAGTTTTACCAATGTGAGGAGTGGCCCAATAAATAAAGCCTTTTGCTCCCCCTAGTGGCCGGAGTGTGAAGTGTAATGTGTGCTGGTGATACCTGGTCAGGAGAACTCCTTTAGTGCCATCAGACGTACCATCACTCCCCTTAGTGGCAGAATGACGTTACTGCAATGACCAGATCTCTGGGGCGCTGCACTCCCCTCCCCCCCCCCCCCATCCAGTTAAATCCAGTACTCCCGGACTGGGAAAAGAAGAATAACAATACATGTTAATAGAAAACACACAAAAAATTCTTATACAGTGGGGCAAAAAAGTATTTAGTCAGTCAGCAATAGTGCAAGTTCCACCACTTAAAAAGATGAGAGGCGTCTGTAATTTACATCATAGGTAGACCTCAACTATGGGAGACAAACTGAGAAAAAAAAATCCAGAAAATCACATTGTCTGTTTTTTTTAGCAATTTATTTGCATATTATGGTGGAAAATAAGTATTTGGTCAGAAACAAACAATCAAGATTTCTGGCTCTCACAGACCTGTAACTTCTTCTTTAAGAGTCTCATCTTTCCTCCACTCATTACCTGTAGTAATGGCACCTGTTTAAACTTGTTATCAGTATAAAAAGACACCTGTGCACACCCTCAAACAGTCTGACTCCAAACTCCACTATGGTGAAGACCAAAGAGCTGTCAAAGGACACCAGAAACAAAATTGTAGCCCTGCACCAGGCTGGGAAGACTGAATCTGCAATAGCCAACCAGCTTGGAGTGAAGAAATCAACAGTGGGAGCAATAATTAGAAAATGGAAGACATACAAGACCACTGATAATCTCCCTCGATCTGGGGCTCCACGCAAAATCCCACCCCGTGGGGTCAGAATGATCACAAGAACGGTGAGCAAAAATCCCAGAACCACGCAGGGGGACCTAGTGAATGAACTGCAGAGAGCTGGGACCAATGTAACAAGGCCTACCATAAGTAACACACTATGCCACCATGGACTCAGATCCTGCAGTGCCAGACGTGTCCCACTGCTTAAGCCAGTACATGTCCGGGCCCGTCTGAAGTTTGCTAGAGAGCATTTGGATGATCCAGAGGAGTTTTGGGAGAATGTCCTATGGTCTGATGAAACCAAACTGGAACTGTTTGGTAGAAACACAACTTGTCGTGTTTGGAGGAAAAAGAATACTGAGTTGCATCCATCAAACACCATACCTACTGTAAAGCATGGTGGTGGAAACATCATGCTTTGGGGCTGTTTCTCTGCAAAGGGGCCAGGACGACTGATCCAGGTACATGAAAGAATGAATGGGGCCATGTATCGTGAGATTTTGAGTGCAAACCTTCTTCCATCAGCAAGGGCATTGAAGATGAAACGTGGCTGGGTCTTTCAACATGACAATGATCCAAAGCACACCGCCAGGGCAACGAAGGAGTGGCTTCGTAAGAAGCATTTCAAGGTCCTGGAGTGGCCTAGCCAGTCTCCAGATCTCAACCCTATAGAAAACTTTTGGAGGGAGTTGAAAGTCCGTGTTGCCAAGCGAAAAGCCAAAAACATCACTGCTCTAGAGGAGATCTGCATGGAGGAATGGGCCAACATACCAACAACAGTGTGTGGCAACCTTGTGAAGACTTACAGAAAACGATTGACCTCTGTCATTGCCAACAAAGGATATATTACAAAGTATTGAGATTAAATTTTGTTTCTGACCAAATACTTATTTTCCACCATAATATGCAAATAAATTGTTAAAAAAACAGACAATGTGATTTTCTGGATTTTTTTTTCTCAGTTTGTCTCCCATAGTTCAGGTCTACCTATGATGTAAATTACAGACGCCTCTCATCTTTTTAAGTGGTGGAACATGCACTATTGCTGACTGACTAAATACTTTTTTGTCCCACTGTATATACTATGAACAAATAAATATAACAGTGCTTTTTGTTATGGAAGGTAAAGATGCTTGAACTTTGCAAAAGATTGGTCATGCACAGTCCATGACTCCCAGTTCAGTAGGTGCAACCATAGAACAGCAGGGACCCCGGGTAAACAAAGGGGCCCCTGTTAAAGTTTTGGAGTGATTCACTGTCCATCACACCATTGTCCATATTTAACCTATAACACAGATATTTACAGAAGCATTTTCAACCAAATAGCAACTATCGTTAATATCGCCAAGGTGTATAGCGAAGTGGAGTCTGATTCTTGGTGCTACGCGTGGACCTCCGCAGCGCAGGGGTTGCTACTGGCCTGACAGGACCCGCTACGCTTGCTATCGCTAGTGTAGTGCACTGTCTTCTAGCTACACTTCTAGTGAGTCTGGGCAGCACTGGCATACTGGAGTCCTCAGTGCTGCCACTATTAGTGGTGGGCATGGCAGATTCACCGATGACAGAGGGAGGACCCGCTGGTTCGACCGTTGGCATCGCATCTTCTGATGCGGTCAGCTGCGCTTGCGGGTCCAGATGCCCTGGCACCACATTTAGTTCTGGCGGTCTCGGTTGACAGAATGTTAAGACAGGTGCCTGTTATGAACTGGTGGTTTAGGAGCAACCTGGGACGAGCTCTGAAGGAGGTGGTACCTGTACTGACAGCAGTCCCTAAGCTCAACACAACACTAGAAGTAGCCGTGGGATGCTCCTGTCACTCCCTAGGCACCTCGTCACAGCCTGAGAACTAACTACCCCTAAAGATAGAAACAGGAAAGCTATCTTGCCTCAGAGAAAATCCCCAAAGGATAGATAACCCCCCACAAATAATGACTGTGAGTGGAGAGGGAAAAGACATACACAGAATGAAACCAGGATGTAGCACAGGAGGCCAGTCTAGCTAGATAGATAGGACAGGATAGAATACTGTGTGGTCAGTATAAAAAACTACAAAAATCCACACAGAGTTTACAAAAGTCTCCACACCTGACTAAAGGTTTGGAGGGTAAATCTGCTTCCCAGAGCTTCCAGCTTAACTGAATTAATCCATACTGACAAGCTGGACAAAACATAGAATGCACAGAACGAATAAATCCACAACATGTGGACAGAAAAGAGCAAAGCAAGGACTTAACTTTGCAGAACTGGTCAGGATATCAGGGAAATCCAAGAGAGATGTGAATCCAACCAGGAACCATTGACAAGTGGCACTGGCTGAAGAGAAGAGCCAGGCATAAATAGCCGAGCAGAAAGACAATCAGTGGAAGCAGCTGCAGACTGCTAAATCCAAGGAGCAGCCATACCACTTAAAACAACCGGAGGGAGCCCAAGAGCAGAACTCACAAAAGTGCCACTTACAACCACCGGAGGGAGCCTGTTGTGAATTCTGTGGCAGAGCTCCCTCCTGTGGTCACAAGTGGTACTTCGGCTGGTTCTCTCTGTGAGCTTCCGTTGGTGGAGGAAAGTGGTACTGCGGCTTCTGAGTTTCCTTCCTCAGGTGATGTGGTGAAGTCGTTAGGTGCTTCTCTATTTAACTCCACCTAGTGCTTTGATCCTGGCTTCCAGTCAATGTTCTAGTATTGGACCTGTTTCCTCCTGGATCGTTCCTGTGGCCTGCTGCTCTGCATAGCTAAGTTCCTCTTTGCTATTTGTTTGCTGTTTTTTTCTGTCCAGCTTGTCAATTTGTTTTTTTCTGCTTGCTGGAAGCTCTGGGACGCAGAGGGTGTACCTCCGTGCCGTTAGTTCGGTACGGAGGGTCTTTTTGCCCCCTTTGCGTGGTTTTTGTAGGGTTTTGTGTTGACCGCAAAGTTACCTTTCCTATCCTCGCTCTGTTCAGAAAGTTGGGCCTCACTTTGCTAAATCTATTTCATCTCTACGTTTGTCTTTTCATCTTAACTCACAGTCATTATATGTGGGGGCTGCCTTTTCCTTTGGGGTATTTCTCTGAGGCAAGGTAGGCTTATTTTCTATCTTCAGGCTAGCTAGTTTCTCAGGCCGTGCCGAGTTGCATAGGCAGCGTTAGGCGCTATCCACGGCTGCCTTTAGTGTGGTTGGAGAGGATTAGGGATTGCGGTCAACAGAGTTCCCACGTCTCAGAGCTCGTTCTTGTTTTTTGGTTATTGCCAGGTCACTGTATGTGCGCTGACCTCTATGTCCATTGTGGTACTGAATTACCTTTCATAACAGTACTGGAAGCCAAAGTACTAATGATTCTCAATAGAGGGAAAAAAGAAGTTCTGAGACCATTTTTTTTTCTTTGCACTGTGTTTTGCCTTTTTTTTCCCCTAGAGATTTGGGTGGTTCAGGACACAGGTGTAGCAATGGACATTAAAGGTCTGTCTTCATGTGTGGATCAGCTCACGGCAAGAGTGCAAAGTATTCAAGACTTTGTGGTTCAGAATTCTATGTTAGAACCGAGAATCCCTATTCCTGATTTGTTTTTTGGAGATAGAACTAAATTTCTGAGTTTCAAAAATAATTGTAAACTATTTCTGGCTTTGAAACCTCGCTCCTCTGGTGACCCAGTTCAACAAGTTAGGATCGTTATTTCTTTTTTGCGTGGCGATCCTCAGGACTGGGCATTTTCCCTTGCGCCAGGGGATCCTGCATTAAGTAATATCGATGCATTTTTCCTGGCGCTCGGATTGCTGTACGATGAGGCCTAATTCTGTGGATCAGGCAGAGAAGAATTTGCTGGCTCTGTGTCAGGGTCAGGATGAAATAGAGGTATATTGTCAGAAATTTAGAAAGTGGTCCGTACTCACTCAGTGGAATGAAGGTGCGCTCGCAGCTATTTTCAGAAAAGGTCTCTCTGAAGCCCTTAAAGATGTCATGGTGGGATTTCCTATGCCTGCTGGTCTGAATGAGTCTATGTCTTTGGCCATTCAGATCGGTCGACGCTTGCGCGAGCGTAAATCTGTGCACCATTTGGCGGTATTACCTGAGCTTAAACCTGAGCCTATGCAGTGCGATAGGACTTTGACCAGAGTTGAACGGCAAGAACACAGACGTCTGAATGGGCTGTGTTTCTACTGTGGTGATTCCACTCATGCTATCTCTGATTGTCCTAAGCGCACTAAGCGGTTCGCTAGGTCTGCCACCATTGGTACGGTACAGTCAAAATTTCTTCTGTCCGTTACCTTGATCTGCTCTTTGTCATCATATTCTGTCATAGCATTTGTGGACTCAGGCGCTGTTCTGAATTTGATGGACTTGGAGTATGCTAGGCGTTGTGGGTTTTTCTTGGAGTCCTTGCAGTGTCCTATTCCATTGAGAGGAATTGATGCTACGCCTTTGGCCAAGAATAAGCCTCAGTACTGGACCCAGCTGACCATGTGCATGGCTCCTGCACATCAGGAGGTTATTCGCTTTCTGGTGTTGCATAATCTGCATGATGTGGTCGTGTTGGGGTTGCCATGGCTACAAGTCCATAATCCAGTTTTAGATTGGAAATCCATGTCTGTGTCCAGCTGGGGTTGTCAGGGGGTACATGGTGATGTCCCATTTCTGACTATTTCGTCATCCACCCCTTCTGAGGTTCCTGAGTTCTTGTCTGATTACCGGGATTTATTTGATGAGCCCAAGTCCGATACCCTACCTCCGCATAGGGATTGTGATTGTGCTATTGATTTGATTCCTGGTAGCAAATTCCCAAACGGTCGACTGTTTAATTTATCTGTGCCTGAGCACGCCGCTATGCGGAGTTATGTGAAGGAGTCTTTGGAGAAGGGGCATATTCGCCCGTCATCGTCGCCATTGGGAGCAGGGTTCTTTTTTGTAGCCAAGAAGGATGGTTCACTGAGACCTTGTATAGATTACCGCCTTCTAAATAAGATCACGGTTAAATTTCAGTACCCCTTGCCATTGTTATCTGATTTGTTTGCTCGGATTAAGGGGGCTAGTTGGTTCACCAAGATAGATCTTCGTGGTGCGTATAATCTTGTGCGTATTAAGCGAGGCGATGAGTGGAAAACTGCATTTAATACGCCCGAGGGCCATTTTGAGTATCTAGTAATGCCATTCGGACTTGCCAATGCTCCATCAGTGTTTCAGTCCTTTATGCATGACATCTTCTGAGAGTACCTGGATAAATTCCTGATTGTGTACTTAGATGACATTTTGATCTTCTCGGATGATTGGGAGTCTCATGTGAAGCAGGTCAGAACGGTGTTTCAGGTCCTGCGTGCTAATTCTTTGCTTGTGAAGGGATCAAAGTGTCTCTTTGGTGTTCAGAAGGTTTCATTTTTGGGGTTCATCTTTTCCCCTTCTACTATCGAGATGGATCCTGTTAAGGTCCAAGCCATCCATAATTGGACTCAGCCGACATCTCTGAAAAGTCTGCAAAAGTTCCTTGGCTTTGCTAATTTTTATCGTCGCTTCATCTGCAATTTTTCTAGTATTGCTAAACCATTGACCGATTTGACCAAGAAAGGTGCTGATTTGGTAAATTGGTCTTCTGCTGCGGTGGAAGCTTTTCAAGAGTTGAAGCGTCGTTTCTCTTCTGCCCCTGTGTTGTGTCAACCAGATGTTTCGCTTCCGTTCCAGGTCGAGGTTGATGCTTCTGAGATTGGAGCAGGGGCTGTTTTGTCGCAGAGAAGTTCTGATTGCTCGGTGATGAAACCATGCGCCTTCTTTTCCAGGAAGTTTTCGCCTGCTGAGCGTAATTATGATGTGGGCAATCGAGAGTTGCTGGCCATGAAGTGGGCATTCGAGGAGTGGCGTCATTGGCTTGAAGGAGCTAAGCATCGCGTGGTGGTCTTGACTGATCATAAGAGCTTGACTTATCTCGAGTCCGCCAAGAGGTTGAATCCTAGACAAGCTCGTTGGTCGTTGTTTTTTGCCCGTTTTGACTTTGTGATTTCATACCTTCCGGGCTCTAAAAATGTGAAGGCGGATGCTCTGTCTAGGAGTTTTGTGCCCGACTCTCCGGGTGTATCTGAGCCGGCGGGTATCCTCAAAGAGGGAGTAATTGTGTCTGCCATCTCCCCTGATTTGCGGCGGGTGCTGCAAAAATTTCAGGCTAATAAACCTGATCGTTGCCCAGCGAAGAAACTGTTTGTCCCTGATAGGTGGACGAATAAAGTTATCTCTGAGGTTCATTGTTCGGTGTTGGCTGGTCATCCTGGAATCTTTGGTACAAGAGAGTTGGTGGCTAGATCCTTTTGGTGGCCATCTCTGTCGCGGGATGTGCGTACTTTTGTGCGGTCCTGTGGGATTTGTGCTCGGGCTAAGCCCTGCTGTTCTCATGCCAGTGGGTTGCTTTTGCCATTGCCGGTCCCGAAGAGGCCTTGGACACATATCTCTATGGATTTTATTTCAGATCTTCCCGTCTCTCAAAAGATGTCAGTCATTTGGGTGGTCTGTGATCGCTTCTCTAAGATGGTCCATTTGGTACCCTTGTCTAAATTGCCTTCCTCCTCTGATTTGGTGCCATTGTTTTTCCAGCATGTGGTTCGTTTGCATGGCATTCCGGAGAATATCGTTTCTGACAGAGGTTCCCAGTTTGTTTCGAGGTTTTGGCGAGCCTTTTGTGGTAGGATGGGCATTGACTTGTCTTTTTCCACGGCTTTCCATCCTCAGACTAATGGCCAGACCGAACGAACCAATCAGACCTTGGAAACATATCTGAGATGCTTTGTTTCTGCTGATCAGGATGACTGGGTGTCCTTTTTGCCTTTGGCTGAGTTCGCCCTTAATAATCGGGCCAGCTCGGCTACCTTGGTTTCAACGTTTTTCTGCAACTCTGGGTTCCATCCTCGTTTCTCTTCAGGGCAGGTTGAGTCTTCGGACTGTCCTGGTGTGGATTCTGTGGTGGACAGGTTGCAGCAGATTTGGACTCATGTGGTGGAGAATTTGACTTTGTCCCAGGAGAAGGCTCAACATTTCGCTAATCGCAGACGCTGTGTGGGTCCCCGACTTCGGGTTGGGGACTTGGTTTGGTTATCTTCTCGTCATATTCCTATGAAGGTTTCCTCTCCTAAGTTTAATCCTCGTTTTATTGGTCCGTATAGGATTTCTGAGGTTCTTAATCCTGTGTCTTTTCGTCTGACCCTTCCAGATTCATTTTCCATACATAACGTATTCCATAGGTCATTGTTGCGGAGATACGTGGCACCTATGGTTCCATCTGTTGATCCTCCTGCCCCGGTTTTGGTGGAGGGGGAGTTGGAGTATATTGTGGAGAAGATTTTGGATTCTCGTGTTTCAAGGCGGAAACTCCAGTATCTGGTTAAGTGGAAGGGTTATGCTCAGGAAGATAATTCCTGGGTCTTTGCCTCTGATGTCCATGCTCCCGATCTTGTTCGTGCCTTTCATATGGCTCATCCTGGTCGTCCTGGGAGCTCTGGTGAGGGTTCGGTGACCCCTCCTCAAGGGGGGGTGCTGTTGTGAATTCTGTGGCAGAGCTCCCTCCTGTGGTCACAAGTGGTACTTCGGCTGGTTCTCTCTGTGAGCTTCCGTTGGTGGAGGAAAGTGGTACTGCGGCTTCTGAGTTTCCTTCCTCAGGTGATGTGGTGAAGTCGTTAGGTGCTTCTCTATTTAACTCCACCTAGTGCTTTGATCCTGGCTTCCAGTCAATGTTCTAGTATTGGACCTGTTTCCTCCTGGATCGTTCCTGTGGCCTGCTGCATAGCTAAGTTCCTCTTTGCTATTTGTTTGCTGTTTTTTCTGTCCAGCTTGTCTATTTATTTTTTTCTGCTTGCTGGAAGCTCTGGGACGCAGAGGGTGTACCTCCGTGCCGTTAGTTCGGTACGGAGGGTCTTTTTGCCCCCTTTGCATGGTTTTTGTAGGGTTTTGTGTTGACCGCAAAGTTACCTTTCCTATCCTCGCTCTGTTCAGAAAGTTAGGCCTCACTTTGCTAAATCTATTTCATCTCTACGTTTGTCTTTTCATCTTAACTCACAGTCATTATATGTGGGGGCTGCCTTTTCCTTTGGGGTATTTTTCTGAGGCAAGGTAGGCTTATTTTCTATCTTCAGGCTAGCTAGTTTCTCAGGCCGTGCCGAGTTGCATAGGCAGCGTTAGGCGCTATCCACGGCTGCCTTTAGTGTGGTTGGAGAGGATTAGGGATTGCGGTCAACAGAGTTCCCACGTCTCAGAGCTCGTTCTTGTTTTTTGGGTTATTGCCAGGTCACTGTATGTGCGCTGACCTCTATGTCCATTGTGGTACTGAATTACCTTTCATAACAGGAGCCCAAGAGCGGAATTCACAACAGGTACCACAATGGCCTGATTTATTTGAGTCCAGGACTAGGGAAAATCACCAAGAACAGTGTGTATCATCTTCTCTTCTTCCACGGGCGGAGAAGTCCTGGGATCTATTTCCCCATCTTTCAGCTTATCAGGGCATATTTTCAGGTGGTCTCTGGATATGGCCGTTGAGGTCTCCCCTCCGTCTTTACTGATGAGACAGACCTTTGTATTGTCGAAATCAGAGGAGAGAATGGTATACGGTTCCGCTTCCCATTGGTCATCAAGCTTGTGTAGTCTCCTCTTTCGTTTGAGTACCTGCTCACCAGGTGCCAATGGAGCCGCGGGAGCATGCTGGTTGTAGTCCCTCTCTTGCTTCTGTCTGGCTTGAGCGAGACTCCTTTCTACACATTCCTGTACTTTGCGGTACCTCTGCTGCCTCTCAGTATCCCAATCCGCATCTGGCGATATATCTTCGGGGGTCAGGACCCCCATGTCCAGATCGACGGGTAACTTGCTAGACCTTCCTCGCATCAGGTACGCTGGGGTACAGTTGGTGGAATTCACCGGGATGTGGTTGTACATATCTACCAAGTCTGGTAACTTTGTAGGCCACAAGTTCCGCTCCTCTACAGGTAAGGTTTTCAGTAAGTCGATCACCACTTGGTTCATCTTCTCACACATCCCGTTGGTCTGTGGATGGTACGGCGTGGTTCTGATCTTCTTACACCCGTACAAATTGCAGAGCTCCTGGAACACCTCCGCTTCAAATGCTGGCCCCTGATCGGTCAACTCCTTCTCTGGGTACCCATGGGGTCAACAGAAGTACTGCTGGAAGGTTTTGGCAGTCGTCCTAGCCGTCAGATCTTTGACTGGTATGACTACCAGGAATCTGGAATAGTGGTCCACAATGGTGAGAGCATAGATATACCCTGACCGGCTAGGTGTTAGCTTTACGTGATCCAGCGTGACCAACTCGAGTGGCCGTTTGGTGATGATTAGCTGTCACGATCTTTCCGGCGTAGGCTACAGGGGCCACACTTTCAACACCACTTCTCGATGGCTTTCTTCATGCCGATCCAGTAGAACCTCCCACGGAGTAGCCTCTCCAGCTTTTTCCATCCGAAGTGTCCTGCCCCATCGTGGTACGCTCCCAGGACTATTGGCACATCTTGTCTGGGGACCACAATTTGCCACACCAATTCGTGAGTGTGGGGGTCGATGCTCCTTCGGCACAGCTTGCCATCGTGAATGAATAATTTGCCCCTCTCCTTCCACAACTGTAATGCCTCCAGTGGATCATCCGGGCCGGGATGCAAACCTGTCTGCGTCAGGAGCTCTTTCACCCGACGGACCGCAGGGTCACCATCCTGGTTCTCTGTCCATCCGTGGTGGGGCAGGGGATTCAACGGGGCGCCCTGTTTGCTTCTGCGCCTGTTCTCCACCTGATGGGAACACTGAGTCGCCTTGGGACGATGGAAAGTGGGCAGCTCCACTTCTTCAAATGCTTCTGGATCTTCCTCCGTTTCGGGTAGGTGAGGCATTCCGGACAATGCATCGGCATTCGCATTCTTGTGCCCCGCCCGGTACTTGATGGTGAAGTCATAATTGGACAACCGGGCCATCAACCGCTGCTCCAAGGCGCCGAGTTTCGCCGTGTCCAAGTGCGTAAGTGAATTATTATCCATGAAGACGGTGAATTTGGCTGAGGCTAGATAGTGCTTGAACCTTTCCGTGATGGCCCAAATGACGGCGAGGAACTCCAGCTTCAAGGAGCTGTAGTTGTCCAGGTTCCTTTCAGTGGGGCGAAGCTTCCTGCTGGCGTAAGCGATTACTTGTTCCTTGCCCTTCTGAACCTGGGACAGCACAGCTCCCAGCCCCACGTTGCTGGCGTCCGTATACAATACAAACAGTTGGTCGTATTCAGGGTAGGCTAGTACTTCTTCTCCCATCAGTGCCGATTTTAAGCAAGTGAACAATCCTTCCAGTCCGTCATTCCAATCCAACGGGGTATTCTTACCCTTGGGTTTCTTGGGCTGGCCCACCAACAGGTCTTGCAACGGCGCGGCCTTCTTGGTGAAGTCCTTGATAAACCTCCGGTAGTAGCCCACCAACTTCATGAAGGTTACTGGGCTGCGGCCAGTCCTTGATCACCGTGACCTTGTCGGGGTCTGGGGCCACTCCTTCGGCACTCACCACATGGCCCAGGTACTGTACTTTGGGTTTGAGCAGATGGCATTTGGACGGTTTCACCTTTAAGCCAAAGTTGGACAGCGCTTCAAATACCTCAGCCAGGTGCTTCAAATGGTCTTCGTAGGTCTTAGAGAAGACAATGACATCGTCCAGATACAGCAGCACTGTCTCAAAGTTCTTGTGTCCCAAACAGCACTCCATCATCCTCTGGAACGTCCCCGGGGCATTACACAATCCGAAGGGGATGTAGTTGAACTCGCAGAGACCCATCGGCATCGTGAAAGCTGTCTTTTCCTTGTCCGCCTCTGCCACGGGAACCTGCCAGTACCCACTGGTGAGATCTAAGGTAGAGAAGTAATTAGCAGACTTTAACGCAGCCAAGGACTCCTCTATCCTAGGCAAGGGGTATGCATCCTTATGTGTAATGTGATTTAATTGCCTATAATCCACACACATCCTCATGGTGCCATCTTTCTTCCTAACGAGGACTAACGGAGCTGCCCAGGGGCTACAGCTGTCTCTCACTACCCCAGCCTCCTTCATCTCCCGCAACATGTCCTTGGCACACTGATAATGAGCTGGGGGTACAGGACCGTATCTTTCTTTTACGGGTGGGTGATCTCTGTGGGGATGTGATGTTGAATCCCTTTTACCTGCCGAAATCAAGGGGGTGTTTTCTGAATACCCGCTCATACTCGTGAACCACCTTGTAGGCCCCCTGTATCTGGTGAGATGGAGTAGCATCAGTGCCCACATGTAATTCTTGACACCATTCTTTTGATTGCTCTGCAGAGCCGTTGTCCTCCGCCGACTTGGACGGAGCCAAGGGCCCGGGTGCCTGTATCACACTATTATTAACAGTAAACAGCTTGGCAAGTGTGACATATTTGGTTAGGTGGACTTCCGCCTCCCCGCAATTAAGAACACATACCGGCACCCTCCCCTTGCGGACGTCAACCACCCCTCTGGCCGTCAGGAGGGCAGGCCTATTCTCCGAATACACAGGTTCTACCAGGGCCTGATAGTCTTTACCCCCGAGGCCTATGGCAGCCCGACACCATATTAACATTTCACTCCTGGGGGGTATTGCAATGGGATTCGAATCACTCACTGTGACCTGGCCAATTTCACCACCAGTCAGCTCCACTTGCTGTCTCCGCATTAGGGCTCTGATTTCTTTCTGCAAGGCACGTTGTTCACTGTAACCAGCTGTCTCTGCTACTTGCTGCAACAAGACAATAACTTCTGCAAGACAATTTTCTATAACATTAGTACCGATGGTCATCATGGGGTTACGTTCACGTCGATCAATATCAACAATGACAATTCCTTGGGCCTCCAATTCTACCCGCCCCACCTTAATAGTGACCTCTTTATACCCCACTTGCGGCAGTGGCTGACCATTGCTAGCTATTATAGTAAAATCATAATCGGGGGCACGGGTAATGTCGGTGTCCTCCCAATAACGTCTGTAAAGAATGTAGGGCATAGTTGTCACCTGGGAACCAGTGTCCAGCAAAGCGTTCATGGGGATACCGTCGATCACGTTGGGGAGAACTGGACGCCCCCGATGTATTTGGCTCTCCAATTTTGCGGGCCTGGGCGTTCTACTCCTGGGGGATGGCCCTTGGCCCCAGGGGTTGCTCGTTTAACTGACAGTACCTTGCAAGATGGCCCACCTGGTGGCAGCAGCGGCAGATAGGTCGTCCATCCCGATGAAAACGATCGTCGTCTCTGCCTCTGGTCGATGGAACTCTCCTTGATCGCTGCCAGGGGACATCTTCTGGTCTGGAAGCCAGCTGGATCTTCTCCTTGGGGGCCTCCTGTAGGGACTGGACGGTCTGGGCTAGGGCGGCAACGCTCCTGGTCAGTTCCTGTGCCTGGAGGCGCAGTCCTGCAGGGGAGTCATCTTCCAGGATCTGGGCATCAGCCTCGGCAGAGACGGGTGCGTCCGGCTCCACCTCCTGGTGGTATGTGAGGGCTTGACACCTGGGAAGTGTGGCACAGATGGGCTGTCGCTCTTGAATAGCTTTATCTTTGAATTGCGCAAAAGTCAGGTCTGGATTCTGCATGGACAGGAAGTGTAGCTGAGCCCTTTGGTTACTGCACAGGAGCAATTCGACGAACCACTCTTTCAGGAGTTTATCTTCATCTTGCATGCTGTAGGAGTCACTTTGCTTGATGGCCCACAGCGCCTCCTGCAGATTAAGGGCATAGTCCCGTAAGCTATCCTGCGGCCGCTGATTGCACCCATAGAATGTCAATTTAATTTCCGTAGCGATGCGGGTGTCAAAGGTGGTTTTAAGCTTGGCAAATACTTGTTGCGCAGTTTTCTTGTCTGCAGCGGGCCAGGACTTCACTTCCCTCAATGCTGCTCCAAAGAGTTGGCCGATTATCATATGAACTTTCTGAGGCTCCGTCAAGGGATAAAACTCGAGCAGGCTACAAATCCCTTCTTTAAAGTCAGTTAACGTATGAGCTACTCCGAACTATCGCGGGAGCCAGGCGGCCCCTGGTAGGTACGGCATAGAGAAGGGCATTATGGCTGTTGTAGCGGCGGCAGTATCCGGCTGGTTGATGGGAGCGGCAAGCCCCGCGTCATCTAGTGGTGGTACCAGGTTTGTGGCTGCGCCTGCTGTGGAATCTGGAAGTGCTCCCGAGTCTGCAACTGTGGCCGTCGCCTCCGCTCCTCCGGAATCCGTCATGACCGTTCCTCCCCCTTGCTAATCTGTCGGGGTCGGGGTTCTCCTTCCGGGATCGGCACCTCACCGCGTCTTCCGCTCCGCGTTCTTTTCCAGCCGGCTCCATCCACAAAGCTATGGCTCCTCCCCTCGCACTCCACACGGCGCAGCAATGGTGGATTTTTGGCGGCAAATAGCAATACACAGTCTTTGCAATAAGTCACAGTTCAATCACAGTTCCAAGGCACATATGACCTGATTCCTCAGGCTTAAGTAGATCCTGTTCGTGACGCCAAGTTGAAGCGCCCCCAGACACAGGGCCTCGGGGTACTCAGTCCGGGGTTGTCACGGTGGCTAGACCCGGTCCGTGATCCTGCTAAGGGGCGTCCAATAAAATGTGATGGTGCGTAGTGCGAGGTGCGAGGAATAACGAGGACACTGGGTTGCAGTCTCTTTACCTTTTACTGAAGGTTTCAGGATCCTCAATCCAGAGCACAGTCCACCGGGCTGTCTGAGACCGGCCGGTCCAAAGGCACATCCAGAGTTCCCTTTGCAGGGGGAAATCGTTGCCTACCACTAGCGCCTGTGTGTTGTAGTGCTTCCCTGCTGAGCATTCAGGATAGTCCTCACAACTTCTGTTCTCGTTCTATCTAGATCTTTCTCCGTCCCCCAGGTATGTATGGCTAGGACGCACCTGGAGTTATTCTGGAACCCTAGTGTCGCCACTCTCCCACGATTGCCTCCTATGTCCTTCTTAGGTGATGTATGGTAGACAGCCAACCTGTAATTAACTGTACTGCTGCTGTTTGAAGTAATGCGTGGAGACTGTTACTTCCTCGGTGCTCCGGCCACCGGCTATGCGCCTCAGTAGGATGTTGCTGTTCTTGGGGCATGACTCCTACTGGCTCTCCTATGTACTTGATTTTGTTTTCTCACTGTCCACAATATCCTTCGCTTCGTGTCCTTTCTTTAGATACCGCGGCAAGGTAGTGCAGGCGCGGTTCCGTAACAATCTGTCCTTTCGCTAAGTACCTGCCAGATTTCCCAGTTCTGACAGGTCCTCCCTGGAGCTCTCCCAGGCTGCGTTCTCCCTAACTTCCTGTCCAACCCCTAGTTTTACCAATGTGAGGAGTGGCCAAATAAATAAAGCCTTTTGCTCCCCCTAGTGGCCGGAGTGTGAAGTGTAATGTGTGCTGGTGATACCTGATCAGGAGAACTCCTTTAGTGCCATCAGAAGTACCATCACTCCCCTTAGTGGCAGAGCGACGTTACTGCAACGACCAGATCTCTGGGGCGCTGCATATGTATATTATATGTTCCATACCAGGGATACTGCGTCTCCCTAGATGTCACATACCGGAGATAAATCTTCTCCCAATCTTGGCTAGGTCCCCACAGATCGCCTCCCTGCATTCGATTTTTACCTACAAATTTGCACACTCTTATTTTGACCCCTTATGCTGAAGAACACCCTGTGTCCATCCAGTTCAGCCTATTTTAGTGTACCTATCCTGCAGTGTTGATCCAAAGGAAGGCAAAAAACCCCATGAGGTAGCAGCCAATTTTCCACATAGGGAAAAAATTCCTTCCCGACTCCAAATATGGCAGTCAGATTAAATCCCTGGATCAACAACTTTTCTGTAAAATCTAGTTATTTATAACATAATATTGTTACTCACAGAAAGGCATCCATATCTTACTTGTAAAACTAAAAAAATAATAATAAAACCCGTAATCCACTGGGTCCTGAGTCAAATACACGAAAAAAGGACTGCTGTATACCTGATATAGTCTCAGATAAATGGAGAACTAGTAAAGACAAAATAAACTACAGCAGTATAAGTAAACTTAAAAGGACTGCTGTATACATGATATAGTCTCAGGTAACTAGAGAACTAGTAAAGACAAAATAAACTACAGCAGTATAAATAAACTTAAAAGGACTGCTGAGGCAAGATACCCCACTCAGCAGTACAGGGTTAGGCTTCGTTTCCACTTGCGCCCCTCTCCATCAGAAGGTGATCCATGATGGATCTGACATGACATGGATCACAACACATCAGGTGTTTGTCTACATCCTGGCCCTGAGTTCAGCAAAAATAAGATTACTAGAGGGCATGTGGAATAGAGAGGAGATTAAGCCAAAACCCAGCCAACTAGTTAGTAAGCTGTAATCATACTTTAAAGGTCCCGTTACACTAAGCGACTCTCCAGCGATCCCGACAACGATCCGACCTGGCCAGGATCGCTGGAACATTGCGAAATGATCGTTGGGATCGCTGGTGAGATGTCAAAAACAACGACGTCCACAGTGACACAGCAACGATATGGGTCGCTGTAAAGACCCATACGCCGACCTGTTAGACGAGCCAGGCACCAGGAAATCGCTGTGGAGGTCGTTGCTTAGGCGTCAAACACACTGATGCATGTCGCCCTGCGGGAGAGGAACGATCAGAAAATGGTCCAGGCTGTTACATCACGATCAGCGATCTCACAGCGGGGGTCTGGTCGCTACTAGGTGTCAAACACAGCAAGATCGCTGCCGAGGTCGCTGTAGCATCACAAAACTGGTGACTTAGCAGCGATCTTGCTAACGATCTCGTTATGTGTGATGGGGGCTTTACTCCCAGTCTCTGCGCTTCCCTCATAAAAGAGATAAGATCCACAACACAGGTGTTTGTCTGCATCCTGGCCCTGAGTTCAGTAAAGATACGATTGCTAGAGGGCATGTGGAATTGAGAGGAGATTAAGCCAAAACCCAGCCAACTAGTTAGTAAACTGTAATCATACTTGTACTCCCAGTCTCTGCTCTTCCCTCACAAAAGAGAAAATATCCACAGTACAGGTGTTTGTCTGCATCCTGGCCCTGAGTTCAGTAAAAATAAGATTGCTAGAGGGCATGTGTAATAGAGAGGAGATTAAGCCAAAACCCAGCCAACTAGTTAGTAAACTGTAATCATACTTGTACTCCCAGTCTCTGTGCTTCCCTCATAAAAGAGAAAAGATCCACAACACATCAGGTGCTTGCCTGCATCCTGCCCTGAGTTTAGCTCCTGCCATTTAACCCTCCACAGGGAAAGTAGTGGGAGGAGAACCACATATCTAGCAGTACTGCAGGAGATCAATTGATTACAGGAGTGCAAATTAGGTTAAAATACAATAAACAGGATTATGATAACTGGAGCACACCAGATTCAGCACAATACTCCTGGTTGAAAATATACAAATGATCTAGAAGTGTATTCTTCTCTGTAGTAGCTGCTGTAATTAGCTGTTTGTAGCCTCTGGACTGCAGCATTTCAAATATGGGCTTCTTTCTATCTGACAATAGATCCTCATTGAAGTCACCACAAATAATTAGTGGACCATGTTCAATAATTTCTAACGAATTCAACAAGTTAGAGAGTTGTGGCAAAAACAGATTAGTGCTGTAATCTGGAGGCCTGTAAATTACTGAAATTAGAGATGGAATTGGTGCCTCAACTCTCAGAACCAGGAACTCCACGTCAGTCACGCTCTGCATATATTGCATTGGACTTGCTTGAATGTCATGTTTCACATAGATGGCTACTCCACCGCCATTCTTATTAGACAGATTAGAATAGGTTGAATATGAAACCTGCCTGTTTCTTTTAAACATTTGATAGTTTTGTAATTGTATGTCATTACTGACAAATTGGCCTTAAAGATGAGTTTCGGTGAAACATAAAATGTCTGCACGACACAATTCATGATGACTCCTCACATCTTCAATGTGGACTGACAGTCCTTCTACGTTGTGGTGAATAAATGTTAGAAAAGGGGAACTTGGCCATGGAAGACTATTGAGTAAAGGCATAGCATTATTGACTGTTGCTATTTTCATGTTTTCCAAAGATCTTGTGATTTGTGGATCAGCATAGATTTGATTTTCATTGAAGTCAAAAATGTGTAGTCCAGAAAGGGAAGTTGTTCTACTGAGAGCAACATATGCCATGCCTGGTTCAAAAATATGCTTTAATGAAACTACTGCAGAAGTTGTAGTCATGCCTTGCACCTTATGTACTGTGCAGGCAAAAGCAAGTTTAATAGGAAACTGGTGACGAAAAACTCCTTTTTTGCTCAGGGGCTCTTCTATTCTCTCTATATACACCAAGTTACCTGTTGGTGTACATGTCCTGTTGTGTTTCTTCTGTCCGGCATTTGGATTATCTAATTCAACACCAAGCTTCATTACAACTATTTTATCATCTTCTAATTGGGAAACAATAGCAGCAATTTTTCTAAATGAACCATTTACTAGTCCATCCTCCACATCTATGTTTCTAATCAGCATCACACGTGCACCCTCAGCAACTTGCAGCCTGTCTGGCAGATCCCCTTTTTGACTTGCAAAAGGTATTTTCTGCTTTTCCATCCGCTCTGATTTAAGATCTTTTTTATAGTCATGTGTAGAGTTGAGCGACCTTGACCTTTTTAGAGTCGAGCCGGGTTTCGCGAAACCCGACTATCTCAAAAGTCGGGTCGAGTGGAATCGGCCGATTATGACGTAAAGTTGGGATCGACCGAAACACGAAACCCAATGCAAGTCAATGGGGCAGCATAGTCGGCAGTGAGTGGGGGCCAGGAAAACACCTAGAGTGCCCATTTTAATGTCAAAACCATCCATTCTTCTTAATGAAGCTTGTCAAGCGTAATTTACCTTATAATAATTGGAAGGCATTTGAAATTGGGGGTCATTTGGCTAAAGTTGTGGTGGGTCGGGCTGGTTCAAGTAATTAGTGGGCCCAGGAAATCTGGACCACGTCACGGCAGTGGAGCAGGGAGAGGTAAGTATTTCAACTTTGCAAGTGCTGTGAACCTGAGCAAGCAGGGGGGGCCCACTCGTTGGCATTGGCACTGGCACAGGGCCCCTCAAAGTACAGCGGTGTGTTTGCACGGCGGGGGCGCCTCCCACCGGCAGCAACACTTTTGCGTACTATGAGAGGCCCTGTGCCAGTGACTTCGCCAACTAGTATTCCTCCCCCCACCTGATGAAGGAACCTGCACTTTCATCTGCACCTTCCTCTTTGTCCCCGTGTAAGGTGGTATGGTATGCGGGAAGAGCAACCTGACTTTCAGCAGGGTCACAATGTTGTTGTGTAGCGTGCACGGGGAATGTTGCGTTATGGGTCAATGTACCAGCAGACTCATCTATCACTGGCTGGGCAATGGGCAGGATGAGGAGGAAACACAGATATAGGCCCAAATAATAAAGTGGGCTAAATGCAGTTCAAAATTGGTAACACAGGAATAACCAGGGGGCATTGCAGTGGAGGACAACTGGAATGAGAGGCTGACACAGAGAGTAGGCCCAAATCAGTAAGTAGTCGAAATGCAGTTCAAAATTGGCAACCGTAGTAAACAAGCGGCACAGCTTTGTTCAGTGGAGGAGAACAGCAAGGAGTGGCAGACACCGATAGTAGGCCCCAACCCAACTAGTAGGCCAAATGCAGTCTAACATTAACAACTACTTAACGAGCGCCTGAAAACGGAATTTCAGGACAGGAAACCAGGAGAACAGCAAGGAGCGGCAGACACTGTTAGTAGGCCCCAAACCAACTAGTACGCCAAATGCAGTTGTTCCATTTAACCACAATTTAACGAGAGCCTGAAGATAGAAGCTCAGGAAAGGCAACCTGGAGAACACCTTGGAGTGGAACACACCATCTCTCTCCACCCGATACCCATTTTGTAGGCCTAATGCAGTGTAGTTTTCTACAACTACTAAACGAGAGTCGGAAGACCGAAGCAATGGCAAGGAAACCTGGGGAACACCTTGGAGTGTAACACACCATCTCTCTCCACCCGATACCCATTTTGTAGGCCTAATGCAGTGTAGTTTTCTACAACTACTAAACGAGAGTCGGAAGACCGAAGCAATGGCAAGGAAACCTGGGGAACACCTTGGAGTGTAACACACCATCTCTCTCCACCCCATACCCAATTTGTAGGCCTAATGCAGCCTACTTTCCGACAACTACTAAACGAAAGCATGAAGATCGAAGCTCAGGAAAGGCAACCTGGGGAACACCTTGGAGTGTAACACACCCTCTCTCTACACCACGGAAGGGCTGATTCTTAGGAAGGAAGGCAGTCGGAAAGAAGCAGGGCGCGTCCGAGGGTGATTATATTCTTATTAGGTATATACTCACCCTCGGACGCGCCCTGCTTCTTTATTTGTAATGAATGTTTATTTGCAATGTGGTTTTGACTTACTCTATTTTTTTGGTAAATAATGATTTTATTATTTTCATTGTTTTGCATCTTCTTGGCAATAATATAAAGAAGACGCGACAGGACAACACTCGGTGGATGCCATATCTGTGTTTTAAATTGAAAAAAACTTTCAGTTAACTACTTGCAGGAGAAAGTTATTGTAGCTGGTGGCCATTTTTAGTACTGTACCAGATTTTTGTTGTATGTGTTTGTTTTTAATGTTAAAATGTCTGCATTTGATATCTCTCCAGTATTTTCTTTTTTATAAGCAAAATACTTATTTTTATATTTTCTGATGTTGGTTCAAGGGGTACACGGGCAGCAGTAGACAGGTCAGTGGAGGCCTAGTGGAAGGAGGGACTGCAGACAGGCTTCGAAGGCCTAACATAATAAATTGGGCTGGCTGTAGGCAATTTAAAATTGGTTCCAGGGGAACATGGGCGGCAGTAGACAGGTCAGTGGAGGCCTAGTGGAAGGAGGGACCGCAGACAGGCTTCGAAGCCCTAACATAATAAATTGGGCTGGCTGTAGGCAATTTAAAATTGGTTCCAGGGGAACACGGGCAGCAGTGGCCTGGTCAGTGTAGTAGTAGTGGAAAGAACGGGCCGCAGACAGGCTTCGAAGGCCTAACATAACAAAAATTGGGCTGTAGGCAATTTAAAATTGGTTCCAGGGGAACACGGGCAGCAGTAGACAGGTCAGTGGAGGCCTAGTGGAAGGAGGGACCGCAGACAGGCTTCGAAGCCCTAACATAATAAATTGGGCTGGCTGTAGGCAATTTAAAATTGGTTCCAGGGGAACACGGGCGGCAGTAGACAGGTCAGTGGAGGCCTAGTGGAAGGAGGGACCGCAGACAGGCTTCGGAGCCCTAACATAATAAATTGGGCTGGCTGTAGGCAATTTAAAATTGGTTCCAGGGGAACACGGGCAGCAGTGGCCTGGTCAGTGTAGTAGTAGTGGAAAGAACGGGCCGCAGACAGGCTTCGAAGGCCTAACATAACAAAAATTGGGATGTAGGCAATTTACAATTGGTTCCAGGGGAACACGGACAGCAGTAGACAGGTCAGTGGAGGCCTAGTGGAAGGAGGGACCGCAGACAGGCTTCGAAGCCCTAACATAATAAATTGGGCTGGCTGTAGGCAATTTAAAATTGGTTCCAGGGGAACACGGGCAGCAGTGGCCTGGTCAGTGTAGTAGTAGTGGAAAGAACGGGCCGCAGACAGGCTTCGAAGGCCTAACATAACAAAAATTGGGATGTAGGCAATTTAAAATTGGTTCCAGGGGAACATGGGCAGCAGTAGACAGGTCAGTGGAGGCCTAGTGGAAGGAGGGACCGCAGACAGGCTTCGAGGCCCTAACATAATAAATTGGGCTGGCTGTAGGCAATTTAAAATTGGTTCCAGGGGAACACGGGCGGCAGTAGACAGGTCAGTGGAGGCCTAGTGGAAGGAGGGACCGCAGACAGGCTTCGAAGCCCTAACATAATAAATTGGGCTGGCTGTAGGCAATTTAAAATTGGTTCCAGGGGAACACGGGCAGCAGTGGCCTGGTCAGTGTAGTAGTAGTGGAAAGAACGGGCCGCAGACAGGCTTCGAAGGCCTAACATAACAAAAATTGGGGTGTAGGCAATTTACAATTGGTTCCAAGGGAACACGGACAGCAGTAGACAGGTCAGTGGAGGCCTAGTGGAAGGAGGGACTGCAGACAGGCTTCGAAGCCCTAACATAATAAATTGGGCTGGCTGTAGGCAATTTAAGATTGGTTCCAGGGGAACACGGGCAGCAGTGGCCTGGTCAGTGTAGTAGTAGTGGAAAGAACGGGCCGCAGACAGGCTTCGAAGGCCTAACATAACAAAAATTGGGATGTAGGCAATTTACAATTGGTTCCAGGGGAACACGGACAGCAGTAGACAGGTCAGTGGAGGCCTAGTGGAAGGAGGGACCGCAGACAGGCTTCGAAGCCCTAACATAATAAATTGGGCTGGCTGTAGGCAATCTAAAATTGGTTCCAGGGGAACACGGGCGGCAGTAGACAGGTCAGTGGAGGCCTAGTGGAAGGAGGGACCGCAGACAGGCTTCGAAGCCCTAACATAATAAATTGTGCTGGCTGTAGGCAATTTAAAATTGGTTCCAGGGGAACACGGGCAGCAGTGGCCTGGTCAGTGTAGTAGTAGTGGAAAGAACGGGCCGCAGACAGGCTTCGAAGGCCTAACATAACAAAAATTGGGATGTAGGCAATTTACAATTGGTTCCAGGGGAACACGGACAGCAGTAGACAGGTCAGTGGAGGCCTAGTGGAAGGAGGGACCGCAGACAGGCTTCGAAGCCCTAACATAATAAATTGGGCTGGCTGTAGGCAATCTAAAATTGGTTCCAGGGGAACACGGGCGGCAGTAGACAGGTCAGTGGAGGCCTAGTGGAAGGAGGGACCGCAGACAGGCTTCGAAGCCCTAACATAATAAATTGGGCTGGCTGTAGGCAATTTAAAATTGGTTCCAGGGGAACACGGGCAGCAGTGGCCTGGTCAGTGTAGTAGTTGTGGAAAGAACGGGCCGCAGACAGGCTTCGAAGGCCTAACATAACAAAAATTGGGATGTTGGCAATTTACA
This sequence comes from Ranitomeya imitator, assembly GCF_032444005.1. Lineage (NCBI taxonomy): Eukaryota > Metazoa > Chordata > Amphibia > Anura > Dendrobatidae > Ranitomeya > Ranitomeya imitator. The sequence continues at coordinate 290,712,271 of NC_091284.1, forward strand.
ATTGGTTCCAGGGGAACACGGACAGCAGTAGACAGGTCAGTGGAGGCCTAGTGGAAGGAGGGACCGCAGACAGGCTTCGAAGCCCTAACATAATAAATTGGGCTGGCTGTAGGCAATTTAAAATTGGTTCCAGGGGAACACGGGCAGCAGTAGACAGGTCAGTGGAGGCCTAGTGGAAGGAGTGACCGCAGACAGGCTTCGAAGGCCTAACATAAGAAAAATGTCAATACAATGGTATTGACAGTGCCAGGCATTGAAGGATGTCAGCGCATAGACTAAACATTGGTGGAGCTGTGAGAGAAAATTTTGCAAGTGGTAGAGCACTGTTTGAGCTGGGGGGGGGGGGACTGTCTTGTGGCCGGGGGTACAGGCCCAGGGCCCCTCATATTACAACGGTGTGTCTGACGTTGGGTGCGCACCACCACCGCCAGACACTTTATTGTACTATGAGGGACCTAGTGGCAGTGCCGTCGACCAAAAGCGGGCACACCCACCTCTTCAGACAAACAGTACTCTCACGGGTGCTGGCGCCAAGTGGCGATACCACGGCCCCGTGTGGGGACTTTGGCCATTTAGGGAGGTATTAACATGTCGGATGCTGGACAATCAGGTGCTGCAAATTACGAGATTGGAAAAGTCGTTCAGAATAGTCCACAGGCAAGACCTTTACATAGGAAAGCTAGGTGTCAGCCGGGCAAGGTGGGGCAAAAGATTTCGAAATCCAGTTGTGGTTCATTTTAATGAAGGTTAGATCATCTACATTTTGGGTAGCCAGACGAGTCCTTTTTTCTGTTAGTATTGAACCTGCAGCACTGAATACTCTTTCTGATAGGACACTAGCTGCCGGGCAAGCAAGCTCCTGCAATGCATATTCTGCCAATTCTGGCCAGGTGTCTAATTTTGATGCCCAGTAATCAAATGGGAATGACGGTTGAGGGAGAACGTCGATAAGGGATGAAAAATAGTTAGTAACCATACTGGAAAAATGTTGTCTCCTGTCACTTTGAATTGATGCTGCAGTACCTGTCCTGTCTGCGGTCATAGCAAAATCACTCCACAACCTGGTCAGAAAACCCCTCTGGCCAACGCCACTTCTGATTTCTGCCCATCTAACACCTCTGGTCTGCTGGCCCCTGCAGCTCGTGTTAGAACGATCACGGGCGCTGTGTGCAGGGAATGCCAGAAGCAAACGGTCAACAAGAGTTGATTGTTTGGTTGCTAATATTAGTTCCAAGTTCTCATGTGGCATTATATTTTGCAATTTGCCTTTATAGCGAGGATCAAGGAGGCAGGCCAACCAGTAATCGTCATCGTTCATCAATTTTGTTATGCGTGTGTCCCTTTTGAGGATACGTAAGGCATAATCTGCCATGTGGGCCAAAGTTCCAGTTCTCAAATCTGTGGTTGTGCTTGGGTGAGGGGCAGTTTCAGGCAAATCCACGTCACTTGTGTCCCTCCAAAAACCAGAACCCGGCCTTGCCGCGCCAACAATTTCCACTGGCCCCGGAAAAGCTTCCTCATTAAAAATATAATCATCCCCATCATCCTCCTCATCCTCCTCCTCCTCTTCGCCCGCTACCTCGTCCTGTACACTGCCCTGGCCAGACAATGGCTGACTGTCATCAAGGCTTTCCTCTTCCTCAGCTGCAGACGCCTGATCCTTTATGTGCGTCAAACTTTGCATCAGCAGACGCATTAGGGGGATGCTCATGCTTATTATGGCGTTGTCTGCACTAACCAGCCGTGTGCATTCCTCAAAACACTGAAGGACTTGACACATGTCTTGAATCTTCGACCACTGCACACCTGACAACTCCATGTCTGCCATCCTACTGCCTGCCCGTGTATGTGTATCCTCCCACAAAAACATAACAGCCCGCCTCTGTTCACACAGTCTCTGAAGCATGTGCAGTGTTGAGTTCCACCTTGTTGCAACGTCTATGATTAGGCGATGCTGGGGAAGGTTCAAAGAACGCTGATAGGTCTGCATACGGCTGGAGTGTACGGGCGAACGGCGGATATGTGAGCAAAGTCCACGCACTTTGAGGAGCAGGTCGGATAACCCCGGATAACTTTTCAGGAAGCACTGCACCACCAGGTTTAAGGTGTGAGCCAGGCAAGGAATGTGTTTCAGTTGGGAAAGGGAGATGGCAGCCATGAAATTCCTTCCGTTATCACTCACTACCTTGCCTGCCTCAAGATCTACAGTGCCCAGCCACGACTGCGTTTCTTTCTGCAAGAACTCGGACAGAACTTCAGCGGTGTGTCTGTTGTCGCCCAAACACTTCATAGCCAATACAGCCTGCTGACGTTTGCCAGTAGCTGCCCCATAATGGGAGACCTGGTGTGCAACAGTGGCAGCTGCTGATGGAGTGGTTGTGCGACTGCGGTCTGTGGACGAGGTCTCGCTTCTGCAGGAGGACGAGGAGGAGGAGGAGGGGGTGCGAACGGCTACAGCCAACTGTTTCCTAGACCGTGGGCTAGGCAGAACTGTCCCAAACTTGCTGTCCCCTGTGGACCCTGCATCCACCACATTTACCCAGTGTGCCGTGATGGACACGTAACGTCCCTGGCCATGCCTACTGGTCCATGCATCTGTTGTTAGGTGCACCTTTGTGCTCACAGATTGCCTGAGTGCATGGACGATGCGCTCTTTAACATGCTGGTGGAGGGCTGGGATGGCTTTTCTGGAAAAAAAGTGTCGACTGGGTAGCTCGTAGCGTGGTACAGCGTAGTCCATCAGGGCTTTGAAAGCTTCGCTTTCAACTAACCGGTAGGGCATCATCTCTAACGAGATTAGTCTAGCTATGTGGGCGTTCAAACCCTGTGTACGCGGATGCGAGGCTAAGTACTTCCTTTTTCTAACCATAGTCTCATGTAGGGTGAGCTGGACTGGAGAGCTGGAGATCGTGGAACTAGCGGGGGTGCCGGTGGACATGGCAGACTGAGAGACGGTGAGAGATGGTATTGTTGCCGCCGGTGCCCTAGATGCAGTGTTTCCTACTACGAAACTGGTGATTCCCTGACCCTGACTTCTTTGGCCTGGCAAAGAAACCTGCACAGATACTGCAGGTGGTGCAGAAAATGGTGGCCCTACACTGCCGGAAAGGATGTTGCGTTGATGACTAGCTTCATTGGCCGAGGGTGCTACAACCTTAAGGGACGTTTGGTAGTTAGTCCAAGCTTGCAAATGCATGGTGGTTAAATGTCTATGCATGCAACTTGTATTGAGACTTTTCAGATTCTGCCCTCTGCTTAAGGTAGTTGAACATTTTTGACAGATGACTTTGCGCTGATCAATTGGATGTTGTTTAAAAAAATGCCAGACTGCACTCTTTCTAGCATCGGATACCTTTTCAGGCATTGCAGACTGAGCTTTAACCGGATGGCCACGCTGTCCTCCAACAGGTTTTGACTTTGCCACGCGTTTTGGGCAAGATACGGGCCCGGCAGATGGAACCTGTTGCGATGTTGATGCCTGCTGCGGCCCCTCCTCCTCCGCTTCAGAACTGCTGCCGCCTGCACCCTGTTCCCCCAATGGCTGCCAATCGGGGTCAAGAACTGGGTCATCTATTACCTCTTCTTGTAGCTCGTGTGCAACTTCGTCTGTGTCACCGTGTCGGTCGGTGGTATAGCGTTCGTGATGGGGCAACATAGTCTCATCAGGGTCTGATTCTTGATCAGCACCCTGCGAGGGCAATGTTGTGGTCTGAGTCAAAGGACCAGCATAGTAGTCTGGCTGTGGCTGTGCATCAGTGCACTCCATGTCAGATTCAACTTGTAATGGGCATGGACTGTTAACTGCTTCACTTTCTAAGCCAGGGACGGTATGTGTAAAGAGCTCCATGGAGTAACCCGTTGTGTCGCCTGCTGCATTCTTCTCTGTTGTTGTTTTTGCTGAAGAGGACAAGGAAGCGACTTGTCCCTGACCGTGAACATCCACTAACGACGCGCTGCTTTTACTTTTACCAGTTTCACGAGAGGAGGCAAAAGAGCTAGAGGCTGAGTCAGCAAGATAAGCCAAAACTTGCTCTTGCTGCTCCGGCTTTAAAAGCGGTTTTCCTACTCCCAGAAAAGGGAGCGTTCGAGGCCTTGTGTAGCCAGACGACGAACCTGGCTCCACAGCTCCAGACTTAGGTGCAATATTTTTTTTCCCACGACCACCTGATGCTCCACCACTACCACTACCCTCATTACCAGCTGACAATGAACGCCCCCGGCCACGACCTCTTCCACCAGACTTCCTCATTGTTTTAAAAACGTTACCAAACTAACGGTATTTGTTGCTGTCACACAACTTACACGGTGAGCTATAACTTCAGTATGATTTAGCTACCCCTTTACAGGTGGGTGAGACCACAACGAAAATCAGGCACAATGTTACACACTCTGTTGTTGGTGGCAACAAATGAGAGAGATGCCACACACGCAGGACTGTCACTGAAGCGCAAATGTAAATATTAATCTCCCACTGATTTGTGTGTTTTTTTTAAAAGGGAGACTTTAGAAAAAAAAATAATTAAAAAAAATGATTTTTTAAGGAAGAATTTATAAACCAAATAAAATTAAATTATTGTTTCAGGGAGAATTTAGAAAACAAATAAAAAAAAATAGGCTTTCTATGGCCCACTGAGTGAGAGAGGACGCACACAGGAGTCAGGAGTGGCACACAAGCCCAGAGGCCAATATTTATCTCCCACTGATTGATTTAGTGATTTTTTCAGGTAGATTTTGGAACCCAAATCAAGCAAAAAAATTAATAGGCTTTCTATGGCCCACAATTGGAGAGAGAGAGATGGCACACCCAGGAGTCAAGACTGGCACACAAGCAGAAAGGGCAATATTAATCTCCCACTGATTTGATTTTTTTTTTTTTTTTTTTCAGGGAGACTTTAGAAAAAAAAATACAAAAAAAAGAATTTTTCAGGAAGAATTTAGAAACAAAATAAAATAAAATGATTGTTTCAGGGAGAATTTAGAAAACAAATAAAAAAAAATAGGCTTTGTAGGGCCCACTGAGTGAGAAAGAACGCACACAGGAGTCAGGAGTGGCACACAAGCCCAGAGGCCAATATTTATCTCCCACTGATTGATTTAGTGATTTTTTCAGGTAGATTTTGGAACCCAAATCAAGCAAAAAAATTAATAGGCTTTCTATGGCCCACAATTGGAGAGAGAGAGATGGCACACCCAGGAGTCAAGACTGGCACACAAGCAGAAAAGGCAATATTAATCTCCCACTGATTTGATTTTTTTTTTTTTTCAGGGAGACTTTAGAAAAATAAAAATACAAAAAAAAATGATTTTTTTCAGGAATAATTTAGAAACCAAATAAAATAAAATGATTTTTTCAGGGAGAATTTAGAAAACAAATAAAACAAAAAATAGGCTTTCTAGGGCCCACTGAGTGAGAGATGACGCACACAGGAGTCAGGAGTGGCACACAAGCCCAGAGGCCAATATTTATCTCCCACTGATTGATTTATTGATTTTTTAAGGTAGAATTTAGAACCCAAATCAACCCCAAAAAAAAATAGGCTTTCTATGGCCCACTATTTGTGAGAGAGATGGCACGCTCAGGACTGGCACACAAGCCCAGAGGCCAATATTAATCTCCCACTTTTTTTTTTTTTTCCAGGGAAAATTTATAAACCCAATAAAAAAAATAATAAATAGGCTTTCTATGGCCCACTATCTGAGAGAGAGAGATGGCACGCTTAGGACTGGCACACAAGCCCAAAGGCCAATATTAATCTCCCACTGATTGATTTATTGATTTTTTCAGGTAGAATTTAGAACCCAAATCAAGCAAAAAAATTAATAGGCTTTCTATGGCCCACTGAGTGAGAGATGGCACACACAGGAGTCAGGAGTGGCACACAAGCCCTGAGGCCAATATTTTTCTCCCACTGATTGATGTTGTGATTTTTTCAGGTAGATTTTGGAACCCAAATCAAGCAAAAAAATAAATAGGCTTTCTATGGCCCACTGAGTGAGAGATGGCACACACAGGAGTAAGGAGTGGCACACAAGCCCTGAGGCCAATATTTTTCTCCCACTGATTGATGTAGTGATTTTTTCAGGTAGATTTTAGAACCCAAATCAAGCAAAAAAATAAATAGGCTTTCTATGGCCCACTGAGTGAGAGATGACACAGACAGGGATGGCACTCTAGCAGAAATGCCAATCTTAATCTCCCACAAAAAAAAAAAAAAAAAAGGAACTGTCCTTCAATTACTATCTCCCTGCAGTAATCTCAGCCAGGTATTACAGGCAGCAATAAGGAGTGGACTGATGCACAAATTAAATAAAAAGTGTGGACAAACAAACAAGATAGCTGTGCAGAAAGGAAGGAACAAGAGGATTTGTGCTTTGAAAAAAGCAGTTGGTTTGCACAGCGGCGTACACACAGCAATACAGCTATCAGGGAGCCTTCTAGGGCAGCCCAATGAGCTACAGCGCTGAGGAAAAAAAAAAATGTAGCTTCCACTGTCCCTGCACACCGAAGGTGGTGTTGGGCTGTGGAAATCGCTACAGCACAAGCGGTTTGGTGGTTAATGGACCCTGCCTAACGCTATCCCTGCTTCTGACGAAGCGGCAGCAACCTCTCCCTAAGCTCAGATCAGCAGCAGTAACATGGCGGTCGGCCGGAACGCCCCTTTATAGCCCCTGTGACGCCGCGGACAGCAAGCCAATCACTGCAATGCCCTTCTCTAAGATGGTGGGGACCAGGACCTATGTCATCACGCTGCCCACACTCTGCGTTTACCTTCATTGGCTGAGAAATGGCGCTTTTCGCGTCATTGAAACGCGACTTTGGCGCGAAAGTCGCGTACCGCATGGCCGACCCCGCACAGGGGTCGGATCGGGTTTCATGAAACCCGACTTTGTCAAAAGTCGGCGACTTTTGAAAATGTTCGACCCGTTTCGCTCAACCCTAGTCATGTGCATCGATGTTTATCACTACAGAATGCAAAGCAGATATAATGGCTGCGTTATGCTCATCTACATCTTTATTTCTGGCAAACACATGAAGGACGTCCTTTGGACAATCTTCAATTTGAGTCACAAACTGCTGAGAAAGTAAGGCTCTATCTACTTCAGATATTGCCTCTCCCTTGCCTTTTAATCTAATTCTGTTTAATAGTTCAGCAAATGCTACATCCTCCTTTTGGCGCTTTATTTCCATGAGGGTAACTACCTGGAAGAGGTCCTGCCAGAAATCAAGCACGTGGTCTTCAAAAACACAGAGAGGTTTCGCTTTACCTGGAGGTGGCAACTGGTAGAAGTCTCCCACTGCTAGAACAGACATGCCTCCAAAAGGTTTTTTGATACCTTTAATGTCTTGTAGCCTCCAATTGATGTAAGCAAACAGTGGTTTGGAGACCATGGACATCTCATCAATAATAATAATTTCAGCATTTGACAGTGCTACTCTCAGTTCATCAGGACAATTTCCCAGCCCCTGGTATGGTGGTTTAAGACTTCTTGGTAATTTCAAAATGGAATGTAAAGTTTTGCCTGAAATGTTAAAGGCTGCTGTGCCAGTGAAGGCTGAGAATAGAACAGTAGGCATAGAAATATCAGTTTCCTCAGAAATCCTGGGAAGCCTCTGAAGAATCTTTGATGCCTCTAAATAGATACATTTAATGAGGTGTGATTTACCAGTACCAGCTCCACCAGTCACAAATAGAAAAAACTGTTCTCCGCACACACGTCTTACGCACCATTTACGTATTGTATAGAAAATGGATGCCTGACTTTGATTCAGATTCTGATACATCTGTCTCATCACAGCAGGGTTTGCAACAGGTCCTTCAAATGTTGCTGCTGTGGTACATTTCTTTTTGGGACTTTTACTGTATTCAGGAACATCATCTAATTCATTCAGTTCCTCTGGGTTTATCTCCTCACGCTCTGAAATACACTCCAGTCTAATAAGTTCAGACTCTGGAGCAAGTGTCGCCCATGCATCCTCCATCGGTCCATTTTTTTTCAAGCTCTTCAATGGCCTTTTCAACTGTTTTACTGTATTTTTCGTACGGTGCCCTATTTTTTTGACAATTGAAAACACGCTCTGAACACAGTTACTTCCAGGAAGCTGTACAGTTCCACAAGCTAAGAAAGATCTGTATGATGGGAAATCTTTTGGTTTGAGCTGTGTAGGTGAGCGGTAGGGTAAGTATAGTTTTAGTACTGTGGCATAGAATTTCTCAGGAGCATTTTTCTGGGAAAATCAAGCATATCTAATGACAGCAGGTTTTCCTTGTGTTCGTTTTTGAATGGATCCAATACCATTTAGAAGGGACAGGACATTTCTGCTTTTTCTCTGCCTACCATAGACTACTCTATAAGTGGAAGCGAATTCTGCCATGCACACGTTTTCAAATTCTGGTGTGTCTGGTCTGTTTTGATAATTTTCTGTTATTCCTGACATCCAAACATTTTCTGATTCTGGACGTTTATCATTTAAGGACCTCAAAGGCAAACTCATTTTTAAGGCATTGTCATCAGTGGGTATGAATACAACAAGACGAGAACAGGATTTAAGTTTCAGACTGCATACACGGGCAACGGCTTCTTGAATACTGACCTCTCGATTTTTAGAATAGGCCTGCATAATCTGTTTCATTTCATCACGATCAGATATATATAGTTACATAGTTATTAAGGTTGAAGGAAGACTATAAGTCCATCTAGTTCAACCCATAGCCTAACCTAACATGCCCTAACATGTTGATCCAGAGGAAGGCAAAAAAAAACCATGGGGCAAAGAGTAAGCTCCACCTTGGGGAAAAAAATTCCTTCCCGACTCCACATACGGCAATCAGACTAGTTCCCTGGATCAACGCCCTATCAAGGAATCTTGTATTTATAACCTGTAACATTATACTTTTCCAGAAACGTATCCAGTCCCCTCTTAAATTTAAGTAATGAATCACTCATTACAACATCATATGGCAGAGAGTTCCATAGTATCACTGCTCTTACAGTAAAGAATCCGCGTCTGTTATTATGCTTAAACCTTTTTTCCTCCAAACGTAGAGGATGCCCCCTTGTCCCTGTTTCAGGTCTATGATTAAAAAGAACATCAGAAAGGTCTTTGTACTGTCCCCTCATATATTTATACATTAAAATAAGATCTTGTGTCGGCAACAATTCTTTTAAGGTAATCACTCATCTCATGTTCACCTTTTGAAATGTACGATAAAATATACATTATACAAGAGTGTGGATTTAAGATATACTGAATATCGATATTTGCATTCCATGTTCTTAACAAATTCTTGTTATAATTATTTACCCAGACATCCTTTGGCTGTCGTTTCATCATTAGCGCACTAGAACTGTTTAGGGAACTTATACAACACTTGTATTCCTCATGACTTAATTTGCATTGTGCAAGTAGTTGGGATATGCTTGCAGATGAAGCCTCAGGTTTATGCAGTAAATCCCAAAGGGGTTTAAGCCTCCTTTTTGCTTTTTTAAGGAACATGACAGATGGATCACTGTCTGAATCAGCTGCTTGTTCTTCACTGGTCTGTGCTGGAACAGGTCTCGTTATATAAGTATGTTCTACTGGTGGCTTTGGAAATCCGAATCTACAATCTTTTTTCCCTTTCTTACATGACTTTGAATGTGTTTTGCTATGAGTTTGTACTTCAGTTACAATTTTGTAAACATCTGGGTCTGTATTAGGATCTGGTAGCTGACATGTTATGTATCTATTCACAAACTCACACACTTTTTTATCGGGATCTTTCTCAAATTCAGGTGCATCTTTACACCAAGCCAAAATATGTATATGTCGAGATCTTCTAGCTTGGTATTCCACTCGATAAAAGTAGTCAATGACCTCTCCAATAGGCTGTGCGGGTGACAAGAGTCATAGTTGTTACAGGGTTACTACATAAATCTTCACATTTTGAGGCCCAGTCCATCTCAGAAAAATTAACTTGCTCATTTTGCTGCGCCTTTATTATTTGAATGACTTCTGGCCATCTCATTTCTGCAGCACTAAATGTGCAGAAGAAAGTTGGAGTTCCCAACTGACGAAGCATAGCAAAAAGATCTCTCAAGGTTTTTTCCCAATAAGCTGGAGTGCCTCTCAATGGCTGCATAAATCTAGTTGTATCTTTATTCCTTACTAGTCTTTCAAATTCATTCTTATTTTTGGTGGTCCAATTTGGTGGGCGGGGCCGCTCGGGGTCTGATTTGGTGGGCGGGCCCCTCAGGGGCCTATTTGGTGGGCGGGGCCCCTCAGGGGCCTATTTGGTGGGCAGGGCCCCTCAGGGGCCTATTTGGTGGGCGGGGCCACTCTGGGGCCGATTTGGTGGGCGGGGCCACTCTGGGGCCGATTTGGTGGGCGGGGCACCTCAGGGGCCGATTTGGTGGGCAGGGCCACTCTGGGTCTGATTTGGTGGGCGGGGCCACTCTGGGGCCAATTTGGTGGGTGGGGCCCCTCATGGGCTGATCTTGTGGGTGGGGCCCCTCAGGGGCCGATTTGGTGAATGGGGCCCCTCAGGGGCCGATTTGGTGTGCGGGTCCCTCAGAGGCCAATTTGGTGGGTGGGGCCCCTCAGGGGACGATCTGGTGGGCGGGGCCCCTCAGGGGCCGATTTAGTGGGTGGGGCCACTCTGGGTCCGATTTGTTGGGCGGGGCCACTCGGGTCCGATTTCGTGGGCAGGGCTACTTGAGGTCCGATTTGGTGGGCGGGGCCATTTGGGGTCCGATTTGGTGGGCAGGGCCCCTCAGGGGCCTATTTGGTGGGCGGGGCCACTCTGGGTCCGATTTGGTGGACGGAGCCACTCTGGGGCCGATTTGGTGGGCGGGGCACCTCAGGGGCTGATTTGGTGGGCGGAGCCCCTCAGGGGCCGATTTGGTGGGCGGGTCACTTTAAGAGCTGATATTATCTGGCAAAACTGTGTCCTGGTGGGGTCATGTAGAGTTCGCAGGCGTTGGCATAGTAACTGGGTCTGAGCTAATCAGCCAGGTGGCAGTTGGCAGTTATTTTGACATTGCCTCAGAAATCAGTCCATTATAACCCTATGGCAAAATTTCCCTATTGAGAAAATGCATTTGGTGGGTGGGGCCCCTCAGGGGCCGATCTGGTGGGTGGGGCCCCTCAGGGGCCGATTTAGTGGGCGGGACCCCTCAGGGGCCGCTTTGGTGGGTGGGGCCACTCTGGGTCCAATTTGGTAGGTGGGGCCACTCTGGGTCCGATTTGGTGGGTGGGGCCCCTCAGCAGCCGATTTGGTGGGCGGGGCCACTCGGGGTCCGATTTGGTGGGTGGGGCACCTCGGGCTCCGATTTGGTGGGCGGGGCCCCTCAGGGGCCTATTTGGTGGGCGGGGCCACTCTGGGTCCGATTTGGTGGGCAGGGCCACTCTGGGTCCGATTTGGTGGGCGGGGCTGCTCTGGGGCCGATTTGGTGGGCGGGGCACCTCAGGGGCCGATTTGGTGGGCAGGGCCACTCTGGGTCTGATTTGGTGGGCGGGGCCACTCTGGGGCCAATTTGGTGGGTGGGGCCCCTCATGGGCTGATCTTGTGGGTGGGGCCCCTCAGGGGCCGATTTGGTGAATGGGGCCCCTCAGGGGCCGATTTGGTGTGCGGGTCCCTCAGGGGACGATCTGGTGGGCGGGGCCTCTCAGGGGCTGATCTTGTGAGTGGGGCCCCTCAGAGGCCAATTTGGTGGGCGGGGCCCCTCAGGGGACGATCTGGTGGGCGGGGCCCCTCAGGGGCCGATTTAGTGGGCGGGGCCCCTCAGGGGCCAATTTGGTGGGCGGGGCCACTCTGGGTCCGATTTGTTGGGTGGGGCCACTCGGGTCCGATTTCGTGGGCAGGGCTACTTGACGTCCGATTTGGTGGGCGGGGCCATTTGGGGTCCGATTTGGTGGGCAGGGCCCCTCAGGGGCCTATTTGGTGGGCGGGGCCACTCTGGGTCCGGTTTGGTGGATGGAGCCACTCTGGGGCCGATTTGGTGGGCGGGGCACCTCAGGGGCTGATTTGGTGGGCGGAGCCCCTCAGGGGCCGATTTGGTGGGCGGGTCACTTTAAGAGCTGATATTATCTGGCAAAACTGTGTCTTGGTGGGGTCATGTAGAGTTCGCAGGCGTTGGCATAGTAACTGGGTCTGAGCTAATCAGCCAGGTGGCAGTTGGCATTTTGACATTGCCTCAGAAATCAGTCCATTATAACCCTATGGCAAAATTTCCCTATTGAGAAAATGCATTTGGTGGGTGGGGCCCCTCAGGGGCCGATCTGGTGGGTGGGGCCCCTCAAGGGCCGATTTAGTGGGCGGGACCCCTCAGGGGCCGCTTTGGTGGGCGGGGCCACTCTGGGTCCGATTTGGTAGGCGGGGCCACTCTGGGTCCGATTTGGTGGGTGGGGCCCCTCAGTAGCCGATTTGGTGGGCGGGGCTAATCGGGGTCCGATTTGGTGGGTGGGGCACCTCGGGCTCCGATTTGGTGGGCGGGGCCCCTCAGGGGCCTATTTGGTGGGCAGGGCCCCTCAGGGGCCTATTTGGTGGCCGGGGCCACTCTGGGTCCGATTTGGTGGGTGGGGCCCCTCAGGGGCTGATCTTGTGGGTGGGGCATCTCTGGGTCTAATTTGGTGGGCGGGGCCGCTCTGGGTCCGATTTGGTGGGCGGGGCCACTCTGGGTCCGATTTGGTGGGCGGGGCTGCTCTGGGGCCGATTTGGTGGGCGGGGCACCTCAGGGGCCGATTTGGTGGGCGGAGCCCCTCAGGGGCCGATCTGGGGGGTGGGGCCCCTCAGGGGCAGATTTGGTGGGCGGGGCCACTCTGGGTCCGATTTGGTGGGCGGGGCCACTATGGGGCCGATTTGGTGGGCGGGGCCACTATGGGGCCGATTTGGTGGGCGGGGCCCCTCAGAGGCCGATTTGGTGGGCGGGGCTCCTCAGGGGCCAATCTGGGGGGTGGGGCCACTCTGGGTCCGATTTGGTGGGCGGGGCCACTCTGGGTCCGATTTGGTGGGCGGGGCCACTCTGGGGCCGATTTGGTGGGCGGGGCCCCTCAGAGGCTGATTTGGTGGGTGGGGCTCCTCAGGGGCCGATTTTGTGGGCGGAGCCCCTCAGGGGCCAATCTGGGGGGTGGGGCCACTCTGGGTCTGATTTGGTGTGCGAGGCCCCTCGGGCTCCGATTTGGTGGGCGGGGCCACTTTGGGTCCGATTTGGTGGGCGGGGCCCCTCGACCTCCGATTTGGTGGGCGGGGCCACTCGGGTCCGATTTGGTGGGCGGGGCCACTCTGGGTCCGATTTTGTGGGTGGGGCCACTCGTGTCCGATTTGGTGGGTGGGGCCACTCGAGGTCCGATTTGGTGGGCGGGGCCACTCGGGGACCGATTTGGTGGGCGGGGCCACTTTGGGTCCGATTTGGTGGGTGGGGCCCCTTGGCCTTTGATTTGGTGGGCGGGGCCACTCAGGTCCGATTCGGTGGGCGGGGCCACTTAAGGTCCAATTTGGTAGGCGGGCCCCTCTGGATCCGATTTGGTGGGTGGGGCCCATCAGTAGCCGATTTGGTGGGCAGTGCCCCTCAGGGGCCAATTTGGTGGGCGGGGCCCCTCTGGAGCCGATTTGGTGGGCGGGGCCCCTAAGGGGCTGATTTGGTGGGCGGGGCCCCTCAGGAGCCGAGTTGGTGGGCGGGCCCCTCAGGGGCTGATTTGGTGGGTGGGGCCCCTCAGGAGCCGATTTGGTGAGCGGGGCCCCTCAGGGGCCGATCTTGTGGGCGGGGCCCCTCAGGGGCCGATTTGTGGGGCGGGGCCACTCTGGGTCCGATTTGGTGGGCGGGGCCACTTTGGGTCCGATTTGGTGGGCGGGGCCCCTCGGCCTCCGATTTGGTGGGTGGGGCCACTCGGGTCCGATTTGGTGGGCGGGGCCACTCGAGGTAAGATTTGGTGGGCGGGGCCCCTCAGGGGCCGATTTGGTGGGCGGGGCCACTCGGGGTCCGGTTTGGTGGGCGGGGCATCTCGGGGTCCGATTTGGTGGGCGGGGCCCCTTGGGCTCCGATTTGGGGGGCGGGGCCCTTCGGCCTCCAATTTCGTGGACGGGGCCCCTCGGCCTCCTGTTTGGTGGGCGGGGCCCTTCAGCCTCCAATTTGGTGGACGGGGCCCCTCGGCCTCCGATTTGGTGGGCGGGGCCCCTCGGCCTCCTATTTGGTGGGCGGGGCCCCCTCAGGGGCCTATTTGGTGGGCGGGGCCACTCTGGGTCCGATTTGGTGGACGGAGCCACTCTGGGGCCGATTTGGTGGGCGGGGCACCTCAGGGGCTGATTTGGTGGGCGGAGCCCCTCAGGGGCCGATTTGGTGGGCGGGTCACTTTAAGAGCTGATATTATCTGGCAAAACTGTGTCCTGGTGGGGTCATGTAGAGTTCTCAGGCGTTGGCATAGTAACTGGGTCTGACTGCACATATCAATGAGCTAATCAGCCAGGTGGCAGTTGGCAGTTATTTTGACATTGCCTCAGAAATCAGTCCATTATAACCCTATGGCTTCGAAATGACACCTCACTGGAGTCTGTGAGTGTAGCGGTTCGGGCCGCATTAATTGCGGACTGAATAATAATAAGTAGATGGGTATTTCCTGAAGGAACTACAGATAGTGCTTTGGAATGGTGCCTGGGCTGCCCATGCAAGACTTTCACACTTGGGTTCCCCACAGGTGCTGGTTTGGTGGGCGGGGCCCCTCAGAGGCTGGTTTGGTGGGTGGGGCTCTTCAGGGGCCGATTTGGTGGGCGGGGCCACTCTGGGGCCGATTTGGTGGGCGGGGCACCTCAGGGGCCGATTTGGTGGGCAGGGCCACTCTGGGTCTGATTTGGTGGGCGGGGCCACTCTGGGGCCGATTTGGTGGGTGGGGCCCCTCATGTGCTGATCTTGTGGGTGGGGCCCCTCAGGGGCCGATTTGGTGAATGGGGCCCCTCAGGGGCCGATTTGGTGTGCGGGTCCCTCAGGGGACGATCTGGTGGGCGGGGCCCCTCAGGGGCTGATCTTGTGGGTGGGGCCCCTCAGAGGCCAATTTGGTGGGCGGGGCCCATCAGGGGACGATCTGGTGGGCGGGGACCCTCAGGGGCCGATTTAGTGGGCGGGGCCCCTCAGGGGCCGATTTAGTGGGTGGGGCCACTCTGGGTCCGATTTGTTGGGTGGGGCCACTCGGGTCCGATTTCGTGGGCAGGGCTACTTGAGGTCCGATTTGGTGGGTGGGGCCATTTAGGGTCCGATTTGGTGGGCAGGGCCCCTCAGGGGCCTATTTGGTGGGCGGGGCCACTCTGGGTCCGATTTGGTGGACGGAGCCACTCTGGGGCCGATTTGGTGGGCGGGGCACCTCAGGGGCTGATTTGGTGGGCGGAGCCCCTCAGGGGCCGATTTGGTGGGCGGGTCACTTTAAGAGCTGATATTATCTGGCAAAACTGTGTCCTGGTGGGGTCATGTAGAGTTCGCAGGCGTTGGCATAGTAACTGGGTCTGAGCTAATCAGCCAGGAGGCAGTTGGCAGTTATTTTGACATTGCCTCAGAAATCAGTCCATTATAACCCTATGGCAAAATTTCCCTATTGAGAAAATGCATTTGGGGGGCGGGGCCCTTCGGCCTCCAATTTCGTGGACGGGGCCCCTCGGCCTCCTGTTTGGTGGGCGGGGCCCTTCAGCCTCCAATTTGGTGGACGGGGCCCCTCGGCCTCCAATTTGGTGGGCGGGGCCCCTCGGCCTCCTATTTGGTGGGCGGGGCCCCTTTAGTTGCCTATTTGGTGGGCAGGTCCCCTCAGGGGCCTATTTTGTGGGCGGGGCCACTCTGGGTCTGATTTGGTGGGCGGGGCACCTCAGGGGCTGATTTGGTGGGCGGAGCCCCTCAGGGGCCGATTTGGTGGGCGGGTCACTTTAAGAGCTGATATTATCTGGCAAAACTGTGTCCTGGTGGGGTCATGTAGAGTTCTCAGGCGTTGGCATAGTAACTGGGTCTGACTGCACATATCAATGAGCTAATCAGCCAGGTGGCAGTTGGCAGTTATTTTGACATTGCCTCAGAAATCAGTCCATTATAACCCTATGGCTTCGAAATGACACCTCACTGGAGTCTGTGAGTGTAGCGGTTCGGGCCGCATTAATTGCGGACTGAATAATAATAAGTAGATGGGTATTTCCTGAAGGAACTACAGATAGTGCTTTGGAATGGTGCCTGGGCTGCCCATGCAAGACTTTCACACTTGGGTTCCCCACAGGTGCTGGTTTGGTGGGCGGGGCCCCTCAGAGGCTGGTTTGGTGGGTGGGGCTCTTCAGGGGCCGATTTGGTGGGCGGGGCCACTCTGGGGCCGATTTGGTGGGCGGGGCACCTCAGGGGCCGATTTGGTGGGCAGGGCCACTCTGGGTCTGATTTGGTGGGCGGGGCCACTCTGGGGCCGATTTGGTGGGTGGGGCCCCTCATGTGCTGATCTTGTGGGTGGGGCCCCTCAGGGGCCGATTTGGTGAATGGGGCCCCTCAGGGGCCGATTTGGTGTGCGGGTCCCTCAGGGGACAATCTGGTGGGCGGGGCCCCTCAGGGGCTGATCTTGTGGGTGGGGCCCCTCAGAGGCCAATTTGGTGGGCGGGGCCCATCAGGGGACGATCTGGTGGGCGGGGACCCTCAGGGGCCGATTTAGTGGGCGGGGCCCCTCAGGGGCCGATTTAGTGGGTGGGGCCACTCTGGGTCCGATTTGTTGGGTGGGGCCACTCGGGTCCGATTTCGTGGGCAGGGCTACTTGAGGTCCGATTTGGTGGGTGGGGCCATTTAGGGTCCGATTTGGTGGGCAGGGCCCCTCAGGGGCCTATTTGGTGGGCGGGGCCACTCTGGGTCCGATTTGGTGGGCGGGTCACTTTAAGAGCTGATATTATCTGGCAAAACTGTGTCCTGGTGGGGTCATGTAGAGTTCGCAGGCGTTGGCATAGTAACTGGGTCTGAGCTAATCAGCCAGGAGGCAGTTGGCAGTTATTTTGACATTGCCTCAGAAATCAGTCCATTATAACCCTATGGCAAAATTTCCCTATTGAGAAAATGCATTTGGTGGGTGGGGCCCCTCAGGGGCCGATCTGGTGGGTGGGGCCCCTCAGGGGCCGATTTAGTGGGCGGGACCCCTCAGGGGCCGCTTTGGTGGGCGGGGCCACTCTGGGTCCGATTTGGTAGGCGGGGCCACTCGGGGTCCGATTTGGTGGGTGGGGCACCTCGGGCTCCGATTTGGTGGGCGGGGCCCCTCAGGGGCCTATTTGGTGGGCAGGGCCCCTCAGGGGCCTATTTGGTGGGCGGGGCCACTCTGGGTCCGATTTGGTGGGCAGGGCCACTCTGGGTCTGATTTAGTGGGTGGGGCCCCTCAGGGGCTGATCTTGTGGGTGGGGCACCTCTGGGTCTGATTTGGTGGGCGGGGCCGCTCTGGGTCCGATTTGATGGGCGGGGCCACTCTGGGTCCGATTTGGTGGGCGGGGCTGCTCTGGGGCCGATTTGGTGGGCGGGGCTGTTCTGGGGCCGATTTGGTGGGCGGGGCACCTCAGGGGCCGATTTGGTGGGCGGAGCCCCTCAGGGGCCAATCTGGGGGGTGGGGCCCCTCAGGGGCAGATTTGGTGGGTGGGGCCACTCTGGGTCCGATTTGGTGGGCGGGGCCACTCTGGGGCCGATTTTGTGGGCGGGGCCCCTCAGAGGCCGATTTGGTGGGTGGGGCTCCTCAGGGGCCGATTTGGTGGGCAGGGCCACTCTGGGTCTGATTTGGTGGGCGGGGCCACTCTGGGTCCGATTTGGTGGGCGGGGCCACTCTGGGTCCGATTTGGTGGGCGGGGCCACTCTGGGGCCGATTTGGTGGGCGGGGCCCCTCAGGTGATGATCTGGTGGGCTGAACCCCTCAGGGGACGATTTGGTGGGTGGGGCTCCTCAGGGGCCGATTTGGTGGGCGGAGCCCCTCAGGGGCCGATCTGGGGGGTGGGGCCACTCTGGGTCCGATTTGGTGGGCGGGGCCACTCTGGGTCCGATTTGGTGGGCGGGGCCACTCTGGGGCCGATTTGGTGGGCGGGGCCCCTCAGAGGCTGATTTGGTGGGTGGGGCTCTTCAGGGGCCAATTTGGTAGGCGGAGCCCCTCAGGGGCCGATCTGGGGGGTGGGGCCCCTCAGGGGCAGATTTGGTGGGCGGGGCCACTCTGGGTCCGATTTGGTGGGCGAGGCCCCTCGGGCTCCGATTTGGTGGGCGGGGCCACTTTGGGTCCGATTTGGTGGGCGGGGCCCCTCGACCTCCGATTTGGTGGGCGGGGCCACTCGGGTTCGATTTGGTGGGCGGGGCCACTCTGGGTCCGATTTGGTGGGTGGGGCCACTCGTGTCCGATTTGGTGGGCGGGGCCACTCGAGGTCCGATTTGGTGGGCGGGGTGTTATGTAGGCAATCCAGTGACACAGTGTGCCAGCAATCAGAGCACATACAGTGATCTGACAATAACCCAAAAACAATAGAACGAGCTCTGAGACGTGGAATCTCTGTAGACCGCAATACCTGAACCTATCCTAAGCACAACTAAAGGCAGCTGTGGATTGCGCCTGACACTACCTATGCAACTCGGCACAGCCTGAGGAGCTGACTAGCCTGAAGATAGAAAAACAAGCCTGACTTGCCTCAGAGAAATACCCCAAAGGAAAAGGCAGCCCCCCACATATAATGACTGTTAGCAAGAAGAAAAGACAAACGTAGGGATGAAATAGATTCAGCAAAGTGAGGCCCAATATTCTAGATAGAGCGAGGATAGCAAAGAGAACTTTGCAGTCTACAAAAAACCCTAAAGCAAAAAACCAAACCAAAGGGGGCAAAAAGACCCACCGTGCCGAACTAACGGCACGGCGGTACACCCTTTGCGTCTCAGAGCTTCCAGCAAAACGAATTGACAAGCTGGACAGAAAAAGTAGCAACAAAAGCAAAAAAGCACTTATCTAAGCAGAGCAGCAGGCCACAGGAAAGATCCAGAAGCTCAGATCCAACACTGGAACATAGACAAGGAGCAAGGAAGACAGAATCAGGCGGAGTTAAATAACAAAGCAGCCAACGAGCTCACCAGAACACCTGAGGGAGGAAGCTCAGAAGCTGCAGTACCACTTGTGACCACAGGAGTGAATTCAGCCACAGAATTCACAACAGTACCCCCCCCTTGAGGAGGGGTCACCGAACCCTCACCAGAGCCCCCAGGCCGACCAGGATGAGCCACATGAAAGGCACGAACAAGATCTGGAGCATGGACATCAGAGGCAAAAACCCAGGAATTATCTTCCTGAGCATAACCCTTCCATTTAACCAGATACTGGAGTTTCCGTCTAGAAACACGAGAATCCAAAATTTTCTCCACAATATACTCCAATTCCCCCTCCACCAAAACCGGGGCAGGAGACTCAACAGATGGAACCATAGGTGCCACGTATCTCCGCAACAACGACCTATGGAATACATTATGTATGGAAAAGGAGTCTGGGAGGGTCAGACGAAAAGACACAGGATTGAGAATCTCAGAAATCCTATACGGACCAATAAAACGAGGTTTAAATTTAGGAGAGGAAACCTTCATAGGAATATGACGAGAAGATAACCAAACCAGATCCCCAACACGAAGTCGGGGACCCACACGGCGTCTGCGATTAGCGAAAAGTTGAGCCTTCTCCTGGGACAAGGTCAAATTGTCCACTACCTGAGTCCAGATCTGCTGCAACCTGTCCACCACAGAATCCACACCAGGACAGTCCGAAGACTCAACCTGTCCTGAAGAGAAACGAGGATGGAACCCAGAATTGCAGAAAAATGGAGAGACCAAGGTAGCCGAGCTGGCCCGATTATTAAGGGCGAACTCAGCCAACGGCAAAAAGGACACCCAATCATCCTGATCTGCAGAAACAAAACATCTCAGATATGTTTCCAAGGTCTGATTGGTTCGTTCGGTCTGGCCATTAGTCTGAGGATGGAAAGCCGAGGAAAAAGATAGGTCAATGCCCATCCTACCACAAAAGGCTCGCCAAAACCTTGAAACAAACTGGGAACCTCTGTCAGAAACAATATTCTCAGGAATGCCATGCAAACGAACCACATGCTGGAAGAACAAAGGCACCAAATCAGAGGAGGAAGGCAATTTAACCAAGGGCACCAGATGGACCATTTTAGAAAAGCGATCACAGACCACCCAAATGACTGACATCTTTTGAGAAACGGGAAGGTCAGAAATGAAATCCATCGAAATATGTGTCCAAGGCCTCTTTGGGACCGGCAAGGGCAAAAGCAACCCACTGGCACGTGAACAGCAGGGCTTAGCCCTAGCACAAATCCCACAGGACTGCACAAAAGTACGTACATCCCGTGACAGAGATGGCCACCAGAAGGATCTAGCCACTAACTCTCTGGTACCAAAGATTCCAGCATGACCAGCCAACACCGAACAATGAAGTTCAGAGATAACTTTACTAGTCCACCTATCAGGGACGAACAGTTTCTCCGCCGGACAACGATCAGGTTTATTCGCCTGAAATTTTTGCAAAACTCGCCGCAAATCAGGGGAGATGGCAGACACAATGACTCCTTCCTTGAGGATACTCGCCGGCTCAGATAAACCCGGAGAGTCGGGCACAAAACTCCTAGACAGAGCATTCGCCTTCACATTTTTAGAGCCCGGAAGGTACGAAATCACAACATCGAAGCGGGCAAAAAATAACGACCAACGGGCCTGTCTAGGATTCAAGCGCTTGGCAGACTCGAGATAAGTAAGGTTCTTATGATCAGTCAATACCACCACGCGATGCTTAGCTCCTTCAAGCCAATGACGCCATTCCTCGAATGCCCACTTCATGGCCAGCAACTCTCGGTTGCCCACATCATAATTACGCTCAGCAGCCGAAAACTTCCTGGAAAAGAAAGCACATGGTTTCAACACTGAGCAACCAGAACCTCTCTGTGACAAAACCGCCCCTGCTCCAATCTCAGAAGCATCAACCTCGACCTGGAACGGAAGAGAAACATCTGGTTGACACAACACAGGGGCAGAACAAAAACGATGCTTCAACTCCTGAAAAGCTTCCACAGCAGCAGAAGACCAATTAACCAAATCAGCACCCTTCTTGGTCAAATCGGTCAATGGTTTGGCAATGCTAGAAAAATTACAGATGAAGCGACGATAAAAATTAGCAAAGCCCAGGAATTTTTGCAGACTTTTCAGAGATGTCGGCTGAGTCCAATCCTGGATGGCTTGGACCTTAACCGGATCCATCTCGATAGTAGAAGGGGAAAAGATGAACCCCAAAAATGAAACTTTCTGCACACCGAAGAGACACTTTGATCCCTTCACAAACAAAGAATTAGCACGCAGGACCTGGAAAACCATTCTGACCTGCTTCACATGAGAGTCCCAATCATCTGAGAAGATCAAAATGTCATCCAAGTAAACAATCAGGAATTTATCCAGATACTCACGGAAGATGTCATGCATAAAAGACTGAAACACAGATGGAGCATTGGCAAGTCCGAACGGCATCACTAGATACTCAAAATGACCCTCGGGCGTATTAAATGCAGTTTTCCATTCATCTCCTTGCCTGATTCTCACCAGATTATACGCACCACGAAGATCTATCTTGCCCCCTTAATCCGAGCAAACAAGTCAGATAACAATGGCAAGGGATACTGAAATTTAACAGTGATCTTATTAAGAAGGCGGTAATCAATACACGGTCTCAGCGAACCATCCTTCTTGGCTACAAAAAAGAACCCTGCACCCAGTGGTGATGACGATGG
Source organism: Ranitomeya imitator (assembly GCF_032444005.1). Classification (NCBI taxonomy): domain Eukaryota; kingdom Metazoa; phylum Chordata; class Amphibia; order Anura; family Dendrobatidae; genus Ranitomeya; species Ranitomeya imitator. The sequence goes on from NC_091284.1 coordinate 290,734,038, forward strand.
GCGAATATGTCCCTTCTCCAGGGATTCCTTCACATAACTGCGCATAGCGGCGTGTTCAGGCACGGATAAATTAAATAATCGACCTTTAGGGAATTTACTACCAGGAATCAAATTGATAGCACAATCACAATCCCTATGCGGAGGTAGGGCATCGGACTTGGGCTCTTCAAATACATCCTGATAATCAGACAAGAACTCTGGGACCTCAGAAGGAGTGGATGACGAAATAGACAAAAATGGAACATCACCATGTACCCCCTGACAACCCCAGCTGGATACCGACATAGAGTTCCAATCCAATACTGGATTATGGGTTTGCAGCCATGGCAACCCCAACACGACCACATCATGCAGATTATGTAGCACCAGAAAGCGAATAACTTCCTGATGTGCAGGAGCCATGCACATGGTCAGCTGGGTCCAGTACTGAGGTTTATTCCTGGCCAAAGGTGTAGCATCAATTCCTCTCAACGGAATAGGACACCGCAAAGGCTCCAAGAAAAACCCACAACGTTTAGCATAATCCAAATCCATCAGATTCAGGGCAGCGCCCGAATCCACAAACGCCATGACAGAATACGATGACAAAGAGCATATCAAGGTAATGGACAGAAGGAATTTGGATTGTACAGTACCAATGACGGCAGACCTATCGAACCGCTTAGTGCGCTTAGGACAATCAGAAATAGCATGAGTGGAATCACCACAGTAGAAACACAGACCATTCAGACGTCTGTGTTCTTGCCGTTCAACTCTGGTCATAGTCCTATCGCACTGCATAGGCTCAGGTTTAATCTTAGACAATACCGCCAAATGGTGCACAGATTTACGCTCGCACAAGCGTCGACCGATCTGAATGGCCAAAGACATAGACTCATTCAAACCAGCAGGCATAGGAAAACCCACCATGACATCATTAAGAGCCTCAGAGAGACCCTTTCTGAACAAAGCTGCCAGCGCAGATTCATTCCACAGAGTGAGTACTGACCACTTCCTAAATTTCTGACAATATACTTCTATATCATCCTGACCCTGGCACAAAGCCAGCAAATTTTTCTCAGCCTGATCCACTGAATTAGGCTCATCGTAAAGTAATCCGAGCGCCAGGAAATACGCATTGACATTACTCAATGCAGGGTCTCCTGGCGCAAGAGAAAATGCCCAGTCCTAAGGGTCGCCGCACAAAAAAGAAATAATAATCAAAACCTGTTGAATAGGATTACCAGAAGAATGAGGTTTCAAGGCCAGAAATAGCTTACAATTATTTTTGAAATTAAGAAACTTAGTTCTATCACCAAAAAACAAATCAGGAATAGGAATTCTTGGTTCTAACATAGATTTCTGATCAATAGTATCTTGAATCCTTTGTAAATTTGTAACGAGATTATCCATTGAAGAGCACAGACCCTGAATATCCATGTCCACACCTGTGTCCTGAAACACCCAAATGTCTAGGGGAAAAAAAAGACTGAACACAGAGCTGAGAAAAAAAAATGATGTCAGAACTTCTTTTTTCCCTCTATTGAGAATCATTAGGTTGGCTCCTTGTACTGTTATGTAGACAATCCAGTGACACTGTGTGCCAGCAATCAGAGCACATACAGTGATCTGACAATAACCCAAAAACAATAGAACGAGCTCTGAGACGTGGAATCTCTGTAGACCGCAATACCTGAACCTATCCTAAGCACAACTAAAGGCAGCTGTGGATTGCGCCTGACACTACCTATGCAACTCGGCACAGCCTGAGGAGCTGACTAGCCTGAAGATAGAAAAACAAGCCTGACTTGCCTCAGAGAAATACCCCAAAGGAAAAGGCAGCCCCCCACATATAATGACTGTTAGCAAGAAGAAAAGACATACGTAGGGATGAAATAGATTCAGCAAAGTGAGGCCCAATATTCTAGATAGAGCGAGGATAGCAAAGAGAACTTTGCAGTCTACAAAAAACCCTAAAGCAAAAAACCACGCAAAGGGGGCAAAAAGACCCACCGTGCCGAACTAACGGCACGGCGGTACACCCTTTGCGTCTCAGAGCTTCCAGCAAAACGAATTGACAAGCTGGACAGAAAAAGTAGCAACAAAAGCAAAAAAGCACTTATCTAAGCAGAGCAGCAGGCCACAGGAAAGATCCAGAAGCTCAGATCCAACACTGGAACATAGACAAGGAGCAAGGAAGACAGAATCAGGCGGAGTTAAATAACAAAGCAGCCAACGAGCTCACCAGAACACCTGAGGGAGGAAGCTCAGAAGCTGCAGTACCACTTGTGACCACAGGAGTGAATTCAGCCACAGAATTCACAACAGCGGGGCCACTCGGGGTCCGATTTGGTGGGCGGGGCCCCTCGGGCTCCGATTTGGTGGGCGGGGCCACTTTGGGTCCGATTTGGTGGGTGGGGCCCCTTGGCCTTTGATTTGGTGGGCAGGGCCACTCAGGTCCGATTCGGTGGGCGGGGCCACTTAAGGTCCAATTTGGTAGGCGGGCCCCTCTGGATCTGATTTGGTGGGCGGGGCCCATCAGTAGCCGATTTGGTGGGCAGTGCCCCTCAGGGGCCAATTTGGTGGGCGGGGCCCCTCTGGAGCCGATTTGGTGGGCGGGGCCCCTCAGGGGCTGATTTGGTGGGCGGGGCCCCTCAGGAGCCGAGTTGGTGGGCGGGGCCCCTCAGGGGCTGATTTGGTGGGTGGGGCCCCTCAGGAGCCGATTTGGTGGGCGGGGCCCCTCAGGGGCCGATCTTGTGGGTGGGGCCCCTCAGGGGCCGATTTGTGGGGCGGGGCCACTCTGGGTCCGATTTGGTGGGCAGGGCCACTTTGGGTCCGATTTGGTGGGCGGGGCCCCTCGGCCTCCGATTTGGTGGGTGGGGCCACTCGGGTCTGATTTGGTGGGCGGGGCCACTCGAGGTCTGATTTGGTGGGCGGGGCCACTCGGGGTCCGGTTTGGTGGGCGGGGCCACGCGGGGTTCGGTTTGGTGGGCGGGGCATCTCGGGGTCCGATTTGGTGGGCGGGGCCCCTTGGGCTCCGATTTGGGGGGCGGGGCCCTTCGGCCTCCAATTTCGTGGACGGGGCCCCTCGGCCTCCTGTTTGGTGGGCGGGGCCCTTCAGCCTCCAATTTGGTGGACGGGGCCCCTCGGCCTCCGATTTGGTGGGCGGGGCCCCTCGGCCTCCTATTTGGTGGGCGGGGCCCCTTTAGTTGCCTATTTGGTGGGCAGGTCCCCTCAGGGGCCTATTTTGTGGGCGGGGCCACTCTGGGTCTGGTTTGGTGGGCGGGGCCACTCTGGGTCCAATTTGGTGGGCGGGGCCACTCTGGGTCCAATTTGGAGGCCGGGGCCCCTCAGGGGCCTATTTGGTGGGCGGGGCCCCTCAAAGGCCGATTTGATGGGCGGCCGATTTGGTGGGCGAGGCCACTCTGGGTCTGATTTGGTGGGCGGGGCCACTCTGGGTCCGATTTGGTGGGCGGAGCCACTCGGGTCTGATTTGGTTGGCGGTGCCACTCGAGGTCCGATTTGGTGGGCAGGGCCACTCAGGGTCCGATTTAGTGGGCGGGGCCCCTCAGGTTCTTATTTAATGGGCGGGGCCACTTTGAGTCCGATTTGGTGGGCGGGGCCACTTTGGGTCTGATTTGGTGGGCGGGGCCCCTTGGCCTCCGATTTAGTGGGCGGGGCCACTCGGGTCCGATTTGGTTAGCGGGGCCACTCGAGGTCTGATTTCGTGGGCGGGGCCACTCGGGGTCCAAGTTGGTGGGCGGGGCCACTCGGGGTCCGATTTGGTGGGCGGGGCCCCTCGGGCTCCGATTTGGTGGATGGGGCCCCTCGGCCTCCGATTTGGTGGGAGGGGCCCCTCGGCCCCCTATTTGGTGGGCGGGGCCCATCAGGGGCCTATTTGGTGGGCAGGAACCCTCAGGGGCCTATTTGGTGGGCGGGGCCACTCTGGGTCCAATTTGGTGGGCGGGGCCCCTCGGGAGATGATCTGGTGGCCCTCAGGGGCCAATTTAGTGGGCAGGGCCACTTTGGGTCCTATTTGGTAGGCGAGGCCACTCTGGGTCCGATTTGGTGGGAGTGGCCCCTCAGGAGCCGATTTGGTGGGCGGGGCCCCTCAGGGCCCAATTTGGTGGGCGGGGTCCATCAGGGGCCAATTTGGTGGGCGGGGCCCCTCAGAGGCCAATTTGGTGGGTGGGGCCCCTCAGGGGATGATCTGGTGGCCCTCAGGGGCCAATTTAGTGGGCAGGGCCACTTTGGGTCCTATTTGGTAGGCGAGGCCACTCTGGGTCCGATTTGGTGGGAGTGGCCCCTCAGGAGCCGATTTGGCGGGCATGGCCCCTCAGGGCCCAATTTGGTGGGCGGGGTCCCTCAGGGGCCAATTTGGTGGGCGGGGCCCCTCAGAAGCCAATTTGGTGGGTGGGGCCCCTCAGGGGACGATCTGGTGGACGGGGCCCCTCAGGGGCTGATTTAGTGGGCAGGGCCCCTCAGGGGCCAGTTTGGTGGGCGGGGCCCCTCTGGATCCGATTTGGTCGGTGGGGCCCCTCAGGAGCCGATTTGGTGGGCAGGGCCCCTCAGGGGCCAATTTGGTGGGCAAGGCCCCTCTGGATCCGATTTGGTGGGCGGGGCCCCCAGGAGCCGATCTTGTGGGCGGGGCCTTTCAGGGGCCAATCTTGTGGGCGGGTCCCCTCAGGGCCCAATTTGGTGGGCGGGGTCCCTCAGGGGCCAATTTGCTGGGCGGGGCCCCTCAGAGGCCAATTTGGTGGGTGGGGCCCCTCAGGGGACGATCTGGTGGACGGGGCCCCTCAGGGGCTGATTTAGTGGGCAGGGCCCCTCAGGGGCCAATTTGGTGGGCGGGGCCCCTCTGGATCCAATTTGGTGGGCGGGGCCCCTCTGGATCCGATTTGGTGGGTGGGGCCCCTCAGGAGCCGATTTGGTGGGTGGGGCCCATCAGGGGCCGAATTGGTGGGCGGGGCCCCTCAGGGTCCGATTTGGTGGGTGGGGCCACTCTGGGTCCGATTTGGTGGGCGGGGCCACTCGAGGTCCGATTTGGTGGGCGGGGCCACTCTGGGTCCGATTTGGTGGGCGGGGCCCCGCGGCCTCTGATTTGGTGGGCGGGGCCACTCGACTCCGATTTGGTTAGCGGGGCCACTCGAGGTCTGATTTCGTGGGCGGGGCCACTCGGGGTCCAATTTGGTGGGCGGGGCCACTCAGGTCCAATCTGGTGGGCAGGGCCCTTCGGGCTCCGATTTGGTGGGTGGGGCCCCTCAGGGGACGATCTGGTGGACGGGGCCCCTCAGGGGCCGATTTAGTGGGCGGGGCCCCTCAGGGGCCAATTTGGTAAGCTGGGCCCCTCTGGATCCGATTTGGTGGGCGGGGCCCCTCAGGAGACGATTTGGTGGGCAGGGCCCCTCAGGGGCCAATTTGGTGGGCGGGGCCCCTCTGGATCCGATTTGGTGGGTGGGGACCCTCAGGAGCCGACTTGTTGGGCGGGGCCCCTCATGGGCTGATTTGGTGGGCGGGGCCCCTCAGGGGCCGATTTGATGTGCGGGGCCCCTCAGAGGCCGATATGGTGGGTGGGGCCCCTCGGGACGATCTGGTGGACGGGGCCCCTCAGGGGCCGATTTAGTGGGCGGGGCCCCTCAGGGGACAATTTGGTGGGCGGGGCCCCTCTGGATCCGATTTGGTGGGTGGGGCCCCTCAGGGGCTAATTTGGTGGGCAAGGCCCCTCTGGATCCGATTTGGTGAGCGGGGCCCCCCTGGAGCCGATTTGGTGGGCAGGGCCCCCCAGGAGCCGATTTGGTGGGCGGGGCCCCTCTGGGGCTGATTTGGTAAGCGGGCCCCTCAGGAGCCGATTTGGTGGGTGGGGCCCACCAGGGGCCGATTTGGTGGGCGGGGCCCCTCAGGGGCCGATTTGGTGGGCGGGGCCTCTCAGGGTCCTATTTGGTGGGCGGGGCCACTCTGGGTCCGATTTGGTGGGCGGGGCCACTTGAGGTCCGATTTGGTGGGCGGGGCCCCTCAGGAGCCGATTTGGTGGGTGGGGCCCATCAGGGGCCGATTTCGTGGGCGAGGCCACTATGGGTCCGATTTGGTGGGCGGAGCCACTCGGGGTCCGATTTAGTGGACAGGGCCCCTCGGGCTTCGATTTGGTGGGCGGGGCCCCTCGGCCTCTGATTTGGTGGGCGGGGCCACTCGGCTCCGATTTGGTTAGCGGGGCCACTCGAGGTCTGATTTCGTGGGCGGGGCCACTCGGGGTCCAATTTTGTGGGCGGGGCCACTCGGGCCCAATTTGGTGGGCAGGGCCCTTCAGGCTCCGATTTGGTGGGAGGGGCCCCTCGGCCTCCGATTTGGTGGGCGGGGCCCCTCGGCCTCCTATTTGGTGGGCGGGGCCCCTCAAAGGCCGATTTGATGGGCGGCCGATTTGGTGGGCGAGGCCACTCTGGGTCTGATTTCGTGGGCGGGGCCACTCTGGGTCCGATTTGGTGGGCGGGGCCACTCGGGTCTGATTAAGTGGGCAGGGCCACTCAGGGTCCGGTTTAGTGGGCGGGGCCCCTCAGGTTCTGATTTAATGGGCGGTGCCACTTTGAGTCCGATTTGGTGGGCGGGGCCACTTTGGGTCTGATTTGGTGGGCGGGGCCCCTTGGCCTCCGATTTAGTGGGCGGGGTCACTCGGGTCCGATTTGGTGGGCGGGGCCCCTCGGCCTCCGATTTGGTGGGCGGGCCGCCTCGGCCTCCGATTTGGTGGGCGGGGCCCCCAGGAGCCGATCTTGTGGGCGAGGCCTTTCAGGGGCCAATCTTGTGGGCGGGTCCCCTCAGGGCCCAATTTGGTGGGCGGGGTCCCTCAGGGGCCAATTTGGTGGGCGGGGCCCCTCAGAGGCCAATTTGGTGGGTGGGGCCCCTCAGGGGACGATCTGGTGGATGATTTAGTGGGCAGGGCCCCTCAGTGGGCAATTTGGTGGGCGGGACGTCTCGGGGTCCGATTTGGTGGTCGGGGCCCCTTGGGCTCCGATTTGGGGGGCGGGGCCCTTCGGCCTCCAATTTCGTGGACGGGGCCCCTCGGCCTCCTGTTTGGTGGGCGGGGCCCTTCAGCCTCCAATTTGGTGGACGGGGCCCCTCGGCCTCCGATTTGGTGGGCGGGTCCCCTCGGCCCCATATTTGGTGGGCGGGGCCCCTTTAGTTGCCTATTTGGTGGGCAGGTCCCCTCAGGGGCCTATTTTGTGGGCGGGGCCACTGTGGGTCTGATTTGGTGGGCGGGGCCACTCTGGGTCCCATTTGGTGGGCGGGGCCCCTCAGGGGCCTATTTGGTGGGCGGGGCCCCTCAGGGTATGATTTGGAGGGCGGGGCCACTCTGGGTCCAATTTGGAGGCCGGGGGCCCTCAGGGGCCTATTTGGTGGGCAGGGCCCCTCAAAGGCCGATAATATGCACGTTCGATTTGGTGGGCGAGGCCACTCTGGGTCTGATTTGGTGGGCGGGGCCACTCTGGGTCCGATTTGGTGGGTGGGGCCACTCGGGTCCGATTTGGTGGGCGGGGCCCCTCGGCCTCCGATTTGGTGGGCGGGCCGCCTCGGCCTCCGATTTGGTGGGCGGGGCCCCCAGGAGCCGATCTTGTGGGCGGGGCCTTTCAGGGGCCAATCTTGTGGGCGGGTCCCCTCAGGGCCCAATTTGGTGGGCGGGGTCCCTCAGGGGCCAATTTGGTGGGCGGGGCCCCTCAGAGGCCAATTTGGTGGGTGGGGCCCCTCAGGGGACGATCTGGTGGATGGGGCCCTCAGGGGCTGATTTAGTGGGCAGGGCCCCTCAGTGGGCAATTTGGTGGGCGGGGCGTCTCGGGGTCCGATTTGGTGGTCGGGGCCCCTTGGGCTCCGATTTGGGGGGCGGGGCCCTTCGGCCTCCAATTTCGTGGACGGGGCCCCTCGACCTCCTGTTTGGTGGGCGGGGCCCTTCAGCCTTCAATTTGGTGGACGGGGCCTCTCGGCCTCCGATTTGGTGGGCGGGTCCCCTCGGCCCCATATTTGGTGGGCGGGGCCCCTTTAGTTGCCTATTTGGTGGGCAGGTCCCCTCAGGGGCCTATTTTGTGGGCGGGGCCACTCTGGGTCTGATTTGGTGGGCAGGGCCACTCTGGGTCCCATTTGGTGGGCGGGGCCCCTCAGGGGCCTATTTGGTGGGCGGGGCCCCTCAGGGTATGATTTGGAGGGCGGGGCCACTCTGGGTCCAATTTGGAGGCCGGGGGCCCTCAGGGGCCTATTTGGTGGGCGGGGCCCCTCAAAGGCCGATAATATGCACGTTCGATTTGGTGGGCGAGGCCACTCTGGGTCTGATTTGGTGGGCGGGGCCACTCTGGGTCCGATTTGGTGGGCGGGGCCACTCGGGTCCGATTTGGTGGGCAGGGCCACTCAGGGTCCGATTTAGTGGGCGGGGACCCTCAGGTTCTGATTTAATGGGCGGGGCCACTTTGAGTCCGATTTGGTGGGCGGGGCCACTTTGGGTCTGATTTGGTGGGCGGGGCCCCTCGGCCTCCGATTTAGTGGGCGGGGCCACTCGGGTCCGATTTGGTTAGCGGGGCCACTCGGCCTCCGATTTGGTGGGCGGGCCGCCTCGGCCTCCGATTTGGTGGATGGGGCCCCTCGGCCTCCGATTTGGTGGGAGGGGCCCCTCGGCCCCCTATTTGGTGGGCGGGGCCCATCAGGGGCCTATTTGGTGGGCAGGAACCCTCAGGGGCCTATTTGGTGGGCGGGGCCACTCTGGGTCCAATTTGGTGGGCGGGGCCCCTCGGGAGATGATCTGGTGGCCCTCAGGGGCCAATTTAGTGGGCAGGGCCACTTTGGGTCCTATTTGGTAGGCGAGGCCACTCTGGGTCCGATTTGGTGGGAGTGGCCCCTCAGGAGCCGATTTGGTGGGCGGGGCCCCTCAGGGCCCAATTTGGTGGGCGGGGTCCATCAGGGGCCAATTTGGTGGGCGGGGCCCCTCAGAGGCCAATTTGGTGGGTGGGGCCCCTCAGGGGATGATCTGGTGGCCCTCAGGGGCCAATTTAGTGGGCAGGGCCACTTTGGGTCCTATTTGGTAGGCGAGGCCACTCTGGGTCCGATTTGGTGGGAGTGGCCCCTCAGGAGCTGATTTGGTGGGCGGGGCCCCTCAGGGCCCAATTTGGTGGGCGGGGTCCCTCAGGGGCCAATTTGGTGGGCGGGGCCCCTCAGAGGCCAATTTGGTGGGTGGGGCCCCTCAGGGGATGATCTGGTGGACGGGGCCCCTCAGGGGCTGATTTAGTGGGCAGGGCCCCTCAGGGGCCAATTTGGTGGGCGGGGCCCCTCTGGATCCGATTTGGTGGGCGGGGCCCCTCAGGGGCCGATTTAGTGGGCAGGGCCCCTCAGGGGCCAATTTGGTGGGCGGGGCCCCTCTGGATCCGATTTGGTCGGTGGGGCCCCTCAGGAGCCGATTTGGTGGGCAGGGCCCCTCAGGGGCCAATTTGGTGGGCAAGGCCCCTCTGGATCCGATTTGGTGGGGGGGCCCCCAGGAGCCGATCTTGTGGGCGGGGCCTTTCAGGGGCCAATCTTGTGGGCGGGTCCCCTCAGGGCCCAATTTGGTGGGCGGGGTCCCTCAGGGGCCAATTTGCTGGGCGGGGCCCCTCAGAGGCCAATTTGGTGGGTGGGGCCCCTCAGGTGACGATCTGGTGGACGGGGCCCCTCAGGGGCTGATTTAGTGGGCAGGGCCCCTCAGGGGCCAATTTGGTGGGCGGGGCCCCTCTGGATCCAATTTGGTGGGCGGGGCCCCTCAGGGGCCAATTTGGTGGGCGGGGCCCCTCTGGATCCGATTTGGTGGGTGGGGCCCCTCAGGATCCGATTTGGTGGGTGGGGCCCATCAGGGGCCGATTTGGTGGGCGGGGCCCCTCAGGATCCGATTTGGTGGGTGGGGCAACTCTGGGTCCGATTTGGTGGGCGGGGCCACTCGAGGTCCGATTTGGTGGGCGGGGCCCCTCAGGAGCCGATTTGGTGGGTGGGGCCCATCAGGGGCCGATTTGGTGGGAGGGGCCCCTCAGGGGCCGATTTGGTGGGCGAGGCCACTCTGGGTCCAATTTGGTGGGCGGGGCCACTCTGGGTCCGATTTGGTGGGCGGGGCCACTCGAGGTCCGATTTGGTGGGCGGGGCCACTCTGGGTCCGATTTGGTGGGCGGGGCCCCTCGGGCTTTGATTTGGTGGGCGGGGCCACTTTGAGTCCGATTTGGTGGCCGGGGCCCCGCGGCCTCTGATTTGGTGGGCGGGGCCACTCGACTCCGATTTGGTTAGCGGGGCCACTCGAGGTCTGATTTCGTGGGCGGGGCCACTCGGGGTCCAATTTGGTGGGCGGGGCCACACGGGCCCAATCTGGTGGGCAGGGCCCTTCGGGCTCCGATTTGGTGGGTGGTGCCCCTCGGCCTCCAATTTGGTGGGCGGGGCCCCTCGGCCTCCGATTTGGTGGATGGGGCCCCTCGGCCTCCGATTTGGTGGATGGGGCCCCTCGGCCTCCGATTTGGTGGACGGGGCCCCTCGGCCCCCTATTTGGTGGGCGGGGCCACTTTGGGTCCTATTTGGTAGGCGAGGCCACTCTGGGTCCGATTTGGTGGGCGGGGCCTTTCAGGGGCCAATCTTGTGGGCGGGTCCCCTCAGGGCCCAATTTGGTGGGCGGGGCCCCTCAGGGGCCAATTTGGTGGGCGGGGCCCCTCAGAGGCCAATTTGGTGGGTGGGGCCCCTCAGGGGACGATCTGGTGGACGGGGCCCCTCAGGGGCCGATTTAGTGGGCGGGGCCCCTCAGGGGCCAATTTGGTAAGCTGGGCCCCTCTGGATCCGATTTGGTGGGCGGGGCCCCTCAGGAGACGATTTGGTGGTCAGGGCCCCTCAGGGGCCAATTTGGTGGGCGGGGCCCCTCTGGATCCGATTTGGTGGGCGGGGACCCTCAGGAGCCGATTTGGTGGGCGGGGCCCCTCAGGGGCTGATTTGGTGGGCGGGGCCCCTCAGGGGCCGATTTGATGTGCGGGGCCCCTCAGGGGTCGATTTAGTGGGCGGGGCCCCTCAGGGGACAATTTGGTGGGCGGGGCCCCTCTGGATCCGATTTGGTGGGTGGGGCCCCTCAGGAGCCGATTTGGTGGGCAGGGCCCCTCAGGGGCCAATTTGGTGGGCAAGGCCCCTCTGGATCCGATTTGGTGGGCGGGGCCCCCCAGGAGCCGATTTGGTGGGCGGGGCCCCCCAGGAGCCAATTTGGTGGGCGGGGCCCCTCTGGGGCTGATTTGGTAAGCGGGGCCCCTCAGGAGCCGATTTGGTGGGTGGGGCCCACCAGGGTCCTATTTGGTGGGCGGGGCCACTCTGGGTCCGATTTGGTGGGCGGGGCCACTCGAGGTCCGATTTGGTGGGCGGGGCCCCTCAGGAGCCGATTTGGTGGGTGGGGCCCATCAGGGGCCCATTTGGTGGGCGGGGCCCCTCAAGGGCCGATTTGGTGGGCGAGGCCACTCTGGTTCCGATTTGGTGGGCGGGGCCACTCGAGGTCCGATTTGGTGGGCGGAGCCACTCGGGGTCCGATTTAGTGGACGGTGCCCTCGGGCTTCGATTTGGTGGGCGGGGCCCCTCGGCCTCTGATTTGGTGGGCGGGGCCACTCGGCTCCGATTTGGTTAGCGGGGCCACTCGAGGTCTGATTTCGTGGGCGGGGCAACTCGGGGTCCAATTTGGTGGGTGGGGCCACTCGGGCCCAATTTGGTGGGCAGGGCCCTTCGGGCTCCGATTTGGTGGGCGGGGCCCCTCGGCTCCGATTTGGTTAGCGGGGCCACTCGAGGTCTGATTTCGTGGGCGGGGCCACTCGGGGTCCAATTTTGTGGGTAAGGCCACTCCGGCCCAATTTGGTGGGCAGGGCCCTTCAGGCTCCGATTTGGTGGGCGGGGCCCCTCGGCCTCCGATTTGGTGGGCGGGGCCCCTCGGCCTCCGATTTGGTGGATGGGGCCCCTCGGCCTCCGATTTGGTGGACGGGGCCCCTCGGCCCCCTATTTGGTGGGCGGGGCCCCTCAGGGGCCTATTTGGTGGGCAGGGCCCCTCAGGAGCCTATTTGGTGGGCGGGGCCACTCTGGGTCTGATTTGGTGGGCGGGGCCACTCTGGGTCCAATTTGGTGGGCGGGGCCCCTCGGCCTCCTATTTGGTGGGTGGGGCCCCTCAGGGGCCTATTTGGTGGGCGGGGCCCCTCAGGGGCCTATTTGGTGGGCGGGGCCACTCGGGTCCGATTTGGTGGGCGGAGCCACTCGAGGTCCAATTTGGAGGGTGGGGCCACTCGGGGTCCGATTTGGTGGGTGGGGCCACTCGGGGTCCGATTTAGTGGGCGGGGCCACTCGGGGTCCGATTTAGTGGGCGGGGCCACTCGGAGCCCGATTTGGTGGGCGGGGCCCCTCGTCCTCCGATTTGGTGGGCGATGCCCCTCGGTCTCCGATTTGGTGGGTGGGGCCACTCTGGGCCCGATTTGGTGGGCGGGGCCACTCGGGGTCCGATTTGGTGGGTGGGGTCACTCTGGGTCCGATTTGGTGGGCGCCGCCACTCTGGCTCCGATTTGGTGGGCGGGGTCACTCTGGGTCCGATTTGGTGGGCGCAGTGTTGTGAATTCTGCTCTTGGGCTCCCTCCGGTGGTTATGAGTGGTAGTGCTGTAGTAGTTGAATCGCAGCATTTATCAGGTGTATCCATTTTTTGCAATTTGGGCTGGGCTATTTAAGTCCTGCTTTATCCTTTAGTCAGTGCCAGTTGTCCATTGTTTTTGGAGGATTCACATCCATATACTTGGTCTCTCCTGGTCTGCTGTTCATTTCTTCAAAGATAAGTTCTGGCCTTGTTTTTGCTGTCCACCTGCTGTGGAACTTATAGTCTGTGCATTTTCTTGTTTTGTTTTGTCCAGCTTTGTCTGTGAAGGATTTTTTGCAGCCTAGTTTTGTCTCTGGAGATGCAGATATACCCTCTATGTCTTTAGTCAGATGTGGTGTTTGGTATTTTCTGTGGTGGATATTTTCTAGTGTTTTAATACTGACCGCATAGTACTGTGTCCTATTCTTCCTTTTTAGCTAGTATGGCCTCCATGCTAAATCCTGATTTCATGTCTGCGTATGTTATTTCCCTCTCCTTTCACAGTCAATATTTGTGGGCGGCTGTCTATCCTTTGGGGATTTTCTCTGAGGCAAGATAGTTTTCCCGTTTCTGTCTTTAGGGGTAGTTTGTGTCGAGGGGTCTAGGGAGTGTTAGGTACCCCCCCACGGCTACTTCTAGTTGTGCTGCTAGTTTAAGGTTTGCGGTCAGTAAAGGTACCACCTTCTCCAGAGTACGTCTCATGCTGCTCCTAGGCCACCAGATCATAACAGTGCAGCCACTCTGGGTCCGATTTGGTGGGTGGGGCACCTTTAGGGGCCAATTTGGTGGGCAGGGCCCCTCATAGGCCAATTTGGTGGACGGGGCCCCTCAGGGGCAGATTTGGTGAGCGGGGCCCCTCTGGATCTGATTTGGTGGGCGGGTCCCCTCGGGGGCCGAATTGGTGGGCGGGGCCCCTCAGAAGCCAATTTGGTGGGCGGGGCCACTCAGGAGCCAATTTGGTGGGCGGGGCCCCTCAGGGGCCGGTTTGTTGGGCGGGGCCCCTCAGGGGCTGATCTTGTGGGCGGGGCCCCTCAGGGGCCGATCTTGTGGGCGGGGCCCCTCAGGGGCCGATTTGGTGAGCATTATAACCCTATGGCAAAATTTCCCTATTGAGAAAATGCATTCCAATGAGGGGAAAAACACAAATTGTGCCAAAACTACAAATCCGATTGGAACGCTGGCTTCGAAATGACACCTCACTGGAGTCTGTGAGTGTAGCGGTTCGGGTTCCCCTCAGGTGCTGGTTTGGTGGGCGGGGCCCTTCAGAGGCCGATTTGGTGGGTGGGGCTCCTCAGGGGCCGATTTGGTGGGCGGGGCCACTCTGGGTCTGATTTGGTGGGCGGGGCCACTCTGGGTCCGATTTGGTGGGCAGGGCCACTCTGGGGCCGATTTGGTGGATGGGGCACCTCAGGGGCCGATTTGGTGGGTGGGGCACCTCAGGGGCCGATTTGGTGGGCAGGGCCACTATGGGTCGGATTTGGTGGGCAGGGCCCCTCAGGGGCCTATTTGGTGGGCGGGGCCCCTCTGGATCCGATTTGGTGGGCGGGGCCCCTCAGGAGCCGATTTGGTGGGCAGGGCCTCTCAGGGGCCAATTTGGTGGGCAGGGCCCCTCAGGGGCCAATTTGGTGGGTGGGGCCTCTCAGGAGCCGATTTGGTGGGTGGGGCCCCTCAGGTGCTGATTTGGTGGGTGGGGCCCCTCAGGGGCCGATGTGGAGGGTGGGGCTCTTCAGGGGCTGATTTGGTGGGTGCAGCCCCTCAGGGGCCGATTCGGTGGGTGGGGCCCCTCAGGGGCCGATCTGGTGGGCGGGGCCCCTGAGGGGCCGATCTTGTGGGCGGGGCCCCTCAGGGGCCGATTTGGTGGGCGGGGCCCCTCAGGGGCCTATTTGGTGGGCGGGGCCCCTCAGGGGCTTATTTGGTGGATGGGGACCCTCAGGGGCCTATTTTGTGGGTGGGGCCCCTCAGGGCCCGATTTGGTGGGTGAGGCCCCTCAGGGGACGATTTGGTGGGTGGGGCCCCTCGGCCTCCTATTTGGTGGGCGGTGCCACTCGGGGTCCGATTTGGTGGGCGGTGCCACTCGGGGTCCGATTTGGTGGGCGGTGCCACTCGGGGTCCGATTTGATGGGCGGTGCCCCTCGGGCTCCGATTTGGTGGGCGGGGCCCCTCGGCCTCAGATTTGGTGGACGGGGCCGCTCGGCCTCAGATTTGGTGGACGGGGCCCCTCGGCCTCTGATTTGGTGGGTGGGGCCCCTCGGCCTCAGATTTGGTGGACGGGGCCCCTCGGCCTCAGATTTGGTGGACGGGGCCCCTCGGCCTCTGATTTGGTGGGCGGGGCCACTCGGGGTCCAATTTGGTGGTCGGGGCCACTCGAGGTCCAATTTGGTGGGCGGGGCCACTCGGGGTCCGATTTGGTGGGTGGGGCCACTCGGGGTCTGATTTGGTAGGCGGTGCCACTCGGGGTCCGATTTGGTGGGCGATGCCACTCGGGTCCGATTTGGTGGGCGGGGCCACTCGGGGTCCGATTTGGTGAGCGGGGCCCCTCGGGCTCCGATTTGGTGGGCTGGGCCCCTCGGCCTCTGATTTGGTGGGCGGGGCCCCTCGGCCTCTGATTTGGTGGGCGGGGCCCCTCTGGTCCGATTTGGTGGGCGGGGCCACTCAAGGTCTAATTTTGTGGGTGGGGCCACTTGGGGTCCGATTTGGTGGACGGGGCCACTTTGGGTCCGATTTGGTGGGCGGGGCCCCTCGGCCTCCGATTTTGTGGGCGGGGCCACTCAGGGACCGATTTGGTGGGCGGGGCGCCCCCCCTCAGTAGCCGATTTGGTGGGCGGGGCTCCTCAGTAGCCGATTTGGTGGGTGGGGCCCCTCGGGCCGATTTGGTGGGCGTGGCCCCTCAGGGGGGCGATCTGGTGGGTGGGGCCCCTCGGGCCGATTTGGTGGGCGGGGCCCCTCAGAGGCCGATTTGGTGGGCGGGGCCTCTCAGGGGCTGAATTGGTGAGTAGGGCCCCTCAGGGGCCGATTTGGTGGGCGGGGCCACTCTGAGTCCGAATTGGTGGGCGGGGCCACTCTGGGTACGATTTGGTGGGCAGGGCCACTTTGGGTCCGATTTGGTGGGCGGGGCCCATCAGGAGCCGATTTGGTGGGCGGGGCCCCTCAGGGGGCGGTTTGGTGGGCGGGGCCCCTCTGAGTCCAATTTGGTGGTCGGGGCTCCTCGGCCACCGATTTGGTGGGCGGGCCCCCTCGGGCTCCGATTTGGTGGGCTGGGCCCTTCGGCCTCTGATTTGGTGGGCGGGGCCCCTCGGCCTCTGATTTGGTGGGCGGGGCCCCTCGGGCTCCTATTTGGTGGGTGGGGCCACTCTGGTCCGATTTGGTGGGCGGGGCCACTCGAGGTCTAATTTTGTGGGTGGGGCCACTTGGGGTCCGATTTGGTGGACGGGGCCACTTTGGGTCCGATTTGGTGGGCGGGGCCCCTCGGCCTCTGATTTGGTGGGCGGGGCCACTCAGGGACCAATTTGGTGGGCGGGGCGCCCCCCCTCAGTAGCCGATTTGGTGGGCGGGGCTCCTCAGTAGCCGATTTGGTGGGTGGGGCCCCTCGGGCCGATTTGGTGGGCGTGGCCCCTCAGGGGGGCGATCTGGTGGGTGGGGCCCCTCGGGCCGATTTGGTGGGCGGGGCCCCTCAGAGGCCGATTTGGTGGGCGGGGCCTCTCAGGGGCTGAATTGGTGAGTAGGGCCCCTCAGGGGCCGATTTGGTGGGCGGGGCCACTCTGAGTCCGAATTGGTGGGCGGGGCCACTCTGGGTACGATTTGGTGGTCAGGGCCACTTTGGGTCCGATTTGGTGGGCGGGGCCCATCAGGAGCCTATTTGGTGGGCGGGGCCCCTCAGGGGGCGGTTTGGTGGGCGGGGCCCCTCTGAGTCCAATTTGGTGGTCGGGGCTCCTCGGCCACCGATTTGGTGGGCGGGGCCCCTCGGGCTCCGATTTGGTGGGCTGGGCCCTTCGGCCTCTGATTTGGTGGGCGGGGCCCCTCGGCCTCTGATTTGGTGGGCGGGGCCCCTCGGGCTCCGATTTGGTGGGTGGGGCCACTCGAGGTCTAATTTTGTGGGTGGGGCCACTTGGGGTCCGATTTGGTGGACGGGGCCACTTTGGGTCCGATTTGGTGGGCGGGGCCCCTCGGCCTCTGATTTGGTGGGCGGGGCCACTCAGGGACCGATTTGGTGGGCGGGGCGCCCCCCCTCAGTAGCCGATTTGGTGGGCGGGGCTCCTCAGTAGCCGATTTGGTGGGCGGGGCCCCTCTGGCCGATTTGGTGGGCGTGGCCCCTCAGGGGGGCGATCTGGTGGGTGGGGCCCCTCGGGCCGATTTGGTGGGCGGGGCCCCTCAGAGGCCGATTTGGTGGGCGGGGCCTCTCAGGGGCTGATTTGGTGGGTAGGGCCCCTCAGGGGCCGATTTGGTGGGCGGGGCCACTCTGAGTCCGAATTGGTGGGCGGGGCCACTCTGGGTACGATTTGGTGGGCAGGGCCACTTTGGGTCCGATTTGGTGGGCGGGGCCCATCAGGAGCCGATTTGGTGGGCGGGGCCCCTCAGGGGGCGGTTTGGTGGGCGGGGCCCCTCTGAGTCCAATTTGGTGGTCGGGGCTCCTCGGCCACCGATTTGGTGGGCGCGGCCCCTCGGCCTCCGATTTGGTGGGTGGGGCCCCTCGGCCTCCGATTTGGTGGGTGGGGCCCCTGGGGCCTCCGATTAGGTGGGCGATGCCCCTCGGCCTCCGATTTGGTGAGCGGGGCCACTCGGGGTCCGATTTGGTGGGCGGGGCCACTCGGGGTCCGATTTGGTGGGCGGGGCCCCTCTGCCTCCGATTTGGTGGGCGGGGCCACTCGGGGTCCAATTTGGTGGGCGGGGCCACTCGGGGTCCGATTTGGTGGGCTGGGCACCTCAGGGCCCGATTTGGTGGGCGGGTCACTTTAAGAGCTGATATTATCTGGCAAAACTGTGTCCTGGTGGGCTCATGTAGAGTTCGTAGGCGTTGGCATAGTAACTGGGTCTGACTGTGCATATGAATGAGCTAATCAGCCAGGTGGCAGTTGGCAGTTATTTTGAAATTGCCTCAGAAATCAGCCCATTATAACCTTATGGGAAAATTTCCCCATTGAAATGCATTGAGACCAAATTTTCAAACGCAAATTGCGCCAAAACTACAAATCCGATCGACACGAAAAATACTTATCACACCTCTCAGGAGCGCTGGCTTCGAAATGACACCTCACTGGAGTCTGTGAGTGCAGCGGTTCGAGCCGCATTAATTGCGGACTGAATAATAAGAAGAAGAAGTTGACTACGGTGGAATAACAATATAGTGCTTTGTGCCAAATAATAAGAAGTTAACTACGATCGGATTACAAGATAGTGCTTTGTTCCAAAGCACTATAATCAGATGTTGACTACGATCGGATAACAATATAGTGCTTTGTTCCAAAGCACTATAATAAGAAGTTAACCACGTTCGGATTACAATATAGTGCTTTGTTACAAAGCACTATAATAATAATAATAAGAAGAAGAAGTTAACTACGTTCGGATTACAATATAGTGCTTTGTTCCAAAGCACTATAATAAAGCTTTTTACAGAAAGTATATGTGAGTTAGCAGAGAAAACAACTAAAGCATATATTAAGACGAATCCTCATCTCATTATGTCACTGTCACGCCGATACGGCGATAAAGGGGCAGGATGGCGAATTTGGAACCCGCACCTGTCCCTGCCACTATAAGGGGCCCTGGCTTACCCTTATCTCGGGGGTACCCTTGAAGGTAGGGAGGCCCGATCCGCCAGCGTATCCCTGACTCCTATGCAGACCCTATAGTGACCCCTAGGGTTGAGCGAAACGGGTCGAACATTTTCAAAAGTCGCCGACTTTTGGCGAAGTCGAGTTTCATGAAACCCGATCCGACCCCTGTGCGTGGTCGGCCATGCGGTACGCGACTTTTGCGCCAATGTCGCGTTTCAATGACGCGAAAAGCGCCATTTCTCAGCCAATGAAGGTAAACGCAGAGTGTGGGCAGCGTGATGACATAGGTCCTGGTCCCCACCATCTTAGAGAAGGGCATTGCAGTGATTGGCTTGCTGTCTGCGGCGTCACAGGGGCTATAAAGGGGAGTTCCCGCCGACCGCCATGTTACTGCTGCTGATCTGAGCTTAGGGAGAGGTTGCTGCCGCTTCGTCAGAAGCAGGGATAGCGTTAGGCAGGGTCCATTAACCACAAAACCGCTTGTGCTGTAGCGATTTCCACTGCCCAACACCACCTTCGGTGTGCAGGGACAGTGGAAGCTCCTTTTTTTTTTTTTTTCCTCAGCGCTGCAGCTCATTGGGCTGCCCTAGAAGGCTCCCTGATAGCTGCATTGCTGTGTGTACGCCGCTGTGCAAACCAACTGCTTTTTTCAAAGCACAAATCCTCTTGTTCCTTCCTTTCTGCACAGCTATCTTGTTTGTTTGTCCACACTTTTTATTTAATTTGTGCATCAGTCCACTCCTTATTGCTGCCTGCCATACCTGGCTGAGATTACTGCAGGGAGATAGTAATTGAAGGACAGTTCCTTTTTTTTTTTTTTTTTTTTTTTTGTGGGAGATTAAGATTGACATTTCTGCTAGAGTGCCATCTCTGTCTGTGTCATCTCTCACTCAGTGGGCCATAGAAAGCCTATTTATTTTTTTGCTTGATTTGGGTTCCAAAATCTACCAGGAAAAATCACAACATCAATCAGTGGGAGAAAAATATTGGCCTCAGGGCTTGTGTGCCACTCCTTACTCCTGTGTGTGCCATCTCTCACTCAGTGGGCCATAGAAAGCCTATTAATTTTTTTGCTTGATTTGGGTTCTAAATTCTACCTGAAAAAATCAATAAATCAATCAGTGGGAGATTAATATTGGCCTTTGGGCTTGTGTGCCAGTCCTAAGCGTGCCATCTCTCTCTCTCTCAGATAGTGGGCCATAGAAAGCCTATTTTTTTATTATTTTATTGGGTTTATAAATTTTCCCTGGAAAAAAAAAAAAGTGGGAGATTAATATTGGCCTCTGGGCTTGTGTGCCAGTCCTGAGCGTGCCATCTCTCTCACAAATAGTGGGCCATAGAAAGCCTATTTATTTTTTTGGTTGATTTGGGTTCATAATTCTACCTGAAAAAATCAATCAATCAATCAGTGGGAGATTAGTATTGGCCTTTGGGCTTGTGTGCCAGTCCTAAGCGTGCCATCTCTCTCTCTCAGATAGTGGGCCATAGAAAGCCTATTTATTATTATTTTTTTTATTGGGTTTATAAATTTTCCCTGGAAAAAAAAAAAAAGTGGGAGATTAATATTGGCCTCTGGGCTTGTGTGCCAGTCCTGAGCGTGCCATCTCTCTCACAAATAGTGGGCCATAGAAAGCCTATTTATTTTTTGGGTTGATTTGGGTTCCTAATTCTACCTGAAAAAATCAATCAATCAATCAGCGGGAGAAAAATATTGGCCTCAGGGCTTGTGTGCCACTCCTTACTCCTGTGTGTGCCATCTCTCACTCAGTGGGCCATAGAAAGCCTATTAATTTTTTTGCTTGATTTGGGTTCCAAAATCTACCTGAAAAAAATCACTAAATCAATCAGTGGGAGATTAATATTGGCCTCTGGGCTTGTGTGCCACTCCTGACTCCTGTGTGCGTCATCTGTCACTCAGTGGGCCCTAGAAAGCCTATTTTTTGTTTTATTTGTTTTCTAAATTCTCCCTGAAACAATCATTTTATTTTCTTTGGTTTCTAAATTATTCCTGAAAAAAATCATTTTTTTTGTATTTTTTTTTCTCTCAAGTCTCCCTGAAAAAAAAAAAAAAAAAAAATCTGTGGGAGATTCATATTGCCCCTTCTGCTTGTGTGCCAGTCTTGACTCCTGGGTGTGCCATCTCTCTCTCTCTCCCCAATTGTGGGCCATAGAAAGCCTATTAATTTTTTTGCTTGATTTGGGTTCCAAAATCTACCAAAAAAAATCACTAAATCAATCAGTGGGAGATTAATATTGGCCTCTGGGCTTGTGTGCCACTCCTGACTCCTGTGTGCGTCATCTGTCACTCAGTGGGCTCTAGAAAGCCTATTTTTTGTTTTATTTGTTTTCTAAATTCTCCCTGAAACAATCAATTTATTTTCTTTGGTTTCTAAATTATTCCTGAAAAAAATCATTTTTTTTGTATTTTTTTTTCTCTCAAGTCTCCCTGAAAAAAAAAAAAAAAAAAAAAAATCTGTGGGAGATTCATATTGCCCCTTCTGCTTGTGTGCCAGTCTTGACTCCTGGGTGTGCCATCTCTCTCTCTCTCCCCAATTGTGGGCCATAGAAAGCCTATTAATTTTTTTGCTTGATTTGGGTTCCAAAATCTACCAAAAAAAATCACTAAATCAATCAGTGGGAGATTAATATTGGCCTCTGGGCTTGTGTGCCACTCCTGACTCCTGTGTGCGTCATCTGTCACTCAGTGGGCCCTAGAAAGCCTATTTTTTGTTTTATTTGTTTTCTAAATTCTCCCTGAAACAATCATTTTATTTTCTTTGGTTTCTAAATTATTCCTGAAAAAAAATCATTTTTTTTGTATTTTTTTTTCTCTCAAGTCTCCCTGAAAAAAAAAAAAAATAATAAAAATCTGTGGGAGATTCATATTGCCCCTTCTGCTTGTGTGCCAGTCTTGACTCCTGGGTGTGCCATCTCTCTCTCTCTCCCCAATTGTGGGCCATAGAAAGCCTATTAATTTTTTTGCTTGATTTGGGTTCCAAGATCTACCAAAAAAAATCACTAAATCAATCAGTGGGAGATTAATATTGGCCTCTGGGCTTGTGTGCCACTCCTGACTCCTGTGTGCGTCATCTGTCACTCAGTGGGCCCTAGAAAGCCTATTTTTTGTTTTATTTGTTTTCTAAATTCTCCCTGAAACAATCATTTTATTTTCTTTGGTTTCTAAATTATTCCTGAAAAAAATCATTTTTTTTGTATTTTTTTTTCTCTCAAGTCTCCCTGAAAAAAAAAAAATAAAAATCTGTGGGAGATTCATATTGCCCCTTCTGCTTGTGTGCCAGTCTTGACTCCTGGGTGTGCCATCTCTCTCTCTCTCCCCAATTGTGGGCCATAGAAAGCCTATTAATTTTTTTGCTCGATTTGGGTTCCAAAATCTACCAAAAAAATAACTAAATCAATCGGTGGGAGATTAATATTGGCCTCTGGGCTTGTGTGCCACCCCTGACTCCTGTGTGCGTCCTCTCTCACTCAGTGGGCCCTACAAAGCCTTTTTTTTTTTTTTTTTTTCCTAAATTCTCCCTGAAACAATCATTTCATTTTATTTGTTTTATAAATTCTTCTGTAAAAAATAATTTTTTTTTAATTTTTTTTTTTTCTGAAGTCTCCCTTTTAAAAAAAACAAACACAAATCAGTGGGAGATAAATATTTACATTTGCGCTTCAGTGACAGTCCTGCGTGTGTGCCATCTCATTTGTTGCCAACAACAACAGAGTGTGTAACATTGTGGCTGATTTTCGTTGTGGTCTCACCCACCTGTAAAGGGGTAGCTAAATCATACTGAAGTTATAGCTCACCGTGTAAGTTGTGTGACAGCAACAAATACCGTTCGTTTGGTAACGTTTTTAAAACAATGAGGAAGTCTGGTGGAAGAGGTCGTGGCCGGGGGCGTTCATTGTCAGCTGGTAATGAGGGTAGTGGTAGTGGTGGAGCATCAGCTGGTCGTGGGAAAAAAAATATTGCACCTAAGTCTGGAGCTGTGGAGCCAGGTTCGTCGTCTGGCTACACAAGGCCTCGAACGCTCCCTTTTCTGGGAGTAGGAAAACCGCTTTTAAAGCCGGAGCAGCAAGAGCAAGTTTTGGCTTATCTTGCTGACTCAGCCTCTAGCTCTTTTGCCTCCTCTCGTGAAACTGGTAAATGTCAAAGCAGCGCGTCGTTAGTGGATGTTCACGGTCAGGGACAAGTCGCTTCCTTGTCCTCTTCAGCAAAAACAACAACAGAGAAGAATGCAGCAGGCGACACAACGGGTTACTCCATGGAGCTCTTTACACATACCGTCCCTGGCTTAGAAAGTGAAGCAGTTAACAGTCCATGCCCATTACAAGTTGAATCTGACATGGAGTGCACTGATGCACAGCCACAGCCAGACTACTATCCTGGTCCTTTGACTCAGACCACAACATTGCCATCGCAGGGTGCTGATCAAGAATCAGACCCTGATGAGACTATGTTGCCCCATCACGAACGCTATACCACCGACCGACACGGTGACACAGACGAAGTTGCACACGAGCTACAAGAAGAGGTAATAGATGACCCAGTTCTTGACCCCGATTGGCAGCCATTGGAGGAACAGGGTGCAGGCGGCAGCAGTTCTGAAGCGGAGGAGGAGGGGCCGCAGCAGGCATCAACATCGCAACAGGTTCCATCTGCCGGGCCCGTATCTTGCCCAAAACGCGTGGCAAAGCTAAAACCTGTTGGAGGACAGCGTGGCCATCCGGTTAAAGCTCAGTCTGCAATGCCTGAAAAGGTATCCGATGCTAAAAAGAGTGCAGTCTGGCATTTTTTTAAACAACATCCAATTGATCAGCGCAAAGTCATCTGTCAAAAATGTTCAACTACCTTAAGCAGAGGACAGAATCTGAAAAGTCTCAATACAAGTTGCATGCATAGACATTTAACCACCATGCATTTGCAAGCCTGGACTAACTACCAAACGTCCCTTAAGGTTGTAGAACCCTCGGCCAATGAAGCTAGTCAGCAACGCAACATCCCTTCCGGCAGTGTAGGGCCACCATTTTCCGCACCACCTGCAGTATCTGTGCAGGTTTCTTTGCCAGGCCAAAGCCGTCAGGGTCAGGGAATCACCAGTTTCGTAGTAGGAAACACTGCATCTAGGGCACCGGTGGCAACAATACCATCTCCCACCGTCTCTCAGTCTGCCATGTCCACCGGCACCCCCGCTAGTTCCACGATCTCCAGCTCTCCAGTCCAGCTCACCCTACATGAGACTATGGTTAGAAAAAGGAAGTACTTAGCCTCGCATCCGCGTACACAGGGTTTGAACGCACACATAGCTAGACTAATCTCGTTAGAGATGATGCCCTACCGGTTAGTTGAAAGCGAAGCTTTCAAAGCCCTGATGGACTACGCTGTACCACGCTACGAGCTACCCAGTCGACACTTTTTTTCCAGAAAAGCCATCCCAGCCCTCCACCAGCATGTTAAAGAGCGCATCGTCCATGCACTCAGGCAATCTGTGAGCACAAAGGTGCACCTGACAACAGATGCATGGACCAGTAGGCATGGCCAGGGACGTTACGTGTCCATCACGGCACACTGGGTAAATGTGGTGGATGCAGGGTCCACAGGGGACAGCAAGTTTGGGACAGTTCTGCCTAGCCCACGGTCTAGGAAACAATTGGCTGTAGCCGTTCGCACCCCCTCCTCCTCCTCTTCGTCCTCCTGCAGAAGCGAGAGCTCGTCCACAGACCGCAGTCGCACAACCACTCCATCCGCAGCTGCCACTGTTGCACACCAGGTCTCCCATTATGGGGCAGCTACTGGCAAACGTCAGCAGGCTGTATTGGCTATGAAGTGTTTGGGCGACAACAGGCACACCGCGGAAGTTCTGTCCGAGTTCTTGCAGAAAGAAACGCAGTCGTGGCTGGGCACTGTAGATCTTGAGGCAGGCAAGGTAGTGAGTGATAACGGAAGGAATTTCATGGCTGCCATCTCCCTTTCCCAACTGAAACACATTCCTTGCCTGGCTCACACCTTAAACCTGGTGGTGCAGTGCTTCCTGAAAAGTTATCCGGGGTTATCCGACCTGCTCCTCAAAGTGCGTGGACTTTGCTCACATGTCCGCCGTTCGCCCGTACACTCCAGCCGTATGCAGACCTATCAGCGTTCTTTGAACCTTCCCCAGCATCGCCTAATCATAGACGTTGCAACAAGGTGGAACTCAACACTGCACATGCTTCAGAGACTGTGTGAACAGAGGCGGGCTGTTATGTTTTTGTGGGAGGATACACATACACGGGCAGGCAGTAGGATGGCAGACATGGAGTTGTCAGGTGTGCAGTGGTCGAAGATTCAAGACATGTGTCAAGTCCTTCAGTGTTTTGAGGAATGCACACGGCTGGTTAGTGCAGACAACGCCATAATAAGCATGAGCATCCCCCTAATGCGTCTGCTGATGCAAAGTTTGACGCACATAAAGGATCAGGCGTCTGCAGCTGAGGAAGAGGAAAGCCTTGATGACAGTCAGCCATTGTCTGGCCAGGGCAGTGTACAGGACGAGGTAGCGGGCGAAGAGGAGGAGGAGGACGAGGAGGATGATGGGGATGATTATATTTTTAATGAGGAAGCTTTTCCGGGGCCACTGGAAATTGGTGGCGCGGCAAGGCCGGGTTCTGGTTTTTTGAGGGACACAAGTGACGTGGATTTGCCTGAAACTGCCCCTCAACCAAGCACAACCGCAGATTTGAGAACTGGAACTTTGGCCCACATGGCGGATTATGCCTTACGTATCCTCAAAAGGGACACACGCATAACTAAAATGATGATTGATGACGATTACTGGTTGGCCTGCCTCCTTGATCCTCGCTATAAAGGCAAATTGCAAAATATAATGCCACATGAGAACTTGGAACTAATATTAGCAACCAAACAATCAACTCTTGTTGACCGTTTGCTTCTGGCATTCCCTGCACACAGCGCCCGTGATCGTTCTCACACGAGCTGCAGGGGCCAGCAGACCAGAGGAGTTAGAGGGGCAGAAATCAGAAGTGGCGTTGGCCAGAGGGGTTTTCTGACCAGGTTGTGGAGTGATTTTGCTATGACCGCAGACAGGACAGGTACTGCAGCATCAATTCAAAGTGACAGGAGACAACATTTGTCCAGTATGGTTACAAACTATTTTTCATCCCTTATCGATGTTCTCCCTCAACCGTCATTCCCATTTGATTACTGGGCATCAAAATTAGACACCTGGCCAGAATTGGCAGAATATGCATTGCAGGAGCTTGCTTGCCCGGCAGCTAGTGTCCTATCAGAAAGAGTATTCAGTGCTGCAGGTTCAATACTAACAGAAAAAAGGACTCGTCTGGCTACCCAAAATGTAGATGATCTAACCTTCATTAAAATGAACCACAACTGGATTTCGAAATCTTTTGCCCCACCTTGCCCGGCTGACACCTAGCTTTCCTATGAAAAGGTCTTGCCTGTGGACTATTCTGAATGCCTTTTCCAATCTCGTAATTTTCAGCACCTGATTGTCCAGCAAACGACATGTTTACACCTCACTAAATGGCCAAACTCCCCACACGGGGCCGTGGTATCGACACTTGGCGACAGCACCCGTGAGAGTGCAGTTTGTCTGAAGAGGTGGGTGAGCCCGCTTTTGGTCGACGGCACTGCCACTGGGCCCCTCCTAGTACAATAAAGTGTCTCTGGCGGTGGTGGTGCGCACCCAACGTCAGACACACCGTTGTAATATGAGGGGCCCTGGGCCTGTACCGCCGGCCACAAGACAGTTTCCCCCCACCCCAGCTCAAACAGTGCTCTACCACTTGCAAAATTATCTCACAGCTCCACCAATGTTTAGTCTATGCGCTGACATCCTTCAATGCCTGCCACTGACAATACCATTGTATTGACATTTTTGTTATGTTAGGCCTTCGATGCCTGTCTGTGGTCACTCCTTCCACTAGGCCTCCACTGACCACACCACTGCTGCCCGTGTACCCCTGGAACCAATTTAAAATTGCCTACAGCCATGTGTTATTATTTTAGGCCTTTGATGCCTGTCTGCGGTCACTCCTTCCACTAGGCCTCTACTGACCACACCACTGCTGCCAGTGTACCCCTGGAACTAATTTAAAATTGCCTACAGCCAGCCCAATTTTTTTATTTTAGGCCTTCGATGCCTGTCTGCGGTCCATTCTTTCAACTACTACTACACTGACCAGGTCACTGCTGCCCGTGTACCCCTGGAACCAATTTAAAATTGCCTACAGCCATGTGTTATTATTTTAGGCCTTCGATGCCTGTCTGCGGTCACTCCTTCCACTAGGCCTCCACTGACCACACCACTGCTGCCCGTGTACCCCTGGAACCAATTTAAAATTGCCTACAGCCATGTGTTATTATTTTAGGCCTTCGATGCCTGTCTGCGGTCACTCCTTCCACTAGGCCTCCACTGACCACACCACTGCTGCCCGTGTACCCCTGGAACCAATTTAAAATTGCCTACAGCCATGTGTTATTATTTTAGGCCTTCGATGCCTGTCTGCGGTCACTCCTTCCACTAGGCCACCACTGACCACACCACTGCTGCCCGTGTACCCCTGGAACCAATTTAAAATTGCCTACAGCCATGTGTTATTATTTTAGGCCTTCGATGCCTGTCTGCGGTCACTCCTTCCACTAGGCCTCCACTGACCACACCACTGCTGTCCGTGTACCCCTGGAACCAATTTAAAATTGCCTACAGCCATGTGTTATTATTTTAGGCCTTCGATGCCTGTCTGCGGTCACTCCTTCCACTAGGCCTCCACTGACCACACCACTGCTGCCCGTGTACCCCTGGAACCAATTTAAAATTGCCTACAGCCATGTGTTATTATTTTAGGCCTTCGATGCCTGTCTGCGGTCACTCCTTCCACTAGGCCTCCACTGACCACACCACTGTTGCCCGTGTACCCCTGTAACCAATTTTAAATTGCCTACAGCCATGTGTTATTATTTTAGGCCTTCGATGCCTGTCTGCGGTCACTCCTTCCACTAGGCCTCCACTGACCACACCACTGCTGCCCGTGTACCCCTGGAACCAATTTAAAATTGCCTACAGCCATGTGTTATTATTGTAGGCCTTCGATGCCTGTCTGCGGTCACTCCT
Source organism: Ranitomeya imitator (assembly GCF_032444005.1). Taxonomy (NCBI): domain Eukaryota; kingdom Metazoa; phylum Chordata; class Amphibia; order Anura; family Dendrobatidae; genus Ranitomeya; species Ranitomeya imitator. The sequence goes on from NC_091284.1 coordinate 290,761,542, forward strand.
TCCACTAGGCCTCCACTGACCACACCACTGCTGCCTGTGTACCCCTGGAACCAATTTAAAATTGCCTACAGCCATGTGTTATTATTTTAGGCCTTCGATGCCTGTCTGCGGTCACTCCTTCCACTAGGCCTCCACTGACCACACCACTGCTGCCCGTGTACCCCTGTAACCAATTTTAAATTGCCTACAGCCATGTGTTATTATTTTAGGCCTTCGATGCCTGTCTGCGGTCACTCCTTCCACTAGGCCTCCACTGACCACACCACTGCTGCCCGTGTACCCCTGGAACCAATTTAAAATTGCCTACAGCCAGCCCAATTTTTATATTTTAGGCCTTCGATGCCTGTCTGCGGTCCATTCTTTCAACTACTACTACACTGACCAGGGCACTGCTGCCCGTGTACCCCTGGAACCAACATCAGAAAATATAAAAATAAGTATTTTGCTTACAAAAAAGAAAATACTGGAGAGATATCAAATGCAGACATTTTAACATAAAAAACAAACACACAACTAAAATCTGGTACAGTACTAAAAATGGCCACCAGCTACAATTACTTTCTCCTGCAAGTAGTTAACTGAAAGGTTTTTTAAATTGAAAACACAGATATGGCATCCACCGAGTGTTGTCCTGTCGCGTCTTCTTTATATTATTGCCGAGAAGATGCAAAACAATGAAAATAATAAAATCATTAATTACCAAAATAATAGAGAAAGTCAACACCACATTGCAAATAAACATTCATTCCAAATAAAGAAGCAGGGCGCGTCCGAGGGTGAGTATATACCTAATAAGAATATAATCACCCTCGGACGCGCAATGCTTATTTCCAACAGCCTTCCTTCCTAAGAATCAGCCCTTCCGTGGTGTAGAGAGACGTTGTGTTACACTCCAAGGTGTTCCCCAGGTTGCCTTTCCTGAGCTTCGATCTTCCGGCTCTCGTTTAGTAGTTGTTGGAAACTACACTGCATTAGGCCTACAAATTGGGTATGGGGTGTAGAGAGATGGTGTGTTCCACTCCAAGGTGTTCCCCAGGTTGCCTTTCCTGAGCTTCGATCTTCCGGCTCTCGTTTAGTAGTTCTTGGAAACTACACTGCATTAGGCCTTCAAATTGGGTATGGGGTGTAGAGAGAGGGTGTGTTACACTCCAAGGTGTTCCCCAGGTTGCCTTTCCTGAGCTTCGATCTTCATGCTCTCGTTTAGTAGTTGTCGGAAACTACGCTGCATTAGGCCTACAAATTGGGTATGGGGTGTAGAGAGAGGGTGTGTTACACTCCAAGGTGTTCCCCAGGTTGCCTTTCCTGAGCTTCGATATTCCGGCTCTCGTTTAGTAGTTGTTGGAAACTACACTGCATTAGGCCTACAAATTTGGTATGGGGGAAACATTGGCGCATCTGCGGTCCCTCCTTCCTCTAGGCCTCCACTGACCTGTCTACTGCTGCCCGTGTTCCCCTGGAACCAATTTTAAATTGCCTACAGGCAGCCCAATTTATTATGTTAGGGCTTCGAAGCCTGTCTGCGGTCCCTCCTTCCACTAGGCCTCCACTGACCTGTCTACTGCTGCCCGTGTACCCCTTGAACCAACATCATAAAATAAAAAAAAAAGTATTTTGCTTATAAAAAAGAAAATACTGGTGAGATATCAAATGCAGACATTTTAACATTAAAAACAAACACACGACTAAAATCTGGTACAGTACTAAAAATGGCCACCAGCTACAATTACTTTCTCCTGCAAGTAGTTAACTGAAAGGTTTTTTAAATTGAAAACACACATATGGCATCCACTGAGTGTTGTCCTGTCGCGTCTTCTTTATATTATTGCCGAGAAGATGCAAAACAATGAAAATAATAAAATCATTAATTACCAAAATAATAGAGAAAGTCAACACCACATTGCAAATAAACATTCATTCCAAATAAAGAAGCAGGGCGCGTCCGAGGGTGAGTATATACCTAATAAGAATATAATCACCCTCGGACGCGCAATGCTTATTTCCAACAGCCTTCCTTCCTAAGAATCAGCCCTTCCGTGGTGTAGAGAGACGTTGTGTTACACTCCAAGGTGTTCCTCAGGTTGCCTTTCCTGAGCTTCGATCTTCCGGCTCTCGTTTAGTAGTTGTTGGAAACTACGCTGCATTAGGCCTTCAAATTGGGTATGGGGTGTAGAGAGATGGTGTGTTCCACTCCAAGGTGTTCCCCAGGTTGCCTTTCCTGAGCTTCGATCTTCCGGCTCTCGTTTAGTAGTTCTTGGAAACTACACTGCATTAGGCCTTCAAATTGGGTATGGGGTGTAGAGAGAGGGTGTGTTACACTCCAAGGTGTTCCCCAGGTTGCCTTTCCTGAGCTTCGATCTTCATGCTCTCGTTTAGTAGTTGTCGGAAACTACGCTGCATTAGGCCTACAAATTGGGTATGGGGTGTAGAGAGAGGGTTTGTTACACTCCAAGGTGTTCCCCAGGTTGCCTTTCCTGAGCTTCGATCTTCCGGCTCTCGTTTAGTAGTTGTTGGAAACTACGCTGCATTAGGCCTTCAAATTGGGTATGGGGTGTAGCGAGAGGGTGTGTTACACTCCAAGGTGTTCCCCAGGTTGCCTTTCCTGAGCTTCGATCTTCCGGCTCTCGATTAGTAGTTCTTGGAAACTACACTGCATTAGGCCTTCAAATTGGGTATGGGGTGTAGAGAGAGGGTGTGTTACACTCCAAGGTGTTCCCCAGGTTGCCTTTCCTGAGCTTCGATCTTCCGGCTCTCGTTTAGTAGTTCTTGGAAACTACACTGCATTAGGCCTACAAATTGGGTATGGGGTGGAGAGAGATGGTGTGTTACACTCCAAGGTGTTCCCCAGGTTTCCTTGCCATTGCTTCGGTCTTCCGACTCTCGTTTAGTAGTTGTAGAAAAGTACACTGCATTAGGCCTACAAAATGGGTATGGGGTGGAGAGAGATGGTGTGTTACACTCCAAGGTGTTCCCCAGGTTGCCTTTCCTGAGCTTCTATCTTCAGGCTCTCATTAAATTGTGGTTAAATGGAACAACTGCATTTGGCGTACTAGTTGGTTTGGGGCCTACTATCGGTGTCTGCCACTCCTTGCTGTTCTCCTGGTTTCCTGTCCTGAAATTCCATTTTCAGGCTCTCGTTAAGTAGTTGTTAATGTTAGACTGCATTTGGCCTACTAGTTGGGTTGGGGCCTACTATCGGTGTCTGCCACTCCTTGCTGTTCTCCTCCACTGAACAAAGCTGTGCCGCCTGTTTACTACGGTTGCCAATTTTGAACTGCATTTCGACTACTTACTGATTTGGCCCTACTCTCTGTGTCAGCCTCTCATTCCAGTTGTCCTCCACTGCAATGCCCCCTGGTTATTCCTGTGTTACCAATTTTGAACTGCATTTAGCCCACTTTATTCTTTGGGCCTATATCTGTGTTTCCACTTCATCGTGCCCATTGCCCAGCCAGTGATAGATGAGTCTGCTGGTACATTGACCCATAACGCAACATTCCCCGTGCATGCTACACAACAACATTGTGACCCTGCTGAAAGTCAGGTTGCTCTTCCCGCATACCATACCACCTTACACGGGGACAAAGAGGAAGGTGCAGATGAAAGTGCAGGTTCCTTCATCAGGTGGGGGGAGAAATACTAGTTGGCGACGTCACTGGCACAGGGCCTCTCATAGTACGCAAAAGTGTTGCTGCCGGTGGGAGGCGCCCCCGCCGTGCAAACACACCGCTGTACTTTGAGGGGCCCTGTGCCAGTGCCAATGCCAACAAGTGGGCCCCCCCTGCTTGCTCAGGATCACAGCACTTGCAAAGTTGAAATACTTACCTCTCCCTGCTCCACTGCCGTGACGTGGTCCAGATTTCCTGGGCCCACTAATTACTTGAACCAGCCCTACCCCACACAACTTTAGCCAAATGACCCCCAATTTCAAATGCCTTCCAATTATTATAAGGTAAATTACGCTTGACAAGCTTCATTAAGAAGAATGGATGGTTTTGACATTAAAATGGGCACTCTAGGTGTTTTCCTGGCCCCCACTCACTGCCGACTATGCTGCCCCATTGACTTGCATTGGGTTTCGTGTTTCGGTCGATCCCGACTTTACGTCATAATCGGCCGATTTCACTCGACCCGACTTTTGAGATAGTCGGGTTTCGCGAAACCCGGCTCGACTCTAAAAAGGTCAAGGTCGCTCAACTCTAGTGACCCCTACTCCCCCAAGGGTGGAAGACTGCACCAGTGTAAAACTATAACAACTAACAGGAAAACAAACAATGTAAAGGAAAACCAAACTTAGCTTATTTCTGCAAGAAACAGCACAACAGGGAGAAACACCAAATTAAACGGACACAGCAGAAGAACAGAAGTTCCCAGCTAGATCCTATTCCTGGCTTGGTCGCTGAAGAATGAGCTAACACCGACAGTCAGCTGATGAACCAGGTGACCTCTTAACCCCTTAGTGACAGAGCCAATTTGGTACTTAATGACCAGGCCAATTTTTGCAATTCTGACCACTGTCACTTTATGAGGTTATAACTCTGGAACGCTTCAACGGATCCCGCTGATTCTGAGATTGTTTTTTCGTGACATATTGTACTTCATGTTAGTGGTAACATTTCTTCGATATTACTTGAGATTATTTATGAAAAAAACGGAAATATGGCGAAAATTTTTAAAATTTTGCAATTTTCAAACTTTGTATTTTTATGCCCTTAAATCAGAGAGATATGTCACGAAAAAAAGTTAATAAATAACATTTCCCTCATGTCTACTTTATATCAGCACAATTTTGGAAACAAAATTTTTTTTTGTTAGGGAGTTATAAGGGTTAAAAGTTGACCAGCAATTTCTCATTTTTACAACACCATTTTTTTTAGGGACCACATCACATTTGAAGTCATTTTAAGGGGTCTATATGATAGAAAATAACGAAGTGTGACACCATTCTAAAAACTACACCCCTCAAGGTTGTCAAAACCACATTCAAGAAGTTTATTAACCCTTTACGTGCTTCACAGGAACTGAAACAATGTGGAAGGAAAAAATGAACATTTAACTTTTTTTTGCAAACATCTTAATTCAGAACCATTTTTTTATTTTCACAAGTGTAAAAACAGAAATGTAACCATAAATTTTGTTATGCAATTTTTCCTGAATACGCCAATACCCCATATGTGGGGGTAAACCACTTTTTGGGCGCACCGCAGAACTTAGAAGTGAAGGAGCGCCGTTTGACTTTTTCAATGCAGAATTGGCTGAAATTGAGATCGGACGCCATGTCACGTTTAGAGAGCCCCTGATGTGCCTAAACAGTGGAAACTCCCCACAAGTGACACCATTTTGGAAACTAGACCCCTTAAGGAACTTATCTAGATGTGTGGTGAGCACTTTGAACCCCCAAGTGCTTCACAGAAGTTTATAACGTAGAGCCGTGAAAATAAAAAATCGCTTTTGTTTACACAAAAATGATCTTTTCGCCCACAAATTCTTATTTTCACAAGGGTAACAGGAGAAATTAGACCACAAACGTTGTTGTGAGATTTCTCCTGAATACGTCGATACCCCATATGTGAGGGTAAACCACTGTTTGTGCGCACCGCAGAGCTTGGAAGTGAAGGAACGCCGTTTTACTTTTTCAATGTAGAATTGGCTGGAATTGAGATCGGACGCCATGTCGCGTTTGGAGAGCCTCTGATGTGCCTAAACAGTGGAAACCCCCCACAAGTGACCCCATTTTGGAAACTAGACCCCTTATGGAACATATCTAGATGTGTGGTGAGCACTTTGAACCCCCATGTGCTTCACAGAAGTTTATAATGTAGAGCCGTGAAAAAAAAATCGCATTTTTTCTACAAAAATGATCTTTTTGCCCACAAATTTTTATTTTCACAAGGGTAACAGGAGAAATTAGACCACAAAAGTTGTTGTGCAATTTCTCCTGAGTACGCTGATACCCAATATGTGGGGGTAAACCACTGTTAGGGCGCACCGCAGAGCTTGGAAGAGAAGGAGTGCCGTTTTACTTTTTCAATGTAGAATTGGCTGGAATTGAGATTGGACGCCATGTCGCGTTTGGAGAGCCCCTGATGTGCCTAAACAGTGGAAACCCCCCACAAGTGACACCATTTTGGAAACTAGACCCCTTAAGGAACTTATCTACATGTGTGGCGAGCACTTTGAACCCCCATGTGCTTCACAGAAGTTTATGACGTAGAGCCGTGAAAAAAAAAATTGCATTTTTTCTACAAAAATGATCTTTTTGCCCACAAATTTTTATTTTCACAAGGGTAACAGGAGAAATTAGACCACTAAATTGTTGTGCAATTTCTCCTGAGTACGTCGATACCCAATATGTGGGGGTAAACCACTGTTTGGGCGCACCGCAGAGCTTGGAAGAGAAAGAGTGCCGTTTTACTTTTTCAATGTAGAATTGGCTGGAATTGAGATCGGACGCCATGTCGCGTTTGGAGAGCCCCTGATGTGCCTAAACAGTAGAAATCCCCCACAAAAGACCCCATTTTGGAAACTAGACCCCCCATGGAACTTATCTAGATGTGTGGTGAGAACCTTGAATGCCCAAGTGCTTCACAGAAGTTTATAATGCAGAGCCGTGAAAATAAAAAATATTTTTTTTTTTCACAAAAAAGATTTTTAGCCCCCAAGTTTTTATTTTCACAAGGGTAACAAGAGAAATTGGACCGCAAAAGTTGTTGTCCAATTTGTCCTGAGTATGCTGGTATCCCATATGTGGGGGTAAACCACTGTTTGGGCGCACGGCAGAGCTCGGAAGGAAGGAGCGCCGTTTTGGAATGCAGACTTTGATAGAATGGTCTGCGGGTATTATGTTGCGTTTGCAGAGCCCCTGATGTACCTAACCAGTAGAAACCCTCCACAAGTGACCCCATTTTGGAAACTAGACCCCCCAAGGAACTTATCTAGATGTGTGGTGAGAACTTTGAATGCCCAAGTGCTTCACAGAAGTTTAGAATGCAGAGTTGTGAAAATAAAAAATATTTTTTTTTCCACAAAAAAGATATTGTAGCCCCCAAGTTTTTATTTTCACAAGGGTAACAGGAGAAATTGGACTGCAATAGTTGTTGTCCAATTTATCCCGAGTACGCTGATGTGCCATATGTGGGGTAAACCACTGTTTGGGCGCACGGCAGAGCTCAAAAGGGAAGGAGCGCCTTTTTGGAATGCAGACTTTGATAGAATGGTCTGTGGGCATTATGTTGCGATTGCAGAGCCCCTGATGTACCTAAACTGTAGTAACCCCCCACAAGTGACCCCATTTTGGAAACTAGACCCCCCAAGGAACTTATCTAGATGTGTGGTGAGAACTTTGAATGCCCAATTGCTTCACAGAAGTTTAGAATGCAGAGTCGTGAAAATAAAAAATATTTTTTTTCCACAAAAAAGATATTGTAGCCCCCAAGTTTTTATTTTCACAAGGGTAACAGGAGAAATTGGACTGCAATAGTTGTTGTCCAATTTATCCCGAGTACGCTGATGCGCCATATGTGGGGGTAAACCACTGTTTGGGCGCACGGCAGAGCTTGGAAGGGAAGGAGCGCCTTTTTGTAATGCAGACTTTGATAGAATAGTCTGTGGGCATTATGTTGCGATTGCAGAGCCCCTGATGTACCTAAACTGTAGTAACTCCCCACAAGTGACCCCATTTTGGAAACTAGACCCCCCAAGGAACTTATCTAGATGTATGGTGAGAACTTTGAATGCCCAAGTGCTTCACAGAAGTTTAGAATGCAGAGTCATGAAAATAAAAAATATTTTTTTTCCACAAAAAAGATATTGTAGCCCCCAAGTTTTTATTTTCACAAGGGTAACAAGAGAAATTGGACCCCAGAAGTTGTTGTCCAATTTATCCCGAGTGCGCTGATGCCCCATATGTGGGGGTAACCCACTGTTTGGGCGCACGGCAGAGCTCAGAAGGGAGGGAGCACCATTTGACTTTTTGAGCACAAAATTGGCTGTTGTGTTTGGAGACCCCCTGATGTACCTAAACAGTGGAAAACCCCCAATTCTAGCTCCAACCCTAACCCCAACACTCCCCTAACCCTAATCCCAACCTGATCCATAATCCTAATCACTAACCCTAACCATAATCACAACCCTTACCCCAAAACAACCCTAATGTCAACCCTAAACATAACCCTAATCAAAACCCTAAATCCAACACACCCCTAATCCTAATCTCAACCCTAACCTCAAACCTAACCCTAATCCCAATACACCCCTAATCACAATCCTAACCTTAACCCTAATCCCAAACCTAACCCTAATCCCAAGGCATTCCGTCGCAATCCGTCGTTTTGGACAAGAAACGGATCCTGCAAATGTGCCCGCAGGATGCGTTTTTTGCCCATAGACTTGTATTGCCGACGGATCGTGACAGATGGCCACACGTCGCGTCCGTCGTGCACTGGATCAGTTGTGTTTTGGCGGAGCGTTGGCACAAAAAAACGTTCAATGAAACGTTTTTTTGTACGTCGCATCCGCCATTTCTGACCGTGCATGCGTGGCCGTAACTCCGCCCCCTTCTCCCCAGGACATAGATTGGGCAGCGGATGCGTTGAAAAACTACAGCTGCTGCCCACGTTGTGCACAATTTTCACAACGTGCGTCGGTATGTCGGGCCGACGCATTGCGACGGCCCCGTTCCGACGTAAGTGTGAAAGAAGCCTAACCCTAAATTTAGCCCCAACCCTAACCCTAAATTTAGCCCCAACCCTAACCCTAAATTTAGCCCCAACCCTAGCCCTAACCCTAACCCTAACCCTACCCCTACCCCTACCCCTAACCTAACCCTACCCCTAACCCTACACCTAACCCTACCCCTAACCCTACCCCTACCCTAACCCTACCCCTAACCCTACCCCTAACCCTACCCCTAACCCTAACCCTACCCCTAACCCTACCCCTAACCCTAACCCTAACCCTACCCCTAACCCTACCCCTAACCCTAACCCTACCCCTAACCCTAACCCTACCCCTAACCCTAATTTTAGCCACAACTGCTGTTCTCCTGCCGGCCGGCAGATGGAGACAGATGGCGGGCGCACTGGGCATGCGCCCGCCATTTTCTTCTGCCGGCGGCCAGGAGGAGCAGCAAGAGGATCCAGGGACACAGGTGAGTATTGTAGGGTCCCCGAATCCCCCTATTTCTCTGTCCTCTGATGTGCGATCACATCAGAGGACAGAGAATTACACTTTACTTTTTTTTTTTTGCGGTCGCCGGTAAACAGTTAATTACCGGCGATCGCAAAACAGGGGTCGGTAAAACCGACCCCGATCATGCTCTTTGGGGTCTCGGCTACCCCCGGCAGCCGAGACCCCAAAAATTCTCCCGGTGCCGGCCGGCGGGCGCACTGCGCATGCGCCCGCCATTTTGAAGATGGCGGCGCCCACCGGGAGACACGAGGAGCATCGGGGGAGCTAGGTGAGTATTGGGGGGCCACCTGGGACCCCTTTTCTCTGTCCTCCGATGTGCGATCACATCGGAGGACAGAGAAATTAAAAAGAGATCGCGTTTTTTGTTTTTTTTTGCGATCGCCGGTAAACGGTTAATTACCGGCGATCGCAAATGCGGGGTGGGTTAAAAACCCCCCGAATCATGTTCTATGGGGTCTCGGCTACCCCTGGCAGCTGAGACCCAGGAGAAAATCGGCCTCTGGGGGGCGCTATGTACTTTTTCCACAGCGCCGTTAATTAACGGCGCTGTGGTTTAAGTACCCTTAGCGGCCGCCGTTAAAAGGCGTATCGGCGGTCGCTAAGGGGTTAAAGGATGGAGGGAGTGGTCATCACAAGCATCAGCTGAGCCAGGAACAATGCAGTAACATCAGCGGCCACCTTTGGGGGGGGAAGAAACTGCATTAACCCCCTATGACCAGAACTGAAGCAAACCAGATCTGCCACAAATCCAAAATTGGATCGTGACAGTACCCCTCTTTCAATGAGGGGCCTCTGGACCCTCAAGAATGGACCTCACCAGCAAACAACCTAAAGTGAGAATGTCTCGATTCACCAGAGTTCATCTCCTCAGTCACCTGACCCTTAGGTTTACGGTGGACACAGCACATTGGAGATGACAACGTAGGCGGCACAAATCTCCAAAGCGCCGACCTGTGGAATGAATTGTGTATGGGTATTACAGAGGGTAACTCCAACTGGTAAGTCTTCGGACCGACAATGGCTGACACTCGGTATGGCCCGATTACCCTCGAACTCCAGACTCCAGTTCCACACTTCCACCTGATCTTTTTAGTGGACACCCATACGTAATCATTCACACACAGGTCCGGACCTGAACGTTTATTTTCACGCATGCGTCTGTCACAAGATGGTAAACTCTTTATAGAACCGACAACAGAGGCGTCCCCCTGTGTCACCAAACTCACACCCCCACTATGCACAGAGGAAACCACCACCCTCCTCCGACCCCTCCTCCTAAGAGGTCTCTGACATACCGGGCTAGAATGTAATAAGGGTAGAGTCGTGCCCCTACTCTCTTCAAACACCTCTACTGCCCCCACAGGAGAAGAAGGGGTAGGCTGTAGAAGGACGGCAGAGATCGTAGCTCCTGGACAGCATTCCTTGAACGACTGACCCGAGCTGACTACCTCTCTGGACCGCCAGTCTATAACCAGGTTGTGTTTACTCAACCAAGGGAGACCTAAGACAATAGGAGTTGGTATGTTCTCCAAGACGTAGCATGACAGGAACCCTTCATGACAAGCCCCTATACGCAAATGAATCTTGTCAACGACTTGGGTGATGCTCCCCTGGCTGAGCGGGACAGAGTCAATGGCTTGAACGCTTAGGGGTCTAGCTAGCGACCTACTCATCAGGCCATGGTTATGGACAAAATGAGCATCCACCAAATTGACTCATGCTCCACTGTCCACAAGCACCGGAATATTCTCAGTTTTCCCACCTACAACCACCTCAGCAGGTAAGGTACACTGAGACGAAAAAATGGAGGAAATATACACTCCCAGGGTCGCTTCCTTCCACACAACCAGGGGGACGCGGCTTTTTAGATGGAACAGGTATCTTGGCGCGAGCTGGGCAGACACTGATAAAATGACCAGTCTGCCCACAGTAAAAACATGCCCCCACACCACGGCGAACCCCAGACAACCCCGTTTGGGAAGCAACTCCTCCCACCTGCATGGGTTCGTCCACCTGGTCAGGTGTGTCCTCCTCCCTAGCAAGGACTACTGGGGGCACATTTGGTGTATGACTCTCCCTCAAACGTCTATCCACCCGGATGGCAAGAGACATGGCGGCCTCCAATGACTTGGGGGCGGCGTACTGTACCAAATTATCTTGTAACCTAGGGGACAGACCCTGCACAAAATGGCTCCTAAGGGCCGGGTCATTCCACTGTGTCTCAGTGGCCCACCACCTGAACTCTGAACAGCACTCCTCCGCCAGCCGACCCCCCTGCTTGATCTTACGGAGTAAGGATTCCGCCAAGGAGACGCCATCCGGGTCACCATATACCAGCGCCAGAGCTGCAAAAACTCGTCCACTGACCGTAGAGATGGAGAAACGGTCGGCAGGGAGAAGGCCCAGGATTGGGGATCACCCTTAAGAAGGGAAACAATGATTCCACCCGTTGTTCCTCACTCCCTGATGAACGAGGGAGGAGCCTGAAGTATAACTTACAGGCCTCCTTAAAAACCAAAAATGTATCTCTCCCACCAGAGAACCTGTCAGGAAGAGGTAACTTGGGCTCAGGTTGAGCATTTACCTGAGCCGCAGCCCAAAACCCCACCAACTGCTGCAACTGCTGCACCACCTCTCCACGCAGCACCTTAAACTCGTCGGTGAGGACCTGAAGCAGTTGGGCAAAGGCCTGCATTTGAGCCATGGTTCACCAGAAAAAATGTGACGTTCGGTGTTAATGTCACGCCGATACGGCGATAAAGGGGCAGGACGGCGAATTTGGAACCCGCACCTGTCCCTGCCACTATAAGGGGCCCTGGCTTACCCTTATCTCGGGGGTACCCTTGAAGGTAGGGAGGCCCGAGCCGCCAGCGTATCCCTGACTCCTATGCAGACCCTATAGTGACCCCTACTCCCCCAAGGGTGGAAGACTGCACCAGTGTAAAACTATAACAACTAACAGGAAAACAAACAATGTAAAGGAAAACCAAACTTAGCTTATTTCTGCAAGAAACAGCACAACAGGGAGAAACACCAGATTAAACGGACACAGCAGAAGAACAGCAGTTCCCAGCTAGATCCTACTCCTGGCTTGGTCGCTGAAGAATGAGCTAACACTGACAGTCAGCTGATGAACCAGGTGACCTCTTAAAGGATGGAGGGAGTGGTCATCACAAGCATCAGCTGAGCCAGGAACAATGCAGTAACATCAGTGGCCACCTTTGGGGGGGAAGAAACTGCATTAACCCCCGATGACCAGAACTGAAGCAAACCAGATCTGCCATAAATCCAAAATTGGATCGTGACAGTCACTATATTCAGTGACTCTATAATTGTGTTATAATTCAAAAGTGCAAGGGACTGGAAAAGGGAAGGAAAAAGGATAAGGATAACACCTACCCGACTGCTCATATCCTATGGGTAGGATTTAGACAAGGACCTTTTCACGTCCTGTATTGTTCAAAATAGAAAATCATAACTATGTTCCTATGGTACCCAGCTCCAAGGAAAGTGTAGCCAATATGCCGTGAGTATATACCAAGTCAGGGCCGGACTGGCCATTTGGCAATTCTGGCAAATGCCATAAGGGCCTGTCTGGTTGTGGGCTGCCTTGTCTACTACATTGTTAACAGAATCGGTGTTCTCAAGACACCCGTACTGTTAACAGTTGTGACAGAGCACAAAGTCGCTGACTCCGTCACTTACTCCAGCAGGCCACAGGTATCATTAGCAATATTGATCTTGCAGTAAATCTTCCTTTCCTCCATCCAGGGTAATATTAGTAATATACCCCATCTGGTGCTTGGAGATGGGGACAACATGGGCCTGTGTGATTGCAAATGCCAGGGCTGAATTGCAGTCCCAGTCCGTACCTGCACCGAGTGTGTTGTTTAGATTGTATAATGGACGCTAGTAATTGGTCTTTACTTAGTCTGTAATGAGCCCAGAGAAAAGTGCTCTTAGAAATACAATATACAATTGGTGTTGCAGTGCTCCCCTATATAAGCTTACCGGTTTGCCGTATATGGGTGCGTGCGTGCTTTCATCGGATGAGGTATCCACCCTTTGTCCTTACTGTAGCGAGCATAACGCCAGATTTAAATAGATCGGTGAAGTGCTGGTGCCCGGATGTGACGTGTCGGGTGTGACGCGTCATGTTGCGCAGTGAGCACCGCGATATATGCGTACCACCCCCATAGAGATCCGGAGGCGTGTGGTTCCACTGAATTAGACCGGACGTAGGAGGACGGAAGTGGGTTTGATGCAATCTGCGCTCCACTTCATACTTCCTGATTGCGTTCCACTGAGGCTCGGTAAATCTCTCAGACGTTACAGATCTACCCACTGTGCAGTCTTTTAGGGTGGTCAAAAAAAAGAGGATAGGATGTGGTTGGGAAAAGATATCCAGTGGAGGAACACAGGACAGTGATCTGACGATGATAGTCAATACAGTCGGCTCTGTAATAAGGATACACACAATTAGTAATGTGCTATATACTCATATATGACCATATAAAAGAAAGGGGAGTTATTTGCAACACACATCATAGGTATTTAGTTTAATCTTCATATAGAAATATTTCATATCATAAATATATACACAATACCATAGCATGATATTTATATGACAATTCAGAGATAATAGAAATAATATATCCTTATCCACATTAACCCCTGTTATGTCAATATGGATTATTCAGATGCAGGAACAGAATCATATAAAAGAAATCAGATAAAAGAAAGTAAATTGGACTCCCTATTCATGCCTCTAGGTGTTAGAGTCTGGAGCTCAAGTATCCAGAACGCCTCCCTACATTTGAGGGTTCTGATATGGTCCCCCCCCCCCCCCCCCCCCCTCGTCTCATGTTCGGGATCTTCTCAATGACCTGAAAGCGAAGCTGTGATACATTATGCCCCGCCGTGACAAAATGATAGGGTATTGGTAGTAAAAGATTTTTGCATCGATTGGGCTCTTGGGTTTGGATATCCTATCTTTGATGGGCTGTGTTGTTTCCCCTATATAGACCACAGGGGCACTTTATAAGATATACAACATAATATGTGTCACATGCAAAATAGTCTTTAATGGGATATCCTCTCCCAGAGTGTGGATGATATATCATGTTGCCTTTTAAAACATTGTTACATTGGTGACATTGAAGGCAGGGAAACGTCCCCGTCGTTGGTTTGTGTAAAGATCGTTGTGTCACTGTAGTTCTGTTTGTACCTATGTCAGCCCTGATTAAGGAGTCCCTAATATTGGAAACTCATTTAAAACATGGTAAAAAGGGTTGTTGGAACTCTGGTATGTCGGGGTGTGCCGTCTGCAATAGGTCTTAATGTCTTCTAATGGTCTTATGGATGATGTAGGAATAGGGATGGTATGTATGTACAAAAGCTATTCTTTTCAGCCTAACTCTAGGTATCATTGCATTCAGTGTAATAACTCTATTCAGTACCGTTTTTGGGTAACCCCTTTCTTCAAATTTCTGTCTCATTTCACCTATTCTCTGTTGTCGCAACATGGGGACTTGAACTATTCTGTGCACCTTTCCGAATTGTGACCTAGGAATAGAGTTCTTCATATTCGTAGGATGTGCGCTTGTATAATATAACAGACTGTTATGATCTGTCGGTTTGGTAAATACATCTGTACTCAATGATCCTTGTGCATCCTTCATTACCCTAGTGTCTAGAAAGTTGACTTGGTGTACATCACTTGTCATGGTGAATTGGAGACCCGGCCAGGAATAATTGAGTTTGGTCAAAAATGTGTCAAGGGATTCAGATGACCGGTCCCACACACAAAAAACATCATCTATATAACATAGTAACATAGTAACATAGTAACATAGTTAGTAAGGCCGAAAAAAGACATTTGTCCATCCAGTTCAGCCTATATTCCATCATAATAAATAAATACCCAGATCTACGTCCTTCTACAGAACCTAATAATTGTATGATACAATATTGTTCTGCTCCAGGAAGACATCCAGGCCTCTCTTGAACCCCTCGACTGAGTTCGCCATCACCACCTCCTCAGGCAAGCAATTCCAGATTCTCACTGCCCTAACAGTAAAGAATCCTCTTCTATGTTGGTGGAAAAACCTTCTCTCCTCCAGACGCAAAGAATGCCCCCTTGTGCCCGTCACCTTCCTTGGTATAAACAGATCCTCAGCGAGATATTTGTATTGTCCCCTTATATACTTATACATGGTTATTAGATCGCCCCTCAGTCGTCTTTTTTCTAGACTAAATAATCCTAATTTCGCTAATCTATCTGGGTATTGTAGTTCTCCCATCCCCTTTATTAATTTTGTTGCCCTCCTTTGTACTCTCTCTAGTTCCATTATATCCTTCCTGAGCACCGGTGCCCAAAACTGGACACAGTACTCCATGTGCGGTCTAACTAGGGATTTGTACAGAGGCAGTATAATGCTCTCATCATGTGTATCCAGACCTCTTTTAATGCACCCCATGATCCTGTTTGCCTTGGCAGCTGCTGCCTGGCACTGGCTGCTCCAGGTAAGTTTATCATTAACTAGGATCCCCAAGTCCTAACGTTTCCATAGTCCATAGTCCATAACGTTTCCAAGTCATTGCGCTTGTTTTAAAGAGGGGGTCATTGTAAACCACAGTATTCTCAAAATATGCCATAAAATAATTGGCATACGGAGGAGCCACATTTGAACCTATGGCAGTGCCTTTTACTTGTAAATAGAATGTGTCCTCGAATAAAAAATAGTTCTTGGTAAGAACCAATGTCAGTAATTCGAGACAGAATTGCATTTTCTCTGGATCCATATCTGTAGTCATTAATAGATGTCGTACACAGTCAATCTCTTGTTCATGTGGGATCGACGTGTAGAGATCTTTCACGTCAATGGTCACTAGAATTGAGTTTTGTGGAACGGGACTTAGTTGTCGAATATCTTTAAAAAAGGACAGGATATGAGACATGGTTTACATACAGTAAACCATTGCATATCCGTTAGATTTTTATATGTCCCTCACTAATAATGTTAGTGGTGTGTGTGTGTGTGTAAAATTTTGGAGCTGTAGGTGTTAAATTAAAGGGTTAATCCACGGAAAAAATTGGCATGGGCTCCAGCGCAATTTTCTCCACCAGAGAGGGAATGCCAGTGATTGAGGGCAGATATTATTAGCCTAGAGATGGACCATGGTTATTGGCCCCCCCCCCCCTGGCTAAAAAAATCTGCCCCCAGCCACCCCAGAACAGGCGTATCTATAAGATGCGCCTATTCTGACACAGCCTCTCTCTTCACATTGCACTGTAGCGTTGGCATATGGGGTAATAAGGGGTTAATGTCACCTTGCTAATGTAAGGTGACATTAAGCCTGGTTAACCCCTTTCTAACAATGGACGTACTATTCCGTCCATGTGGGGTGGGCCCTAATTCCCAAGGACGGAATAGTAAGTCCAGGGCGATCGGCCGCGCTCACGGGGGGAGCGCGGCCGATCGCGGCCAAGTGTCAGCTGCCTATCGCAGCTGACATCCGGCACTATGTGCCAGGAGCGGTCACGGACCGCCCCCGGCACATTAACCCCCGTCACACCGCGATCAAACATGTTCGCGGTGTGCCGGCGGTGCAGGGAAGCGTCGCGCAGGGAGGGGGCTCCCTGCGGGCTTCCCTGAGACCCCCGCAGCAATGCGATGTGATCGCGTTGCTGCGAGGGTCTCCCTACCTCACGCGCTTGGTAAGCCTGCAGCACTGTAAGGCAGATCGGTGATCTGACAGAGTGCTGTGCAAACTGTCAGATCACAGATCTGTGATGTCCCCCCTGGGACAAAGTAAAAAAGTTAAAAAAAATTTTTCCAAATTTCCATCATCAGCAAAAAAATAAAAAAGTTATAGTCCTCAGAATAAAGCGATGCAAAAATAATTATTTTTTCTATAAAATAGTTTTTATCGTATAAAAGCGCCAAAACATAAAAAAAGATATAAATGAGGTATCCCTGTAATTGTACTGACCCGAAGAATAAAACTGCTTTATCAATTTTACCAAACGCGGAACGGTATAAACGCCTCCCCTAAAAGAAATTCATGAATAGCTGGTTTTTGGTCATTCTGCCTCACAAAAATCGGAATAAAAAGCGATCAAAAAATGTAATGTGCCCGAAAATGTTAGCAATAAAAACGTCAACTTATCCCGCAAAAAACAAGACCTCACATGGCTCTGTGGACCAAGATATGGAAAAATTATAGGTCTCAAAATGTGGTAACGCAAAAAATATTTTTTGCAATAAAAAGCGTCTTTCAGTGTGTGACGGCTGCCAATCATAAAAATCCGCTAAAAAACCCGCTATAAAAGTAAATCAAACCCCCCTTCATCACCCCCTTAGTTAGGGAAAAATTAAAAAAATGTATTTCCATTTTCCCATTAGGGTTAGGGTTAGGGCTAGGGTTAGGGCTAGAGTTAGGGTTAGGGCTAGGGCTAGGGTTAGGGTTAGGGTTAGGGTTAGGGCTAGGGCTAGGGCTAAGGTTAGGGCTAGGGTTAAGGCTAGGGTTAGGGTTGGGGCTAGGGTTAAGGCTACAGTTAGGGTTAAGGCTACAGTTAGGGTTGGGGCTAAAGTTAGGGTTAGGATTTGGATTACATTTATGGTTGGGAATAGGGTTGGGAATAGGGTTAGGGGTGTGTCTGGGTTAGAGGTGTGGTTAGGGTTACCATTGGAATTAGGGTTAGGGGTGTGGTTAGGGTTACTGTTGGGATTGGGGTTAGGGGTGTGTTTGGATTAGGGTTTCAGTTATAATTGGGGGGTTTCCACTGTTTAGGCACATCAGGGTCTCACCAAACGCGACATGGCGTCCGATCTCAATTCCAGCCAATTCTGCGTTGAAAAAGTAAAACAGTGCTCCTTCCCTTTTAAGCTCTCCTGTGTGCCCAAACAGGGGTTTACCCCAACATATTGGGCATCAGCGTACTCAGGACAAATTGGACAACAACTTTTGGGGTCCAATTTCTCCTGTTACCCTTGGGAAAATACAAAACTGGGGGCTAAAAAATAATTTTTGTGGGGAAAAAAAAGATTTTTTCTTTTCACGGCTCTGCGTTATAAACTGTAGTGAAACACTTGGGGGCTCAAAGTTCTCACAACACATCTAGATAAGTTCGTGGGGGGGTCTAGTTTCCAATATGGGGTCACATGTGGGGGGTTTCTACTGTTTAGGTACATTAGGGGCTCTGCAAACGCAATGTGACGCCTGCAGACCATTTCATCTAAGTCTGCATTCCAAATGGCACTCCTTCCCTTCCAAGCCCTCCCATGCACCCAAACGGTGGTTCCCCCCCACATATGGGGTATCAGCGCACTCAGGACAAATTGGACAACAACTTTTGGGGTCCAATTTCTCCTGTTGCCCTTGGGAAAATACAAAACTGGGGCTAAAATATAATTTATGTGGGAAAAAATTTTTGTTTTATTTTTACAGCTCTGCATTATAAATTTCTGTGAAGCACTTGGTGGGACAAAGCGCTCGCCACACATCTGGATAAGTTCCTTAGGGGGTCTACTTTCCAAAATGGTGTCACTTGTGGGGGGTTTCAATGTTTAGGCACATCAGTGGCTCTCCAAACGCAACATGGCGTCCCTTCTCAATTCCTGTCAATTTTGCATTGAAAAGTCAAACGGCGCTTCTTCCCTTCCGAGCTCTCCCATGCGCCCAAACAGTGTTTTACCTCCACATATGGGGTATCAGAGTACTCAGGACAAATTGTACAACAGCATTTGGGGTCCAATTTCTTCTCTTACCATTGGGAAAATAAAAAATTGGGGGCGAAAAGACAATTTTTGTGAAAAAAAATGATTTTTTATTTTTACGGTTCTGCATTATAAACTTCTGTGAAGCACTTGCAAACGGCGCTCCTTCCCTTCCGAGCTCTGTCATGCGCCCAAACAGTGGTTTACCTCCACATATGGGGTATCGGTGTACTCAGGACAAATGGTACAACAACAACGTTTGGCATCCATTTTCTCCTGCTACCCTTGATAAAATAAAACAAATTGGAGCTGAAGTAATTTTTTTGTGAAAAAAAGTTAAATGTTAATTTTTATTTAAACATTACAAAAAATTCCTGTGAAATACCTGAAGGGTTAATAAACTTCTTGAATGTGGTTTTGAGAACCTTGAGGGGTGCCGTTTTTAGAATGGTGTCACACTTGGGTATTTTCTATCATATAGACCCCTCAAAATGACTTCAAATGAGATGTGGTCCCTAAAATAAAATGGTGTTGTAAAAATGAGAAATTGCTGGTCAACTTTAAGCCCTTATAACTCCTTAACAAAAAAAATTTTGGTTCCAAAATTGTGCTGATGTAAAGTAGGCATGTGGAAAATGTTACTTGTTAAGTATTTTGTGTGACATATCTCTGTGATTTAATTGCATAAAAATTCAAAGTTGGAAAACTGCGAAATTTTCAAAATTTTCGCCACATTTCCATTTTTTTCACAAATAAACGCAGGTAATATCAAAGAAATTTGACCACTATCTTGAAGTACAATATGTCACGAGAAAACAATGTCAGAATCACTGGGATCCATTGAATCATTCCAGAGTTATAACCTCATAAAGGGACAGTGGTCAGAATTCTAAAAATTGGCCCGGTCCATAACGTGCAAACCACCCTTGGGGGTAAAGGGGTTAATAATGCAGAGCTGTCAATAAGACACATATCCATTATTAATCTAATAGTATGAAAGGGTTAAAAATACACACACATTAAGAATAAAGTCTTTTAATGAAATAATGAAACACACAGGTTTAACATCTTTATTGCACTCTCAATCCAAGCGAAGCCCTCGTTCATCTGTAAGAAAAAATCCAAAATTAAAAACCAACAATATCCCATATCTGTCCGCCATACAGTCAAGTTCCAAGCTGCAATCCATCTCAAGGGGTTAAGTAGTTTACAACCTGGAGCGGTGCTAATGCTACTGGCCTGTCTGTAAACCACGGAGGAATGAATGAAAAGCTGCAAGCAAAGCCTCCCCGCCTGACCGGACATGAACTCATTAGCGTGGGAAAGTTTCTGAACATTTTCTCACGCTGTCAGTTCACCGTGGGTCAGGCAGGGAGTCTGCGCATGTTCAGTGACGTCAGCGGCAGTCGGCCCTGCCTGACCTGAAGTGAACTTGACAGCGGCATAGTCCGTATGCTGTGCGACTTTTTTCTCTCATCCATTGATTTTTTTCTTAGTCAGATTTCAGCTGAGAAAAATTTGCAGATGAGATGTAACCCATTGAATAACATTGGTCAGAGTGCAATCCGATATTTTATCAGATTGCACTTGTGTGTTTTTCTCGCAAATGGGTATGAGCCCTTAAAGAGATTTCTGCACAGTTCTGGGCCATTTTTTGCCAAATGCCATCAGCTGTATTGTCTACTTCTATGATATGTGCATCCTATTTTCTATGACGTTATTCTTAATTTTATCCTAAAACCCAATGTTATTCTTAAGGTGAACAATGTTGCACTAATGGTCTCTCAAAACATTTTAACTGGGTGACTGATTTTTATGACTATTTTCTGGCTCCAGTGTGAAATCCATATAAAATTGGGATGCTGAACTTGTGTTATTATTCCTATTCGGAACGGTCATTAGTCTTGTTAATAAAAGACCACTGACCGCTGATATGTTGAACAGAAAAAGTGAGTGATAAAAGTGATTGTTATATTTGCTTGTGCTGATAAGGCCATAACACATTCTCCCGGATTCCTCACACTCTCTGCACATAGGGAATAATATCCTCCCATTTAGTGGAGCTATTTCAGAAACTGATCTATCCCTGATCTGTTCTGCATGACGAACAAATACTCTATTAACCACTAAGGACTCATTTCATCAGAGCCTGATTTTTTCTGTTCAATTCTCTTTAGCATAGCCTTCTTGTCATTTAGGAATTCTGATAAATGAAGTATGTCTAAAATGGGAACATCAATATAGCAAGGTGTAAAAAGGGCTGTCCACCGCTAGACAATCTCTTTCCTAAATGCTGATGGACTGGCTGTCAGACAGAAGTGGAGGAATGAGTTTTTTGTTTGTCTTCAATTTTACTGGGGGGCACTTGAGCATTTAAGATGGTTGGAGAACCTAATAAAAGGGGAAAGATTATCGTGATCAAGCGGTGCTAAAACCGCTTGTTTCACTATTTTCTAGCTGTGTAAACAGACTGGCAATCACCCAATGAAAGAGAAAAACTCTCATTCATGGGTGATCTGTGATCTCTTATGCAACATAAAAGATGGTCGGCCCAGGACCTGTGCTACTGAGGCCAATCTAGTATAGATCGCTCAGTGCCCATCACTTACTTTGGCCTGCCCCTAGTCGGTCTATATAAGCGGACCCTAAGATAGAGTGTGCCGCAGTATTTAACCCCTTAGTGACAGAGCCAATTTGGTACTTAATGACCAAGCCAATTTTTGCAATTCTGACAACTGTCAATTTATGAGGTTATAACTCTGGAACGCTTCAACGGATCCCGCTGATTCTGAGATTGTTTTTTCGTGACATATTGTATTTCATGTTAGTGGTAACATTTCTTCGATATTACTTGCGATTATTTATGAAAAAAAACGGAAATATGGCGAAAATTTTGCAATTTTCAAACTTTGTATTTTTATGCCCTTAAATCAGAGAGATATGTCACGAAAAATAGTTAATAAATAACATTTCTCACATGTCTACTTTACATCAGCACAATTTTGTAAACAAATTTTTTTTTTGTTAGGGAGTTATAAGGGTTAAAAGTTGACCAGCAATTTCTCATTTTTACAACACCTTTTTTTTTTTAGGGACCACATCACATTTGAAGTCATTTTGAGGGGTCTATATGGTAGAAAATAACCAAGTGTGACACCATTCTAAAAACTACACCCCTCAAGGTTCTCAAAACCACAGTCAAGAAGTTTATTAACCCTTTACGTGCTTCACAGGAACTGAAACAATGTGGAAGGAAAAAATGAACATTTAACTTTTTTTTGCAAACATTTTAATTCAGAACCATTTTTTTTATTTTCACAAGTGTAAAAACACAAATGTAACCATAAATTTGGCAATTCTGGCAAATGCCAGAAGGGCCTGTCTGGTTGTGGGCTGCCTTGTCTACTACATTGTTAACAGAATCGGTGTTCTCAAGACACCCGTACTGCTAACAGTTGTGACAGAGCACAAAGTCGCTGACTCCGTCACTTACTCCAGCAGGCCACAGGTATCATTAGCAATATTGATCTTGCAGTAAATCTTCCTTTCCTCCATCCAGGGTAATATTAGTAATATACCCCATCTGGTGCTTGGAGATGGGGACAACATGGGCCTGTGTGATTGCAAATGCCAGGGCTGAATTGCAGTCCCAGTCCGTACCTGCACCGAGTGTGTTGTTTAGATTGTATAATGGACGCTAGTAATTGGTCTTTCCTTAGTCTGTAATGAGCCCAGAGAAAAGTGCTCTTAGAAATACAATATACAATTGGTGTTGCAGTGCTCCCCTATATAAGCTTACCGGTTTGCCGTATATGGGTGCGTGCGTGCTTTCATCGGATGAGGTATCCACCCTTTGTCCTTACTGTAGCGAGCATAACGCCAGATTTAAATAGATCGGTGAAGTGCTGGTGCCCGGATGTGACGTGTCGGGTGTGACGCGTCATGTTGCGCAGTGAGCACCGCGATATATGCGTACCACCCCCATAGAGATCCGGAGGCGTGTGGTTCCACTGAATTAGACCGGACGTAGGAGGACGGAAGTAGGTTTGATGCAATCTGCGCTCCACTTCATACTTCCTGATTGCGTTCCACTGAGGCTCGGTAAATCTCTCAGACGTTACAGATCTACCCACTGTGCAGTCTTTTAGGGTGGTCAAAAAAAAGAGGATAGGATGTGGTTGGGAAAAGATATCCAGTGGAGGAACACAGGACAGTGATCTGACGATGATAGTCAATACAGTCGGCTCTGTAATAAGGATACACACAATTAGTAATGTGCTATATACTCATATATGACCATATAAAAGAAAGGGGAGTTATTTGCAACACACATCATAGGTATTTAGTTTAATCTTCATATAGAAATATTTCATATCATAAATATATACACAATACCATAGCATGATATTTATATGACAATTCAGAGATAATAGAAATAATATATCCTTATCCACATTAATCCCTGTTATGTCAATATTGATTATTCAGATGCAGGAACAGAATCATATAAAAGAAATCAGATAAAAGAAAGTAAATTGGACTCCCTATTCATGCCTCTAGGTGTTAGAGTCTGGAGCTCAAGTATCCAGAACGCCTCCCTACATTTGAGGGTTCTGATATGGTCCCTCCCCCCCCCCCCCTCGTCTCATGTTCGGGATCTTCTCAATGACTTGAAAGCGAAGCTGTGATACATTATGCCCCGCCGTGACAAAATGATAGGGTATTGGTAATAAAAGATTTTTGCATCGAATTGTGCTCTTGGGTTTGGATATCCTATCTTTGATGGGCTGTGTTGTTTCCCCTATATAGACCACAGGGGCACTTTATAAGATATACAACATAATATGTGTCACATGCAAAATAGTCTTTAATGGGATATCCTCTCCCAGAGTGTGGATGATATATCATGTTGCCTTTTAAAACATTGTTACATTGGTGACATTGAAGGCAGGGAAACGTCCCCGTCGTTGGTTTGTGTAAAAATCGTTGTGTCACTGTAGTTCTGTTTGTACCTATGTCAGCCCTGATTAAGGAGTCCCTAATATTGGAAACTCATTTAAAACATGGTAAAAAGGGTTGTTGGAACTCTGGTATGTCGGGGTGTGCCGTCTGCAATAGGTCTTAATGTCTTCTAATGGTCTTATGGATGATGTAGGAATAGGGATGGTATGTATGTACAAAAGCTATTCTTTTCAGCCTAACTCTAGGTATCATTGCATTCAGTGTAATAACTCTATTCAGTACCGTTTTTGGGTAACCCCTTTCTTCAAATTTCTGTCTCATTTCACCTATTCTCTGTTGTCGCAACATGGGGACTTGAACTATTCTGTGCACCCTTCCGAATTGTGACCTAGGAATAGAGTTCTTCATATTCGTAGGATGTGCGCTTGTATAATATAACAGACTGTTATGATCTGTCGGTTTGGTAAATACATCTGTACTCAATGATCCTTGTGCATCCTTCATTACCCTAGTGTCTAGAAAGTTGACTTGGTGTACATCACTTGTCATGGTGAATTGGAGACCCGGCCAGGAATAATTGAGTTTGGTCAAAAATGTGTCAAGGGATTCAGATGACCGGTCCCACACACAAAAAACATCATCTATATAACGTTTCCAAGTCATTGCGCTTGTTTTAAAGAGGGGGTCATTGTAAACCACAGTATTCTCAAAATATGCCATAAAATAATTGGCATACGGAGGAGCCACATTTGAACCTATGGCAGTGCCTTTTACTTGTAAATAGAATGTGTCCTCGAATAAAAAATAGTTCTTGGTAAGAACCAATGTCAGTAATTCGAGACAGAATTGTATTTTCTCTGGATCCATATCTGTAGTCATTAATAGATGTCGTACACAGTCAATCTCTTGTTCATGTGGGATCGACGTGTAGAGATCTTTCACGTCAAAGGTCACTAGAATTGAGTTTTGTGGAACGGGACTTAGTTGTCGAATATCTTTAAAAAAGGACAGGATATGAGACATGGTTTACATACAGTAAACCATTGCATATCCGTTAGATTTTTATATGTCCCTCACTAATAATGTTAGTGGTGTGTGTGTGTGTGTAAAATTTTGGAGCTGTAGGTGTTAAATTAAAGGGTTAATCCACGGAAAAAATTGGCATGGGCTCCAGCGCAATTTTCTCCACCAGAGAGGGAATGCCAGTGATTGAGGGCAGATATTATTAGCCTAGAGATGGACCATGGTTATTGGCCCCCCCTGGCTAAAAAAATCTGCCCCCAGACACCCCAGAACAGGCGTATCTATAAGATGCGCCTATTCTGACACAGCCTCTCTCTTCACATTGCACTGTAGCGTTGGCATATGGGGTAATAAGGGGTTAATGTCACCTTGCTAATGTAAGGTGACATTAAGCCTGGTTAACCCCTTTCTAACAATGGACATACTATTCCGTCCATGTGGGGTGGGCCCTAATTCCCAAGGACGGAATAGTAAGTCCAGGGCGATCGGCCGCGCTCACGGGGGGAGCGCGGCCGATCGCGGCCAAGTGTCAGCTGCCTATCGCAGCTGACATCCGGCACTATGTGCCAGGAGCGGTCACGGACCGCCCCCGGCACATTAACCCCCGTCACACCGCGATCAAACATGATCGCGGTGTGCCGGCGGTGCAGGGAAGCGTCGCGCAGGGAGGGGGCTCCCCGCGGGCTTCCCTGAGACCCCCGCAGCAACGCGATGTGATCGCGTTGCTGCGAGGGTCTCCCTACCTCACACGCTTGGTAAGCCTGCAGCACTGTAAGGCAGATCGGTGATCTGACAGAGTGCTGTGCAAACTGTCAGATCACAGGTCTGTGATGTCCCCCCTGGGACAAAGTAAAAAAGTTAAAAAAAATTTTTCCAAATTTCCATCATCAGCAAAAAAATAAAAAAGTTATAGTCCTCAGAATAAAGCGATGCAAAAATAATTATTTTTTCTACAAAATAGTTTTTATCGTATAAAAGCGCCAAAACATAAAAAAAATATAAATGAGGTATCCCTGTAATTGTACTGACCCGAAGAATAAAACTGCTTTATCAATTTTACCAAACGCGGAACGGTATAAACGCCTCCCCTAAAAGAAATTCATGAATAGCTGGTTTTTGGTCATTCTGCCTCACAAAAATCGGAATAAAAAGCGATCAAAAAATGTAATGTGCCCGAAAATGTTAGCAATAAAAACGTCAACTTATCCCGCAAAAAACAAGACCTCACATGACTCTGTGGACCAAGATATGGAAAAATTATAGGTCTCAAAATGTGGTAACGCAAAAAATATTTTTTGCAATAAAAAGCGTCTTTCAGTGTGTGACGGCTGCCAATCATAAAAATCCGCTAAAAAACCCGCTATAAAAGTAAATCAAACCCCCCTTCATCACCCCCTTAGTTAGGGAAAAATTAAAAAAATGTATTTCCATTTTCCCATTAGGGTTAGGGTTAGGGCTAGGGTTAGGGTTAGGGCTAGGGCTAGGGTTAGGGTTAGGGTTAGGGCTAGGGCTAGGGCTAAGGTTAGGGCTAGGGTTAGGGTTAGGGTTGGGGCTAGGGTTAAGGCTACAGTTAGGGTTAAGGCTACAGTTAGGGTTGGGGCTAAAGTTAGGGTTAGGATTTGGATTACATTTATGGTTGGGAATAGGGTTGGGAATAGGGTTAGGGGTGTGTCTGGGTTAGAGGTGTGGTTAGGGTTACCGTTGGAATTAGGGTTAGGGGTGTGGTTAGGGTTACTGTTGGGATTGGGGTTAGGGGTGTGTTTGGATTAGGGTTTCAGTTATAATTGGGGGGTTTCCACTGTTTAGGCACATCAGGGGCTCACCAAACGCGACATGGCGTCCAATCTCAATTCCAGCCAATTCTGCGTTGAAAAAGTAAAACAGTGCTCCTTCCCTTCTAAGCTCTCCTGTGTGCCCAAACAGGGGTTTACCCCAACATATTGGGCATCAGCGTACTCAGGACAAATTGGACAACAACTTTTGGGGTCCAATTTCTCCTGTTACCCTTGGGAAAATACAAAACTGGGGGCTAAAAAATAATTTTTGTGGGGAAAAAAAAGATTTTTTCTTTTCACGGCTCTGCGTTATAAACTGTAGTGAAACACTTGGGGGCTCAAAGTTCTCACAACACATCTAGATAAGTTCGTGGGGGGGTCTAGTTTCCAATATGGGGTCACATGTGGGGGGTTTCTACTGTTTAGGTACATTAGGGGCTCTGCAAACGCAATGTGACGCCTGCAGACCATTTCATCTAAGTCTGCATTCCAAATGGCACTCCTTCCCTTCCAAGCCCTCCCATGCACCCAAACGGTGGTTCCCCCCCACATATGGGGTATCAGCGCACTCAGGACAAATTGGACAACAACTTTTGGGTCCAATTTCTCCTGTTGCCCTTGGGAAAATACAAAACTGGGGCTAAAATATAATTTATGTGGGAAAAAATTTTTGTTTTATTTTTACAGCTCTGCATTATAAATTTCTGTGAAGCACTTGGTGGGACAAAGCGCTCACCACACATCTGGATAAGTTCCTTAGGGGGTCTACTTTCCAAAATGGTGTCACTTGTGGGGGGTTTCAATGTTTAGGCACATCAGTGGCTCTCCAAACGCAACATGGCGTCCCTTCTCAATTCCTGTCAATTTTGCATTGAAAAGTCAAACGGCGCTTCTTCCCTTCCGAGCTCTCCCATGCGCCCAAACAGTGTTTTACCTCCACATATGGGGTATCAGAGTACTCAGGACAAATTGTACAACAGCATTTGGGGTCCAATTTCTTCTCTTACCATTGGGAAAATAAAAAATTGGGGGCGAAAAGACAATTTTTGTGAAAAAAAATGATTTTTTATTTTTACGGTTCTGCATTATAAACTTCTGTGAAGCACTTGGTGGGTCAAAGTGCTCACCACACCTCTAGATAAGTTCCTTAGGGGTTCTACTTTCCAAAATGGTGTCACTTGTGGGGGGTTTCAATGTTTAGGCACATCAGTGGCTCTCCAAACGCAACATGGCGTCCCATCTCAATTCCTGTCAATTTTGCATTGAAAAGTCAAACGGCGCTCCTTCCCTTCCGAGCTCTGTCATGCGCCCAAACAGTGGTTTACCTCCACATATGGGGTATCGGTGTACTCAGGACAAATGGTACAACAACAACGTTTGGCATCCATTTTCTCCTGCTACCCTTGATAAAATAAAACAAATTGGAGCTGAAGTAATTTTTTTGTGAAAAAAAGTTAAATGTTAATTTTTATTTAAACATTACAAAAAATTCCTGTGAAATACCTGAAGGGTTAATAAACTTCTTGAATGTGGTTTTGAGAACCTTGAGGGGTGCCGTTTTTAGAATGGTGTCACACTTGGGTATTTTCTATCATATAGACCCCTCAAAATGACTTCAAATGAGATGTGGTCCCTAAAATAAAATGGTGTTGTAAAAATGAAAAATTGCTGGTCAACTTTAAGCCCTTATAACTCCTTAACAAAAAAAAATTTTGGTTCCAAAATTGTGCTGATGTAAAGTAGGCATGTGGAAAATGTTACTTGTTAAGTATTTTGTGTGACATATCTCTGTGATTTAATTGCATAAAAATTCAAAGTTGGAAAACTGCGAAATTTTCAAAATTTTCGCCACATTTCCATTTTTTTCACAAATAAACGCAGGTAATATCAAAGAAATTTGACCACTATCTTGAAGTACAATATGTCAAGAGAAAACAATGTCAGAATCACTGGGATCCGTTGAATCATTCCAGAGTTATAACCTCATAAAGGGACAGTGGTCAGAATTGTAAAAATTGGCCCGGTCCATAACGTGCAAACCACCCTTGGGGGTAAAGGGGTTAATAATGCAGAGCTGTCAATAAGACACATATCCATTATTAATCTAATAGTATGAAAGGGTTAAAAATACACACACATTAAGAATAAAGTCTTTTAATGAAATAATGAAACACACAGGTTTAACATCTTTATTGCACTCTCAATCCAAGCGAAGCCCTCGTTCTTCTGTAAGAAAAAATCCAAAATTAAAAACCAACAATATCCCATATCTGTCCGCCATACAGTCAAGTTCCAAGCTGCAATCCATCTCAAGGGGTTAAGTAGTTTACAACCTGGAGCGGTGCTAATGCTACTGGCCTGTCTGTAAACCACGGAGGAATGAATGAAAAGCTGCAAGCAAAGCCTCCCCGCCTGACCGGACATGAACTCATTAGCGTGGGAAAGTTTCTGAACATTTTCTCACGCTGTCAGTTCACCGTGGGTCAGGCAGGGAGTCTGCGCATGTTCAGTGACGTCAGCGGCAGTCGGCCCTGCCTGACCTGAAGTGAACTTGACAGCGGCATAGTCCGTATGCTGTGCGACTTTTTTCTCTCATCCATTGATTTTTTTCTTAGTCAGATTTCAGCTGAGAAAAATTTGCAGATGAGATGTAACCCATTGAATAACATTGGTCAGAGTGCAATCCGATATTTTATCAGATTGCACTTGTGTGTTTTTCTCGCAAATGGGTATGAGCCCTTAAAGAGATTTCTGCACAGTTCTGGGCCATTTTTTGCCAAATGCCATCAGCTGTATTGTCTACTTCTATGATATGTGCATCCTATTTTCTATGACGTTATTCTTAATTTTATCCTAAAACCCAATGTTATTCTTAAGGTGAACAATGTTGCACTAATGGTCTCTCAAAACATTTTAACTGGGTGACTGATTTTTATGACTATTTTCTGGCTCCTGTGTGAAATCCATATAAAATTGGGATGCTGAACTTGTGTTATTATTCCTATTCGGAACGGTCATTAGTCTTGTTAATAAAAGACCACTGACCGCTGATATGTTGAACAGAAAAAGTGAGCGATAAAAGTGATTGTTATATTTGCTTGTGCTGATAAGGCCATAACACATTCTCCTGGATTCCTCACACTCTCTGCACATAGGGAATAATATCCTCCCATTTAGTGGAGCTATTTCAGAAACTGATCTATCCCTGATCTGTTCTGCATGACGAACAAATACTCTATTAACCACTAAGGACTCATTTCATCAGAGCCTGATTTTTTCTGTTCAATTCTCTTTAGCATAGCCTTCTTGTCATTTAGGAATTCTGATAAATGAAGTATGTCTAAAATGGGAACATCAATATAGCAAGGTGTAAAAAGGGCTGTCCACCGCTAGACAATCTCTTTCCTAAATGCTGATGGACTGGCTGTCAGACAGAAGTGGAGGAAGAGTTTTTTGTTTGTCTTCAATTTTACTGGGGGGCACTTGAGCATTTAAGATGGTTGGAGAACCTAATAAAAGGGGAAAGATTATCGTGATCAAGCGGTGCTAAAACCGCTTGTTTCACTATTTTCTAGCTGTGTAAACAGACTGGCAATCACCCAATGAAAGAGAAAAACTCTCATTCATGGGTGATCTGTGATCTCTTATGCAACATAAAAGATGGTCGGCCCAGGACCTGTGCTACTGAGGCCAATCTAGTATAGATCGCTCAGTGCCCATCACTTACTTTGGCCTGCCCCTAGTCGGTCTATATAAGCGGACCCTAAGATAGAGTGTGCCGCAGTATTTAACCCCTTAGTGACAGAGCCAATTTGGTACTTAATGACCAAGCCAATTTTTGCAATTCTGACAACTGTCAATTTATGAGGTTATAACTCTGGAACGCTTCAACGGATCCCGCTGATTCTGAGATTGTTTTTTCGTGACATATTGTATTTCATGTTAGTGGTAACATTTCTTCGATATTACTTGCGATTATTTATGAAAAAAAACGGAAATATGGCGAAAATTTTGCAATTTTCAAACTTTGTATTTTTATGCCCTTAAATCAGAGAGATATGTCACGAAAAATAGTTAATAAATAACATTTCTCACATGTCTACTTTACATCAGCACAATTTTGTAAACAATTTTTTTTTTTGTTAGGGAGTTATAAGGGTTAAAAGTTGACCAGCTATTTCTCATTTTTACAACACCTTTTTTTTTTAGGGACCACATCACATTTGAAGTCATTTTGAGGGGTCTATATGGTAGAAAATAACCAAGTGTGACACCATTCTAAAAACTACACCCCTCAAGGTTCTCAAAACCACAGTCAAGAAGTTTATTAACCCTTTACGTGCTTCACAGGAACTGAAACAATGTGGAAGGAAAAAATGAACATTTGCCTTTTTTTTGCAAACATTTTAATTCAGAACCATTTTTTTTATTTTCACAAGTGTAAAAACAGAAATGTAACCATAAATTTTGTTATGCAATTTCTCCTGAATACGCCAATACCCCATATGTGGGGGTAAACCACTGTTTGGGCGCACCGCAGAACTTGGAAGTGAAGGAGCGCCGTTTTACTTTTTCAATGTAGAACTGTCTGGAATTGAGATCGGACGCCATGTCGCGTTTTGAGAGCCCCTGATGTGCCTAAACAGTGGAAACCCCCCACAAGTGACACCATTTTGGAAACTAGACCCCTTAAGGAACTTATCTAGATGTGTGGTGAGCACTTTGAACCCCCATGTGCTTCACAGAAGTTTATAACGTTGAGCCGTGAAAATAAAAAATCGCATTTTTTCTACAAAAATGATTTTTTACCCCCAAATTTTTATTTTCACAAAGGTAACAAGAGAAATCGGACCCCAAAAGTTGTTGTCCAATTTGTCCTGAGTATGCTGGTACCCCATATGTGGGGGTAAACCACTGTTTGGGCGCACGGCAGAGTTCGGAAGGGAAGGAGCGCCGTTTTGGAATGCAGACTTTGATAGAATGGTCTGTGGGCGTTATGTTGCGTTTGCAGAGCCCCTGATGTACCTAAACAGTAGTAGCCCCCACAAGTGACCCCGTTTTGGAAACTAGACCCCCCATGGAACTTATCTAGATGTGTGGTGAGAACTTTGAATGCCCAAGTGCTTCACAGAATTTTAGAATGCAGAGTCGTGAAAATAAAAAAATATTTTTTTTTCCACAAAAAATTTTTGTAGCCCAAGTTTTTATTTTCACAAGGGTAACAGGAGAAATTGGACCCCAAAAGTTGTTGTCCAATTTATCCCGAGTACGCTGATGCCCCATATGTGGGGGTAACCCACTGTTTGGGCGCACGGCAGAGCTCAGAAGGGAGGGAGCACCATTTGACTTTTTGAGCGCAAAATTGGCTGTTCTGTTTGGAGACCCCCTGATGTACCTAAACAGTGGAAACCCCCCAATTCTAGCTCCAACCCTAACCCCGACACACCCCAACCCTAATCCCAACCCGATCCATAATCCTAATCACTAACCCTAACGATAATCACAACCCTTACCCCAAAACAACCCTAATGTCAACCCTAACCATAACCCTAATCAAAACCCTAAATCCATCACACCCCTAATCCTAATCTCAACCCTAACCTCAAACCTAACCCTAATCCCAATACACCCCTAATCACAACCCTAACCTTAACCCTAATCCCAAACCTAACCCTAATCCCAAGCGTAACCCTAATGCCAACCCTAACCCTAATACCAACCCTAATCCAAACCCTAACCCTAATCCCAACTCTAACCCTAACTTTAGCCCCAACCCTAGCCCTAACTTTAGCCCCAACCCTAACCCTAGCCCTAAGGCTTCTTTCACACTTGCGTCATTTGGCATCCGTCGCAATCCATCGTTTTGGACAAAAAACGGATCCTGCAAATGTGCCCGCAGGATGCGTTTTTTGCCCATAGACTTGTATTGCCAACGGATCGTGACGGATGGCCACACGTCGCGTCCATCGTGCACTGGATCAGTTGTGTTTTGGCGGACCGTCGGCACAAAAAACGTTCAATGAAACTTTTTTTGTACGTCGCGTCCGCCATTTCTGACCGCACATGCGTGGCCGTAACTCTGCCCCTTCCTCCCCAGGACATAGATTGGGCAGCGGATGCGTTGAAAAACTACATCCGCTGCCCACTTTGTGCACAATTTTCACAACGTGCGTCGGTATGTCGGGCCGACGCATTGCGATGGCCCCGTACCGATGTAAATGTGAAAGAAGCTTAACCCTAAATTTAGCCCCAACCCTAACCCTAAATTTAGCCCCAACCCTAACCCTGAATTTAGCCCCAACTCTAACCCTAAATTTAGCCCCAACCCTAACCCTGAATTTAGTCCCAACCCTAACCCTAAATTTAGCCCGAACCCTAACCCTAGCCCTAACCCTAGCCCTAACCCTAGCTCTAACCCTAACCCTAGCCCTAACCCTAGCCCTAACCCTAGCCCTAACCCTAGCCCTAACCCTAATTTTAGCCCCAACTGCTCTTCTCCTGCCGGCCGGCAGATGGCGATAGATGGCGGGCGCACTGCGCATGCGCCCGCCATTTTCTTTTCCAAGGCAGCCAGGAGGAGCAGCAGGAGGACCCAGGGACACCGGTGAGTATGATAGGGTCCCCGAATCCCCCTATTTCTCTGTCCTCTGATGTGCGATCACATCAGAGGACAGAGAATTACACTTAGCTTTTTTTTTTTTTTGCGGTCGCCGGTAAACAGTTAATTGGTAAAACCGACCCCGATCATGTTCTTTGGGGTCTCGGCTACCCCCGGCAGCCGAGACCCCAAAGAACCTCCCGGTGCCGGCCGGCGGGCACACTGCGCATGCGCCCGCCATTTTGAAGATGGCGGCACCCATCGGGAGCCACGAGGAGCACCGGGGGAGACAGGTGAGTATCGGGGGCTACCTGGGACCCAATTTCTCTGTCCTCCGATGTGCGATCACATCGGAGGACAGAGAAATTAAAAAGAAATCGTTTTTTTTTTTTTGGCGAACGCCGGTAAACGGTTAATTACCGGCGATCACAAATGCGGGGGTCGATAAAAAAACCCCCGAATCATGTTCTCTGGGGTCTCGGCTACCCCCGGCAGCCGAGACCACGGAGAAAATCCGACCCTGGGGGGGCGCTATTTACTTTTTCCACAGCGCCGTTATTTAACGGCGCTGTGGTTTAAGAACCCTTAGCGGCCGCCGTTAAAAGGCGTATTGGCGGTCGCTAAGGGGTTAAAGGTAAAATATTCTGAGGAAACTGGTATTTTAGCTTCATTACACTCCTATTTGGAAAACATCACACGGTAACAAGAAATCCTCCTATGCTGTGATGTAGTGCCTGGCGGCATGGCAGCTAATGACTCTCATTTGTCACATCACTAGTCTGATTCCAGGACAACCTGGGTGAAGAGCCGAGTATTGTTAATGTGTACAAGAAAAGAAATATTCTAATATCTCCAAGAGAATCAGACACATCTGTCTATCGGGGCACAACTAATGTAGGCGGCTTCCAGTTCTCAGTGAATCACAGGTTGGCAAATTGTTGATTTAATATGTAAGATTCATCTGCACAATCCCTCTGTTTTCTGTCTTTTCTTATCATTCTGAATAATTTACAGCATTTGCAATGTTTCTGAAAGTGAGAGGCTGAGCACAAGTTATAAAGGAGTAAGACAATCTGTACCCATTCATTTCCTTCTACAAATATACAAATGATAATTCCTACTTTGTATATACCGCAGCATCTTCAATGCAAAGCTGCCGGGTGCGTTAGGACAATTTAGAGGATACATTGTATAAAAGAACACACATTAGCACAGTGTCAGCAGTGGTTTACAGCAATTGCTTTTTGAAAAAAATAACTTGCAATAATGAAATAATACATTAATCAAATGTCACTAAAGGGTTACAAGTTACCCACAGCAATGCAGAAAAAAGTAAGATGTCTGTACTTACAAACGTATGTGATAATTACAATACAGTTTTAGGGGTAGGATTTGTGTGTGTTTGAACCCCCTCCTCTCAGCACCCACATGGGGAGGGGGTGACCTCATTTCTCAACCAATCAAATGTCTCCGAACTCCAGTTTCCACACTCTCATCTTGTACAGATCTGTTTAATTATGACAACCACTGCAGTAAATTTTTGATGAAGATGTTATTAAATATTTGTGGCGGCACCGTCAGCCTTTCATTATTCAATATGAAGTCTAAGCCCTGTTGACTCAGATTTGCAGAGCTACCCCCAAAAAGTCCTAGGGGTGCAGAAAAAGGACATGGTGTCACTTGCTCCACCTGCAGCACTTTTGGAACTGAAGCATGACTTATTAGGAACAGCTTTAAAGCTTATCTTCTAGAAATCTATGTTGCTCCATTCGGAATTCTGGTCTGGTCAGTAGAGTTCTCATTATTTCTGTTGTAAGTCATAAATGACTTCTTATAGCAGAGCCCTGGATAAAATAATTGTGATTCACATAAAAGAAAAAGCTGAAATTTATGAAGAAACACTTTGTAATTATTTGCCTGGATGAAACATGCCAAACCTTGCATTAACGTGCTAGGTGCAGTCACTTGTCCAGTAGAACTCTTTCTCTAGCTCGCCATGGTGTTAAAAGCATATGTGCGCATCAGATCATGCTAATACGTAGGAAGCGTGGCTGTGTCAGCTTTGTAGGTATCACTTATGGTAAATTCTGTATACTCTAGGGTGGAAGATGCATCTGCTGCTGTTTCTATAGCAACCTTAAAACATTTAGTAGTCATTGTTAGGTGTTTAAACCCAAAAGTGTTAAGAAAGGGAGGAGGGAGCGAAAAAAAGAGGGAGGTAAGAAGCTAAGAAGATTAAAAGCTGGAAGAATATGAAAATGTATCTGTGGAGGGCAAGAAGTGAAATGAAGAAAGGTGATAGGAAGGATCCATGTGTATTTGCAGGTTATGGGAAACCATAGATTGCATTGTTGCTTGAGTTTTGGTGTGACAATGTACGTTAGAAGCCATAATGTCAGCATGGTGCTCATGGGGCGCTTCTCTGCTGTGAAGGTTAATGAGTTATTATTCCAGATGTTCTGTATGAATCCCCAGTTTCTCATCTGTCAAGATTGAGACACACTGGTAGAACCTGAATTTTATTAGAATTGTCAGTCATACATGGTCACCACCAGGGACTTGATTATTTTATTTTGCAAATCATGACCCTCTCTGTCATGAAGTGACTGTCCTAGCGTGACATGACCGGACGAGGGGATGGTCACAAAATGGCGAAACACACTAGGGTACACCAGGGACACAATAACAACAGTGGGCCCTGACAATAGGGAACGGGGAAATGGACACCTCCTGCACTCAACTGAGGATGTGCCCTGCTCTTACTAACATCCCTATATGGGTTCTTTCATCCCGTCACCGAGCGGGATACCTAATACCTCACTTGCCCTGCTCCTATCCCTAAATAGGGAATTGGCAAGTGAGAACACTGGTCCCACTGCTGCACTAAGACAACACAAGGTAAGGTAAGACAAACACCACAGGGAAAAGGAAACACGAAACAACACTTAGCTTTTCTCTGCAGAAATGCACCGCACAGCAGATTAAGGCATCAATTTACAGCATTCAACTGAAGCACCACTGAACCAGCAGCCTCCAGTGTTCAGCACGGTTGGTCTCCAAAAGTATCTGTATAACCAACACTCAGCTGAGGCATCAGGTGACCTTTAGAAGGATGATGACAGTCGTCACCAACCACATCAGCAGACTAGGCAGCAATGTAATTACACCAGCGGCCACCGGGGAAGGGGGGGCGGGGGGGTGACAGACGTTAACCCCCGATGGCCTGAAAGGAAAAAAGTTTTAATATGAATCGCCAAATCTGCCTCAGATCCAAAAATGGATCATGACTAGTGTTGAGCGATACCTTCCGATATTCGAAAGTATCGGTATCGGATTGAATCGGTCGATACCGGCAAAATATCGGATCTCGCCGATACCGATACCCGATACCAATTCAAGTCAATGGGAGCAAAATATCGGAATTAAAATAAACCCTTTATTTCCTTGTATCCTAATTCCACATGAAGGAAAACAACTAAGAATAACGTAGAATGTATCGGAGGAGGTGGAGGGGACATTAAAGGCATAGAGGTTTAGCCCATTCAAATGGAATAGCGGGAATTATAAATTTTTTAAGACGTTCGGAGTTACAAAGATTTTGACTATGTTTAGATTTGTTAGATTTTGTCAGATATTTATGTTTCTCTACTTCCATGCTCTGCACCTTTTTTTCACTTCTACGACACTTTCTTCTTCATCATCCTCAGCAGCAGCATCTTTTTCATCAACTTCTTCTCCACCGTGACCTTATTCATCTTCTTCTTCACCTTCTTCCTATTATTCTTTTATTAAAAAAATCTTCATATTCTTCTCATTCAACTCTTCTTCTTCTTCATATTCAACTTCATAATCTCCTTCATATTCCTCTTCTTCATCAAAATCTTATGTGTGACAGGCATTCCTGTAGTTGTTATCTATCAAAGTTTGAAGATTACACCTTCCGTTCTGCCTGTCACAAAAGATTTAAAACAGGATTTGTCCGCGTTCAGTTTGGCCTGCAGCAGCAGGTTTTATCCAGGGGCACCACGAGGAGGAACGGACTCACCCCCATACACTGCTTAGTCTTCTTCTGCTTATAATTTATATAATATCTTTTGCTCTGATTTTTAGTCTAATGCTTAATGTTCTGCTTTTTGTTCTGCAGCTTCTTGTTCTTTTGCTTTTCGGTCTTCAGGGTCGTCCTGCTTAGGCTCTTGAACTTGGAACTGTAACAGGAGGTAAAGAATTCCGAGAAACTGCCGAGAACCAGCTGACGGTACTGGAACCCAGATGGCTACCCGAAGGTAGAAGAGCCAATGGCACGACCGAGGACCAGCTGACAGTGCTGGAACCCGGTTACTAAGCAGGAGGTACCCGTGCCTGAAAGCACTACCAAGGACCACCTGACGTTGGTGGAAATCGGATACGCAGAAGGAGGCACCTAAGCCAAAGGCTCTGCCCGGAACCAGCTGACGGTACTGGAACCAGGATGGGGAGCAGAAGGTACAAGAGCAAAAGACACTGCCGGAAACCAGCTGACGGTACTGGAACCCGAATGGCTACCCAAAGGTAGAAGAGCCAATGGCACGACCGAGGACCAGCTGACGGTGCTGGAACCCGGTTAGTAAGCAGGAGGTACCTGTGCCACAAAGCACTACCAAGGACCACCTGATGTTGGTGGAACTCGGATACCCAGAAGGAGGCACCTAAGCCAAAGGCTCTGCCCGGAACCAGCTGACGGTACTGGAACCAGGATGGGGAGCATAAGGTACAAGAGCAAAAGACATTGCCGAGAACCAGCTGATGGTACTGGAACCCTGGATGGCTACCCGAAGGTAGAAGAGCCAATGGCATGACCGAGGGCCAGCTGGCGGTGCTGGAACTCGGATACTAAGCAGGAGGTACCTGTGCCACAAAGCACTACCAAGGACCACCTGACGTTGGTGGAACTCGGATACCCAGAAGGAGGCACCTAAGCCAAAGGCTCTGCCTGGAACCAGCTGATGGTACTGGAACCAGGATGGGGAGCAGAAGGTACAAGAGCTAAAGACACTGTCGAGAACCAGCTGATAGTATTGGAACCCCGGATGGCTACCCGAAGGTAGAAGAGCCAATGGCATGACCGAGGACCAGCTGGCGGTGCTGGAACCCGGTTACTAAGCAGGAGGTACCCGTGCCACAAAGCACTACCAAGGACCACCTGACGTTGGCAGAACTCAGATACCCAGAAGGAGGCACCTAAGCCAAAGGCTCTGCCCGGAAACAGCTGACGGTGCTGTAACCAGGGGGACCTAGTCAAGATTGTGTTGCCAAGAACCAGCTAACGGTGCTGGAACTCAGGCAGCAGAAGGTCCACAGTAAAATCCAAAATAGGTAGGCTGCGAGGCGGCCGCAGTTACCGAAAACCAACAGTCCTACAGGGGGAGCTTGTCCTATTGGCACTACAGAACCAGCCTTGATTGCTACTTCCCGCTGCCCACATAGGAAGCTCCTAAACTGGAGGCACCATGGAGTCAGCTAACCCAACCGCAACACGACAGGACAACGTATTGGAGTCTAAGTGACCTTGACTCTACCCGGAAACAGCTGACGGTGCTGGAACCAGGCTGGGCAGGAGGGAGTACCCGTGACAAAGACACTGCCGAGAACCAGCTGACGGTACTGGAACCCGGATGCGTTGCCCAAGGATGCAAGAGCCAATGGCACGACCGAGGACCAGCTGACGGTGCTGGAACCCGGTTACAAAGCAGGAGGTACCCGTGCCACAAAGCACTACCAAGCACTGCCTGACGTTGGCGGAACTCGGATACCCAGAAGGAGGCACCTAAGACAAAGGCTCTTCCCGGAACCAGCTGACGGTGCTGGAACCAGGATGTGGAGCAGAAGGTCCACAGGAGAAGAAATAACACCTAGGCCGCGAGGCTGTCGCAGTTACCGACCACCAACAGTCCTACAGGGGGAGCTTGTCCTATTGGCACTACAGAACCAGCCTTGATTGCTACTTCCCGCGGCCCACATAGGAAGCTCCTAAACTGGAGGCACAATGAAGTCGGCTAACCTGACCACAACACGACAGGACAACGTATTGGAGTCTAAGTGACCTTGACACTACCCGGAAACAGCTGACGGTGCTGGAATCAGGCTGGGCAGGAGGGAGTACCCGTGACAAAGACACTGCCGAGAACCAGCTGATGGTACTGGAACCCGGATGTGTTGCCCAATGATGCAAGAGCAAATGGCACGACCGAGGACCAGCTGACGGTGCTGGAAACCGGTTACTAAGCAGGAGGTACCCATGCTACAAAGCACTACCAAGGACCACCTGACGTTGGTGGAACTCGGATACCCAGAAGGAGGCACCTAAGCCAAAGGCTCTGCCCGGAACCAGCTGACGGTAATGGAACCAGGATGGGGAGTAAAAGGTACAAGAGCAAAAGACAGTGCCGAGAACCAGCTGACGGTACTGGAACCCGGATGGCTACCCGAAGGTAGAAGAGCCAATGGCACGACCGAGGACCAGCTGACAATGCTGGAACCCGGTTACTAAGCAGGAGGTTCCCGTGCCTGAAAGCACTACCAAGGACCACCTGACGTTGGTGGAAATCGGATACCCAGAAGGAGGCACCTAAGCCAAAGTCTCTGCCCGGAACCAGCTGACGGTACTGGAACCAGGATGGGGAGCAGAAGGTACAAGAGCAAAAGATACTGCCGAGAACCAGCTGATGGTACTGGAACCCGAATGGCTACCCGAAGGTAGAAGAGCTAATGGCACGACCGAGGACCAGCTGACGGTGCTGGAACCCGGTTAGTAAGCAGGAGGTACCTGTGCCACAAAGCACTACCAAGGACCACCTGACGTTGGTGGAACTCGGATACCCAGAAGGAGGCACCTAAGCCAAAGGCTCTGCCTGGAACTAGCTAACGGTACTGGAACCAGGATGGGGAGCAGAAGGTACAAGAGCAAAAGACATTGCCCAGAACCAGCTCATGGTACTGGAACCCTGGATGGCTACCCGAAGGTAGAAGAGCCAATGGCATGACCGAGGACCAGCTGGCGGTGCTGGAACTCGGTTACTAAGCAGGAGGTACCTGTGCCACAAAGCACTACCAAGGACCACCTGACATTGGAGGAACTTGGATACCCAGAAGGAGGCACCTAAGCCAAAGGCTCTGCCTGGAACCAGCTGATGGTACTGGAACCAGGATGGGGAGCAGAAGGTACAAGAGCTAAAGACACTGTCGAGAACCAGCTGATGGTATTGGAACCCCGGATGGCTACCCGAAGGTAGAAGAGCCAATGGCATGACCGAGGACCAGCTGGCGGTGCTGGAACCCGGTTACTAAGCAGGAGGTACCCGTGCCACAAAGCACTACCAAGGACCACCTGACGTTGGCAGAACTCGGATACCCAGAAGGAGGCACCTAAGCCAAAGGCTTTGCCCAGAAACAGCTGACGGTGCTGTAACCAGGGGGACCTAGTCAAGATTGTGTTGCCAAGATCCAGCTAACGGTGCTGGAAATCAGGCAGCAGAAGGTCCACAGTAAAATCCAAAATAGGTAGGCTGCGAGGTGGCCGCAGTTACCGAAAACCAACAGTCCTACAGGGGGAGCTTGTCCTATTGGCACTACAGAACCAGCCTTGATTGCTACTTCCCGCAGCCCACATAGGAAGTTCCTAAACTGGAGGCACCATGGAGTTAGCTAACCCAACCGCAACACGACAGGACAACGTATTGGAGTCTAAGTAACCTTGACTCTACCCGGAAACAGCTGACGGTGCTGGAACCAGCCTGGGCAGGAGGGAGTACCCGTGACAAAGACACTGCCAAGAACCAGCTGACGGTTCTGGAACCCGGATGCGTTGCCCAAGGATGCAAGAGCCAATGGCACGACCGAGGATCAGCTGACGGTGCTGGAACCCGGTTAGAAAGCAGGAGGTACCCGTGCCACAAAGCACTACCAAGGACGGCATGACGTTGGCGGAACTCGGATACCCAGAAGGAGGCACCTAAGCCAAAGGCTCTTCCCGGAACCAGCTGACGGTACTGGAACTAGGATGTGGAGCAGAAGGTCCACAAGAGAAGAAATAACAGCTAGGCCGCGAGGCTGCCGCAGTTACCGAACGCCAACAGTCCTACAGGGGGAGCTTGTCCTATTGGCACTACAGAACCAGCCTTGATTGCTACTTCCCGCAGCCCACATAGGAAGCTCCTAAACTGGAGGCACCATGGAGTCAGCTAACCTGACCACAACACGACAGGACAAAGTATTGAAGTCTAAGTGACCTTGACACTACCCGGAAACAGCTGACGATGCTGGAATCAGGCTGGGCAGGAGGGAGTACCCGTGACAAAGACACTGCCGAGAACCAGCTGATGGTACTGGAACCCGGATGCGTTGCCCAAGGATGCAAGAGCCAATGGCACGACCGAGGACCAGCTGATGGTGCTGGAACCCGGTTACAAAGCAGGAGGTACCCGTGCCACAAAGCACTACCAAGGACCACCTGACGTTGGCGGAACTCGGTACCCAGAAGGAGGCACCTAAGCCAAAGGCTCTTCCTGGAATCAGCTGACGGTGCTGGAACCAGGATGTGGAGCAGAAGGTCCACAGGAGAAGATATAACAGCTAGGCCCCGAGGCTGCCGCAGTTACCGAACACCAACAGTCCTACAGGGGGAGCTTGTCCTATTGACTGTTGTGAATTCTGTTGTCGGGCTCCCTCCTGTGGTTGTGAATGGTACTTCGGCGAGTTCTGTCTATGGGCTCCCTCTGGTGGCTATGAGTGAAGCTGCTGCTTCTGAGGTTCCTTACACAGGTGACGTGGTTTATCCATTGGTTGGCTGCTCTATTTAACTCCTCTCAGATCGTTACTCCATGCCAGCTGTCAATGTTTTTGCATTTGTTCAGTTCGCTCCTGGATCTCTCTGGTGACCTGCCTTCTCCTGCAGAAGCTAAGTTCCTGATAGTCATTATTTGTTCACTGTTTTCTTGTCCAGCTGGTTATCATGATTTTGTCTTGCTAGCTGGAAGCTCTGGGATGCAGAGTGGCCCCTCCGCACCGTGAGTCAGTGCGGGGGTCTTTTTTGCACACTCTGCGTGGTCTTTTGTAGGTTTTTGTGCTGATCGCAAAGTTACCTTTCCTATCCTCTGTCTATTTAGTAAGTCTTGCCTCCCTTTGCTGAAACCTGTTTCATTTCTGCGTTTGTGACTTTCATCTTTACTCACAGTCAATATATGTGGGGGGCTTCCATTACCTTTGGAGAATTTCTCTGAGGCAAGGTAGGCTTTATTTTCCATCTCTAGGGCTAGATAGCTCTTAGGCTGTGACGAGGCGCCTAGGTCTGGTCAGGAGCGCTCCACGGCTATTTCTAGTGTGTGTGATAGGATTAGGGCTTGCGGTCAGCAGAGTTCCCACAACCCAGAGCTCGTCCTGTATGAGGTTTAACTATCAGGTCGTTCTGGGTGCTCCTAACCACCAGGTCATAACAGTACAGCTGGCCAAAAGTATTAATGCATCTCAATAGAGGGATAAGAGAACTTCTGAGATCATTTTTTTTTCTTTGCACTGTGTTTTGTCTTTCTTTTCCCCTAGACCTTTGGGTGGTTCAGGACACAGGTGTAGATATGGACATTCAAGGTCTGTCCTCTTGTGTGGATCAGCTCACTGCAAGGGTACAAAACATTCAAGATTTTGTGGTTCAGAATCCTATGTTAGAGCCTAGAATTCCTATTCCTGACTTATTTTCTGGGGATAGATCTAGGTTCTTGAATTTCAAAAATAATTGTAAACTGTTTCTAGCTTTGAAACCCCGCTCTTCTGGTGACCCTGCTCAACAAGTAAAAATCATTATTTCTTTGTTGCGTGGTGACCCTCAAGACTGGGCATTTTCTCTTGCGCCAGGAGATCCTGCATTGCGAGATGTAGATGCGTTTTTTCTGGCGCTTGGATTGCTTTATGATGAACCAAATTCAGTGGATCAGGCAGAGAAAATCTTGCTGGCTTTGTGTCAGGGTCAGGATGAAGTGGAGGTGTACTGTCAGAAGTTTAGAAAGTGGTCTGTGCTTACTCAGTGGAATGAATGTGCCCTGGCGGCAATTTTCAGAAAGGGTCTTTCTGAAGCCCTTAAGGATGTCATGGTGGGATTTCCCACGCCTGCTGGTCTGAATGAGTCTATGTCTTTGGACATTCAGATCGATCGGCGCATGCGTGAGCGCAAAGCTGTGCACCATCTGGCGGTGTTCTCTGAGCATAGGCCGGAGCCTATGCAGTGTGATAGGACTTTGACCAGAGCTGAACGGCAAGAACACAGACGTCAGAATGGGCTGTGTTTTTACTGTGGTGAATCCACTCATGCTATCTCCGATTGTCCTAAGCGCACTAAGCGGTTCACTAGGTCTGCCACCATTGGTACGGTACAGTCTAAATTTCTTTTGTCCGTTACTCTGATTTGCTCTCTGTCGTCCTATTCTGTAATGGCATTTGTGGATTCAGGCGCTGCCCTGAATTTGATGGACTTGGAGTTTGCCAGGCGCTGTGGGGTTTTTTGGAGCCCTTGCAGTATCCTATTCCATTGAGAGGAATTGATGCTACGCCTTTGGCCAAGAATAAGCCTCAGTACTGGACTCAATTGACCATGTGCATGGCTCCTGCACATCAGGAGGATATTCGCTTTTTGGTGTTGCATAATCTGCATGATGTGGTCGTTTTGGGGTTGCCATGGCTACAGGTCCATAATCCAGTGTTGGATTGGAAATCTATGTCTGTCTCCA
This sequence comes from Ranitomeya imitator, assembly GCF_032444005.1. Classification (NCBI taxonomy): domain Eukaryota; kingdom Metazoa; phylum Chordata; class Amphibia; order Anura; family Dendrobatidae; genus Ranitomeya; species Ranitomeya imitator. The sequence continues at coordinate 290,805,559 of NC_091284.1, forward strand.
GCTGGGGTTGTCAGGGGGTACATGGTGATGTTCCATTGCTGTCAATTTCGCCTTCCACTCCTTCTGAAGTCCCTGAGTTTTTATCAGATTACCGGGATGTATTTGAAGAGCCCAAATCCGGTGCCCTACCTCCTCATAGGGATTGCGACTGTGCTAATAATTTGATTCCTGGTAGTAAGTTTCCTAAGGGCCGTCTGTTTAATTTATCTGTGCCAGAGCACGCCGCTATGCGGAGTTATATAAAGGAATCCTTGGAGAAGGGTCATATTCGTCCGTCGTCGTCACCATTGGGAGCAGGGTTCTTTTTTGTGGCCAAGAAGGATGGTTCTTTGAGACCTTGTATTGATTACCGCCTTCTTAATAAGATCACAGTCAAATTTCAGTATCCTTTGCCGCTGCTGTCTGATTTATTTGCTCGGATTAAGGGGGCTAGTTGGTTCACCAAGATAGATCTGCGTGGTGCGTATAATCTTGTGCAAATTAAACAGGGTGATGAATGGAAAATGGCATTTAATACGCCCGAGGACCATTTTGAGTACCTGGTTATGCCATTCGGGCTTTCTAATGCTCCATCTGTGTTTCAGTCCTTTATGCATGACATCTTCCGAGAGTACCTGGATAGATTCATGATTGTAAATTTGGATGACATTTTGGTCTTTTCGGATGATTGGGAGTCTCATGTGAAGCAGGTCAGAATGGTGTTCCAGGTCCTTCGTGCGAATTCCTTGTTTGTGAAGGGGTCAAAGTGTCTCTTTGGAGTTCAGAAGGTTTCATTTTTGGGTTTCATTTTTTCCCCTTTTACTATCGAGATGGACCCTGTTAAAGTTCAGGCCATTTACGATTGGACTCCGCCGACATCTGTGAAGAGCTTGCAGAAGTTCCTGGGCTTTGCTAATTTTTATCGTCGCTTCATCGCTAATTTTTCCAGTATTGCTAAACCGTTGACTGATTTGACCAAGAAAGGTGCTGATGTGGTCAATTGGTCCTCTGCGGCTGTAGAGGCTTTTCAGGAGTTGAAGCGACGTTTTGCTTCTGCCCCTGTGTTGTGCCAGCCAGATGTTTCGCTCCCTTTTCAGATTGAGGTTGATGCTTCTGAAATTGGAGCAGAGGCTGTTTTGTCGCAAAGAAGTTCTGATGGCTCGGTGATGAAACCCTGTGCCTTCTTTTCTAGAAAATTCTCGCCTGCTGAGCGCAATTATGATGTGGGCAATCGGGAGTTGTTGGCCATGAAGTGGGCATTCGAGGAGTGGCGACATTGGCTTGAAGGGGCTAAACATCGCGTGGTGGTCTTGACGGATCACAAGAATTTAACTTATCTCGAGTCTGCCAAACGGTTGAATCCTAGACAGGCTCGATGGTCGCTATTTTTCTCCCGTTTTGATTTTGTGGTTTCATACCTTCCGGGATCTAAGAATGTGAAGGCTGACGCCCTGTCAAGGAGTTTTGTGCCTGACTCTCCGGGTGTTCCGGAGCCGGCGGGTATTCTTAAAGAAGGTGTAATTTTGTCTGCCATTTTCCCTGATTTGCGGCGTGTGCTGCAAAAGTTTCAGGCTGATAGACCTGACCGTTGTCCTACGGAGAAACTGTTTGTCCCTGATAGATGGACTAGTAGAGTTATCTCTGAGATTCATTGTTCAGTGTTGGCTGGTTATCCTGGAATCTTTGGTACCAGAGATTTGGTGGCTAGATCCTTTTGGTGGCCTTCTTTGTCACGGGATGTGCGTTCTTTTGTGCAGTCCTGTTGGACTTGTGCTCGGGCTAAGCCCTGCTGTTCTCGTACCAGTGGGTTGCTTTTGCCCTTGCCGATCCCGAAGTGGCCCTGGACGCATGTTTCCATGGATTTTATTTCAGATCTCCCTGTTTCTCAAAGGATGTTGGTCATTTGGGTGGTTTGTGATCGCTTCTCTAAGATGGTCCATTTGGTACCCTTATCTAAATTGCCTTCCTCCTCTGATTTGGTGCCATTGTTTTTCCAGCATGTGGTTCGTTTGCATGGCATTCCAGAGAACATCGTCTCGGACAGAGGTTCCCAGTTTGTTTCGAGGTTTTGGCGGTCCTTTTGCGCTAAGATGGGCATTGATTTGTCTTTTTCTTCAGCTTTCCATCCTCAGACTAATGGCCAAACCGAACGAACTAATCAGACTTTGGAGACATATCTGAGATGCTTTGTTTCTGCTGATCAGGATGATTGGGTGTCCTTCTTGCCTTTGGCTGAGTTCGCCCTCAATAATCGGGCCAGCTCGGCTACTTTAGTTTCTTCTTTTTTCTGTAATTTTGGTTTCCATCCTCGTTTCTCTTCAGGGCAGGTTGAGCCTTCGGACTGTCCTGGTGTGGATGCGGTGGTGGACAGGTTGCAGCAGATTTGGACTCATGTGGTGGACAATTTGACATTGTCCCAGGAGAAGGCTCAACGTTTCGCTAACCGCCGGCGTTGTGTTGGTCCCCGACTTCGTGTTGGGGATTTGGTTTGGTTGTCATCTTGTCACGTTCCTATGAAGGTTTCCTCTCCTAAGTTTAAGCCTCGTTTCATTGGGCCTTATAAGATTTCTGAAGTTCTTAATCCTGTGTCATTTCGTTTGGACCTTCCAGCTTCTTTTGCCATCCATAATGTGTTCCATAGGTCATTGTTGCAGAGATACATGGCGCCTATGGTTCCCTCCGTTGATTCCCCTGCCCCGGTGTTGGTTGAGGGGGAGTTGGAGTATGTGGTGGAGAAGATTTTGGATTCTCGTGTTTCGAGACGGAAACTTCAGTACCTGGTCAAGTGGAAGGGTTATGGTCAGGAAGATAATTCGTGGGTTTTTGCCTCTGATGTTCATGCTGCCGATCTTGTTTGTGCCTTTCATCTGGCTCATCCTGATCGGCCTGGGGGCTCTGGTGAGGGTTCGGTGACCCCTCCTCAAGGGGGGGGTACTGTTGTGAATTCTGTTGTCGGGCTCCCTCCTGTGGTCGTGAATGGTACTTCGGCGAGTTCTGTCTATGGGCTCCCTCTGGTGGCTATGAGTGAAGCTGCTGCTTCTGAGGTTCCTTACACAGGTGACGTGGTTTATCCTTTGGTTGGCTGCTCTATTTAACTCCTCTCAGATCGTTACTCCATGCCAGCTGTCAATGTTTTTGCATTTGTTCAGTTCGCTCCTGGATCTCTCTGGTGACCTGCCTTCTCCTGCAGAAGCTAAGTTCCTGATAGTCATTATTTGTTCACTGTTTTCTTGTCCAGCTGGTTATCATGATTTTGTCTTGCTAGCTGGAAGCTCTGGGATGCAGAGTGGCCCCTCCGCACCGTGAGTCGGTGCGGGGGTCTTTTTTGCACACTCTGCGTGGTCTTTTGTAGGTTTTTGTGCTGATCGTAAAGTTACCTTTCCTATCCTCTGTCTATTTAGTAAGTCTGGCCTCCCTTTGCTGAAAACTGTTTCATTTCTGCATTTGTGACTTTCATCTTTACTCACAGTCAATATATGTGGGGGGCTTCCTTTACCTTTGGAGAATTTCTCTGAGGCAAGGTAGGCTTTATTTTCCATCTCTAGGGCTAGATAGCTCTTAGGCTGTGACGAGGCGCCTAGGTCTGGTCAGGAGCGCTCCACGGCTATTTCTAGTGTGTGTGATAGGATTAGGGCTTGCGGTCAGCAGAGTTCCTACATCCCAGAGCTCGTCCTGTATGAGGTTTAACTATCAAGTCATTCTGGGTGCTCCTAACCACCAGGTCATAACAATTGGCACTACAGAACCAGCCTTGATTGCTACTTCCCGCAGCCCACATAGGAAGCTCCTAAACTGGAGGCACCATGGAGTCGGCTAACCTGATCGCAACACGACAGGACAACGTATTGGAGTCTAAGTGACCTTGACACTACCTGGAAACAGCTGACGGTGCTGGAATCAGGCTGGGCAGGAGGGAGTACCCGTGACAAAGACACTGCCGAGAACCAGCTGATGGCACTGGAACCCGGATGCGTTGCCCAAGGATGCAAGAGCCAATGGCACGACCGAGGACCAGCTGACGGTGCTGGAACCCGGTTATAAAGCAGGAGGTACCCGTGCTACAAAGCATTATCAAGGACCGCCTGACGTTGGTGGAACTCGGATACCCAGAAGGAGGCACCTAAGCCAAAGGCTCTGCCCGGAACCAGCTGACGGTACTGGAACCAGGATGGGGAGCAGAAGATACAAGAGCAAAAGACAGTGCCGAGAACCAGCTGACGGTACTGGAACCCGGATGGCTACCCGAAGGTAGAAGAGCCAATGGCATGACCGAGGACCAGCTAACGGTGCTTGAACCTGGTTACAAAGCAGGAGGTACCCGTGTGTTGTGAATTCCGTTCTTGGGCTCTCTCCGGTGGTTGTAAATGGCACTTTTGTGAATTCTGCCCTTGGGCTCCCTCTGGTGGTTTTGAGTGGAACTGCTGCTCCTTGGGTTTAGCTTTGCAGCTGCTTTCACTAATCGTCTCTCCTGGCTCTGCTATTGAACCTGGCTCTAGTCTTCAGCCTATGCCACTTGTCAATGTTTTCTGGCTGGATTCACATCCCTGCTTGGATTCTTCTGGTTTCCTGACCAGTTCTGCAAAGATAAGTTCTGGCTTTGCTCATTTCAGTCCACATGTTGTGGACTTATTGTTCTGTGCATTCTATTTTTGTCCAGCTTGTCATTATGGATTTTTCTGTTAGCTGGAAGCTCTGGGAAGCAGATTTACCCTCCAGACCTTTAGTCAGGTGTGTAGATTTTGTAAACTCTGTGTGGATTGTTTTGTAGTTTTTATACTGACCGCACAGTATCCTTTCCTGTCCTATCTATCAAGCTAGACTGGCCTCCTATGCTAAAATCTGATTTCATCTCTGCGTATGTTATTTTCCCCTCCTCTCACCGGCAATATTTGTGGGGGCCATCTTTCCTTTGGGGATTTTCTCTGAGGCAAGATAGGTTTCCTGTTTCCATCTTTAGGGGAAGTTAGATCTTAGGCTGTGCCGAGGGGTCTAGGGAGCGTCAGGTACCCCCCACGGCTATTTCTAGTTGCGCTGCTAGGTTCAGGGTCTGCGGTCAGTACAGATACCACCTCCTTCAGAGCTTGTCTCATGTTGTTCCTAAACCACCAGATCATAACAGTACAAGTGGCCGCAAATGAATTAAATGTATCTCAAAAGAAGGAAAAGAAAGTTCTGAACCATTTTTTTTCCTGTGCTCTGGTTTGTCTTTTTTTTTTCCTCTTGATATCGGGGTGGTTCAGGATATATGTTTTGGCATGGATGTTCAGGGTTTGTTTTCTCGTGTGGATCAACTTGCTGCAAGAGTACAGAATATCCAGGACTATGTTGTCCAGACTCCGGCTTTAGAGCCCAGAATTCCTACTCCGGATTTGTTCTTTGGGGACAGATCCAAGTTTTTGAACTTTAAAAATAACTGCAAATTGTTTTTTGCTTTGAAACCCCGTTCTTCTGGCGATCCCATTCAGCAGGTGAAAATCATCATATCCTTGCTGCGTGGTGATCCGCAAGACTGGGCTTTTTCTCTTGAAACAGGGGATCCGGCATTATTGAATGTAGACGCATTTTTTCAAGCGTTCGGATTATTGTAGGACGAACCTAACTCTGTAGAGCATGCTGAGAAAACACTGTTGGCCCTGTGTCAAGGTCAGGAAGCAGCAGAGTTATACTGCCGGAAATTTAGAAAATGGTCTGTGCTCACTAAATGGAATGAAAAGGCTCTGGCTGCTATTTTCAGAAAAGGTCTTTCTGAAACCCTTAAAGATGTTATGGTGGGCTTTCCTACGCCTGCTGGTTTGAACGAATCTATTGTCTAGCCATTCAGATTGATCGGCATCTGCGCGAGCGCAAAGCTGTGCACCATATGGCAGTATCCTCTGAGCATAGTCCTGAACCTATGCAGTGTGATAGGATTTTGACTAGAATAGAACGCCAGGAATTTAGACGTCAGAATAGGCTGTGTTTTTACTGTGGTGATTCGGCTCATGTTATCTCTGATTGCCCTAAGCGTACTAAGAGAGTCGCTAGGTCTGTTACCATTAGTACTATACAGCCTAAATTTCTCTTATCTGTGACCCTGATTTGCTCATTGTCGTCCTTTTCTGTCATGGCATTTGTGGATTCAGGCGCTGCCCTGAACTTAATGGACTTAGAATTCGCCAGGCGCTGTGGTTTTTCCTTGCAGCCTTTGCAGAGCCCTATTCCTTTGAGGGGCATTGATGCTTCACCCTTGGCCAAGGATAAACCTCAGTACTTGGACACAGATGACTATGTACATGGCTCCTGCACATCAGGAAGATTGCCGTTTTCTGGTGTTGCATAACCTGCATGATGTTGTTGTGCTGGGATTTCCATGGTTACAGGAACATAATCCGGTGCTGGATTGGAAAACTATGTCTGTGACTAGTTGGGGTTGTCAAGGGGTACATAGTGACGTTCCTTTGATGTCAATTTCCTCTTCCCCCTCTTCTGAGGTCCCTGAGTTTTTGTCGGATTTCCAGGATGTATTTGATGAGCCCAAGTCCAGTTCCCTTCCTCCACATAGGGACTGTGATTGTGCTATTAACTTGATTCCTGGTTGTAAGTTCCCTAAGGGCCGACTTTTCAATCTGTCTGTGCCAGAGCATGCCGCCATGCGGAGCTATGTTAAGGAATCTTTGGAGAAAGGGCATATTCGGCCCTCTTCGTCACCATTGGGAGCGGGTTTCTTTTTTGTTGCTAATAAGGATGGCTCCTTGAGACCCTGTATTGATTATCGTCTTTTTAATAAGATCACGGTCAAATTCCAATACCTCTTGCCTTTGCTTACTGATTTGTTTGCTCAGATTAAGGGGGCTAGTTGGTTTACTAAGATTGACCTCCGAGGGGCATATAATCTTGTTCGTATTAAACAGGGTGACGAATGGAAAACTGCATTTAATACGCCCGAAGGCCATTTTGAATACCTTGTGATGCCATTTGGGCTCTCTAATGCTCCATCTGTGTTCCAGTCTTTCATGCATGATATTTTCCGCAATTATCTTGATAAATTCATGGTCGTATATTTGGATGATATTTTGATTTTTTCCAATGATTGGGAGTCTCATGTGAAGCAGGTCAGTATGGTGTTCCAGATCCTTCATGATAATGCTTTATTTGTGAAGGGGTCTAAGTGCCTATTCGGAGTTCAGAAGGTCTCTTTTTTGGGTTTTGTTTTTTCTCCCTCGTCTATAGAAATGGATCCTGTTAAGGTCCAAGCTATTCATGACTGGATCCAACCCACATCTGTGAAGGGTCTTCAAAAATTTTTGGGCTTTGCTAATTTCTATCGCCGTTTCATTGCCAACTTTTCCAGTGTGGTTAAGCCCCTTACTGATTTGATGAAGAAAGGCGCTGATGTGACGAATTGGTCCTCTGAGGCTGTTGAGGCCTTTCAGGAGCTTAAACGCCGATTTACTTCTGCCCCTGTGTTGCATCAACCGGATGAATCTCTTCCTTTTCAGGTTGAGGTCGACGCTTCTGAGATTGGGGCAGGGACCATCTTGTCTCAGAGGGAGTCTGATGGTTCTTTGTTGAAACCGTGCGCTTTTTTTCCAGAAAGTTTTCGCCTGCGGAACGCAATTATGATGTCGGCAATCGGGAGTTGTTGGCTATGAAGTGGGCGTTTGAGGAGTGGCGACACTGGCTTGAGGGAGCTAAACACCGCATTGTGGTCCTGACCGATCATAAGAATCTGATTTACCTCGAGTCAGCCAAGCGGCTGAATCCTAGACAGGCTCGATGGTCCCTGTTTTTCTCCCGTTTTGATTTTGTGGTCTCGTATCTTCCGGGATCTAAGAATGTTAAGGCTGATGCCCTCTCTAGGAGTTATTTGCCTGATTCTCCTAGAGTCCTTGAGCCGGTTGGCATTCTTAAGGAGGGGGTGATTCTTTCTGCTATCTCCCCTGATTTGCGCCGGGTGCTTCAGGAATTTCAGGCTGATAGGCCTGACCGCTGTCCAGTGGGGAAACTGTTTGTTCCTGATAGATGGACAAGTAAGGTAATTTCTGAGGTTCATTGTTCAGTGTTGGCTGGTCATCCTGGGATTTTTGGTACCAGAGATTTGGTTGCTAGGGCCTTTTGGTGGCCTTCCTTGTCTCGCGATGTGCGTGCTTTTGTGCAGTCCTGTGGGACTTGCGCCCGAGCCAAGCCTTGCTGTTCCCGCGCTAGTGGGTTGCTTTTGCCTTTGCCGGTCCCTGAGAGGCCCTGGACGCATATTTCCATGGATTTTATTTCGGATCTTCCTGTTTTCCAGAAGATGTCTGTTATCTGGGTTGTTTGTGACCGGTTCTCTAAAATGGTCCATTTGGTACCTTTGCCTAAGTTGCCTTCCTCCTCAGATCTGGTTCCATTGTTTTTTCAGCATGTGGTTCGTTTGCATGGCATTCCGGAGAATATTGTGTCTGACAGAGGTTCTCAGTTTGTCTCTAGATTTTGGCAGGCCTTTTGTGCTAGGATGGGCATTGATTTGTCTTTTTCTTCGGCGTTTCATCCTCAGACTAATGGCCAAACTGAGCGAACTAATCAGACCTTGGAGACCTATTTGAGATGCTTTGTGTCTGCTGATCAGGATGATTGGGTGTCTTTCTTGCCGTTGGCCGAGTTTGCCCTTAATAATCGGGCTAGTTCGGCTACTTTGGTTTCACCTTTCTTTTGTAATTTTGGTTTTCATCCTCGTTTTTCTTCTGGGCAGGTTGAGCCTTCTGATTGTCCTGGTGTTGATTCTGTGGTGGACAGGCTGCAGCAGATTTGGACTCATGTGGTGGACAATTTGACGTTGTCTCAGGAAAGGGCTCAACGTTTTGCTAACCGCCGTCGGGGGGTTGGTCCCCGGCTTTGTGTGGGGGATTTGGTTTGGTTGTCTTCTCGTCATGTTCCTATGAAGGTTTCTTCTCCTAAGTTTAAGCCTCGGTTTATTGGTCCTTATAAAATTTCTGAAATTATTAATCCGGTCTCTTTTCGTTTGGCTCTTCCAGCCTCTTTTGCCATTCATAATGTTTTCCATAGATCTTTGTTGCAGAGATATGTGGTGCCCGTTGCTCCCTCGGTTAACCCTCCTGCCCCGGTGTTGGTTGAGGGAGAGTTGGAATATGAGGTTGAGAAGATTTTGGATTCTCGTTTTTCGAGGCAGAGGCTCCAGTATATTGTCAAGTGGAAGGGTTATGGCCAGGAGGATAATTCTTGGGTTGTTGCCTCCGATGTCCATGCTACCGATTTGGTTCGTGCTTTTCACTTGGCTCGTCCTGATCGGCCTGGGGGCTCTGGTGAGGGTTCGGTGACCCCTCCTCAAGGGGGGGGTACTGTTGTGAATTCCGTTCTTGGGCTCCCTCTGGTGGTTGTAAATGGCACTTTTGTGAATTTTGCCCTTGGGCTCCCTCTGGTGGTTTTGAGTGGAACTGCTGCTCCTTGGGTTTAGCTTTGCAGCTGCTTTCACTAATCGTCTCTCCTGGCTCTGCTATTGAACCTGGCTCTAGTCTTCAGCCAATGCCACTTGTCAATGTTTTCTGGCTGGATTCACATCTCTGCTTGGATTCTTCTGGTTTCCTGACCAGTTCTGCAAAGATAAGTTCTGGCTTTGCTCATTTCAGTCCACATGTTGTGGACTTATTGTTCTGTGCATTCTATTTTTGTCCAGGGCTTGTCATTATGGATTTTTTCTGTTAGCTGGAAGCTCTGGGAAGCAGATTTACCCTCCACACCTTTAGTCAGGTGTGGAGATTTTGTAAACTCTGTGTGGATTGTTTTGTAGTTTTTATACTGACCGCACAGTATCCTTTCCTGTCCTATCTATCAAGCTAGACTGGCCTCCTATGCTAAAATCTGATTTCATCTCTGCGTATGTTATTTTCCCCTCCTCTCACCGGCAATATTTGTGGGGGGCTATCTTTTTTTTGGGGATTTTCTCTGAGGCAAGATAGGTTTCCTGTTTCCATCTTTAGGGGAAGTTAGATCTTAGGTTGTGCCGAGGGGTCTAGGGAGCGTCAGGTACCCCCCACGGCTATTTCTAGTTGCGCTGCTGGGTTCAGGGTCTGAGGTCAGTACAGATACCACCTCCTTCAGAGCTTGTCTCATGTTGTTCCTAAACCACCAGATCATAACACCCGTGCCACAAAGCACTACCAAGGACCGCCTGACGTTGGCGGAACTTGGATACCCAGAAGGAGGCACTTAAGCCAAAGGCTCTGCCCGGAACCAGCTGACGGTGCTGGGACCAGAATGTGGAGCAGAAGGTCCATAGGAGAAGAAATAACAGCTAGGCCCCGAGGCTGCCGCAGTTACCGAACACCAACAGTCCTACAGGGGGAGCTTGTCCTATTGGCACTACAGAACCAGCCTTGATTGCTACTTCCCGCAGCCCACATAGGAAGCTCCTAAACTGAAGGCACCATGGAGTCGGCTAACCCGACCGCAACACAACAGGACAACGTATTGGAGTCTAAGTGACCTTGACACTACCCGGAACCAGCTGACGGTGCGGGAACCAGGCTGGGCAGGAGGGAGCACCCATGCCAAAGAGACTTCTGAGCAGCAACTGGCGGTGTTGGAGCCCAAGAATTGCATGACAAACAGAGTGTAGGCAGAGGCCTAATTGGAGCAAAATGAAAGGGAACCTTTAACCCCCCCAGGCGTAAGTAATTGAAAGAACCACCTTGTGCAGCGCTAACGCTGCACAAGGAAAAGGTGGCTCTTTTAAATTATGCTCCCTGCACACGCTGAACTAAACACTTATAAAATGTGTCCCCTGACACCGTGAAACCGTCCCGGAGGTGGGACTTTCCTTCGTAATGACACGCAGCACAGCCGGCATTAATACCCCTTTGGCACCAGGCGCTGCCTCCTCAGCGTTGTTTGAATCTGTCACAGAGCCCGCGCTGTTGTGTTAAACCTTGGCCATGCGCAGTTAGCGCTGCCCATCTTCTGACATCTTTTGGTGTCAGGATGACTGCGCCTGTACGGCCGCGCAGCCCGAGATCCCGCCACGCAGTGTCTTCTGATTTAGTCACACTGTGGGGCTGGGATTCATGGGCATGCGCAGTGCATATCTTTGCCTCTCACTCCTCTACATCCGCCTTCTTCAGAGAGTGTGGCGTCAGCTGATCCCTAATCCCATGCCACGGCCGTGACGCCGCACAGTCAGAGGAAGGCGGAAGGAGATGATAAAGAGGCGATTGGCAAAGATATGCACAGCGCATTCCCATGAATCCCAGCCCCGCAGTGTGAGTAAATCGGAAGACACTGCGGGGCTGGGATCCATGACCTTGCGCAGTGCTTGTCTTCGCAACTTACTCATCTCCTTACGCCTTCCTCAGAGTGTGCAGCGTCAGCTGATCCCAAATCACATGCCACGGCCGTGACGCCGCACAGTCAGAGGAGGGAGGAAGGAGATGATAAAGAGGCGATTGGCGAAGATATGCGCAGCGCATTCCCATGAATCCCAGCCCCGCAGTGTGAGTAAATCGGAAGACACTACGGGGTTGTGATTCATGGCCTTGCGCAGTGCCTGTCTTCGCAACTCACTCATCTCCTTACGCCTTCCTCAGAGTGTGCAGCGTCAGCTGATCCCAAATCACATGCCACTGCCGTGACGCCGCACAGTCAGAGGAAGGCGGAAGGAGATAATAAAGAGGCGATTGGCGAAGATATGAACAGCGCATTCCCATGAATCCCAGCCCCGCAGTGTGAGTAAATCAGAAGACACTGCGTGACGGGATCTCGGGCTGCGCGGCCGCACAGGCGCAGTCATCCTGACAGCAAAAGATGTCAGAAGATGGGCAGTGCTAACTGCGCATGGTCAAGGTTTAACACAACAGCGTGGGCTCTGTGACAGATTCAAACAACGCTGAGGAGGCAGCACCTGGCGCCAAAGGGGTATGAATGCCGGCTGTGCTGTGTCTCATTGTGAAGGAAAGTCCCACCTCCGGGACAGTTTCACGTTATGAGGGGACACTGTTATGACCTGGTGGTTAGGAGCACCCGGAACTACCTGATGGTTAAACTCACACAGGACAAGCTCTGGGAAGTGGGAGCTCTGCCGACCGCAACCCCTAATCCTATCACACAACTAGAAATAGCCGTGGAGCGTACCTAACAAGACCTAGACGCCTCATCACAGCCTAAGAGCTAACTAGCCCTAAAGATAGAAAATAAAGCCTACCTTGCCTCAGAGAAATTCCCCAAAGGAAAAGGCAGCCCCCCACATATATTGACTGTGAGATAAGATGAAAGTCACAAACACAGAAATGAAACAGGTTTTAGCAAAGGGAGGCCAGACTTACTAAACAGACTGAGGATAGGAAAGGTATCTTTGCGGTCAGCACAAAACCCTACAAAAAGACCACGCAGAGTGTGCAAAAACACCTCCGCACCGACTCACGGTGCGGAGGTGCCACTCTGCATCCCAGAGCTTCCAGCTAGCAGGGCAAGATCATGATAGCCAGCTGGACAAGGAAACAATGAACAAATAAATAACTAGCAGGAACTTAGCTTCTGCTGGAGTAGACAGGTCACCAGAAAGATCCAAGAGCGAACTGAACCAGTACAAGAACATTGACAGCTGGCATGGAGTAATGATCTGAGTGGAGTTAAATAGAACAGCCAGCCAAAGAATAAACTACGTCACCTGTGGAAGGAACCTCAGAAGCAGCAGCTCCACTCACAGCCACCAGAGGGAGTCCATGGACAGAACTCGCCGAAGTACCATTCATGACCACAGGAGGGAGTTCGATAACAGAATTCAGAACAGTACCCCCTTTGAGGAGGGGTCACCGAACCGTCACCAGAGCCCCCAGGCCGATCAGGACGAGCCAAATAAAAGGCACGAACTAGATCGGCAGCATGAACATCAGAGGCAAAAACCCACGAATTATCTTCCTGACCATAACCCTTCCACTTGACCAGGTACTGGAGTTTCCGTCTCGAAATACGAGAATCCAAAATCTTCTCCACCACATACTCCAACTCCCTCTCGACCAACACCGGGGCAGGAGGATCAACGGAGGGAACCATAGGCGCCACGTATCTCCGCAATAACGACCTATGGAACACATTATGGATGGCAAAAGAAGCTGGAAGGGCCAAACGAAATGACACAGGATTGAGAACTTCAGAAATCTTATACGGACCAATGAAACGAGGCTTAAACTTAGGAGAGGAAACCTTCATAGGAACATGACGAGATGACAACCAAACCAAATCCCCAACACGAAGTCGGGGACCAACACAGCGCCGGCGGTTAGCAAAACGTTGAGCCTTCTCCTGGGACAATGTCAAATTGTCCACCACATGAGTCCAAATCTGCTGCAACCTGTCCACCACCTTATCCACACCAGGACAGTCCGAAGGCTCAACCTGCCCTGAAGAGAAACGAGGATGGAAACCAGAATTACAGAAAAAAGGCGAAACCAAAGTAGCCGAGCTGGCCCGATTATTAAGGGCGAACTCAGCCAAAGGCAAGAAGGACACTCAATCATCCTGATCAGCAGAAACAAAGCATCTCAGATATGTTTCCAAAGTCTGATTAGTTCGTTCGGTTTGGCCATTTGTCTGAGGATGGAAAGCCGAAGAAAAAGACAAATCAATGCCCATCTTAGCACAAAAGGACCGCCAAAACCTCGAAACAAACTGGGAACCTCTGTCCGAGACGATGTTCTCCGGAATGAGATGCAAACGAACCACATGCTGGAAAAACAATGGCACCAAATCAGAGGAGGAAGGCAATTTAGACAAGGGTACCAAATGGACCATCTTAGAGAAGCGATCACAAACCACCCAAATGACCGACATCCTTTGAGAGACAGGGAGATCTGAAATAAAAACCATGGAAATATGCGTCCAGGGCCTCTTCGGGACCGGCAAGGGCAAAAGCAACCCACTGGCACGAGAACAGCAGGGCTTAGCCCGAGCACAAGTCCCACAGGACTGCACAAAAGAACGCACATCCCGTGACAAAGAAGGCCACCAAAAGGATCTAGCCACCAAATCTCTGGTACCAAAGATTCCAGGATGACCCGCCAACACCGAACAATGAACCTCAGAGATAACTCTACTAGTCCATCTATCAGGGACAAACAGTTTCTCCGCTGGACAATGGTCAGGTCTATCAGCCTGAAACTTCTGCAGCACGCGCCGCAAATCAGAGGAGATGGCAGACAAAATTACCCCCTCTTTGAGAATACCCGCCGGCTCAGGAACACCCGGAGAGTCAGGCACAAAACTCCTTGACAGGGCATCAGCCTTCACATTCTTAGAGCCTGGAAGGTACGAAACCACAAAATCAAAACGGGAGAAAAACAGCGACCATCGAGCCTGTCTAGGATTCAACCGTTTGGCAGACTCAAGATAAGTCAAATTCTTGTGATCCGTCAAGACCACCACGCGATGCTTGGCTCCTTCGAGCCAATGTCGCCACTCCTCGAATGCCCACTTCATGGCCAACAACTCTCGATTGCCAACATCATAATTGAGCTCAGCAGGCGAGAATTTTCTAGAAAAGAAGGCACATGGTTTCATCACCGAGCCATCAGAACTTCTTTGCGACAAAACAGCCCCTGCTCCAATCTCAGAAGCATCAACCTCGACCTGAAACGGGAGCGAAACATCTGGCTGGCACAACACAGGGGCAGAAGAAAAACGACGCTTCAACTCCTGAAAAGCCTCTACAGCCGCAGAGGACCAATTGACCACATCAGCACCTTTCTTGGTCAAATCAGTCAACGATTTAGCAACACTAGAAAAATTAGCGATGAAGCGACAATAAAAATTAGCAAAGCCCAGGAACTTCTGCAGGCTCTTCACAGATGTCGGCTGAGTCCAATCATAAATGGCCTGAACTTTAACAGGGTCCATCTCGATAGTAGAAGGGGAAAAAATGAAACCCAAAAATGAAACCTTCTGAACCCCAAAGAGACATTTCGACCCCTTCACAAACAAGGAATTTGCACGAAGGACCTGGAACACCATTCTGACCTGCTTCACATGAGACTCCCAATCATCCGAAAAGACCAAAATATCATCCAAATATACAATCATGAATCTATCCAGGTACTCTCGGAAGATGTCATGCATAAAGGACTGAAACACAGATGGAGCATTAGAAAGCCCGAATGGCATAACCAGGTACTCAAAATGGCCCTCGGGCGTATTAAATGCTGTTTTCCATTCATCGCCCTGTTTAATTCGCACAAGATTATACGCCCCTCGAAGATCTATCTTGGTGAACCAACTAGCCCCCTTAATCCGAGCAAACAAATCAGACAGCAGCGGGAAAGGGTACTGAAATTTGACTGTGATCTTATTAAGAAGGCAGTAATCAATACAAGGTCTCAAAGAGCCATCCTTCTTGGCCACAAAAAAAAAACCCTGCTCCCAACGGTGATGACGACGGGCGAATATGACCTTTCTCCAAGGATTCCTTTATATAACTCCGCATAGAGGTGTGCTCTGGCACAGATAAATTAAACAGTCGGCCCTTAGGAAACTTACTACCAGGAATCAAATTAATAGCACAATCACAATCCCTATGAGGAGGTAAGGCACCGGATTTGGGCTCTTCAAATACATCCCGGTAATCTGACAAAAACTCAGGGAGTTCAGGAGTGGAAGGCGAAATTGACAGCAATGGAACATCACCATGTACCCCCTGACAACCCCAGCTGGACACAGACATAGATTTCCAATCCAATACTGGATTATGGACCTGTAGCCATGGCAACCCCAAAACGACCACATCATGCAGATTATGCAACACCAAAAAGTGAATATCCTCCTGATGTGCAGGAGCCATGCACATGGTCAATTGAGTCCAGTACTGAGGCTTATTCTTGGCCAAAGGCGTAGCATCAATTCCTCTCAATGGAATAGGATACTGCAAGGGCTCCAAGAAAAAACCACAGCGCCTGGCAAACTCCAAGTCCATCAAATTCAGGGCAGCGCCTGAATCCACAAATGCCATAACAGAATAGGACGACAGAGAGCAAATCAGAGTAACGGACAAAAGAAATTTAGACTGTACCGTACTAATGGTGGCAGACCTAGCGAACCGCTTAGTGCGCTTAGGACAATCGGAGATAGCATGAGTGGAATCACCACAGTGAAAAGACAGCCCATTCCGACGTCTGTGTTCTTGCCGTTCAGCTCTAGTCAAAGTCCTATCACACTGCATAGGCTCAGGCCTATGGTCAGAGAATACCGCCAAATGGTGCACAGCTTTGCGCTCACGCAAGCGCCGATCGATCTGAATGGCCAAGGACATAGGCTCATTCACACCAGCAGGCGTGGGAAATCCCACCATGACATCCTTAAGGGCTTCAGAATGACCCTTTCTGAAAATTGCCGCCAGGGCACACTCATTCCACTGAGTAAGCACAGACCACTTTCTAAACTTCTGACAGTATACCTCCGCTTCATCCTGACCCTGACACAAAGCCAGCAAGATTTTCTCTGCCTGATCCACTGAATTTGGTTCATCATAAAGCAATCCAAGCGCCAGAAAAAACGCATCTACATCACGCAATGCAGGATCTCCTGGCGCAAGGGAAAATGCCCAGTCTTGAGGGTCACCACGCATCAAAGAAATAATGATTTTTACTTGTTGAAAGGGGTCACCAGAGGAGCGGGGTTTCAAAGCTAGAAATAGTTTACAATTATTTTTGAAATTCAGGAACTTAGATCTATCCCCAGAAAACAAATCAGGAATTGGAATTCTAGGCTCTAACATCGGGTTCTGAACCACAAAATCTTGAATGTTTTGTACCCTTGCAGTGAGATGATCCACACAAGAGGACAGACCTTGAATGTCCATATCTACACCTGTGTCCTGAACCACCCAGAGGCTTAGGGGAAAAGAAAGACAAAAAACACTGCAGAGAAAAAAAAATGGTCTCAGAACTTCTCTTATCCCTCTATTGAGATGCATTAATACTTTGGGCCAGCTGTACTGTTATGACCTGGTGGTTAGGAGCACCCGGAACGACCTGATGGTTAAACTCACACAGGACAAGCTCTGGGAAGTGGGAGCTCTGCTGACCGCAACCCCTAATCCTCTCACACAACTAGAAATAGCCGTGGAGCGTACCTAACAAGACCTAGATGCCTCTTCACAGCCTAAGAGCTAACTAGCCCTAAAGATAGAAAATAAAGCCTACCTTGCCTCAAAGAAATTCCCCAAAGGAAAAGGCAGCCCCCCACATATATTGACTGTGAGATAAGATGAAAGTCACAAACACAGAAATGAAATAGGTTTTAGCAAAGGGAGGCCAGATTTACTAAACAGACTGAGGATAGGAAAGGTATCTTTGCGGTCAGCACAAAACCCTACAAAAAGACCACACAGAGTGTGCAAAAAGACCTCCGCACCGACTCACGGTGCGGAGGTGCCACTCTGCATCTCAGAGCTTCCAGCTAGCAGGGCAAGATCATGATAGCCAGCTGGACAAGGAAACAATGAACAAATAAATAACTAGCAGGGACTTAGCTTCTGCTGGAGTAGACAGGTCACCAGAAAGATCCAAGAGTGAACTGAACCAGTACAAGAACATTGACAGCTGGCATGGAGTAACGATCTGAGTGGAGTTAAATAGAACAGCCAGCCAAAGAATAAACTACGTCACCTGTGGAAGGAACCTCAGAAGCAGCAGCTCCACTCACAGCCACCAGAGGGAGTCCATGGACAGAACTCGCCGAAGTACCATTCATGACCACAGGAGGGAGTTCGATAACAGAATTCACAACAGGACACATATTTTATAAGTGTTAAGTGCAGTGTCTGCATGGAGCATAACTAAAAGACCCACCTGTTCCTTGTGCAGCATTACTGCTGCACAAGGTGGCTCTTAGAGTTACAAACACCTGAGAGGGGGGACAGGTTCCCTTTAATTGCTGTTACTGTGCCAGCGAGGCGGTCGCATGACACATTGCCAGATACACAGCAGAGGAGCAGCAGGCGTTACTGAACCCCACTAACACATTGGCGAAGTGTTTGGCTCTGTGCAAACAGCACTTCCGGGCACCAACTAGCGGTGTTAGAGCCCAGGGACAGCAGGAGGAGCAGTGTGTAGGCCGAAGCCTGCACTGGAGGCATTTCAATGTCTGTTATTGTGCCAGCATGGCGGTCACATGACACGTTGCCGGATACACAGCAGGGGAGCAGCAGGCGTTACTGAACCCCACTAACACATTGGCGAGGTGTTTGGCTCTGTGCAAACAGCACTTCCGGGCAGCAATCAGCATTGTTGGAGCCCAGGTACAGCAGGAGGAGCAGAGTGTAGGCCAAGGCCTAATTGGATCAAGTTGAAAGTGAACCTTTAACCCCCCCATGCGTTAGCAACTGAAAGAGCCAACTTGTGCAGCACTAATGGTGCACAAGGACAAGGTGGTTCTTTTCATTATGCTCCTTGCACACTGTGAACTAAACCCTTATAAAATGTGTCCTCTGATACCGTGATACCGTCACACAGGTGGTACTTTCCGTCGTGATGAGATGCAGCACAGCCGGCATTCATACCCCCATTCCGACCGGCGCCGCCTCATCAGCGTTGCTTGAATCTATCACGGAGCCCGCGCTGTTATGTTAAACCTTGGCCATGCGCAGTTAGCGCTGACCGTCTTCTATCATCATTTGGTGTCATGGTGGCTGTGGCTGTGCGGCCGCGCTGCCAGAGATCACGCCACGCTGTGCCTTCTGATTTAGTCCCACTGCGGGGCTGGGATTCCGGGGCCTGCGCAGTGCATATCTTCGCCTTTCCCTACTCTACATCCGCCTTCTTCAGAGTGTGCAGCATCACGGCCGTGGCATGTGAATTGGGATCCGCTGACGCCACACTGTCTGTAGAAGGCGGAGGGAGAAGAGGGAGAGGCGAAGATATGCACTGTGCAGACCCAGGAATCACAGCACCACAGTGTGACTAAATCAGAAGACACAGCGGGGCATGATCTCTGCAAGCTCGGCCGCACAGGCACAGGCACCATGACATCAAATGATGGCAGAAGATGGGAAGCGCTAACTGTGCATGCCCAAGGTTAAACATTACAGTGTAGGCTCCGGGACAGATGCAAACAATGCTGAGGAGGCGGCGCTCGGTACCATGGAGGTATGAATGGCGGCTGTGATGCGTCTTATTGCAAAGGAAAGTCCCACCTACGGGACGGATTCACGGTATGAGGGGACACATATTTAATAAGTGTTAAGTGAAGCATAACAAAAAGAGCCTCCTGTTCCTTGTGCAGCATTACAGGTGGCTCTTTAAGTTACAAACGCCAGGGGGAGGGGACAGGTTCCCTTTTATTTGCTGTTATTGTGCCAGCGTGGCTTTTGCTGGACACGTTTCCGGCTACACAGCAGGGGAACAGCTGGCGTTGCTGAACCCCACTGACAAGTGAGCGAGTGTTTTTTCTGTGTAGCCAACACTTCCAGGTGACATCTGACAGTGTTGAAACCCAGGGAATCCAAGAGGAGCAGAGTGTAGACCGAAGCCTGCACTGGAGGCAGGAAAATGTCTGTTATTGTGCCAGCGTGGCTTTTGCTGGACACGTTTCCGGCTACACAGCAGGGGAACAGCTGGCGTTGCTGAACCCCACTGACAAGTGAGCGAGTGTTTTTTCTGTGTAGCCAACACTTCCAGGTGACATCTGACAGTGTTGAAACCCAGGGAATCCAAGAGGAGCAGAGTGTAGACCGAAGCCTGCACTGGAGGCAGGAAAATGTCTGTTATTGTGCCAGCGTGGCTTTTGCGGGACACGTTGCCGGCTACACAGCAGGGGAACAGCTGGCGTTGCTGAACCCCACTGACACGTGAGCGTGTGTTTTTTTCTGTGTAGCCAGCACTTCCAGGCACCAACTGACGGTGTTAGAGCCCAGGGACAGCAGGAGCAGCAGATTTGAGGTATTGCCGCACACACAGCTGGGGAACAGCTGATGTTACTGAACCCCAAAAACAGAGGAGCGACTGTTGACTGTGCGGACAGCACTTCCAGGCACCAACTGACAGTGTTAGAGCCCAGGGACACCAGGAGGAGCAGATAGGAGGCTTTGCCAGACACACAGCTGGGAATCAGCTGACGTTACTGAAACCCAATAACACGGCAGCAAGTGTTAACTGTGCAGCCAGCACTTCCAGGCACCAACTAGCGGTGTTAGAGCCCAGGGACAGCAGGAGGAGCAGAGTGTAGGCCGAGGCCTACTTGGATCAAGTTGAAAGTGAACCGTTAACCCTCTCCATGCGTTAGCAACTGAAAGAGCCAACTTGTGCAGCACTAATGGTGCACAAGAACAAGGTGGTTCTTTTAATTATGCTCCATGCACACGGTGAACTAAACACTTATAAAATGTGTCCGCTGATACTGGGATACCGTCCCACAGGTGGTACTTTCCATTGGGATGAGACGCAGCACAGCCGGCATTCACACCCCCATGGGGCCAGGTGCCGCCTCATCAGCGTTGCTTGAATCTGTCACGGAGCCCGCGCTGTTATGTTAAAAAAACAGTACACCCTCATAACAATTAGTGAGATCCCTTCATACACCAATATAGATAACCCAATAGAGAACTTATGAAGACACTGGATCAGTAGTATAAATATTAAAAACCAAAAGCTTTATTACAAAAAATATATAAAAAATACATATAAAATAATATAACAAACTGGTGAGATATAATATACCGTAAGTACAAGGTCATAGCAGAAGCACAAGACTGGTCGGACTCCCCTACATAATAACCTGTTTGGCGTAACTATCGTATATACGGGTACCATATAGAGTGAACGGCTCCTAGATACTACTGATAATGCAGCTAGCCTGCAGTGTATATATGAACAGGTCCACACCACATGGGCGTGGACCTCAATAACACAATCGTGTAAAGGTAACAAGTAGCGGTTAACAATCATATATACCTGTAGACATGATGGAGCCCAAAGGAGAGGAGAGGAGTCGTACAGACTAGGCACACCTCGACGCGCGTTTCGCTGCGAAGGCAGCTTCGTCAGGAGGCTGTTATGTTAAACCCTGGCCATGCGCAGTTAGCGCTGCCCATCTTCTAACCTCATTTGGTGACATGCTAACTGTGCCTGTGCGGCCGCACCGCCCGAGAAACCGCCTCGTAGTGTCTTCTGATTTAGTCCCACTGCAGGGCTGGGATTCCTGGGCATGCGCAGTGCATATCTTCGCCTCTCACTACTCTCCATCCGCCTTCTTCAGATTGTGCGGCGTCACGGCCGTGGCATGTGAATTGGGATCAGCTGACGCCACACTGTCTGTAGAAGGCGGAGGGAGAAGAGGAAGAGACAAAGATATGCACTGTGCATGCCCAGGAATCCCAGCCCCACAGTGTGACAAAATCAGAAGACACTGCGGGGCGTGATCTCTGGCAGCGCGCCTGCACAGGCACAGTCAGCATGACATCAAATGATGGCAGAAGATGGGCTGCGCTAACTGTGCATGCCCAAGGTTAAACATAACAGCGCAGGCTCCGGGACAGATGCAAACAACGCTGAGGAGGCGGCGCTCGGCACCATGGGGGTATGAATGCCGGCTGTGCTACATTTCATAGCAAAGGAAAGTCGGTGCCACCTATGGGACGGTTTCACGGTATGAGGGGACACATATTTTATACAGTGGGGCAAAAAAGTATTTAGTCAGTCAGCAATAGTGCAAGTTCCACCACTTAAAAAGATGAGAGGCGTCTGTAATTTACATCATAGGTAGACCTCAACTATGGGAGACAAACTGAGAAAAAAAAATCCAGAAAATCACATTGTCTGTTTTTTTAACAATTTATTTGCATATTATGGTGGAAAATAAGTATTTGGTCAGAAACAAACAATCAAGATTTCTGGCTCTCACAGACCTGTAACTTCTTCTTTAAGAGTCTCCTCTTTCCTCCACTCATTACCTGTAGTAATGGCACCTGTTTAAACTTGTTATCTGTATAAAAAGACACCTGTGCACACCCTCAAACAGTCTGACTCCAAACTCCACTATGGTGAAGACCAAAGAGCTGTCAAAGGACAACAGAAACAAAATTGTAGCCCTGCACCAGGCTGGGAAGACTGAATCTGCAATAGCCAAACAGCTTGGAGTGAAGAAATCAACAGTGGGAGCAATAATTAGAAAATGGAAGACATACAAGACCACTGATAATCTCCCTCGATCTGGGGCTCCACGCAAAATCCCACCCCGTGGGGTCAGAATGATCACAAGAACGGTGAGCAAAAATCCCAGAACCACGCGGGGGGACCTAGTGAATGAACTGCAGAGAGCTGGGACCAATGCAACAAGGCCTACCATAAGTAACACACTACGCCACCATGGACTCAGATCCTGCAGTGCCAGACGTGTCCCACTGCTTAAGCCAGTACATGTCCGGGCCCGTCTGAAGTTTGCTAGAGAGCATTTAGATGATCTAGAGGAGTTTTGGGAGAATGTCCTATGGTCTGATGAAACCAAACTGGAACTGTTTGGTAGAAACACAACTTGTCGTGTTTGGAGGAAAAAGAATACTGAGTTGCATCCATCAAACACCATACCTACTGTAAAGCATGGTGGTGGAAACATCATGCTTTGGGGCTGTTTCTCTGCAAAGGGGCCAGGACGACTGATCCGGGTACATGAAAGAATGAATGGGGCCATGTATCGTGAGATTTTGAGTGCAAACCTCCTTCCATCAGCAAGGGCATTGAAGATGAAACGTGGCTGGGTCTTTCAACATGACAATGATCCAAAGCACACCGCCAGGGCAACGAAGGAGTGGCTTCGTAAGAAGCATTTCAAGGTCCTGGAGTGGCCTAGCCAGTCTCCAGATCTCAACCCTATAGAAAACCTTTGGAGGGAGTTGAAAGTCCGTGTTGCCAAGCGAAAAGCCAAAAACATCACTGCTCTAGAGGAGATCTGCATGGAGGAATGGGCCAACATACCAACAACAGTGTGTGGCAACCTTGTGAAGACTTACAGAAAACGTTTGACCTCTGTCATTGCCAACAAAGGATATATTACAAAGTATTGAGATGAAATTTTGATTCTGACCAAATACTTATTTTCCACCATAATATGCAAATAAATTGTTAAAAAAACAGACAATGTGATTTTCTGGAATTTTTTTTCTCAGTTTGTCTCCCATAGTTGAGGTCTACCTATGATGTAAATTACAGACGCCTCTCATCTTTTTAAGTGGTGGAACTTGCACTATTGCTGACTGACTAAATACTTTTTTGCCCCACTGTAAGTGTTAAGTGCAGCGTGTGCAAGAAGCAGAACTAAAGGAGCCACCTGTTCCTTGTGCAGCATTTGTGCTACACAAGGTGGCTCTTTCAGTTACAGACCCTGGGGGGGACAGGTTCCCTTTAATTGCTGTTGTAGTGCCAGCGTGGCGGTCGCTGGACACGTTGCCGGATACACAGCAAGGGATCAGCGGACGTTACTGAAACCCAATAACACTGGGTCATGTGTTTTCTGTGCAGCCGACACTTCTGGGCAGCAACTGGCGGTGTTGGAGCCCAGGGATTAAAGTTCCGGTGGTTGAAACATGAACATAGCTGGAGACCTGGATAGTGTTGGCAACCAATTATTTAATCGGTAAGAGGAGTGGCAAATTCCTGTGAGATCCAGGCCTTGTTCATTTTCAAAAAGTAAGCCGGTCAACGTTATCGGATGATAGTCGCATGCGACGGTCTGTTAGTACACCACCTGCAGCACTAAAGACGCGTTCCGATAATACACTGTAGCAGGCGCAGCACTTCTCTCGATTGGACTGGAGAAGATGATTAACTGCACCAGTGTGTCTTGGTACAGCCGCATTTTACGCTCCCGCTGCAACGGTGGTATGAGGGTTTGCAAATTGTCCCTGTAGCGTGGGTCGAGGAGGGTGTACACCCAATAATCAGCCGTGGTAAGAATGTGGGCGATGCGGCGGTCGTTTCTCAGGCACTGCAGCATGAAATCAACCATGTGCTGCAGACTGCCAATTGGCCAAGAAACGCTGCCCCCTGTTTGAGGCGTGATGTCTGCCTGCTCTGCATCACCCCACCCTCGCTCTATATACTGACTACTGGAGATTTGTGTAACTCCCTCCTCTGGAAAGATGTCTTCCTCCTCCATTGACTCATCCTCATCCTCCTCACAAAAGGTCCCCTGCCGATTCCTTTGTGAGGAACCACGTCGCACAGACTGTCCAGAAGCCGATGGCATTTCTGACTTCTCATCCTGAACCTCTTCCACCACCTCATCCCTTAGCGCTTGCAGGGTTCTTTCAAGCAGGCAGATAAGGGGGACAGTCATGCTGACTAGTGCATTATCTGCACTCGCCATCCACGTGGATTCATCAAAGGCCCGCAAAACCTGTAAGATGTCCTTCATAGTGGCCCACTCAGTGGTTGTGAAGTCTGAACGGCGCGCACTGCGACTTTTTTGCGCCTGATGCAGCTGGTACTCCATTACTGCTGGCTGCTGCTCACACAACCACTCCAACATATGTAACGTGGAATTCCACCTGGTGGGGAGGTCACATATGATGCGATGTTCTGGAAGACGGAATCGGCGCTGCAGACTTGCAATGCACGATCTGGCCGTGCTGGAACGCCGCATGTGAGCACACTCAAGGCGGACCTTGTGCAGCATTGCATCAAGATCTGGATAGTCCCTCAGAAAACTCTGCACAACCAAATTGAGCCCATGTGCCAGACATGGGATGTGAGTGAGGTTGCCAAGGGCCAGAGCTGCCACCAGATTTCGGCCATTGTCACACACTAACATGCCTGTCTGGAGATTCGCTGGCGCAAACCACTTGTCGCTCTCAGAATTGATGGCATTCCAGAGCTCCTGCGCTGTGTGGCTTTGATTCCTCAAAGAAATTAATTTAAGTATGGCCTGTTGATGTTTGGCCACAGCTGTGCTCATATCAGTTGTAACAGGTAAGCGTTCACGGGTCAAGGTGGAGGTAGACCGTGACGGCTCCTGCAGCAATGATTCTGAGGAACTGGAGTATGAGGAGGAGTCAATGTGCACAGACTGGATTCCTGCAATCCTTGGCGTTGGCAGTACACGTACAGCGCCACTCGCCATGTCTGTACCCGGCTCCACAACATTGACCCAATGCGCAGTGAGGGAAAGGTATCGTCCCTGTCCATGGTGACTGGTCCACTCATCGGTGGTGAGGTGGACTTTGCTACTAACGGCGTTTAGTAGCGCATGTTTGATGTTTGCCTCCACATGCTTTTGCAGGGCAGGGATGGCTTGCCTGCTGAAATAAAAGTGGCTGGGCACATTGTATTGTGGGACTGCCATTGCCATCAAGTTACGGAAGCTGTCAGTCTCCACCAGCCTGAATGAGAGCATTTCCAGTGACAGAAGTTTGGCAATGCCTGCATTCAGAGCCTGTGCTCATGGGTGGTTTGCCGAGAATGCCCGCCTTTTCTCCCATACCTGTGCTACTGATGGCTGTAGACTGGGCAGGGAGTGTGAGGATGACTGGGAACGTGGTGCTGTAGGTGCAATTACACTGGGTCTCTGGACAACAGTGCCAGAGGTTCTTCCATGGCAATCCTGGGAGGAAGCCGAACCAGCAGTGTGTGAGCTGGAGGAAGAGGCAACAACACGAGCTGAAGAGGTGGTAGGTGCCACTGTAGGTTGGCCTAGGTCTTCAGTGTGTTTTTGTAACTCCACCGCGTGCTTGGTCCGCACATGTTTCCACATGTTTGAGGTATTGAGGTTGCTGACATTTCTACCTCGTTTGATTTTCTGACTACACAGCTTGCATTTGACAAAGCAAATGTCATCTGCAACTGTGTCAAAAAAGGACCAGGCACTGCAAGTCTTGGGAGCACCCGCTTTGGCTCTTGGAAGAGGCATGCTCCTAATGGGTGCCGAAGTGGTTGCTCCAGGCGCCGCAGTCTTCCCCCTCCCTCTCCTAGCCATTCGGGGAATCTCTTCCTCAGAGCTGCTCCCACCACCTTCCTGTTCCTCACGCCATGATGGGTCGAGGACCTCATCATCTACGCTACCCTCTGCCACCAACTGCTTCTCCTGGGTAGTCTCGGCAGCACAGTACGCACCAGAAACTGGCACCTGAGTCTCATCATCTGATGTGTACTGAGAAGTTGTAACCGGAGGCACTGTCCCACCCGCCTCTTCTGATTCAGAGAGACAAAGCTATTGGGCATCACTGCATACAGCCTCTTCTTCTGATTCTCTAATGCTGCTTGGCTGGCCCCCTGTTTCCAAGCCAAGAGATTCAAAGAACAGAAGTAGAGATGGCTCCTGTCCTGGGCTCTCTGACTGCCTGGGCAATTTGGCAGGTGGTGAAGAGACAGATGGTTGCTCTTCAGTGTTCTGTGCCTGAGAGGATATGGCACAAATTGAAGTCGATGCGTTAGCTGCCATCCATCCTACAACGGCTTCAATTTGATCATCCCGCACAGGGCCGGACTGGGACTAAAATTCAGCCCTGGCATTTGAAGTTACACAGGCCCACTTGTCACATGGTGACTGTATAATATCTTTGTAAACTTGTAGGCAGGGCCGGTTTTAGGCAAAGTGGGGCCCTAGGCAAAGATTAAAATGGGGCCCCAAATGCTAACATATTGCACATCACACAAAAGCATTTCAGTTGTATTTACAAGCGCTGAGTTCAGGCCGCTAAATGAGTTTGATCAACAACACTGAAGTTGTTCAACACTTGATTCCCGGACTCTTTCCACCAGCTGAGGAATAATGATGGGACAGAACGATCACTATTAGATCACTAACAGATCACCATACAATATCATGTTATCAGCAGCACATCTACAGTTTACACCGGCAATGTGCTGCTGAGAACAAGGATTTTTGTTCCGGCAAAAACAATCTGAATATGCAGCATTTTACTTGTTTAGTAAAATACACCCCATAGTCCTCCATATATTATAATGTGCACCACAGTCCTCCACATAGTATAATACACTCCCTATAGTCCTCCATATATTAAAATACACTGCTCAGTCCACCACATAGTATATTACACTCCTCATAGTCCTCTATATAGCATAATACACTCCTCATAGTGCTCCATATAGTATAATGCTCCGCCATAGTCATCCATGTAGTACAATTCACTTCCCATAGTATAATGCACCTTATAGTTCTTCATATAGTATAACGTATTCCCCATAGTTCTCAATACAGTATAATGCAGCCCACATACAGTATAATGCAGCCACCACCCTACAGAGTATAATGCAGCCACCCCAGAGTATAATGCAGCCACCCCAGAGTATAATGTAACCCCCCAAAGAATATAATGCAGCCCCCATAGAGTATGATGCAATCACCCCTCATAGAATATAAATATAATACAGCCCCCATAGAATATAATGTAGCCCCGAATAGAATAGAACACAGCCCACCTCCCCATAGAATATAATGCAGCCCCATCAAAGAGTATGATGCAATCATCCCTCATAAAATCTAATACAGCCCCCCATAGAATATAATGCAGCCCACCTCCCCATAATATATAATGTAGCCCCCCATAGCATATAATGCAGCCCCCCATAGTATATAATAAAGCCTCTCCCATAGAATATAATATACCCCCATAGTATATAACACAGCCTCCTCCATAGAATAGAATATACCCCCGCAATAGTATATAACACAGCCACATAGTATATAACACGGTCTCCCCCCTAGAATATAATATACCTCCCATAGTATATATCAAAGCCCGCATATAATATAGCACAACTTGCATAGTATATAGCACAGCCTGCATAATATAGCACAGCCCGCGTAGTAGCATACAGCACAGCCCGCGTAGTAGTATATACAGCACGACCCGTGTAGTAGTATATACAGCACAGCCCACGCAGTAGTCTATACAGCACAGCCCGCGTAGTAGTATACACAGCACAGCCCACACAGTGGTATAGTGGTATATACACAGCACAGCCCACACAGTGGTATATACACAGCACAGCCCACACAGTGGTATATACACAGCACAGCCTACACGAACGCGAACGGCGCTGCAAGGCCAAACAAAGCTCCTCTATCTAATGCTATATAGTGATTTTCCACAATCTAGCAGGATACAGATGGAAAGCCACTAATATAGGATATATTTGAAAAAATGTGCAGCAGGCTGCACTAATTGCAAAAAAGGACTATGGATTTAGCAGTATGAGGCAGTGACGCACTCTGAGCTGAACACAACCGACTATGACTATGGAAAGACAGCAGAGTGAGCTGCACCCACACAGACCGTGTAGACAGCCGTGAACGGCGCTGCAAAGCCAAACAAAGCTCCTCTATCTAATCCTATATAGTGATTTTCCACAATCTAGCAGGATACAGATGGAAAGCCACTAATATAGGATATATTTGAAAAAATGTGCAGCAGGCTGCACTAATTGAAAAAAAAGAAAAGGATTTAGCAGTATGAGGCAGTGAAGCACCCTGAGCTGACCACAACCGGCTGTGGCTATGGACAGACAGCAGAGTGAGCTGCACTCACACACACAGACCTTGCAGACAGCTGCGAACAGCGCTGCAAGGCAAAAGCAAGGTGAACACACCGCAGTTGCTAATTTAGCCTGGATTAAGCACAATTAAGCAAATCGCAATCTCTAAACTGGCCCTCAGTCAGAACACAGCGGCCTGTCCCTAACTGAATTCACAGCAGAGTGAGCGCAAAATGGCGGCGGCGACTTTTAAAGGGCGTCCTGACATCACTTCAGCAGCCAATCACAGCCATGCCAGTAGTTACATGCCCACCATGCGGAACAGGATGTGCCCACACTTCAAATCATTCCTCATTGGCTGATTCATAAAAACCCGGGAGTTTGCATGATGGGAATTTCCGATTCCGGTTTCCGATACACTGAAAGTTTTGGAACTCGGTATCGGAATTCCGATACCGCGAATATCGGCTGATACCTGATACTTGCGGTATCGGAATGCTCAACACTACTCAGGACCCCTCTACCTGAACAGTTTGTTTTTATGTTTGAATAATTATATTGGGCCTATCATATACTGGAGCAACATATGGGGCCCATTATATATGGAGCATTATATAGGGCTCATGATTTACTGGAACATCATATGGGGCCCATTATATATGGAGCATAATATAAGGCCCATCATTTACTGGGCATCATATGGGGCTTATTATATGTGGAGCATTATATAGGGGCCCATCATATGTTGGAGCATTATATGGGGCGCATCATTTACTGGAGCATTATATGGGGCCCATCATACACTGAATCTTTAGCATTGTGCTATACCTTTATTTCTCTGCCATATCTGTGCATAATGAATTGTGGTATGAATTAAAGGGACAAACTGAGACTCTTTCATCAGGGGTCCATGAAAACCTGGAGCCTGCCTTGCTTCCAGGTCCTGTAGCAGCAAAACAGCCACAGAATATCACACTACTACCACCACCATATTTTACTGTTGGTATGATGTTCCTTTTCAGAAATGCTGTGTTAATTCTATGCCACCTTTCAAAAAGATCAACTTTTTTCTTGTCAGTCCACAGAGTATTTTCCCAAAAGTCTAGGTGATCATCAAAATGTTTCCTGGCAAAACTGACAAGACCCTTTATATTCTTATTGCTCAGCAATGGTTTTCGTCTTGGAATTCTGCCATGCAGGCCATTTTTGCTCAGTATCTTTATTATGGTGGAGTCATGAATACTACCTTAACTGAGGCAAGTGAGGACTGCAGTTCTTTGAATGTTGTTGTGGGGTCTTTTGGGACCTCTTAGATGAGTCATCGCTGCATTCTTGGGGTAATTTAGGTCAACCGGCCACTCCTGCGAAGGTTCACCACTGTTCCATGTTTTTGCCATTTGTTGATAATGAATCTCACTGTGCTTCACTGTAGTCCCAAAGAAATGGCTTTATAACTTTTTCCAGACTGATAGATCTCAATTACTTTGTTTCTCATTTGTTCCAGAATGTCATTGATGTCTGCATGCCATATAAGCGATCAGCCTGCATAAAATGAGTGTCACATAGTGGGACAAAGTGTTAGGCTGTGGGCACACGTTGCTATTGCCGATAAAAACGCTATAAAACTGCAAAAAAAAACGCATACAATAAGCATCCCATCATTTAGAATGAATTCCGCATGTTTTGTGCACATGATGCTTTTTTTTCACGGAAAAAAACGCATAGCGGTAAAAAACGCAGCATGTTCATTAATTCTGTGGGGTTTTTTTTGCGGATTTCCCACTACAAAATGCATTGGGAAATGTCCGGAAAAATACGTACCAAAAACGCGGCAAAAACGTGGCAAAAACGCATGCAGATTTATTGCGGATTTCTTGCTGAAAATTTTCGGTTTTTCTCAGGAATTTTCTGCGAGAAATCCTGAATGTGTGCACATCAAAGTTAGAATGAATTTAAAAAAAATAATAATAATTGTAAAAATAATAAAATATCAATATTTATTCAATCAATAAATAAATGTTTGAATAAAAAAAATCTAAACAATAAATGTAACAACCTGACCTATAAAACTGTCACACTAGTTAACCCCTTTAGTGAACACCATGAAAAAAATAACAAGGAAAAAAACAAATCTTTATCATTATACCGCCGACCAAAAAGTGAAATAACACGCGATCAAAAAGACGAATATAAATAATAGTGGTATCGCTGAAAACGTCATATTGTCCCACAAAAAAAACAAGCAGCCATATAGCTCCGTCACCGGAAAAAAAAAGTTATAGCTCTCAGAATAAAGCGATGCAAAAAAAATTATTTTTTATACAAAATAGTTTTTATTGTATAAAAGCGCCAAAGCATAAGAAAAGGTATAAATGAGGCTGTCGTCGTACTGACCCAAATAATCAAACTACTTTATCAATTTTACCACACGTGGAACAGTAAAAAAAAACCTCTCCCCCCAAAAAAATTAATGAATTGCTGGTTTTTGTTCATTCTGCCTCACAAAAATTAGAATAAAAAGCGATTAAAAAATGTCATGTGCCCAAAATGGTTCCAATAAAAACGTCAACTCGTCCCACAAAAAACAAGACTTCACATGACTCTGTGGATCAAAATATGGAAAAATTATAGCTCTCAAAATGTGTGATGCAAAAACTATTTTTTGCAATAAAAAGCATCTTTTAGTGTGTGACAGCTGCCAAACATAAAAACCCGCTATAAAAACCTCTATAAACAGTAAATTAAACCTTCGTTTATCACCCCTTAGTTAGGGAAAAATAATAAAATTTAAAAAATGCATTTATTTCCATTTTCCCATTAGGGTTAGGGTTAAGGTTGGGGCTAAAGTTAGGGCTAAATTTAGGGTAAGGGTTAGCGCTAAAGTTAGGGTTAGGGTTGGGGATAAAGTTATGGTTAGGGTTTGGGGCTAAAGCCAGGGTTAGGGTTTGGGCTAAGGTTAGGGTTAGGGTTGGGGCTCGAGTTGGGGGTTGGGGTTAGGGCTGGGATTAGGGTTAGGTGTGTGTCAGCGTTAGGGGTGTGGTTAGGGTTATGGCTAGGGTTGGGATTAGAGTTAGGGGTGTGTTGGGGTTAGGGGTGTGGTTAGGGTTGGGATTAGGGTTAGGGGTGTGTTCAGGTTAGTGGTGTGGTTAGGGTTATGGTTAGGGTTAGGATTAGGGTTAGGGGTCTGTTGGGGTTATGGTTAGAGCTGGAATTGGGGGTTTCCACTGTTTAAGCACATCAGGGGCTCTGCAAATGAGTCATGGTGTCCGATCTCAATTCCAGTAAATTCGGAGTTGAAAAAGTAAAATGGTGCTCCTACCCTTCCGAGCTCTGCTGTGTGCCGTGTGTTCAAACAGTGATTTACCCCCACATATGGGGTATCAGCATACTCACGACAAATTGGACGACAACTTTTAGGGTCCAATTTCTCCTGTTACCCCTTGGAAAATACAAAACCGGGGGGGCTAAAAAATAATTTTTGTGGGAAAAAAAAAGATTTTTTATTTTCACGGCTCTGCGTTTTTAACTGTAGTAAAACACTTGGGGGTTCAAAGTTCTCACAACACATCTAGATAAGTTCCTTGGGGGGTCTAGGTTCCAATATGGCATCAATTGTGGGGGGTTTCTACTGCTTAGGTACATCAGGGGCTCTGCAAATGCAATGTGACGTCTACAGAAAAATCCAATTAAGTCTGCATTCCAAACGGTGCTCCTTCCCTTCTGAGCTCTGCCATGCACCCAAACGGTGGTTTACCCCCACATATCGGGTATCAGCGTACTCAGGACAAGTTGGACAACAAAGTTTGGGGTCCAATTTCTCCTATTACCCTTGGGAAAATACAAAACAGGGGGCTAAAAAATAATTTTTGTGGAAAAAAAGAATTTTTATTTTCACAGCTCTGTAGTGAAACATGTGGAGGTTTAAAGTTCTCACAACACATCTTGATAAGTTCCTTAGGGGGTCTAGGTTTCAATATGGCATCAATTGTGGGGGGTTTCTACTGCTTAGGTACATCAGGGGCTCTGCAAATGCAATGTGACGTCTACAGAAAAATCCATCTAAGTCTGCATTCCCAGCTATGCCATGCACCCAAACGATGGTTACCCCCCACATATGGGGTATCAGCGTGCTCAGGACAAATTGGACAACAACTTTTGGTGTCCA
Source organism: Ranitomeya imitator (assembly GCF_032444005.1). NCBI lineage: Eukaryota > Metazoa > Chordata > Amphibia > Anura > Dendrobatidae > Ranitomeya > Ranitomeya imitator. Next base: position 290,838,142 of record NC_091284.1, read on the forward strand.
ATTTCTCCGGTTTTTATTGGGAAAATACAAAACAGGGGGCTAAAAAATAATTTTTGTGTGAAAAAAAAGAATTTTTATTTTCGCGGCTCTGTGTTATAAACTGTAGTGAAACACTTGGAGGTTCAAAGTTCTCACAACACATCTAGATAAGTTCCTTAGGGGGTCACATTTCCAATATGGGGTCACTTGTGGGGGTTTCTACTGTTTAGGTGCATCAGGGGCTCTGCAAATGCAACATGACGCCTACAGACCAATCCAATTAAGTCTGCATTCCAAACGGCTCAAAATAGTACCTAAATCATAACATTTAATAAGACTATTTTTCTTGAGTCAATTTCTCTATCCATGTGTGCATATAGGAAGCCAGCATAAACACCAATTTTTTTTTACCGAGTGATTGTATCATTCAGTATATGTCTCATTCTGTTAATTATTTATTTATTTAATATTTTTCAGAGTGTGATTATTTGTGACACAATGATTTAATGCCCCTCACTAATAGTCCAGCGTTACTTGATATTTATGGTAATGTGCCACAACTTTTGATATATGGCTATGAGATACAATGTTTATCTATATATATAATCTACTTGCAGGTATACTTTTCAGGTTTGACCTAGTAGATGTGTGGTTATTCCTTCAATTAGCACTTTCACTATTTAACCCCTTAACCCCCAAGGGTGGTTTAAACGTTAATGACCGGGCAAATTTTTACAATTTCGACCACTGTCCCTTTATCTACTATATAAAGCTGAATGTGTGTGTGTGTGTGTGTGTATGTGTGTGTGTATGTCCGGGATTGGCATCTGCACCGTCGCATCTACAGCCACAAAATTTGGCACAGTCACACGTCTGGACCCCGAGAGCGTCATAGGCTATGTTGTGAGGTGAAATTTTAACCCCGCGCTTTCCAATTCACCAAACAATTTTGCCCCTATCTACATAATGGGGAAAAAAGTGAAAGGAAAAGTGTTGGAGGCGTCGCAGCTACAGAAACAAAATTTTGCACAGTCACACGTCTGGACCCTGAGAGCGTCATAGGCTACGTTGTGAGGTGAAATTTTAACCCCGCGCTTTCCAATTCACCAAACAATTTTGCCCCTATCTACATAATGGGGAAAAAGTGAAATGAAAAGTGTTGGAGGCGTCGCAGCTACAGCCACAAAATTTTGCACAGTCACACGTCTGGACCCTGAGAGCGTCATAGGCTATGTTGTGAGGTGAAATTTTAACTCTGCGCTTTCCAATTCACCAAACTATTTTTCCCCTATCTACATAATGGGGAGATACTCACCACACACGGGGATATGAACACACACACAAAATGCGCCACACACTACCACGTGCTTGAACACATATACCACCCTCAGCACACATTTCACCACACATACACCAACCTCGCCACATAAAAGTCGAAACACAAAAGTCGCCGCTCAAAACTCACCACGCGCAAAACTCACCACATGCAAAAAATAGGCTCACGCAAAACTCGCCACAAGTGCAAAACTCACCTCATGGAAAACTCGCCACACGCAAAACTTGCACATGCGGAAAAATTGCCACATGCACAAAATTTGCAACACATGCAAAAGTTGCCTCACACAAAACTTGCACATACTCAAAAGGCACCAGACATAAAACTCACCACGCGCAAAACTCGCCATGCGCAAAACTTGCTGCACACAACTTGCTACACTAACCTGTCACATGCAACTCGACACACAAAAAGTTGCTACACGCATGTTGCCACACAAAACTCATCTCACAAAAGTCGCTACATGCATATCGCCACACACAACTTGACAAACGAAACTCGCACTAAAACACACACAAGTCTGGTATTAGCCTTCAAAAATAAAAATCTGATTAATAAGCAGACAAACTACAAGAGCAACAAATGTACCATATAGGAAATACGGCAGGTGTCAGTCACATGACCTGTCTATTATGTGTATGTGTGAGCTAATATATACTGCCAGGGGGAGGGCTTCCTGTTGGCTGGGGATTTATCAGGCTGCCAATTTATCTTACAAATACTGAGGTAAAAATACTGAGCAAATAACGTGTTAACGAGGTCTAATACAGGAGATCACACAAGTATATACTATATACAGGGGAGATGACACACAGATATATACTATATACAGGAGAGATGACACACAGGTATATAGTATATAAAGGAGGAGATGACATACAGGTACATACTATATACAGGAGGAGATGACATACAGGTATATACTATATACAGGAGGAGAAGACACACAGGTATATACTATATACAGGAGCAGATTACCTACAGGTATATACTATATACAGGAGGAGATGACATACAGGTATATGCTATATATAGAAGATGACATACAGGTATATACTATATACAGGAGGAGATGACACACAGATATATACTATATACAGGGGAGATGACACACAGGTATATACTATATACAGGAGGAGATGACATACAGGTATATACTATATATAGAAGGAGATGACATACAGGTATATACTATATATAGGAGGAGATGACATACAGGTATATACTATATATAGGAGGAGATGACATACAGGTATATACTATATATAGGAGGAGATGACATACAGGTATATACTATATACAGGGGAGATGACACACAGCAGGTATATACTATATACAGGGGAGATGACATACAGGTATATACTATATACAGGAGATGACATACAGGTGTATACTATATATAAGGGAGATGACAAACATGTATATACTGAGGTGAAAATGAGAGGTGTGAGGTGAAAATGAAAAGGTGTGAGTGCAAAATGAGAGGAATGAGGGAAAATAGTGTAGTGATCGGAAAATGACAGATGTGAGGTCAAAATGACAAGTGTTAGGCGGGAATGAGAGGAGTGAGGGAGAAAATGAGAGGTGTGAGGGAGAAAATGAGAGATGTGAGGGGGAAAATTAAAGATGTGATTGGGAAAATGAGAGGCGTAATGGGAAAATAAGAGAAGTGACGTGCTATAACTAACCACAGATATTTACTATGCCCAGGCAACGCCGGGCTCTTCAGCTAGTGAGGTTATAACTCTGGAATGCTTCAACTGATTCTAATGATTCTGACATTGTTTTTCGTGACATATTGTACTTTATGATATTGGTAAAATTTATTTGATATTACCTGCGTTTATTTGTGAAAAAAATGGAAATTTGGCGAAAATTTTGAAAATTTTGCAATTTTCCAACTTTGAATATTTATGCCCTTAAATCACAGAGATACAGTACAGACCAAAAGTTTGGACACACCTTCTCATTTAAAGATTTTTCTGTATTTTCATGACTATGAAAATTGTACATTCACACTGAAGACATCAAAACTATGAATTAACCCCTTCCCGACCTTTGACGCAGCGTATGCGTCATGAAAACCTGTGCCAATCTGAACTGTGATGCAGCATATGCAGGTCGGGTGAAAGGGTTAACTGAAATTTCACCCGACCTGCAGGGACAGGGGGAGTGGTACTTGATCCCAGGAGGGGTGGCTTCGCTCCCTCGTGGCTACGATCGCTCTGATTGGCTGTTGAAAGGGATGTTTTACTTTCACTTTCAATCAGAGCGATAGTAATATTTCATCAATGAAAATTGGTGAAATGTTACAGTCCACCATGGCCGATGCTGCAATATCATCAGCCATGGCTAGAGACCGCGATCTGCCCCCGCCACCGCCACCGATCTCCTCCGATCTGTCCTCCGTCCTGTCATCTGCTGTCCTCCGCTCCCCTCCATCCTTCTGTCCGCTCCTCCTGCAGTCTGATCTCCCCCACTGTCCGATCCCACCCCCACATACTTACCGAGCTCCGGTGTCCCTCCCGCTGTCCGTTCACCTTCTCGATGGGTGCCGCCATCTTCCAAAATGGCAGGCGCATACGCAGGGCGCCTGCCGAATCTGCCGGCTGGCAGATTCGTTCAAGGTACATTTTGATCGCTGTGATAGGTTCTATCACAGCGATCAAAATAAAAAATATAATAAATAACCCCCCTTTATCAACTCCACAGGTAGGGGGCTAGGGACAATAATAAAATGAAGAAAATGTATTTACTTTTTTTTTTCCCTAGGGTTAGGGTTTGAACTAGGGTTATGGTTAGGGCTTGGGTTAAGGTTAGGGCTAGGGTTAGAACTAGGGTTCGAACTAGGGTTAGGGTTAGAATTAGGGTTAGAGTTAGGGTTAGAACTAGGATTATGGTTAGAATTATGGTTAGAATTAGGGTTAGAATTAGGCTATGTGCACACGGTGCGGATTGGCCGCTGCAGATTCGTAGCAGTTTTCCATCACGTTTGCAGTACCATGTAAACCTATGGAAAACCAAATCCGCTGTGCCCATGGTGCGGAAAATATCGCTCGGAAATGCTTTGTTGTATTTTCCGCAGCATCTCAATTCTTTGTGCGGATTCCACAGCATTTTACACCTGTTCCTCAATAGGAATCCACAGGTGAAATCCACACAAAAAACACTGGAAACCTGTGGTAAATCCGCAGGTAAAACGCAGTGCATCTTACATGCGAATTTTTCAAAAACTGTGCGGAAAAATCCTCTCACGAATCTGCAACGTGAGCACATAGACTTAGGGTTAGGGTTGGAATTACAGTTAGGGACGGAATTATGGTTAGGGTTGGAAGTAGGGTTAAGATTAGGAATGTGTTGGGGTTAGGGTTAGGCTTGTGGTTAGGGTTGGGATTAGGGATAGGTTTGTTGTTAGGGGTGTGTTGGGGTTAGGATTTTGATTAGGATTATGGCTAGAGTTGGGATTAGGGTTAGGGGTGTGTTGGGGTTAGTGTTGGAGTTAAGGTACCTTCACACATAACGATATTGTTAACGATATTGTTGCTATTTGTGACGTAGCAACGATATCGTTAATGAAATCGTTATGTGTGACAGCGACCAACGATCAGGCCCCTGCTGGGAGATCGTTGGTCGCTGAATAAAGTCCAGAACTTTATTTCGTCGCTGGACTCCCTGGAGACATCGCTGGATCGGCGTGTGTGACACCGATCCAGCGATGTCTTCACTGGTAACCAGGGTAAACATCGGGTAACTAAGCGCAGGGCCGCGCTTAGTAACCCGATGTTTACCCTGGTTACCATGCTAAAAGTAAAAAAAAACAAACACTAGATACTTACCTACCGCTGTCTGTCCTCCAGCGCTGCGCTCTGCACTCCTCCTGTACTGGCTGTGAGCTGGAAAGCAGAGCGGTGACGTCACCGCTCTGCTTTCCGGCTCCCAGCCAGTACAGGAGGAGAGCAGAAAAGCAGAGCACAGCGCTGGAGGACAGACGGCTGTAGGTAAGTATCTAGTGTTTGTTTTTTTTTACTTTTAGCATGGTAACCAGGGTAAACATCGGGTTACTAAGCGCGGCCCTGCGCTTAGTTACCCGATGTTTACCCTGGTTACCGGCATCGTTGGTCGCTGGAGAGCGGTCTGTGTGACAGCTCTCCATCGACCAAACAGCGACGCTGCAGCGATCCGGATCTTTGTCGGTATCGCTGCAGCGTCGCTAAATGTGAAGGGGCCTTTAGAATTGAGGGGTTTCCACTGTTTATGCACATCGGGGGTCTCCAAACGTGACATGGCGCCACCATTGATTCCAGCCAATCTTGCGTTCAAAAAGTCAAATGGTGCGCTCCCTCCCTTCGGAGCCCCAACGTGCGCCCAAACATATGGGTTATCAGCGTACTCAGGAAAAATTGCACAACAACTTTGGGGGTCTAATTTCTCCTGTTTCCCTTGGGAAAATAAAAAAATTGGGGCTAAAACTTATTTTTGTGGAAAAAAATGATTTTTTTTATTTTCATGGCTCTGCGTTATAAATTTCTGTGAAGCACCTGGGGGTTCAAAGTGCTCACCACACATCTAGATAAGTTCCTTCGAGGTCTAAGTTCCAAAATGGGGTCACTTGGGGGGGTTTTCTACTGTTTAGGCACATCAGGGGCTCTGCAAACGTATCATGACTCCCGCAGACCATTCCATCAAAGTCTGCATTCCAAAACATCTCTACTTCCCTTCCCGAGCCCTGATGTGTGCCCATACAGTGGTTTACCACCATATATTGGGTATCAGGGTACTCAGGACAAACAGGACAACTTATGGGGTCCAATTTCTCCTATTACCCTTGTGAAAATAAAAAATTGCGGTCTAAAAAATAATTTTTGAGGAAATAAAAATGATTTTTTTTATTTTCACGGCTCTGAGTTATAAACTTCTGTGAAGCATTGGGGGTTCAAAGTGCTCCTTGCACATCTAGATTAGTTCCTTGGGAGGTCTAGTTTCCAAAATGGGGTCACTTGTGGGGGAGCGCCAATGTTTAGGCACATAGGGGCTCTCCAAACGCGACATGGTGTCCGCTAACGATTGGAGCTAATTTTTCCTTCTAGAAGTCAAATGATGCTCCTTTCCTTCCGAGCCTTGCCATGCACCCAAACAGTGGTTTCTGACCACATATGAGGTATCATTGTACTCAGGAGAAATTGCCCAACAAATTTTAGGATCCATTTTATCCTATTACCCCTGTAAAAATGAAAAATTTGGAGCTAAAAATTTTTTTGTGAAAAAAAAGAACTTTTTCATTTTTATGGATCAATTTGTGAAGCACCTGGGGGTTCAAAGCGCTCACTATGTTCCTTGGAGGTCTAGTTTCCAAAATGGGTTCACTTGTGGGGGGGCTCCAATGTTTAGGCACACAGGAGCTCTCCAAACGCAACATGGTGTCCGCTAAAGATTGAAGTCAATTTTTCATTCAAAAAGTCAAATGGCGCTCCTTCCCTTCCGAGTCCTGTTGTGCACCCAAACAGTGGTTCCCCTCCACATATGGGGAATCGGCGTTTTTAGGACAAATTGTAAAATAACTTTTGGGGTCCAGTTTCTCCTGTTACCCTTGTGAAAATAGTAAAAAATTTGGTTCTAAATAAAATGTTAATGAAAAAAGTTAAATTTTTATTTTTTTCTTCCACATTCCTTCATTTCCTGTGAAGCACCTGAAGGGTTAATAAACTTCTTGAATGTGGTTTTGAGCACCTAGAGGGGTGCAGATTTTAGAATGGTGTCACTTTTGGGTATTTTCAGCCATATAGACCCCTCAAACTAACTTCAAATGTGAGGTGGTCCCTAAAAAAAATGGTTTTGTAAATTTTGTGGTAAAAATGAAAAATCTCTGGTCAAATTATAATCCTTATAATTTCCTAGCAAAAAAAAATTATTGACCTAAATTTACAAATAACACGAAGCCCAATATGTCACAAAAAATCTCAGAATTGCTAGGATCCGTTGAAGCGTTCGTGAGTTATTACCATATAAAGGGACACTGGTCAGAATTGCAAAAAATGGCCAGGTCATTAAGGTCAAAAAAGACTGGGTCATAAAGGGGTTAACACATGTGGAATTATATACTTAACAAAAAAGTGTGAAAGAACCGAAATTATGTTTTATATTCTAGGTTCTTCAAAGTAGCCACCTTTTGCTTTGATGACTGCTTTGCACACTCTTGGCATTCTCTTGATGAGCTTCAAGAGATAGTCACCGGGAATGGTCTTCCAACAATCTTGAAGGAGTTTCCAGAGATGCTTAGTATTTGTTGGCCCTTTTGCCTTCACTCTGCGGTCCAGCTCACCCCAAACCATCTCGATTAAGTTCAGGTGTGGTGACTGTGGAGGCCAGGTCATCTGGCGTAGCACCCCATCACTCTCCTTCTTGGTCAAATAGCCCTTACACAGCCTGGAGGTGTGTTTGGGGTCATTGTCCTGTTGAAAAATAAATGATGGTCCAACTAAACACAAACGGGATGGAATAGCATGCAGCTGCAAGATGCTGTGGTAGCCATGCTGGTTCAGTATGCATTCAATTTTGAATAAATCCCCAACAGTGTCACCAGCACAGCACCCACACACCATCACACCTCCTCCTCCATGCTTCACAGTGGGAACCAGGCATGTAGAGTCCATCCTTTCACCCTTTCAATGTCGCACAAAGAAACGGTGGTTGGAACCAAAGATCTCAAATTTGGACTCATCAGACCAAAGCACAGATTTCCACTGGTCTAATGTCCATTCCTTGTGTTCTTGAGCCCAAACAAGTCTCTTCTGCTTGTTGCCTGTCCTTAGCAGTGGTTTCCTAGCAGCTATTTTACCATGAAGGCCTGCTACACAAAGTCTCCTCTTAACAGTTGTTGTAGAGATGTGTCTGCTGCTAGAACTCTGTGTGGCATTGACCTGGTCTCTAATCTGAGCTGCTGTTAACCTGCGATTTCTGAGGCTGGTGTCTCGGATAAACTTATCCTCAGAAGCAGAGGTGACTCTTGGTCTTTCTTTCCTGGGGCAGTCCTCCTGTGAGTCATTTTCTTTGTAACGCTTGATGGTTTTTGCCACTGCACTTGGGGACACTTTCAAAGTTTTCCCAATTTTTCAGACTGACTGACCTTAATTTCTTAAAGTAATGATGGCCACTCATTTTTCTTTACTTAGCTGCTTTTTTCTTGCCATAATACAAATTCTAACAGTCTATTCAGTAGGACAATCAGCTGTGTATCCACCAGACTTCTACACAACACAACTGATGGTCCCAACCCCATTTATAAAGCAAGAAATCCCACTTATTAAACCTGACTGGGCACATCTGTGAATTGAAAACCATTCCCGCTGACTACTTCTTGAAGCTCATCAAGAGAATGCCAAGAGTGTGCAAAGCAGCCATCAAAGCCCAAGGTGGCTACTTTGAAGAACCTAGAATATAATACATAATTTCAGTTGTTTCACACTTTTTTTTAAGTATATAATTCCACATGTGTGAATTCACAGTTTTGATGCCTTCAGTGTGAATGTACAATTTTCATAGTAATGAAAATACAGAAAAATCTTTAAATGAGAAGGTTTGTCCAAACTTTTGGTCTGTACTGTATGTCACACAAAATACTTAATAAGTAACATTTCCCACATGTCTACTTTACATCAGCACAATTTTCGAGCCAAAATTTTTTTTTGTTAGGGAGTTATAAGGGTTAAAAGTTGACCAGCAATTTCTCATCTTTACAACACTATTTTCTTTTAGGGACCTTATCACATTTGAAGTGACTTTGAGGGGTCTATATGATAGAAAATACCCAAGTGTGACACCATTCTAAAAACTTTTCCCCTCAAGGTGCTCAAAACCATATTCAAGAAGTTTATTAACCCTTCATGTGTTTCACAGGAATTTTTGGAATGTTTAAAAAAATAAACATGTACCTTTTTTCACCAAAAAAATAACTTCAGCTCCAATTTGTTTCATTTTACCAAGGGTAACAGGAAAAATTGGACTGCAAAAGTTGTTGTGCAATTTGTCCTGAGTACGCAGATACCCCATATGTGGCGGTAAAACACTGTTTGGGCGCATGGCAGAGCTTGGAAGGGAAGGAGCGCCATTTGACTTTTCAATGCAAAATTGACTGGAATTGAGATAGGACGCCATGGCGCGTTTGGAGAGCCCCTGATGTGCCTAAACATTGAAACCCCAGACAAGTGACACCATTTAGGAAAGTAGACAAGTAGACCCCAAAAGGAACTTATCTAGATGTGTATTGGGCACTTTGACCCACCGAGTGCTTCACAGAAGTTTATAATGCAGAGCCGTAAAAATAAAAAATCATATTTTTTCACATAAATGATATTTTGCCCCCAATTTTTTATTTTCCCAAGGGTATCAGAATAAATTGGACCTCAAAAGTTGTTGTGCAATTTGTCCTGAGTACGCTGATACCCGATATGTGGGGGTAAACCACTGTTTGGGCGCATTGCAGAGCTCGGAAGTAAAGGAGCGCAATTTGACTTTTCAATGCAAAATTGACTGTAATTGAGATGGGATGCCATGTCGCGTTTGGAGAGCCCCTGATGTACCTAAACATTGAAACTCCCCACAAGTGACACCATTCTGGAAAGTAGACCCCTAAGGAACTTATCTCGACGTGTGATGATGAGCACTTTGACCGAGCAAGTGCTTCACAGAAGTTTATAATGTAGAGCCATAAAAATAAAAAATCAAATTTTTTCACAAAAATGATTTTTTGCACCTAGTTTTTTATTTTCCCGAGAGTTACAGAAGAAATCGGACCAAAAAAGTTGTTGTGCAATTTGTCCTGAGTACGCTGATACCCCATATGTGGGGGTAAACCACTGTCTGGGAGCATGGCAGAGCTCGAAAGCGAAGGAGCACCATTTGACTTTTCAATGCAAAATTGACTGGAATTGAGATAGGACACCATGTCGCGTTTTGAGTGCCCCGATGTGCCTCAACATTGAAATCACACACAAGTGACACCATTTTGGAAAGAAGACCCCCTAAGGAACTTATCAAGATGTGTTGTGAGAACTTTAAACCTCCACATGTTTCACTACAGTTTATAACGCAGAGCTGTGAAAATAAAAATTCTTTTTTTCCACAAAAATTATTTTTTAGCCCCCTGTTTTGTATTTTCCCAAGGGTAATAGGAGAAATTGGACCCCAAACTTTGTTGTCCAACTTGTCCTGAGTACGCTGATACCCGATATGTGGGGGTAAACCACCGTTTGGGTGCATGGCAGAGCTCAGAAGGGAAGGAGCACCGTTTGGAATGCAGACTTAATTGGATTGGTCTGTAGGCGTCACGTTGTATTTGCAGAGCCCCTGATGTACCTACACAGTAGAAACCCCCACAAGTGACCTCATATTGGAAACTAGACCCCTGAAGAAACTTATCTAGATGTGTTGTGAGAACGTTGAACCCCCAAGTGTTTCACTACAGTTTAAAATTCAGAGCAGTGAAAATAAAAAATCTTTTTTTTTTCCACAAAAAATATTTTTTAGCCCCAGTTTTGTATTTTTGCAAGGTTAAAAGGAGAAATTGGACCCCAAACGTTGTAGTCAAATTTGTCCTGAGTACGCTGATACCCCATATTTGGGGGGTAACCACCATTTGTGCGCATGGCTTATCTCAGAAGGGAAGGAGCGCCGTTTGGAATGCAGACTTAGATGGATTAGTCTGTAGGCGTCACGTGACATTTGCAGAGCCCCTGATGTACGTAAACAGTAGAAACCCCCCACAATTGATGACATATTGGAAACTAGATCCCCCAAGGAACTTATCTAGATGTGCTGTGAGAACTTTGAAACCCCAAGTGTTTCACCACAGTTTATAACGCAGAGCCATGAAAATAAAAAATCTTTTTTTTCACACAAAAATTATTTTTTAGCCCCCGGTTTTGTATTTTCCCAAGGGTAACAGGAGAAATTGGACCCCAAAAATTGTTATCCAATTTGTCCTGCGTAAGCTGATACCTCATATGATGGGGTAAACCCCTGTTTGGGCGCACGAGAGAGCTTGGAAGGGAAGGAGCACTGTTGTGAATTCTGCTCTTGGGTTCCCTCCAGTGGTTGTAGGTGGGAATGCAGTTGTCTCTGAGTCACAGACCTGGCCAGGTGTATCGGATGATTACAATTCTGACTGGGAAATTTAAGTGGGCAGGATCCTTTAGCCCTTGCCAGTAGTCAATGTTCCTTGTGAAGTGTTGGATCACTTTCTGGCTTCTCCTGCTCGCTGCCTATTTCAGCAAAGATAAGTGTTTGGTTTTTGTTTCTGTGGCACACTGCCAGTGTGCTTGTTTCAGTTTTATTCCTGCTCTGATTGTAGGATTCACTGGAGTTGCAGATTTATGCTCATACATCTTTTAGTAAAGATGTAGGAAGTTTTTGTATATTCTGCTGTGGATGTTTTGAAGGGTTTTTTATACTGACTGCACAGAACTCTGTCCTATCCTGTCCTATCTAGCTTGAGTGGCCTCCTGTGCTAATCCTGTTTTTCTGCCTGTGCATATTTTATCCTCTCCGACTCACCGCCAATATTTGTGGGGGGCTGTCTACCCTTTGGGGATTTTCTCTGAGGCAAGATGGTATTCCTATTTCCATCTTATGGGGTATTTAGTTATCCGGCTGTGACGAGGTGTCTAGGTGTGTTAGGTACACTCCACGGCCACTTCTAGTTGCGGTGTTAAGTTCAGGATTGCGGTCAGTACAGTGGCCACTTTCTCCAGTGAATGTTCTCAAGCAGCTCCTAGGTCACTGGATCATAACAGAGCACTGTTTTACTTTTTCAATGCAGAATTGGCTGGAATTGAGATTGGTGTTGTGAATTCAGCTTTTGGGCTCCCTCCGGTGGTTGTAGAGGGTAATGCAGTTGTGACTGGACTGCAGGATTGGACAGGTGTATCTACTAATTGCAAAACTGACTGGGGTATATAGCCATGCTGGACTCTTTAGTCCCTGCCAGTTGTCCATTGTTTTTGAAGGATTCACTTCCCTGCTGGTCTCTCCAGTTTGCTGTGCTTTTCTACAAAGATAAGTCCTGGCTTTGTTTTTGCTGTCCACCTGCAGTGGACCTTACAGTTTTGTGCATATTCATGTTTTTGTCTTGTTCAGCTTTGTCTGTGAAGGATTTTTTGCAGCTAAGCTGTGTCTCTGGAAATGCAGATATACCCCCCATGTCTTTAGTCAGATGTGGTGATTCGTATTTTCTGTGGTGGATATTTTCTAGTGTTTTTATACTGACCGCATAGTACTCTGTTCTATTCTTTCTTTTTAGCTAGTATGGCCTCCTATGCTAAAATCTGATTTCATTTCTGCGTATGTTATTTCCCTCTCCTCTCACCGTCAATATTTGTGGGGGGCTATCTATCCTTTGGGGATTTTCTCTGAGGCAAGATAGGTTTCCTGTTTCTGTCTTTAGGGGTAGTAAGATCTTAGGCTGTGCCGAGGGGTCTAGGGAGTGTCAGGTACCCCCACGGCTACTTCTAGTTGTGATGCTAGGTTCAGGGTTTGCGGTCAGTACAGTGACCACCTTCTCCAGAGTCCGTCATGCTGCTCCTAGGCCACCAGATCATAACAGTACAACTGGCCAACAATGAGTTAATTGCATCTCAGAAGAAGGGAGAGAAGCTTTTGAGCCATTTTTTTTTCCTTAGCCTGTTCCTCCCTCTTTACCTCTGGGTGGCTGCAGAACCTAGTAATAACTTGAGTGTTCAGGAGTTAGTTTCTCATGTGGATCAGCTTGCTGCTAGGGTACAGGGTATTTCAGAATATATTGTTCAGACTCCTGCCTTAGAACCTAAGATTCCCACTCCTGATTTATTCTTTGGTGACAGATCCAAATTTTTGAGTTTCAAAAATAACTGTAAACTGTTTTTTTGCATTAAGACCCCGGTCTTCTGGTGATCCTATTCAGCAGGTTAAAATCATCATATCTCTGCTGCGTTGTGACCCACAGGATTGGGCATTTTCCCTGGAAACTGGCAATCCTGCTTTGCTTAATGTTGATTCGTTCTTTCAGGCATTGGGGTTGTTGTATGATGAGCCTAATTCTGTGGATCAGGCTGAGAAAATCTTGTTGGCCCTGTGTCAGGGTCAAGAAGCGGCAGAATCCTATTGCCAGAAATTTAGAAAATGGTCTGTACTGACTAAATGGAATGAGGATGCCTTGGGGGCAATTTTCAGAAAGGGTCTTTCTGAATCCGTTAAGATGTTATGATGGGGTTCCCCACGCCTACTGGTCTGAGTGATTCTATGTCTCTGGCCATTCAGATTGATCGGCGCTTGCGCGAGCGAAGAGTTGTACACTCTATGGCATTGTCCTCTGAGCGGAGCCCTGAGCCTATGCAGTGTGATAGGACTTTGTCTAGAGCTGAACGTCAAACATTCAGGCATCAGAATAGGTTGTGTTTTTACTGCTGCGATTCTGCTCATGTTATTTCTGATTGCCCTAAGCGTATAAAGAGAATCGCTAGTTCTGTTTCCATCAGTACTATACAACCTAAATTTCTGTTATCTGTGACCTTGATCTGCTCATTGTCATCATTTTCTGTCATGGCATTTGTAGATTCAGGCGCCGCTCTGAACTTAATGGACTTAGAATTTGCCAGACGTTGTGGTTTTCCCTTGCAGCCTTTGCAGAACCCTATTCCTTTGAGGGACATTGATGCTACACCGTTGGCTAAAAATAAGCCCCAGTTTTGGACACAGCTTACCATGCGCATGGCGCCAGCCCATCAGGAAGATTGTCGTTTTCTGGTGTTGCACAATTTGCATGATGATATTGTGCTGGGTTTTCCATGGTTGCAGCTACATAATCCGGTGTTAGATTGGAAATCCATGTCTGTGACTAGTTGGGGTTGTCAGGGGGTTCATGATCAGGTTCCTTTGATGTCAGTTTCCTCTTCCCCCTCTTCTGAAATTCCTGAGTTTTTGTCAGACTTCCAGGATGTATTTGATGAGCCCAAATCCAGTTCCCTTCCACCGCATAGGGACTGTGATTGTGCTATTGACTTGATTCCAGGTTGTAAATTCCCTAAGGGCCGACTTTTCAACCTGTCTGTGCCTGAACATACCGCCATGCGGAGCTATATTAAGGAGTCTTTGGAGAAAGGGCATATTCGGCCATCTTCTTCTCCGTTGGGAGCGGGGGTTCTTTTTTGTTGCCAAGAAGGATGGCTCCTTGAGACCCTGTATTGATTATCGCCTCTTGAATAAGATCACGGTCAAATTTCAATATCCTTTGCCTTTGCTTACTGATTTGTTTGCTAGGATTAAGGGGGCTAGCTGGTTTACTAAGATTGACCTTCGAGGGGCATATAATCTTATTTGTATTAAGCAGGGTGACGAATGGAAAACTGCATTTAATACGCCCGAAGGCCATTTTGAATACCTTGTGATGCCATTCGGACTCTCTAATGCCCCATCTGTGTTCCAATCCTTCATGCATGATATCTTTCGGAGTTATCTTGATAAATTCATGGTTGTATATTTGGATGATATTTTGATTTTTTCCAATGATTGGGAGTCTCATGTGAAACAGGTCAGGATGGTATTTCAGATCCTCCGTAATAATGCTTTATTTGTGAAGGGGTCAAAGTGCCTCTTTGGAGTGCAGAAGGTTTCTTTTTGGGGTTTCATTTCTCCCTCATCTATAGAAATGGATCCGGTTAAGGTTCAGGCCATTCATGATTGGATTCAGCCCACATCTGTGAAGAGCCTTCAGAAATCCTTGGGCTTTGCTAATTTTTATCGTCGTTTCATTGCCAACTTCTCCAGTGTGGTTAAACCTCTGACCGATTTGACCAAGAAAGGCGCTGATGTGACGAATTGGTCCTCTGAGGCTGTCTCTGCCTTTCAGGAGCTTAAACGCCGATTTACTTCTGCCCCTGTGTTGCGTCAGCCAGATATTTCTCTTCCATTTCAGGTTGAGGTTGACGCGTCTGAGATTGGGGCAGGGGCCGTTTTGTCTCAACGGAATTCTGATGGTTCCTTGATGAAACCATGTGCCTTCTTTTCTCCGAAGTTTTCGCCTGCGGAACGCAATTATGATGTCGGCAATCGGGAGTTGTTGGCTATGAAGTGGGCATTTGAGGAGTGGCGACATTGGCTTGAGGGGGCCAAGCACCGTATTGTGGTCCTGACCGATCATAAGAATCTGATTTACCTCTAGTCTGCCAAACGGCTGAATCCTAGACAGGCTCGATGGTCCCTGTTTTTCTCCCGTTTTGATTTTGTGGTCTCGTACATTCCTGGTACTAAGAATGTTAAGGCGGATGCCCTCTCTAGGAGTTTTTTTCCTGATTCCCCTGGGATTCTTGAGCCGGTCGGCATTTTGAAGGAAGGGGTGATTCTTTCTGCCATCTCCCCTGATTTACGACGGGTTCTTCAGGAATTTCAGGCTAATAAAACTGACCGCTGTCCTGTGGGGAAACTGTTTGTTCCTGATAGATGGACTAGTAAAGTGATTTCTGAGGTTCATTGTTCTGTGTTGGCTGGCCATCCTGGGATTTTTGGTACCAGAGATTTGGTTGGTAGGTCCTTTTGGTGGCCTTCTTTGTCGCGGGATGTGCGTTCTTTTGTGCAGTCCTGTGGGATTTGTGCGCGGGCTAAGCCTTGGACACATATTTCTATGGATTTTATTTCCGATCTTCCGGTTTCCCAAAGAATGTCGGTTATCTGGGTTGTCTGTGACCGATTTTCTAAGATGGTTCATTTGGTGCCTTTGCCTAAATTGCCTTCTTCTTCTGATTTGGTTCCATTGTTTTTTCAGCATGTGGTACGTTTGCATGGTATTCCGGAGAATATTGTGTCCGACAGAGGTTCCCAGTTTGTTTCTAGGTTTTGGCGGGCCTTTTGTGCCAAGCTGGGCATTGATTTGTCTTTTTCTTCTGCATTTCATCCTCAGACAAATGGCCAGACTGAGCGAACTAATCAGACCTTGTAGACCTATTTAAGATGCTTTGTGTCTGCTGATCAGGATGATTGGGTGGCTTTTTTGCCATTGGCCGAGTTTGCCCTTAATAATCGGGCTAGTTCGGCTACTTTGGTTTCGCCTTTTTTTTGTAATTTTGGTTTTCATCCTTGTTTTTCTTCTGGGCAGGTTGAGCCTTCTGACCTTCCTGGTGTGGATTCTGTGGTCGACAGGTTGCAGCAGATTTGGGCTCATGTGGTGGACAATTTGGTGTTGTCTCAGGAGGAGGCTCAACGTTTTGCTAACTGTCATCGGTGTGTTGGTTCCCGGCTTCGGGTTGGGGATCTGGTTTGGTTATCTTCCCGTCATGTTCCTATGAAGGTTTCTTCCCCTAAGTTTAAGCCTCGATTTATTGGTCCTTATAGGATTTCTGAGATTATTAATCCGGTGTCCTTTCACCTGGCGCTTCCGGCCTCTTTTGCTATTCATAATGTCTTCCATAGATCTTTGTTGCGGAAATATGTGGAGCCCGTTCTTCCCTCTGTTGATCCTCCGGCCCCTGTGTTGGTCGATGGGGAGTTGGAATATGTGGTTGAGAAGATTTTGGATTCTCGTTTTTCGAGGCGGAAGCTTCAGTACCTTGTCAAATGGAAGGGTTATGGCCAGGAGGATAATTCTTGGGTTTCTGCCTCTGATGTCCATGACGCTGATTTGGTTCGTACCTTTCATCGGGCTCATCCTGATCGGCCTGGGGGCTCTGGTGAGGGTTTGGTGACCCCTCCTCAAGGGGGGGTACTGTTGTGAATTCAGCTTTTGGGCTCCCTCCGTTGGTTGTAGAGGGTAATGAATGCAGTTGTGACTGGACTGCAGGATTGGACAGGTGTATCTACTAATTGCAAAACTGACTGGGGTATATAGCCTTGCTGGACTCTTTGGTCCCTGCCAGTTGTCCATTGTTTTTGAAGGATTCACTTCCCTGCTGGTCTCTCCAGTTTGCTGTGCTTTTCTACAAAGATAAGTCCTGGCTTTGTTTTTGCTGTCCACCTGCAGTGGACCTTACAGTTTTGTGCATATTCATGTTTTTGTCTTGTTTAGCTTTGTCTGTGAAGGATTTTTTGCAGCTAAGCTGTGTCTCTGGAGATGCAGATATACCCCCCATGTCTTTAGTCAGATGTGGTGATTCGTATTTTCTGTGGTGGATATTTTCTAGTGTTTTTATACTGACCGCATAGTACTTCTATTCTTTCTTTTTAGCTAGCATGGCCTCCTATACTAAAATCTGATTTCATTTCTGTGTATGTTATTTCCCTCTCCTCTCACCGTCAATATTTGTGGGGGGCTATATATCCTTTGGGGATTTTCTCTGAGGCAAGATAGGTTTCCTGTTTCTGTCTTTAGGGGTAGTAAGATCTTAGGCTGTGTCGAGGGGTCTAGGGAGTGTCAGGTACCCCCCATGGCTACTTCTAGTTGTGCTGCTAGGTTCAGGATTTGCGGTCAGTACAGAGACCACCTTCTCCAGAGTCCGTCTCATGCTTCTCCTAGGCCACCAGATCATAACAGATTGGACGCCATGTTACGTTTGGAGAGCCTCTGATGTGCCTAAACAGTGGAAACCAACCAATTCTAACTGAAACCCTAACCCTAATCCCAACGCTAACCATAACCTTAACCACACCCCTGAACCCAACACACCCCTAACCCTAATCCTAACCCTAACCACACCCCTAACTCCAACACAACCCTAACCCTAATCCCAACCATAACCCTAATCCCAACCCTAATCCAACCGTAAATGTAATCCAAACCATAACTTTAGCCCCAACCCTAACTTTAGCCCCAACCCTAACCTTAACTTTATCCCCAACCATAACCATAACTTTAGCCCCAACAATAACCCTAACTTTAGCCCCAACCCTAACTGTAGCCCTAACCCTAACCTTAGCCCCAACCATAACCCTAATGGGAAAATGGAAATAAATACATTTTTTTAAATTTATTATTTTTCCTAACTAAAACCACACTGGCGCAGAGCACATAACTTAGAAAGATACTAGCGCATGGCCGTGCAGCCATGCGAGCCTTAAATAGTTGCAGCACGTACAGAACCTTCCTAGAAGGACCAATGAAAGGCTGCTACAGAGCCTGAGCACCTACAGGACCTTCCTGGAGGACGAATGGATTTAGCTGCAGTATCTAAACATGTGACCCTCGATCTCCACTGAGAGATCTTACTCTGGGCATGCTCAGAGCGAGAAAAGCAGGACACTGGCTTCAATGGCAGAAGCAGGAAAAGCAGCAGTAACTCTTTGTACAGAGTCAGACTGAGCGAGACGCTGGGACTGACGCGAGATGGCCTGAGATTCCCCCTGTGCAGAGGTGGGAACTCGACCCCTAACATTACCTCCCCTCCTAGGGCCCCCCTTTCCTTGGACCTCGCTACGCTCGAAGGCAGCAATGAGCTGCGGAGCCTGAATGTGCTCAGCAGGCTCCCAGGACCTGTCCTCATGACCATAACCCTTCCAGTCCACCAAATAAATTTTTTTGCCACGTACCACCTTGCACCCCAAAATAGCATTCACCTTGTAATCTTCCGTAGACGTACCCGATGTCCCGGCAGATGACTCAGAAAACCGGGACATGTATACGGGCTTAAGGAGGGACACATGAAAGGTGTCGGTGATACCTAGGCGTGGAGGAAGGGCCAGATGGTAGACCACAGGATTAACCTTTTTGGGGACCTTGAAGGGACCCAAGTAGCGAGGTGCAAACTTAGTAGACTCAACATGCAGCCTGATGTTACGGGTGGAGAGCCACACTAAGTCGCCAGGAGCAAAGCTCGGGGCAGGGCGCCGATGTGCATCGGTGGAGGACCTCATTCTCTCCTTGGAGGCCCGGATGGCATCCTGAGTGCGGTCCCAAATGTCCTGCTCCTCCACTGCCCAGTCTGCCACCCTGGAGTCAGCAGAAGACACGGGCATAGGCACAGGAATCTGCGGATGCTGGACGAAATTAAGGAGGAATGGAGTCTGACCGGTGGAGTCAGCTACAGCGTTTTTAAGCGCAAATTCTGCCCACGGTAACAAGGATGCCCAGTCATCCTGCCTGGCAGAAACAAAAAGTCGTAAATATGTGACCAGGGTCTGATTGGCCCTCTCAACCAACCCATTCGTCTCAGGATGATAAGCCGAGGAGAGATTCAACTCAATACTGAGTAGACGACAAAGCTCTCTCCAGAATCGAGACGCAAACTGGGGACCCCGGTCACTGACAATATTGTCCGGCACACTGTGTAGGCGAAAGATATGCTTGATGAACAATGCTGCCAGAGCCCGTGCAGAAGGTAGCCGTGGAAGAGGCACCAAGTGAACCATTTTGGAAAAATGGTCGGTGATCACCCAGATAATGGTGCAGCTACGAGACTTGGGTAAGCCTACCACAAAGTCCATCCCGACCATCTCCCAGGGCCTGTCCGCCACCAGCAGGGGGTAAAGCAACCCAACTGGCCGTTGCCGAGGAGACTTGTTCTTGGTGCAAGAGACACACGCCCGAACATAGCCTGTGACATCACAAGCCATATGCGGCCACCAGTATGTCCTCGCCAGTAACTCAGATGTCCTTTTGGAACCAAAATGTCCACCCACCCTGGACGAGTGAGCCCAAGAGAGAACCCCTGGTCGCAAACTGGATAGTACAAAAGTCTTGCCCGGAGGCATAGACTCTAGCGAAACCGAGGCCACAGTTCTCAGGCTCTCGGTGGGGACAATAAGCCGAGGCTCCTCTTCCTCCTCCTCAGAAGATACAACGGAGCGAGAGAGAGTGTCGGCACGAATGTTCTTCTCCCCAGAAAGAAAATGGAGGGTGAAATGAAAGCAGGAGAAGAACAAGGACCATCTGGCCTGGAGAATTTAACCGCTGGGCTGTCTGCAGGTATACCAAATTCTTGAGATCTGTGAAGACTTGGAAGGGAAAACGAGCTCCCTCCAAGAGATGTCTCCACTCCGAGAAAGCCAACTTCATGGCTAGCAACTCCCTGTCCCCGTAGGAATAATTCCTCTCTGCTGGTGAGAAGGTCTTAGAGAAGAAGAAACAAGGATGCTTCCGACCTTGATCATCCTTTTGGAAAAGAACTGCTCCAGCACCAACAGATGAGGCATCCACCTCCATTATAAATGGCTTATCTACATCGGGGCGATGTAGGATGGGAGCGCTACCGAAGTGTGACTTAATCGAGTTAAAGGCCTTGGAGACCTCCTCAGACCACAATTTGGAATTTGCTCCCTTTTTGGTGAGGGCAACCAAGGGAGCTACCAAAGTTGAGAAGTGTGGAATGAACTGGCGATAGTAATTAATGAACCCCATAAAGCGCTGCACCGCTTTAAGAGAATGGGGTTCCTGCCAGTCCATCACAGCCTGTAGTTTGGCAGGATCCATATCCAATCTCTGGGCAGAGATGATATAGCCTAGGAAAGGTAAGGACTCCTGCTCGAACACATACTTCTCCAACTTGGCATAGAGGGAGTTGGCCTGTAGGAGGTCGAAGACTTTGCAAATATCTCTCCGGTGGGAGTCAATATCTGGAGAGTAGATGAGAATATCATCCAGATAGACTATGACCGAGGTGGAAAGCATATCCCGGAAGATGTCGTTCACAAAGTCTTGGAAAACGGCTAGGGCATTACAGAGCCCGAAGGGCATCACTAGATATTCATAGTGCCCATCCCTGGTGTTAAAAGCTGTCTTCCATTTGTCCCCCTCATGGATGTGAATCAGGTTGTAAGCACCCCGCAGATCTAATTTAGTAAATACCCTTGCTCCCCGAAGCCTATCAAAAAGCTCAGATATCAGGGGCAAAGGATACTTATTCTTAACCGTGATGGCGTTAAGACTCCTGTAATCTATGCATTGACGTAGTTACCCATTCTTCTTCTGCACGAAAAAGAACCCAGCCCCAGCAGGTGACACTGACTTCCTGATGAACCCTCTTGCCAGATTCTCTAGAATGTACTGAGACATTGCCTCCATCTCCGGAAGAGATAATGGATAGACTCGACCCCGGGGAGGCTCAGCACCAGGCAAGAGATCAATAGGACAGTCATAGGGGCGGTGGGGCGGAAGGGTCTCTGCCTCCTTTTTGGAGAACACGTCCGCATAGGACCAATATTGCTTGGGGAGAGAGCATAGATCTGCGGGTACCTCAGTAGTAGCAACGTGAACGCACTCCCTCTGACACCTACCCCCACAAGATTCACCCCATCCCAGAATTCTGCCTGAGGACCACTCGATATGAGGAGAGTGTTTCCGTAGCCAAGGTATCCCCAACAGGACCTCATCAATTCCCTCAGGAATGACGAGCAGAGATATAATCTTCTGATGGGATGGCGACATGGACAGAGTAAAAGGGATGGTCTGGTGTGTTATCTGTGGGGGCAGTGTTGACCCATTCACCACTCGTACCGTTACTGGTTGAGCTAGCATTACCAGGGGTATTGCGTGACGTTGGGCAAATGCAGAAGACATAGTTACATAATTATTAATTTGAAGGAAGACTTTTAAGTCCATCTAGTTCAACCCATAGCCTAACCTAACATGCCCTAACATGTTGATAAAATTGCCCTCCGCCCCAGAATCCACGCAGAGCTCTACCAAGTGGGTGGATGAGCCTATAATAATTGTCCCCTCAAAGGACAATTTGGAGGCAAACGTCACCGTGTCTAGTGTACCTCCACCTACTACCACTAGACGCTGACGTTTCCTCGACCGCTGGGGACATCTGGTGGAAAGATGTCCTGACTGCTGGCAAACATGACAGACCTTGAGTGCACTAGCGGTCCAGGACTTAGATCCAGCTCGTGACTCTTCCATGGCCTCATGTGACTCAGGGACCAGGACCGGAGATTCCAGAGGTTTGGCGAAGGTGGGAGCCAGCCGAAACCTCTGCCTACACTGGGCTCACTCTAACCTCCGCTCATTAAAACGGAGATAAGAGTGGAGACAGCTCCTCCAGTGTGGCAGGAATCTCCCTAGTGGCCAGAGCTTCCTTAACGTGATCAGCCAGCCCCCTCCAAAATATGGGGTTAAGGCTTTATCCGACCACTCCAGCACAGATGCTAGGGTATGGAAGTGGACGGCAAAATGGCTGACCAAGGACAAACCCTGAGTCAATGCCAATAGTTGGAGCGCCGTGTCATGGGTGACTCGAGGTCCTAAAACGACCTGTTTCAGAGTGCTCAGGAACAGCGGAGCACTTTGCACCACATGATCGCCACGCTCCCACAGCACCCTGTCCGACAAGAGAGACACAATAAATCCCACCTTTGCCCGCTCTGTGGGAAAATGTGCAGCCAGGAGCTTGAGGTAAATAGAGCACTGACTCACGAAACCCCTACAAGATTTACTATCTCCAGAAAATTTTTCTGGCAGCGGGAGGCGAGATAATGTCGGAACAGGGGTGGCAGTGGACAAGGTTGCTACAGCCACGCTAGCAGCCTGGACAGCAACTGCGGTAACATCCACAGCTGAGGTTGTGCTCTCGAGAGCCGCCAACCTACCCTCCAGCTGCTAGATATACCGCAAGGACTGCTGTATGTCCACCATTCACTAGCCAGACCCTGGCGCTAGTATTCTGTTAGGGCTAGTGGAACGCACTGAGTAAATATAGATGTTTTATTATAATTGATGCGTTCGCAGCCCGGGGTCCACCGTGCAGGAAAACCTGCTGCTAGCAATGGCGGCACTATATGGCGGTATGAACTAGCTCTGTTATTTCACAGAGTAGCCGTGAAAGCAAAGCACTGCGCCCTGTTAGACTTCACAGAGGCACAGGCTAACTGCCCAACAGAGTGCAGTCAGTGGTCATGCATGCACACAAAACTCCTCGCCGGAGGTGCCAGCATTCTAGGGCAGAGGTGTCAAACTGCATTCCTCAAGGGCCGCAAACAGGTCATGTTTTCAGGATTTCCTTGTATTGCACAAGGTGCTGGAATCATTCTGTGCAGGTGATTAAATTATCACCTGTGCAATACAAGGAAATCCTGAAAACATGACCTGTTTGTGGCCCTCGAGGAATGCAGTTTGACACCTCTGTTCTAGGGGCTTATTTCAGCCAGGTCCCTGAATACAATCTTACATGACCACACTGGCGCAAAGCACATAACTTAGAAAGATACTAGCGCATGGCCGTGCAGCCATGCGAGCTTTAAATAGTTGCAGCACGTACAGGACCTTCCTAAAAGGACCAATGAGAGGCTGCTACAGAGCCTGAGCACCTACAGGACCTTCCTGGAGGACCAATGGATTTAGCTGCAGTATCTGAACATGTGACCCTCGATCTCCACTGAGAGATCTCACTCTGGGCATGCTCAGAACGAGAAAAGCAGGACTTAGTCCTAGAAGCGTCTGCTCGCCGCTGCCCAGCACTGGCTTCAATGGCAGAAGCAGGAAAAGCAGCAGTAACTCTTTGTACAGAGTCAGACTGAGCGAGACACTGGTACCGACGCCTCCGCTGAGCAGGCTCCACTTCGGCAGGAGAAGAATGGGAGACCGCAGCGGAGATGGCCCAAGATTCCCCCTGTGCAGAGGCGGGAACTCGACCCCTAACACCCATCACTGGGAATTAAGTCCCAGGTCACCTTGACAGAATAGTATGTCATATGGGATTAAGGGGTTATATGATGCCCAACCGCTGAGCGGTGCACGCATGCGTGATTAGCATACAGGAAATATGCGATCTACGAACAGAGGCATGCGATCCACTGCCCTGCATTCCGTTGACTGGAAGTTACAAACCTGAAGTACTCACACGCTCTGTGTGCGCTCTATCTTGGCATGCATTCCATGCTGACTATTATGCGTCTCAAGAATGCATCTCTCTGAGCCACCAATGAGGTGAATTTAATTGCTGGGCACCTACTGTGACGCATAGACGTGATTGGTTGCGGACCAGCAGGAAATTGATGGGTGTGCATTTTCTCTGATAAGAATTCTTTATTTAAGAGACGCCTTTATGGAATCCCTATGTGAGAGGCTCCATGTAGATGTCGGTGATGGCAGAGCACTTTATCATCAAGACCACTATTTGACTGCCCTGTCCCCTGATGATTCCCCTTTGGGATGAAACACGTAGAGAAGTGGTCCTACACAGGAATGGTCTACAGGTCCTTCTCAAAAAATTAGCATATAGTGTTAAATTTCATTATTTACCATAATGTAATGATTACAATTAAACTTTCATATATTATAGATTCATTATCCACCAACTGAAATTTGTCAGGTCTTTTATTGTTTTAATACTGATGATTTTGGCATACAACTCCTGATAACCCAAAAAACCTGTCTCAATAAATTAGCATATCAAGAAAAGGTTCTCTAAACGACCTATTACCCTAATCTTCTGAATCAACTAATCAACTCTAAACACATGCAAAAGATACCTGAGGCTTTTATAAACTCCCTGCCTGGTTCATTACTCAAAACCCCCATCATGGGTAAGACTAGCGACCTGACAGATGTCAAGAAGGCCATCATTGACACCCTCAAGCAAGAGGGTAAGACCCAGAAAGAAATTTCTCAACAAATAGGCTGTTCCCAGAGTGCTGTATCAAGGCACCTCAATGGTAAGTCTGTTGGAAGGAAACAATGTGGCAGAAAACGCTGTACAACGAGAAGAGGAGACCGGACCCTGAGGAAGATTGTGGAGAAGGACCGATTCCAGACCTTGGGGAACCTGAGGAAGCAGTGGACTGAGTCTGGTGTGGAAACATCTAGAGCCACCGTGCACAGGCGTGTGCAGGAAATGGGCTACAGGTGCCGCATTCCCCAGGTAAAGCCACTTTTGAACCATAAACAGCGGCAGAGGCGCCTGACCTGGGCTACAGAGAAGCAGCACTGGACTGTTGCTAAGTGGTCCCAAGTACTTTTTTCTGATGAAAGCAAATTTTGCATGTCATTCGGAAATCAAGGTGCCAGAGTCTGGAGGAAGACTGGGGAGAAGGAAATGCCAAAATGCCTGAAGTCCAGTGTCAAGTACCCACAGTCAGTGATGGTGTGGGGTGCCATGTCAGCTGCTGGTGTTGGTCCACTGTGTTTCATCAAGGGCAGGGTCAATGCAGCTAGCTATCAGGAGATTTTGGAGCACTTCATGCTTCCATCGGCTGAAATGCTTTATGGAGATGAAGATTTCATTTTTCAGCACGACCTGGCACCTGCTCACAGTGCCAAAACCACTGGTAAATGGTTTACTGACCATGGTATTACTGTGCTCAATTGGCCTGCCAACTCTCCTGACCTGAACCCCATAGAGAATCTGTGGGATATTGTGAAGAGAAAGTTGAGAGACGCAAGACCCAACACTCTGGATGAGCTTAAGGCCGCTATTGAAGCATCCTGGGCCTCCATAACATCTCAGCAGTGTCACAGGCTGATTGCCTCCATGCCACGCCGCATTGAAGCAGTCATTTCTGCCAAAGGATTCCCGACCAAGTATTGAGTGCATAACTGAACATTATTATTTGATGTTTTTTTTGTTTGTTATTAAAAAACACTTTTATTTGATTGGATGGGTGAAATATGCTAATTTATTGAGACAGGTTTTTTGGGTTATCAGGAGTTGTATGCCAAAATCATCAGTATTAAAACAATAAAAGACCTGACAAATTTCAGTTGGTGGATAATGAATCCATAATATATGAAAGTTTAATTGTAATCATTACATTATGGTAAATAATGAAATTTAACACTATATGCTAATTTTTTGAGAAGGACCTGTATATAATCATGTATTGATCCTTTGGATTCCTGCTTAACTGAATAGGAGGGTTCATCTTTCATGTGGTATCCTCATCATTTGGTGAGGCCATTCTATTTTTCTATGTACCCTTGTGGTACTGATATCTTTCAAGTGCCAAAAATTGACTATGTTGATTCAATGTATTAACAGCAGCATTATTGTTTTTGTGGGTTCATGCACCTGTTTTTTTCTGCTATAGCATACCTGATTTAGGTTTACCAGTTGGGTGCAGCAGGGGTGCAGTGAACCAATCTGCTTGTATTGTCCTTAGGTCTCTAGGCTTGTAATCAGCTTACTGTCTGATTAACTGTTGGTTAATTTACATGTTTGATTTTATATGTTTTGTCATGTCATTTTAATAGTCTTATTAAATGTAATGTTTTAGGTACTGTTTTTTGCTATTTTCTATTCACAATTTGGGTAACTTTTTTCTAATCTACCGTATTTTTCGGACTAAAAGACGCACTTTTTCCCCCCCAAAAAAGGGGGGAAAATGGGGGGTGCGTCTAATAGTCGCAATGCAGGCTTACCTAGGTGGCAGAGGTGCGGTGGCAGAGGTCCGGTGGCAGAGGTGCGGTTGCGGGGGTGTGGCGGCAGAGGAGGCGCAGTAAGCGGGGTCCCTTTCCCCGGTATGGTGATGCAGCAGGCCCGGTATGCAGCAGAGCCGGGTGAATCCTCTTGTTATCGGTGGTGGCGGCCATTTTCCGGAGGCCGCGCGTGCGCAGATGGAGCGCTCTGCTTCCCGGGGCTTCAGGAAAATGGCCGCCGCGATCTCCATCTGCGCACGCGCGGCCTCCCGCGGCCATTTTCCTGAAGCCCCGGGAGCAGAGCGCTTCATCTGCACACGCGCGGCCTCAGGAAGATGGCCGCGCCCACCGATAACAAGAGGATTCACCCGGCTCTGCTGCATACCGGGCCTGCTGCATCACCATACCAGGGAAAGGGACCCTGCTTCCTGCGCCTCCTCTGCTGCCACACCCCCGCCACCACACCTCTGCCACCTAGGTAAGCCTGCATGGTACGCCAGGGACCCCTCTCACGCCATACCTCTCACTGCACCTCCTGATCCCAGCACCTCCTGATCCCAGCACCTCCTGATCCCAGCACCTTCTCATCCCAGCACCTCCTGATCCCAGCACCTCCTGATCCCAGCACCTCCTGATCCCAGCACCTCCTGATCCCAGCACCTCCTGATCCCAGCACCTTCTCATCCCAGCACCTCCTGATCCCAGCACCTCCTGATCCCAGCACCTCCTGATCCCAGCACCTCCTGATCCCAGCACCTTCTCATCCCAGCACCTTCTCATCCCAGCACCTTCTCATCCCAGCACCTCCTCATCCCAGCATCACCCCACCTTGCCTCCTGTGACCCTGCTCTGCCACCGCCATAAGATACTGTAAATTCGGACAATAAGACGGACCTCCATGTTATAAAAAATCTTTTTTTCTGCAATTTTCACCCCAAATTTGGGGTGCGTCTTATGGTCCGGTGCGTCTTTAGCGAAACCGGCTAAATAAGATTAAAATAGATAAATCTCCGGGTCCGGATGGCATACACCCACGAGTACTAAGGGAACTAAGTAATGTAATAGATAAACCATTATTTCTTATTTTTAGGGACTCTATAGCGACAGGGTCTGTTCCGCAGGACTGGCGCATAGCAAATGTGGTGCCAATATTCAAAAAGGGCTCTAAAAGTGAACCTGGAAATTATAGGCCAGTAAGTCTAACCTCTATTGTTGGTAAAATATTTGAAGGGTTTCTGAGGGATGTTATTCTGGATTATCTAAATGAGAATAACTGTTTAACTCCATATCAGCATGGGTTTATGAGAAATCGCTCCTGTCAAACCAATCTAATCAATTTTTATGAAGAGGTAAGCTATAGGCTGGACCACGGTGAGTCATTGGACGTGGTATATCTCGATTTTTCCAAAGCGTTTGATACCGTGCCGCACAAGAGGTTGGTACACAAAATGAGAATGCTTGGTCTGGGGGAAAATTTGTGTAAATGGGTTAGTAACTGGCTTAGTGATAGAAAGCAGAGGGTGGTTATAAATGGTATAGTCTCTAACTGGGTCGCTGTGACCAGTGGGGTACCGCAGGGGTCAGTATTGGGACCTGTTCTCTTCAACATATTCATTAATGATCTGGTAGAAGGTTTACACAGTAAAATATCGATATTTGCAGATGATACAAAACTATGTAAAGCAGTTAATACAAGAGAAGATAGTATTCTGCTACAGATGGATCTGGATAAGTTGGAAACTTGGGCTGAAAGGTGGCAGATGAGGTTTAACAATGATAAATGTAAGGTTATACACATGGGAAGAAGGAATCAATATCACCATTACACACTGAACGGGAAACCACTGGGTAAATCTGACAGGGAGAAGGACTTGGGGATCCTAGTTAATGATAAACTTACCTGGAGCAGCCAGTGCCAGGCAGCAGCTGCCAAGGCAAACAGGATCATGGGGTGCATTAAAAGAGGTCTGGATACACATGATGAGAGCATTATACTGCCTCTGTACAAATCCCTAGTTAGACCGCACATGGAGTACTGTGTCCAGTTTTGGGCACCGGTGCTCAGGAAGGATATAATGGAACTAGAGAGAGTACAAAGGAGGGCAACAAAATTAATAAAGGGGATGGGAGAACTACAATACCCAGATAGATTAGCGAAATTAGGATTATTTAGTCTAGAAAAAAGACGACTGAGGGGCGATCTAATAACCATGTATAAGTATATAAGGGGACAATACAAATATCTCGCTGAGGATCTGTTTATACCAAGGAAGGTGACGGGCACAAGGGGGCATTCTTTGCGTCTGGAGGAGAGAAGGTTTTTCCACCAACATAGAAGAGGATTCTTTACTGTTAGGGCAGTGAGAATCTGGAATTGCTTGCCTGAGGAGGTGGTGATGGCGAACTCAGTCGAGGGGTTCAAGAGAGGCCTGGATGTCTTCCTGGAGCAGAACAATATTGTATCATACAATTATTAGGTTCTGTAAAAGGACGTAGATCTGGGGATTTATTATGATGGAATATAGGCTGAACTGGATGGACAAATGTCTTTTTTCGGCCTTACTAACTATGTTACTATGTTACTATGTATGTCTTATAGTCCGAAAAATACGGTAGTTTTGGTTATATAACCCCTTGCTGAGTACAACATTCGTGGCTCATCAAATTCAACATGACGCCCGCAGACCATTCCATCAAAGTCTGCATTCCAAAATCCACTACTTCACTTCTGAGCCCGGACGTTACATAGTTGCATAGTTATTAAGGTTGAAGGAAGACTATAAGTCAATCTAGTTCAACCCATAGCCTAACCTAACATGCCCTAACATGTTGATCCAGAGGAAGGCAAAAAAAAACCATGTGGCAAGAGTAAGCACCTCATTGGGGAACAAAATTCCTTCCCGACTCCACATACGGCAATCAGACTAGTTCCCTGGATCAACGCCCTATCAAGGAATCTAGTGTATATACCCTGTAACATTATACTTTTCCAGAAAGGTATCCAGTCCCCTCTTAAGTTTAAGTAATGAATCACTCATTACAACATCATACGGCAGAGAGTTCCATAGTCTCACTGCTCTTACAGTAAAGAATCCACGTCTGTTATTATGCTTAAACCTTTTTTCCTCCAAACGCAGAGGATGCCCCCTAGTCCCGGTTTCAGGTCTATGAATAAAAAGATCATCAGAAAGGTCCTTGTACTGTCCCCTCATATATTTATACATTAACATAAGATCACCCCTTAGTCTTTTCCAAACTAAATAGCCCCAAGTGTAATAACCTATCTCGGTATTGCAGACCCCCCAGTCCTCTAATAACCTTGGTCGCTCTTCTCTGCACCCGCTCTAGTTCAGCTATGTCTTTCTTATACACCGGAGACCAGAACTGTGCACAGTATTCTAAGTGTGGTCGAACTAGTGACTTGTATAGAGGTAAAATTATGTTCTCCTCATGAGCATCTATGCCTCTTTTAATGCATCCCATTATTTTATTTGCCTTTGTAGCAGCTGCCTGACACTGGCCACTGAATAAGAGTTTGTCATCCACCCATACACCCAGGTCTTTTTCATTGACGGTTTTGCCAAGAGTTTTAGAATTAAGCACATAATTATACATCTTATTTCTTCTACCCAAGTGCATGACCTTACATTTATCCCCATTAAAGCTCATTTGCCATTTATCAGCCCATATAAAATTGTCCTCCTCTGTATTGATTACCCTGCAGAGTTTAGTGTCATCTGCAAATATTGAAATTCTACTCTGAATGCCCCCTACAAGGTCATTAATAAATATGTTAAAAAGAAGAGGGCCCAATACTGACCCCTGTGGTACCCCACTGCTAACCGCTACCCAGTCCGAGTGTGCTCCGTTAATAAACACCCTTTGTTTCCTATCCCTGACCCAGCTCTCAACCCACTTGCACATATTTTCCCCTATCCCCATTATTCTCATTTTATGTATCAACCTTTTGTGTGGCACCGTATCAAAAGCTTTTGAAAAGTCCATATACACTACATCCACTGGGTTCCCTTGGTCCAATCCGGAACTTACCTCTTCATAGAAACTGATCAAATTAGTCTGACATGAACGGTCCCTAGTAAACCCGTGCTTATACTGGGTCATGAGGTTATTCCTCTTCAGATACTCCAGTATAGCATCCCTTAGAATGCCCTCCAGGATTTTACCCACAGTAGAGGTTAAGCTTACTGGCCTATAATTTCCGAGTTCAGTGTTTGTCCCCTTTTTGAATATTGGCACTACATTTCCTATACGCCAGTCCTGTCGTACAGACCCTGTTATTATGGAGTCTTTAAAGATTAAAAATAATGGTTTATCGATAACTGTACTTAATTCCTGCAGTACTCGAGGGTGTATCCCATCCGGACCCGGAGATTTGTCAATTTTAGTGATTTTTAGACACCGCCCCACTTCCAGCTGGGTTAAGCAGGTGACATTTAATGGGGAATTTTTATCACTAGTCATTTTGTCTGCCATGGGATTTTCTTGTGTAAATACTGATGAAAAAAAGTCATTTAGCATATTGGCTTTTTCCTCATCCTCATCCACCATTTCACCCAGACTATTTTTAAGGGGGCCAACACTATAATTTTTTAGTTTCTTACTATTTATGTAGTTAAAGAATATTTTAGGATTATTTTTACTCTCTCTGGCAATGAGTCTCTCTGTCTCAATCTTTGCTGCCTTGATTTGCATTTTACAGAATTTATTTAATTTTTTGTATTTATTTAACCCCTTAGTGACAGAGCCAATTTGGTACTTAATGACCGAGCCAATTTTTGCAATTCTGACCACTGTCACTTTATGAGGTTATAACTCTGGAACGCTTCAACGGATCCCGCTGATTCTGAGACTGTTTTTTCGTGACATATTGTACTTCATGTTAGTGGTAACATTTCTTCGATATTACTTGCGATTATTTATGAAAAAAACGGAAATATGGCGAAAATTTTTAAAATTTTGCAATTTTCAAACTTTGTATTTTTATGCCCTTAAATCAGAGAGATATGTCACGAAAAATAGTTAATAAATAACATTTCCCACATGTCTACTTTACATCAGCACAATTTTGGAAACAAAATTTTTTTTTGTTAGGGAGTTATAAGGGTTAAAAGTTGACCAGCAATTTCTCATTTTTACAACACCATTTTTTTTTAGGGACCACATCACATTTGAAGTCATTTTGAGGGGTCTATATGATAGAAAATAATGAAGTGTGACACCATTCTAAAAACTACACCCCTCAAGGTTCTCAAAACCACATTCAAGAAGTTTATTAACCCTTTACGTGCTTCACAGGAACTGAAACAATGTGGAAGGAAAAAAAGAACATTTAACTTTTTTTTGCAAACATCTTAATTCAGAACCATTTTTTTTATTTTCACAAGTGTAAAAACAGAAATGTAACCATAAATTTTGTTATGCAATTTCTCCTGAATACGCCAATACCCCATATGTGGGGGTAAACCACTGTTAGGGCGCACCGCAGAACTTAGAAGTGAAGGAGCGCCGTTTGACTTTTTCAATGCAGAATTGGCTGGAATTGAGATCGGACGCCATGTCACGTTTAGAGAGCCCCTGATGTGCCTAAACAGTGGAAACCCCCCACAAGTGACACCATTTTGGAAACTAGACCCCTTAAGGAACTTATCTAGATGTGTGGTGAGCACTTTGAACCCCCAAGTGCTTCACAGAAGTTTATAACGTAGAGCCGTGAAAATAAAAAAATCGCTTTTGTTTACACAAAAATGATCTTTTTGCCCACAAATTCTTATTTTCACAAGGGTAACAGGAGAAATTAGACCACAAAAGTTGTTGTGCGATTTCTCCTGAATACGTCGATACCCCATATGTGAGGGTAAACCACTGTTTGGGCGCACCGCAGAGCTTGGAAGTGAAGGAGCGCCGTTTTACTTTTTCAATGTAGAATTGGCTGGAATTGAGATTGGACGCCATGTCGCGTTTGGAGAGCCCCTGATGTGCCTAAACAGTGGAAACCCCCCACAAGTGACACCATTTTGGAAACTAGACCCCTTAAGGAACTTATCTAGATGTGTGGCGAGCACTTTGAACCCTCATGTGCTTCACAGAAGTTTATAACGTAGAGCCGTGAAAAAAAAAAATCGCATTTTTTCTACAAAAATGATCTTTTTGCCCACAAATTTTTATTTTCACAAGGGTAACAGGAGAAATTAGACCACAAAAGTTGTTGTGCAATTTCTCCTGAGTACGCTGATACCCAATATGTGGGGGTAAACCACTGTTAGGGCGCACCGCAGAGCTTGGAAGAGAAGGAGTGCCGTTTTACTTTTTCAATGTAGAATTGGCTGGAATTGAGATCGGACGCCATGTCGCGTTTGGAGAGCCCCTGATGTGCCTAAACAGTAGAAATCCCCCACAAGTGACCCCATTTTGGAAACTAGACCCCCCATGGAACTTATCTAGATGTGTGGTGAGAACCTTGAATGCCCAAGTGCTTCACAGAAGTTTATAATGCAGAGCCGTGAAAATAAAAAATATTTTTTTTTCCACAAAAAAGATATTGTAGCCCCCAAGTTTTTATTTTTACAAGGGTAACAAGAGAAATTGGACCCCAAAAGTTGTTGTCCAATTTGTCTTGAGTATGCTGGTACCCCATATGTGGGGGTAAACCACTGTTTGGGCGCACGGCAGAGCTCGGAAGGAAGGAGCGCCGTTTTGGAATGCAGACTTTGATAGAATGGTCTGCGGGTATTATGTTGCATTTGCAGAGCCCCTGATGTACCTAACCAGTAGAAACCCTCCACAAGTGACCCCATTTTGGAAACTAGACCCCCAAGGAACTTATCTAGATGTGTGGTGAGAACTTTGAATGCCCAAGTGCTTCACAGAAGTTTAGAATGCAGAGTCGTGAAAATAAAAAATATTTTTTTTTTCACAAAAAAGATTTTGTAGCCCCCAAGTTTTTATTTTCACAAGGGTAACAGGAGAAATTGGACTGCAATAGTTGTTGTCCAATTTATCCCGAGTACGCTAATGTGCCATATGTGGGGGTAAACCACTGTTTGGGCGCACGGCAGAGCTCGGAAGGGAAGGAGCGCCTTTTTGGAATGCAGACTTTGATAGAATGGTCTGTGGGCATTATGTTGCGATTGCAGAGCCCCTGATATACCTAAACTGTAGTAACCCCCCACAAGTGACCCCATTTTGGAAACTAGACCCCCCAAGGAACTTATCTAGATGTGTGGTGAGAACTTTGAATGCCCAAGTGCTTCACAGAAGTTTAGAATGCAGAGTCGTGAAAATAAAAAATATTTTTTTTTTTCACAAAAAAGATTTTGTAGCCCCCAAGTTTTTATTTTCACAAGGGTAACAAGAGAAATTGGACCCCAGAAGTTGTTGTCCAATTTATCCCGAGTACGCTGATGCCCCATATGTGGGGGTAACCCACTGTTTGGGCGCACGGCAGAGCTCAGAAGGGAGGGAGCACCATTTGACTTTTTGAGCGCAAAATTGGCTGTCGTGTTTGGAGACCCCCTGATGTACCTAAACAGTGGAAACCCCCCAATTCTAGCTCCAACCCCTAACCCTAATCCCAACCTGATCCATAATCCTAATCACTAACCCTAACCATAATCACAACCCTTACCCCAAAACAACCCTAATGTCAACCCTAACCATAACCCTAATCAAAACCCTAAATCCAACACACCCCTAATCCTAATCTCAACCCTAACCTCAAACCTAACCCTAATCCCAATACACCCCTAATCACAACCCTAACCTTAACCCTAATCCCAAACCTAACCCTAATCCCAAGCGTAACCCTAATGCCAACCCTAACCCTAATACCAACCCTAATCCAAACCCTAAACCTAATCCCAGCTCTAACCCTAACTTTAGCCCCAACCCTAGCCCTAACTTTAGCCCCAACCCTAACCCTAGCCCTAAGGCTACTTTCACACTTGCGTTGTTTGGCATTCCGTCGCAATCCGTCGTTTTGGACAAGAAACGGATCCTGCAAATGTGCCCGCAAGATGCGTTTTTTGCCCATAGTATTGCCGACGGATCGTGACGGATGGCCACACGTCGCGTCCGTCGTGCACTGGATCAGTTGTGTTTTGGCGGAGCGTCGGCACAAAAAAACGTTCAATGAAACGTTTTTTTTGTACGTCGCATCCGCCATTTCTGACCGCGCATGCGTGGCCGTAACTCCGCCCCCTCCTCCCCAGGACATAGATTGGGCAGCGGATGCGTTGAAAAACTACAGCTGCTGCCCACGTTGTGCACAATTTTCACAACGTGCATCGGTATGTCGGGCCGACGCATTGCGACGGCCCCGTACCGACGTAAGTGTGAAAGAAGCCTAACCCTAAATTTAGCCCCAACCCTAACCCTAAATTTAGCCCCAACCCTAACCCTAAATTTAGCCCCAACCCTAGCCCTAACCCTAGCCCTAACCCTACCCCTAACCCTAGCCCTACCCCTACCCCTAACCTAACCCTACCCCTAACCTAACCCTACCCCTAACCCTACCCCTAACCCTAACCTAACCCTACCCCTAACCCTAACCTAACCCTACCCCTAACCTAACCCTAGCCGTAACCCTACCCCTAACCCTAACCTAACCCTACCCCTAACCTAACCCTAGCCGTAACCCTACCCCTAACCTAACCCTAGCCCTAACCCTACCCCTACCCTAACCCTACCCCTAACCCTACCCCTACCCCTAACCCTACCCCTAACCCTAACCCTACCCCTAACCCTACCCCTAACCTAACCCTAGCCCTAACCCTAACCCTACCCCTACCCTACCCCTACCCCTACCCCTAACCCTACCCCTAACCCTACCCCTATCCCTAACCCTACCCCTAACCCTACCCCTAACCCTAACCGCTGTTCTCCTGCCGGCCGGCAGATGGAGACAGATGGCGGGCGCACTGGGCATGCGTCCGCCATGTTCTTCTGCCGGCGGCCAGGAGGAGCAGCAAGAGGATCCAGGGACCTAGGTGAGTATGCTAGGGTCCCCGAATCCCCCTATTTCTCTGTCCTCTGATGTGCGATCACATCAGAGGACAGAGAATTACACTTTACTTTTTTTTTTTTTTTTTTTGCGGTCGCCGGTAAACAGTTAATTACCGGCGATCGCAAAACAGGGGTCGCTAAAACCGACCCCCGATCATGCTCTTTGGGGTCTCGGCTACCCCAGGCAGCCGAGACCCCAAAGATTTTCCCGGTGCCGGCCGGCGGGCGCACTGCGCATGCGCCCGCCATTTTGAAGATGGCGGCGCCCACCGGGAGACACGAGGAGCATTGGGGGAGCTAGGTGAGTATTGGGGGGCCACCTGGGACCCCTTTTCTCTGTCCTCCGATGTGCGATCACATCGGAGGACAGAGAAATTAAAAAGAGATCGCTTTTTTTTTTTTTTTGCGATCGCCGGTAAACGGTTAATTACCGGCGATCGCAAATGCGGGGAGGGTTAAAAACCCCCCGAATCATGTTCTCTGGGGTCTCGGCTACCCTCGGCAGCCGAGACCCCGGAGAAAATCGGCCTGTGGGGGGCGCTATACACTTTTTCCACAGCGCCGTTAATTAACGGCGCTGTGGTTTAAGTACCCTTAGCGGCCGCCGTTAAAAGGCGTATCGGCGGTCGCTAAGGGGTTAATGCCTCCTCACTACCTACTTCCTTTAATTCTCTAAATGCTTTCTTTTTGTCACTTATTGCGCCCCTTACAGCTCTATTTAGCCATATTGGTTTCCTCCTATTTCTAGTATGTTTATTCCCATACGGTATATACTGTGCACAGGTCCTATCCAGGATGCTAATAAATGTCTCCCATTTTCTTTGTGTATTTTTGTGCCTCAGGATATCGTCCCAGTTAATTGCACCAAGATCCTCTCTCATCCGTTGGAAATTTGCCCTCCTGAAGTTTAGTGTCCTTGTAACCCCTCTATTACACATCTTTTTAAAAGATACATGAAAACTTATTATTTTGTGATCGCTATTACCCAAGTGACCCCCAACCCTTATATTTGATATGCTGTCTGGCCTATTGGTTAATATTAGGTCTAGCAGTGCCCCCCTTCTTGTTGGGTCCTGAACCAGTTGTGAAAGGTAATTGTCTCTCATAGTTGTCAAAAACCGATTACCTTTGCTGGAACTGCAGGTTTCTGTTCCCCAATCTATTTCAGGGTAGTTGAAGTCCCCCATAATAATGACTTTTCCTTGAGTCGCAGCTTCATCTATTTGCTTTACGAGGATATTCTCCATTGCTTCCATTATTTTTGGAGATTTATAACAAACCTCTATCAGTAATTTATTATTTTTTCCCCCTCCCCTTATCTCCACCCACAGGGATTCTACATTTTCATTAAATTCACCTATATTATCACGCAGGACGATTTTACATATAGACACACCCCACCCCCTCGCTTATCTGTACGGTCATTTCTGAACAGGCTATAGCCCTGCAAGTTAACAGCCCAGTCATGGCTCTCATCCAGCCATGTCTCAGATATCCCCACCATGTCATAATTATGCTCCAACAACATTAGTTCTAATTCCTCCATTTTGTTGGCGAGGCTTCTGGCATTAGTATACATACATTTTATGTATCTCTCTGCACCTCTATTCTTTCTTAAATTATTAACTGTTCTAACCCCACCCACGTGTGCCCAAATAGTAGTTTTCTCCCACATATGGGGTATCAGCATACTCAGGACAAGTTGCACAACAACTGTTGGGTCCAATTTCTCCTGTTACCCTTTGGAAAATATAAAATTGGGGGCTAAAAAATGATTTTTGTGGGAAAAAAAGATTTTTTGTTTTAACGGCTCAGCATGATAAACTTTAGTGAAACACTTGGGGGTTCAAAGTTCTCACAACACATCTAGGTAAGTTCCGTGGGGGGTCTAGTTTCCAAACTGTTGTCATTTGTGAGGGAATTCTACTGTTTAGGTACATCAGGGGCTCTACAAAAGCAACGTGATGCCCGCAGACCATTCCATCAAAGTCTGCATTCCAAAACGGTGCACCTTCCATTCTGAGCTCTGCCATGCACCCAAACAGTGGTTTACCCCCACATATGGGGTATCTGCATACTCATGACAAATTGCACAACAAGGTTTCTAGTCCAATTTCTCCTGTTACCCTTAGGAAAATAAAAAATTGGGGGTGAAAACATCATTTTTGTTAAAAAAAAAATGTGATTTTTTTATTTTTACAGCTCTACATTATAAAATTCTGTGAAGCACTTGGAGTTCAAAGTGCTCACCACACATCTAAATAAGTTCCTTAGGTGTTCTACCTTCCAAAATGGTGTCACTTGTGGTGGTTTCCACTGTTTAGGCACATCAGGAGCTCTCCAAACGCTACATGGAGTCCTATCTCAATTACAGCCAATTTTGCATTGCAAAGTCTAATGGCGCTCCTTCCCTTCCGAGCTCTGCCATGAACCCAAACAGTGGTTTACCACCACATATGGGGTATCGGCATTCTCAGGACTAATTGCACAACTATTAGGGTCCAATTTCTCCTGTTACTCTTGGAAAAATAAAAAATTGGGGGTGAAAATATAATTTTTGTGAAAAAAAATATGATGTTTTATTTTTATGGCTCTACCTTTTATACTTCTGTGAAGCACGTGGGGGTTCAAAGTGCTCACCACATATCTAGATAAGTTCCTTAGGGGGTCTACTTTCTAAGATGCTGTCACCTGCAGGGGGTTTCCACTGTTTAGGCACATCAGGGGCTCTCCAAACGCGACATGGCGTCCTATCTCAATTCCAGTCAATTTTGCAATGAAAAGTCAAACGGCGCTCCTTCCCTTCCAAGCTCTGCCATGCACCAAAACAGTGGTTTACTCCTACATATTGGGTATTGGCATACTCAGGACAAATTGTACAACAACTTTTGTGGTCCAATTTTTCCTGTTGTCCTTGGTAAAATAAAACAAATTGGATCTGAAGTAAATCTTTTGTGAAAAAAGTTAAATGTTAATTTTTTTTAAACATTCCAAAAATTCCTGTGAAGCACCTGAAGGGTTAATAAACTTCTTGAATGTGGTTTTGAGCAACTTGAGTGGTTAAGTTTTTATAATAGTGTCAATTTTGGGTATTTTCTATCATATAGACTCCTCAAAGTGACTTCAAATGTGAGGTGTTGTAAAAATGAGAAATCACTGTTTAACATTTAACTCTTATATGGTAATTTCCTAACAAAAAAAAATTTTGCTTCCAAAATTGTACTGATGTAAAGTAGACATGTGGGAAATGTTACTTATTAACTATTTTGTGTGACATATTTCTCTGTTTTAAGGGCATAAAAACTTTTCCAAATTTTCGCCAAATATCCGTTTTTTACACAAATAAATGCAATTTATATTAAAAAATTTTTTACCACTAACGTGAAATACAATATGTCTTGAAAACACTCTCTCAGAATCGCCAAGATCCGTGGATGGGTTCCAGAGTTACTACATCATAGAGGGACAGTGTTCAAAATTGTAAAAATTGGCCTGGTCATTAACATGCAAACCACCCTTGGGGTAAAGGGGTTAAGTGATTTCTTGATTGAGAACAGATGTGGCAGAAATCAGACCATGGTGTGGCTAGGGAATTTGAACTCAGCTTCCAAAAGATGTGATAAATCACAGTTAATTTATGTTTTAAACAGGGGGGTGCAATTTCTTTTTTCACACAGGGCCCTGTAGGTTTGGATTTCTTTTACCCTTAATAATAAAGAGTTTAATTTAAAATCTGCAATTTATGTTTACTTGCGTTAAAGCATAGTTCACAGCTTGGGAATAGCCCACATATAGGGAGGGGTTAGATTAGATAAAAAAAGGATGCACTTCCTAGTTCAGGAGTTAGAGAGGTAGTTCAGTTATGTTCATCCAGAGCCTCAGATGGTGTTATGGTTCAAGTTCAAGTACAATCTGTGATGGGCCCTAACATTTCCAAGCTTCTAAACAGCAGGGGGGCACACCGAGAGTCTACCATACATGCCAGGATGGTCCGGGGCCTATGGCACAGAAGAGGCATTGAAGCTAATGTCTTGTTTTCTCCTCAGATGAAGAGGCCAGTCGAGGAAGAGCCCGAGGAAATGGTGGTAAGCCTCAGGAATTTTGGGTTTCTGGACACGGAGTCCCTATTGCCAACAGGAACTGTTGAGGTGGAAACAGTCCAGGCAGACCTGAGACAAGACCAAGAAACGTATTGTGAAATGGGAACCATAACCACAGGGGGCTCGGCCTAATGCTTTGTGCAGTTGAATTGACCTGAACTGTACAGTAAAATTGAACCTTATGAATGGGATCCAAGGTGTCCTGGTGTATATGTTACTAATTCCGGTCCCAAGGACACAGATGTAGCAGAGGCTTCCAGCCCACCAATGAGAACAGGAGGCATCTTACAGCGCAACATACATAAGTCACATTCCTTTTTAAAAGAGGAGTTTCAGGGTGAAGAGAACTCAGTTCCGGCCCATAGCAGAAAACCCTGTGCCCTCCTTCACTTGCTTTCTCAGTACTTGATTCCTAGAAAAATTACTATCTAGACAACTATACTTTCTAGAGACATTTCACATCCCATTCCTTTTTTGAAAATGAAAAGAGCCCCAATAAAACAAAGAACCAGTTCACTGGGCTCCATACACTCACCAGTAGTTATTTACTGATATTCTTTTTCTGGAGGAACACAAATGGATAGACCAAAGTGATATCTTATGTGCTTGGACTGGAAAATCTTATACTGTTTCTTTTTTTGCCCCCTACAAGGAGGCAATTTTAAGGCAGCGCTGGACTCCTTGCTGGGTTTTGGACTTGGCATTTAATAGTGAAATAATGTTATCCATGACCATGTGTTACGCAGCCTCATACTTACCTTTCCGGCCGGCGAGCTCGTGATGCTCCTTCTCGCTCCTCTGCATCTGGATTCTCTGGTGCTCGCCCCTTCAGCGGTCCACGCATGCGCAAAAGCGCTCCTCTCTCTGCTGGGGCTTCTGGGAGGTCGTGACCCGTTGACTATGCCCCCAGTATGGCGGCGCCCGTCGGGTATTTCTCCCCTGCATCTCTCCTGGTAAGATGCCATTGCATGTATTGCTTTCGCCGGCTTCTTGCCGGCGTCTCCTTAGGTTCCTAGGCTCCAGTCTCTGCTCCCCACGCTTAGACTCAGATTTGGCTTGTTACATATTATCATTTCTCTGCTGTCCCTGCAAGTCCGCTGTTCTTGTTATTTCCACCAGTCCTGTGTCCTTGCCGTCTCCGCCAGTCCTGTGTTCCTGCCGTACCTGCCAGTCCTGTGTTCCTGCCATCTCTGCCAGTACTGTGTTCCTGCCGTCTCCACTAGAGTTGAGCGACCTTGACCTTTTTAGAGTCGAGCCGGGTTTCGCGAAACCCGACTATCTCAAAAGTCGGGTCGAGTGAAATCGGCCGATTATGACGTAAAGTTGGGATCGACCGAAACACGAAACCCAATGCAAGTCAATGGGGCAGCATAGTCGGCAGTGAGTGGGGGCCAGGAAAACACCTAGAGTGCCCATTTTAATGTCAAAACCATCCATTCTTCTTAATGAAGCTTGTCAAGCGTAATTTACCTTATAATAATTGGAAGGCATTTGAAATTGGGGGTCATTTGGCTAAAGTTGTGGTGGGTAGGGCTGGTTCAAGTAATTAGTGGGCCCAGGAAATCTGGACCATGTCACGGCAGTGGAGCAGGGAGAGGTAAGTATTTCAACTTTGCAAGTGCTGTGATCCTGAGCAAGCAGGGGGGCCCACTCGTTGGCATTGGCACTGGCACAGGGCCCCTCAAAGTACAACGGTGTGTTTGCACGGCGGGGGCGCCTCCCACCAGCAGCAACACTTTTGCGTACTATGAGAGGCCCTGTGCCAGTGACGTCGCCAACTAGTATTCCTCCCCGCACCTGATGAAGGAACCTGCACTTTCATCTGCACCTTCCTCTTTGTCCCCGTGTAAGGTGGTATGGTATGCGGGAAGAGCAACCTGACTTTCAGCAGGGTCACAATGTTGTTGTGTAGCGTGCACGGGGAATGTTGCGTTATGGGTCAATGTACCAGCAGACTCATCTATCACTGGCTGGGCAATGGGCAGGATGAGGAGGAAACACAGATATAGGCCCAAAGAATAAAGTGGGCTAAATGCAGTTCAAAATTGGTAACACAGGAATAACCAGGGGGCATTGCAGTGGAGGACAACTGGAATGAGAGGCTGACACAGAGAGTAGGCCCAAATCAGTAAGTAGTCGAAATGCAGTTCAAAATTGGCAACAGTAGTAAACAGGCGGCACAGCTTTGTTCAGTGGAGGAGAACAGCAAGGAGTGGCAGACACCGATAGTAGGCCCCAACCCAACTAGTAGGCCAAATGCAGTCTAACATTAACAACTACTTAACGAGCGCCTGAAAACGGAATTTCAGGACAGGAAACCAGGAGAACAGCAAGGAGCGGCAGACACCGATAGTAGGCCCCAAACGAACTAGTACGCCAAATGCAGTTGTTCCGTTTAACCAAAATTTAATGAGAGCCTGAAGATAGAAGTTCAGGAAAGGCAACCTGGAGAACACCTTGGAGTGGAACACACTATCTCTCTACACCCCATACCCAATTTGTAGGTCTAATGCAGCGTAGTTTCCAACAACTACTAAACGAGAGCATGATGATCGAAGCATTGGCGAGGAAACCTGGGGAACACCTTGGAGTGGAACACACCATCTCTCTACACCCCATACCCAATTTGTAGGCCTAATGCAGCGTAGTTTCCAACAACTACTAAACGAGAGCATGATGATCGAAGCATTGGCGAGGAAACCTGGGGAACACCTTGGAGTGGAACACACCATCTCTCTACAGTGGAACACACCATCTCTCTACATCCCATACCCAATTTGTAGGCCTAATGCAGCGTAGTTTCCAACAACTACTAAACGAGAGCCGGAAGATCGAAGCTCAGGAAAGGCAACCTGGAGAACACCTTGGAGTGGAACACACCATCTCTCTACACCCCATACCCAATTTGTAGGCCTAATGCAGCGTAGTTTCCAACAACTACTAAACGAGAGCCGGAAGATCGAAGCTCAGGAAAGGCAACCTGGGGAACACCTTGGAGTGTAACACACCCTCTCGCTACACCCCATACCCAATTTGAAGGCCTAATGCAGCGTAGTTTCCAACAACTACTAAACGAGAGCCGGAAGATCGAAGCTCAGGAAAGGCAACCTGGGGAACACCTTGGAGTGTAACAAACCCTCTCTCTACACCCCATACCCAATTTGTAGGCCTAATGCAGCGTAGTTTCCGACAACTACTAAACGAGAGCATGAAGATCGAAGCTCAGGAAAGGCAACCTGGGGAACACCTTGGAGTGTAACACACCCTCTCTCTACACCCCATACCCAATTTGAAGGCCTAATGCAGTGTAGTTTCCAAGAACTACTAAACGAGAGCCGGAAGATCGAAGCTCAGGAAAGGCAACCTGGGGAACACCTTGGAGTGGAACACACCATCTCTCTACACCCCATACCCAATTTGAAGGCCTAATGCAGCGTAGTTTCCAACAACTACTAAACGAGAGCCGGAAGATCGAAGCTCAGGAAAGGCAACCTGGGGAACACCTTGGAGTGTAACACAATGTCTCTCTACACCACGGAAGGGCTGATTCTTAGGAAGGAAGGCTGTTGGAAATAAGCATTGCGCGTCCGAGGGTGATTATATTCTTATTAGGTATATACTCACCCTCGGACGCGCCCTGCTTCTTTATTTGGAATGAATGTTTATTTGCAATGTGGTGTTGACTTTCTCTATTATTTTGGTAATTAATGATTTTATTATTTTCATTGTTTTGCATCTTCTCGGCAATAATATAAAGAAGACGCGACAGGACAACACTCGGTGGATGCCATATCTGTGTTTTCAATTTAAAAAACCTTTCAGTTAACTACTTGCAGGAGAAAGTAATTGTAGCTGGTGGCCATTTTTAGTACTGTACCAGATTTTAGTTGTGTGTTTGTTTTTAATGTTAAAATGTCTGCATTTGATATCTCTCCAGTATTTTCTTTTTTGTAAGCAAAATACTTATTTTTATATTTTCTGATGTTGGTTCCAGGGATACACGGGCAGCAGTGCCCTGGTCAGTGTAGTAGTAGTTGAAAGAATGGACCGCAGACAGGCATCGAAGGCCTAAAATAAAAAAATTGGGCTGGCTGTAGGCAATTTTAAATTGGTTCCAGGGGTACACGGGCAGCAGTGGTGTGGTCAGTGGAGGCCTAGTGGAAGGAGTGACCGCAGACAGGCATCGAAGGCCTAAAATAATAACACATGGCTGTAGGCAATTTTAAATTGGTTCCAGGGGTACACGGGCAGCAGTGGTGTGGTCAGTGGAGGCCTAGTGGAAGGAGTGACCGCAGACAGGCATCGAAGGCCTAAAATAATAACACATGGCTGTAGGCAATTTTAAATTGGTTCCAGGGGTACACGGGCAGCAGTGGTGTGGTCAGTGGAGGCCTAGTGGAAGGAGTGACCGCAGACAGGCATCGAAGGCCTAAAATAATAACACATGGCTGTAGGCAATTTTAAATTGGTTCCAGGGGTACACGGGCAGCAGTGGTGTGGTCAGTGGAGGCCTAGTGGAAGGAGTGACCGCAGACAGGCATCGAAGGCCTAAAATAATAACACATGGCTGTAGGCAATTTTAAATTGGTTCCAGGGGTACACGGGCAGCAGTGCCCTGGTCAGTGTAGTAGTAGTTGAAAGAATGGACCGCAGACAGGCATCGAAGGCCTAAAATAATAACACATGGCTGTAGGCAATTTTAAATTGGTTCCAGGGGTACACGGACAGCAGTGG
Organism: Ranitomeya imitator; assembly: GCF_032444005.1. Taxonomy (NCBI): domain Eukaryota; kingdom Metazoa; phylum Chordata; class Amphibia; order Anura; family Dendrobatidae; genus Ranitomeya; species Ranitomeya imitator. Next base: position 290,882,552 of record NC_091284.1, read on the forward strand.
TGTGGTCAGTGGAGGCCTAGTGGAAGGAGTGACCGCAGACAGGCATCGAAGGCCTAAAATAATAACACATGGCTGTAGGCAATTTTAAATTGGTTCCAGGGGTACACGGGCAGCAGTGGTGTGGTCAGTGGAGGCCTAGTGGAAGGAGTGACCGCAGACAGGCATCGAAGGCCTAAAATAATAACACATGGCTGTAGGCAATTTTAAATTGGTTCCAGGGGTACACGGGCAGCAGTGACCTGGTCAGTGTAGTAGTAGTTGAAAGAATGGACCGCAGACAGGCATCGAAGGCCTAAAATAAAAAAATTGGGCTGGCTGTAGGCAATTTTAAATTGGTTCCAGGGGTACACTGGCAGCAGTGGTGTGGTCAGTAGAGGCCTAGTGGAAGGAGTGACCGCAGACAGGCATCGAAGGCCTAAAATAATAACACATGGCTGTAGGCAATTTTAAATTGGTTCCAGGGGTACACGGGCAGCAGTGGTGTGGTCAGTGGAGGCCTAGTGGAAGGAGTGACCACAGACAGGCATCGAAGGCCTAACATAACAAAAATGTCAATACAATGGTATTGTCAGTGGCAGGCATTGAAGGATGTCAGCGCATAGACTAAACATTGGTGGAGCTGTGAGATAATTTTGCAAGTGGTAGAGCACTGTTTGAGCTGGGGTGGGGGGAAACTGTCTTGTGGCCGGCGGTACAGGCCCAGGGCCCCTCATATTACAACGGTGTGTCTGACGTTGGGTGCGCACCACCACCACCAGAGACACTTTATTGTACTAGGAGGGGCCCAGTGGCAGTGCCGTCGACCAAAAGCGGGCTCACCCACCTCTTCAGACAAACTGCACTCTCACGGGTGCTGTCGCCAAGTGTCGATACCACGGCCCCGTGTGGGGAGTTTGGCCATTTAGTGAGGTGTAAACATGTCGTATGCTGGACAATCAGGTGCTGAAAATTACGAGATTGGAAAAGGCATTCAGAATAGTCCACAGGCAAGACCTTTTCATAGGAAAGCTAGGTGTCAGCCGGGCAAGGTGGGGCAAAAGATTTCGAAATCCAGTTGTGGTTCATTTTAATGAAGGTTAGATCATCTACATTTTGGGTAGCCAGACGAGTCCTTTTTTCTGTTAGTATTGAACCTGCAGCACTGAATACTCTTTCTGATAGGACACTAGCTGCCGGGCAAGCAAGCTCCTGCAATGCATATTCTGCCAATTCTGGCCAGGTGTCTAATTTTGATGCCCAGTAATCAAATGGGAATGATGGTTGAGGGAGAACATCGATAAGGGATGAAAAATAGTTTGTAACCATACTGGACAAATGTTGTCTCCTGTCACTTTGAATTGATGCTGCAGTACCTGTCCTGTCTGCGGTCATAGCAAAATCACTCCACAACCTGGTCAGAAAACCCCTCTGGCCAACGCCACTTCTGATTTCTGCCCCTCTAACTCCTCTGGTCTGCTGGCCCCTGCAGCTCGTGTGAGAACGATCACGGGCGATGTGTGCAGGGAATGCCAGAAGCAAACGGTCAACAAGAGTTGATTGTTTGGTTGCTAATATTAGTTCCAAGTTCTCATGTGGCATTATATTTTGCAATTTGCCTTTATAGCGAGGATCAAGGAGGCAGGCCAACCAGTAATCGTCATCAATCATCATTTTAGTTATGCGTGTGTCCCTTTTGAGGATACGTAAGGCATAATCCGCCATGTGGGCCAAAGTTCCAGTTCTCAAATCTGCGGTTGTGCTTGGTTGAGGGGCAGTTTCAGGCAAATCCACGTCACTTGTGTCCCTCAAAAAACCAGAACCCGGCCTTGCCGCGCCACCAATTTCCAGTGGCCCCGGAAAAGCTTCCTCATTAAAAATATAATCATCCCCATCATCCTCCTCGTCCTCCTCCTCCTCTTCGCCCGCTACCTCGTCCTGTACACTGCCCTGGCCAGACAATGGCTGACTGTCATCAAGGCTTTCCTCTTCCTCAGCTGCAGACGCCTGATCCTTTATGTGCGTCAAACTTTGCATCAGCAGACGCATTAGGGGGATGCTCATGCTTATTATGGCGTTGTCTGCACTAACCAGCCGTGTGCATTCCTCAAAACACTGAAGGACTTGACACGTCTTGAATCTTCGACCACTGCACACCTGACAACTCCATGTCTGCCATCCTACTGCCTGCCCGTGTATGTGTATCCTCCCACAAAAACATAACAGCCCGCCTCTGTTCACACAGTCTCTGAAGCATGTGCAGTGTTGAGTTCCACCTTGTTGCAACGTCTATGATTAGGCGATGCTGGGGAAGGTTCAAAGAACGCTGATAGGTCTGCATACGGCTGGAGTGTACGGGCGAACGGCGGATATGTGAGCAAAGTCCACGCACTTTGAGGAGCAGGTCGGATAACCCCGGATAACTTTTCAGGAAGCACTGCACCACCAGGTTTAAGGTGTGAGCCAGGCAAGGAATGTGTTTCAGTTGGGAAAGGGAGATGGCAGCCATGAAATTCCTTCCGTTATCACTCACTACCTTGCCTGCCTCAAGATCTACAGTGCCCAGCCATGACTGCGTTTCTTTCTGCAAGAACTCGGACAGAACTTCCGCGGTGTGTCTGTTGTCGCCCAAACACTTCATAGCCAATACAGCCTGCTGACGTTTGCCAGTAGCTGCCCCATAATGGGAGACCTGGTGTGCAACAGTGGCAGCTGCGGATGGAGTGGTTGTGCGACTGCGGTCTGTGGACGAGCTCTCGCTTCTGCAGGAGGACGAAGAGGAGGAGGAGGGGGTGCGAACGGCTACAGCCAATTGTTTCCTAGACCGTGGGCTAGGCAGAACTGTCCCAAACTTGCTGTCCCCTGTGGACCCTGCATCCACCACATTTACCCAGTGTGCCGTGATGGACACGTAACGTCCCTGGCCATGCCTACTGGTCCATGCATCTGTTGTCAGGTGCACCTTTGTGCTCACAGATTGCCTGAGTGCATGGACGATGCGCTCTTTAACATGCTGGTGGAGGGCTGGGATGGCTTTTCTGGAAAAAAAGTGTCGACTGGGTAGCTCGTAGCGTGGTACAGCGTAGTCCATCAGGGCTTTGAAAGCTTCGCTTTCAACTAACCGGTAGGGCATCATCTCTAACGAGATTAGTCTAGCTATGTGTGCGTTCAAACCCTGTGTACGCGGATGCGAGGCTAAGTAATTCCTTTTTCTAACCATAGTCTCATGTAGGGTGAGCTGTACTGGAGAGCTGGAGATCGTGGAACTAGCGGGGGTGCCGGTGGACATGGCAGACTGAGAGACGGTGGGAGATGGTATTGTTGCCACCGGTGCCCTACATGCAGTGTTTCCTACTACGAAACTGGTGATTCCCTGACCCTGACGGCTTTGGCCTGGCAAAGAAACCTGCACAGATACTGCAGGTGGTGCGGAAAATGGTGGCCCTACACTGCCGGAAGGGATGTTGCGTTGCTGACTAGCTTCATTGGCCGAGGGTGCTACAACCTTAAGGGACGTTTGGTAGTTAGTCCAGGCTTGCAAATGCATGGTGGTTAAATGTCTATGCATGCAACTTGTATTGAGACATTTCAGATTCTGTCCTCTGCTTAAGGTAGTTGAACATTTTTGACAGATGACTTTGCGCTGATCAATTGGATGTTGTTTAAAAAAATGCCAGACTGCACTCTTTCTAGCATCGGATACCTTTTCAGGCATTGCAGACTGAGCTTTAACCGGATGGCCACGCTGTCCTCCAACAGGTTTTAGCTTTGCCACGCGTTTTGGGCAAGATACGGGCCCGGCAGATGGAACCTGTTGCGATGTTGATGCCTGCTGCGGCCCCTCCTCCTCCGCTTCAGAACTGCTGCCGCCTGCACCCTGTTCCCCCAATGGCTGCCAATCGGGGTCAAGAACTGGGTCATCTATTACCTCTTCTTGTAGCTCGTGTGCAACTTCGTCTGTGTCACCGTGTCGGTCGGTGGTATAGCGTTCGTGATGGGGCAACATAGTCTCATCAGGGTCTGATCCTTGATCAGCACCCTGCGATGGCAATGTTGTGGTCTGAGTCAAAGGACCAGGATAGTAGTCTGGCTGTGGCTGTGCATCAGTGCACTCCATGTCAGATTCAACTTGTAATGGGCATGGACTGTTAACTGCTTCACTTTCTAAGCCAGGGACGGTATGTGTAAAGAGCTCCATGGAGTAACCCGTTGTGTCGCCTGCTGCATTCTTCTCTGTTGTTGTTTTTGCTGAAGAGGACAAGGAAGCGACTTGTCCCTGACCGTGAACATCCACTAACGACGCGCTGCTTTGACATTTACCAGTTTCACGAGAGGAGGCAAAAGAGCTAGAGGCTGAGTCAGCAAGATAAGCCAAAACTTGCTCTTGCTGCTCCGGCTTTAAAAGCGGTTTTCCTACTCCCAGAAAAGGGAGCGTTCGAGGCCTTGTGTAGCCAGACGACGAACCTGGCTCCACAGCTCCAGACTTAGGTGCAATATTTTTTTTCCCACGACCAGCTGATGCTCCACCACTACCACTACCCTCATTACCAGCTGACAATGAACGCCCCCGGCCACGACCTCTTCCACCAGACTTCCTCATTGTTTTAAAAACGTTACCAAACGAACGGTATTTGTTGCTGTCACACAACTTACACGGTGAGCTATAACTTCAGTATGATTTAGCTACCCCTTTACAGGTGGGTGAGACCACAACGAAAATCAGCCACAATGTTACACACTCTGTTGTTGTTGGCAACAAATGAGATGGCACACACGCAGGACTGTCACTGAAGCGCAAATGTAAATATTTATCTCCCACTGATTTGTGTTTGTTTTTTTTAAAAGGGAGACTTCAGAAAAAAAAAAAATTAAAAAAAAATTATTTTTTACAGAAGAATTTATAAAACAAATAAAATGAAATGATTGTTTCAGGGAGAATTTAGGAAAAAAAAAAAAAAAAAGGCTTTGTAGGGCCCACTGAGTGAGAGAGGACGCACACAGGAGTCAGGAGTGGCACACAAGCCCAGAGGCCAATATTAATCTCCCACCGATTGATTTAGTTATTTTTTTTGGTAGATTTTGGAACCCAAATCAAGCAAAAAAATTAATAGGCTTTCTATGGCCCACAATTGGGGAGAGAGAGAGAGATGGCACACCCAGGAGTCAAAACTGGCACACAAGCAGAAGGGGCAATATGAATCTCCCACAGATTTTTTTTTTTTTTTTTTCAGGGAGACTTGAGAGAAAAAAAAATACAAAAAAAATGATTTTTTTTCAGGAATAATTTAGAAAATAAAATGATTGTTTCAGGGAGAATTTAGAAAACAAATAAAACAAAAAATAGGCTTTCTAGGGCCCACTGAGTGACAGATGACGCACACAGGAGTCAGGAGTGGCACACAAGCCCAGAGGCCAATATTAATCTCCCACTGATTGATTTAGTGATTTTTTTCAGGTAGATTTTGGAACCCAAATCAAGCAAAAAAATTAATAGGCTTTCTATGGCCCACTATTTGTGAGAGAGATGGCACGCTCAGGACTGGCACACAAGCCCAGAGGCCAATATTAATCTCCCATTTTTTTTTTTTCCAGGGAAAATTTATAAACCCAATAAAAAAAATAATAATAAATAGGCTTTCTATGGCCCACTATCTGAGAGAGAGAGATGGCACGCTTAGGACTGGCACACAAGCCCAAAGCCCAATATTAATCTCCCACTGATTGATTTAATGATTTTTTCAGGTAGAATTTAGAACCCAAATCAAGCAAAAAAATTAATAGGCTTTCTATGGCCCACTGAGTGAGAGATGGCACACACAGGAGTAAGGAGTGGCACACAAGCCCTGAGGCCAATATTTTTCTCCCACTGATTGATTGATTGATTTTTTCAGGTAGAATTAGGAACCCAAATCAACCCAAAAAATAAATAGGCTTTCTATGGCCCACTATTTGTGAGAGAGATGGCACGCTCAGGACTGGCACACAAGCCCAGAGGCCAATATTAATCTCCCACTTTTTTTTTTTTTCCAGGGAAAATTTATAAACCCAATAAAAAAAATAATAATAAATAGGCTTTCTATGGCCCACTATCTGAGAGAGAGAGATGGCACGCTTAGGACTGGCACACAAGCCCAGAGGCCAATATTAATCTCCCACTTTTTTTTTTTTTCCAGGGAAAATTTATAAACCCAATAAAATAATAAAAAAATAGGCTTTTTATGGCCCACTATCTGAGAGAGAGAGAGATGGCACGCTTAGGACTGGCACACAAGCCCAAAGGCCAATATTAATCTCCCACTGATTGATTTATTGATTTTTTCAGGTAGAATTTAGAACCCAAATCAAGCAAAAAAATTAATAGGCTTTCTATGGCCCACTGAGTGAGAGATGGCACACACAGGAGTAAGGAGTGGCACACAAGCCCTGAGGCCAATATTTTTCTCCCACTGATTGATGTTGTGATTTTTTCTGGTAGATTTTGGAACCCAAATCAAGCAAAAAAATAAATAGGCTTTCTATGGCCCACTGAGTGAGAGATGACACAGACAGAGATGGCACTCTAGCAGAAATGTCAATCTTAATCTCCCACAAAAAAAAAAAAAAAAAAAGGAACTGTCCTTCAATTACTATCTCCCTGCAGTAATCTCAGCCAGGTATGGCAGGCAGCAATAAGGAGTGGACTGATGCACAAATTAAATAAAAAGTGTGGACAAACAAACAAGATAGCTGTGCAGAAAGGAAGGAACAAGAGGATTTGTGCTTTGAAAAAAGCAGTTGGTTTGCACAGCGGCGTACACACAGCAATGCAGCTATCAGGGAGCCTTCTAGGGCAGCCCAATGAGCTACAGCGCTGAGGAAAAAAAAAAAAAAAGGAGCTTCCACTGTCCCTGCACACCGAAGGTGGTGTTGGGCAGTGGAAATCGCTACAGCACAAGCGGTTTTGTGGTTAATGGACCCTGCCTAACGCTATCCCTGCTTCTGACGAAGCGGCAGCAACCTCTCCCTAAGCTCAGATCAGCAGCAGTAACATGGCGGTCGGCGGGAACTCCCCTTTATAGCCCCTGTGACGCCGCAGAAAGCAAGCCAATCACTGCAATGCCCTTCTCTAAGATGGTGGGGACCAGGACCTACGTCATCACGCTGCCCACACTCTGCGTTTACCTTCATTGGCTGAGAAATGGCGCTTTTCGCGTCATTGAAACGCGACTTTGGCGCGAAAGTCGCGTACCGCATGGCCGACCACGCACAGGGGTCGGATCGGGTTTCATGAAACTCGACTTCGCCAAAAGTCGGCGACTTTTGAAAATGTTCGACCCGTTTCGCTCAACCCTAGTCTCCACCAGTCATGTGTTCCTGCCGTACCTGCCAGCCCTGTGTTCCTGCCGTCCCTGCTAGTCCTGTGTTCCTGCCGTCCCAGCCAGACCTGTGTTCCTGCCGTCTCTGTCAGTCCTGTGTTCCTGCCATCTCTGCCACTCCTGTGTTCCTGCTGCTCCTGCCAGTCCTTTGTCCCTTTTGTTCTCCATCTATCGTGTGTCTCCACCATACCAGTCAGTACAATGTCTTGCCGTCCCTGCCCGTCCAGTGCCTTCTCCGTTCTGGTCTCCTCTGTGGTCCCGTCTCACCCTGTCCTCAGTACCATCTTTTGCCCAGTCCTCAGTCTTCCCTTTGGCTCCAGCAGTTGCGGCTCCATCCTCCTTGGGCCTGTCCCAAACACTCCCTGTATAGGGGGTGGCACTATCTGGTCAGCTTGCCCTCGGGGGCTCTGAAGCCGTGACCCAGAGGGTCGACTTCTTGGGTTCTAATAGTATGCAAAGGCCATGGATCCCGCTGGAGCTGTGGCTGCTCAGAAAGAACTTGTTTTCCTGCGGGAGAATCAGTCCCGGATGATGTCCTTCATGAAATCTATGGACTCCTGTCTTTCTGCTCTCCAGTCCTCTGATATAGGGAATGCCTCCCAGCTGGCCAGTTTGCAACAAGAATTGGTACAACAGCGGGATACCCAGTCCCATATCCTGGGTTATATGGCATCTGTCAATAGTCGACTTCTTTCTCTTCAGTCTGCTGCATCTGTTCCTGCACCTGCTCCAGTTCCTCATCCCTCTCCCCGTTTGGCTAAACCACCTCGTTTTAGCGGAGACCCCAAACTATGTTGGGGATTCTTTAATCAGTGCCGTCTTCATTCATTTTGAGCTCCTTCCCCTGTTATACCCCACTGATTGGACCAAGGTGGCCTTTATTATTTCGCATTTGGAGGCCCTAGCTTGGGTTAATCCTCTTTGGGAGTGGGATGATCCTGTGGTCACTCAGTTGACTCCTTTTTTGGAGGCGTTTCGTCGAGTGTTCGAGGAACCAGGTCGCTTGGCCTCAACCACTGAGGCTTTGTTTAATTTACTGCAGGGGTCTTTAACTGTTGGGCAATACGCTATTCAGTTTTGGACTTTATCTTCCGACTTGGGTTGGAATAATGAAGCTTTGGTAGGTTCTTTCTGGCGGGGGTTATCTAGCCATATCAAGGATGAACTAGCTGGCCGTGATACTCCAACTAATTTGGAGGATTTAATTGCCTTGCCCACGCGTATCGACTTTCGCTTTCAGGAGCGAGCTCGAGAGAGAAAATTTCCTTGTTCTTCTATGTCCTCCCGTAGGCCTCCCAGTCCACGTTCCAGAGTCTCTGCTTCAGTTTCTGCTCCTGAACCGATGCAAGTAGATCATTTAAAACTCTCCGAACAACGTCGCAAGGAGAGACGCACCCAGGGTCTCTGTTTTTACTTGGGAAGCTCCTCTCATCTTCTCCAAGCCTGCCCTGATCATCCGGCTAGGTCAGGTAAGAGAGGCCTCCCTAGGTGCATGTGAAACCTCTCAACCCCTCACTCTGCCTGTTTTGTTGCATATTCATGATAAAGGTTTTCCCTTGAGGCTTATGTGGACTCGGGTGCAGCGGGAAATTTTATTAGGTTAGAGGTGGTAATTAAATTCTCTGTTCCTGTTAGGTCTTTCGAGAATCCTATTTTTCTCGCTTCCGTAGATGGGAGGCCTCTGCAAGAGACTATAACTCAAGTTACGCAGTTGGTAGAGCTTCAAGTTGGGGCTCTTCATAAGGAGAGGATTTCGTTTTTTGTTTTAGCCAGCATCTCTCATCTTATTCTCCTCGGCCTTCCGTGGATACGGGTCCACGAAACTTTGTAAGATTGGCATAGGGGCAACATTCTTTGTTGAGGGGATTCTTGTCAGACTCGTCTGCTGCCGGTGCGTCCTGTTGGTGTCCCCATCCCTTCTGGGTTGCCCTCTGTTTATTCTTCTTTTGCGGATTTTTTTGACAAAAAGGAGGCGGAGACTCTTCCGCCACATCGACCCTACGACTGTCCTATAGACCTCGTACCTGGTACCACTCCTCCTAGAGGAATAATCTATCCTCTCTCGTCTGCAGAAACTCAAGCTACTGTATGTTGGACTATGTTCAGGAGAACCTTACTAGAGGTTTCATTCAAAAATCTTCGTCTCCAGCTGGGGCATGTTTCTTTTTTGTGAAAAAGAAGGATGGTACCCTTCGCCCTTGCATTGACTACAGGCGGTTAAATAACATCACTGTGAAGAATAAATACCCTTTGTCTCTTATTTCAGAACTCTTCGACCGCCTGATGGGAGCACGGATTTTTACCAAGTTAGATCTTCGGGGAGCCTACAACTTGGTTCGTATCCGTGCGGGGGACAAGTTGAAAACTGCATTCAACACTCGGGACGGTCTCTACGAGTATTTGGTAATGCCTTTTGGACTTTGTAATGCTCCTGCTGTGTTCCAAGAGTTCGTCAACGATATCTTTCGAGATTGCCTCTATACTAGTGTCGTAGTCTACTTGGATGACATCCTTGCTTTCTCTCCAGATTTATCCATCGACAAGACGTTCGCCAAGTTTTACTACATTTAAAGGGAGAATCATCTCTTTGCGAAGATTGAGAAATGTGTCTTTGAACAGTCTTGTACCTTTCCTGAGTTATATTGTTTCTAAGATTGGCCTGAAGATGGATCCTGAGAAGGTGTCGCCGTTCTGAATTGGCCACGTCCTTCGGGGGTAAAGGCTATTCACTAATTTCTTGGCTTCGCCAATTATAATAGACAATTTATCCCTCATTTCTCCTCCTTGACTAAGCCAATTTCTGCCATAGTTCACAAGGGAGTCGACCCTAATCTTTGGCCTCCGGAGGCCGAAACTGCCTTCCAAACCCTGAAGCGTGAATTTGCTTCTGAGTCTGTGCTTCATCAACCGGATACTAATAGACAATTTATTCTTGAAGTGGATGCGTCCTCTATTGGAGCTGGAGCTGTACTTTTACAGAGGTCTAACTCGGGTCGATTAGTTTCCTGTGGGTTCTTCTCCAAAGCATTCTCTTCTCCAGAGCGTAATTATTCCATCGGTGACAAGGAATTATTGGCCATTAAATTGGCCTTGGAGGAGTGTCGGTATCTTCTTGAAGGGGCTGTACATCCATTTGTTATTTTTACGGATCACAAGAATCTAGCCTATGTTCAGTCCACCCAAAGGCTGAACCCTCGGCAAGCCAGATGGTCTTTGTTCTTCGGACGTTTCGACTTTGAGTTACATTTCCGACCTGGAAATAAAAACATCAAAGCTGAGGCTCTTTCAAGATCTTTTCAACCACTGGATGAAGAAGAGAGACCAAGCGAATATTCTGGATCCTGCTAAGATTGTTTCTTTTTCTCCCCTGGATGTGATCACTCCTTCTCCAGGAAAAACCTTCATGTCTAATCATGACATGATGAAAGTTTTACGTTGGGGTCATTCCTCCCGCTTCACTGGTCATGTTGGGGGCAAGAAGACCCTCTCCCTGATTTCTCACCATTATTGGTGGCCTTCTCTTCGCCAGGATGTCTTGGATTTCATTGCTTCCTGTTCCTCGTGTGCTAGGAACAAAGTTCCTTGTCAGCTTCCTTCGGGATCTCTGCATCCACTTCCCGTGCCTTCTGTTCCCTGGAGTCATATTGCGATGGACTTTGTCACCGATTTACCGAGATCTTCTAATTGTGGTGGTCGATAGATTTTCCAAAATGGCCCACTTCATCTCTTTACCTGGTCTACCTTCAGCTTCTGACCTAGCGAAGATCTTTTTACATCAAATATTTCGACTTCATGGATTCCCTCAGCATATCGTGTCCGACCGAGGAGTTCAGTTTACTTCCCGTTTTCGGTAGCCCTTTGTGGACTTATGAAGGTATAGCTGGATTTTTCTTCTGCATACCATCCCCAGTCCAATGGCCAAGTGGAGCGAGTAAATCAAATTCTCACATCTTATCTTCGCCATTTTACCAATGCTCATCATGATGACTGGGTGTCTCTTCTTTCCTGGGCATAATTCGCCTATAATAATCACACTAGTGAATCTTCGTCTAAGTCTCCCTTTTTTATTGTTTTTGGGCAGCATCCCGGCATTCCTCTTCCTTTTCTCCCCACCTCAGGTGTACCGGCGGCAGATTCCTTGTCCTTGGAATTTTCCAAGATTTGGCAGGAAGCTAAGTAGGGGCTTGAGAAGGCTAGTAGCAGAATGAAAAGGTATGCTGACAAGAGACGCTTAGATGTTCCTCCGATAAGGCCTGGCTTTCCTTTCGCTACATCAGGGTCAAGATTGCCTCTCAGGGTATGTGCACACGTTCAGTTTTTTTTTGCATTTTTTCACGTTTTTTCGCGATAAAAATGCGATAAAAACGCATTACAAACTGCAGACATATGCATCCTATCAGTTAAAATGCATTCTGCAATTTTTGTGCACATGATGCGTTTTTTTCCGCCAAAAAAATGCATTGCGGTAAAAAAAGCAGCATGTTCATTAATTTTGCGGATTTTCTGCGTTTTTCCCACTATTCTATGCATTTGGGAAAAAAACGCATGCGGATTTCTGGCAGAAATGTCCAGTTTTTGTCAGAAATTTCTGCTAGAAAATCCTGACGTGTGTTAGGGGTCGAGTTCCTGCCTCTGCACAGGGGGAATCTCGGGCCATCTCCGCTGCAGTCTCCCATTCTTCGCCTGCCGCAGTGGAGCCTGCTCAGCGGAGACATCGATGCCGGTGTCTCGCTCGGTCTGACTCTGTGCTAAGAGATACTGCTGCATTTCCTGCTTCTGCCATTGAAGTCAGTGCTGGGCAGCGGCGAGCAGACGCTTCTAAGACTAAGTCCTGCTTTTCACGTTCTGAGCATGCCCAGAGTGAGATCTCTCAGTGGAGATCGAGGGTCACATGATCAGATACTGCAGCTAGCTCATTGGTCCTTCTTGGAAGGTCCTTGCAGGTGCTAGGACTAAGTCTTGCTTTGCACTCTGAGCATGCCCAGGGCAAGATCTCTCAGTGGAGATCTGGGGTCACATGCTCAATTACTGCAGCAATTCCATTGGTCCTTCTTTGAAGGTCCTAAACGTGCTGCAACTATTTAAGGCTCGCATGGCCGCACGGCCATGCGCTAGTATTGACAAATGTAATCGTGTGTGTGTTGATGAGTGCAAGTCGTTCCTTAAAAAACCCATCCCTTTTGTATGACTGTTCGCGAAAGGTGTATGGCTGCAACCTAGCACCCGGCTGTACTCACAGTGTTTACACACGAAACAGCGCCTACTGCTGTGACCGCCAGTACGGTGCCACGCGCCAATAGAGCGCTTGTTTAACCCAAGTCAGGGTGGTTAGTGGCTTCCGCCAGTACGGCACAGTTTGCACTCTCGTGCTATTTAATTATTTTTGTTACGCGCAGTACTGCGGCCCTGTGACTCAACAGGGTTCGCTTCCTTCACACAGGGTGAAGTTAACCCATGTGTGTATTCTCATTGTACCATCATATCGTCCGTCTCTACTAGCAGCAGGGTTTTCACCTGCACGGTGGACCTCGGACTGCGAACGCACCTAGTATTATTACATCTTTAAGTTGGTGCGTTCCGCCAGTCTTAACATAATACTAGCGCCAAGGTCTGGCTAGTAAATGGCGGACGATCAGCGTTTACAGCGGTACATCCAGCAGCTGGAGGGAAGGTTGGCGGCTCTTGAGCGTTCAACTTCAGCTGTGGATGTCACTGCTGTCGCTGTTCAGGCTGCTAGCGTGGCTGCCGCTACCTTGTCCACTGCCATCCCTGTACCGACTCTATCTCGCCTCCCGCTACCAGAAAAATTTTCTGGTGATAGTAAGTCTTGTAGGGGTTTCGTAAGTCAGTGCTCTATACAACTCGAGCTTCTGGCCTCTCGTTTCCCTACAGAGCGGGCAAAGGTGGGGTTTATCGTGTCTCTGCTGTCGGACAGGGCGCTGGAGTGGGCTACGCCGCTGTGGGAGCATGGCGATCATGTGGTGCAGAGTTCTCCGTTATTCCTGAACACTCTGAAACAGGTCTTTTTAGGACCTCGTGTCACCCATGATACGGCGCTCCAACTGTTGGCATTGACTCAGGGCTCATCCTTGGTCAGCCATTTTGCCGTCCACTTCCGCACCCTAGCATCTGAGCTGGAGTGGTTGGATAAAGCCCTTATTACTATATTTTGGAGGGGGCTGGCTGACCACGTTAAGGACGCCCTGGCCAGTAGGGAGATTCCCGCCACACTGGAGGAATTAATAGCAGTATCCACTCGTATTGACCTCCATTTTCACGAGCGGAGGTTAGAGCGAGCCCAGTGTAGGCAAAGGTTTCGGCTGGCTCCCACCTTCGCCAAACCTTTGGAATCTCCCGTCCAGGCTCCTGAGTCACATGAAGCCATGGAAGTGTCACAAGTGGGATCTAAGTCCCGGACCGCTCGTGCACTCCAGGTTTGTCATGTTTGCCAGCAGTCAGGACATCCTGCCACCAGATGTCCCCAGCGGTCGAGGAAACGTCAGCGTTTAGTGGTAGTAGGTGGAGGTACGCTAGACACGGCGATGTTTGCCTCCAAATTGTCCTTTAAGGAGACAATAACATTAGGCTCATCCTCCCACTCGGTAGAGCTCTGCGTGGATTCTGGGGCGGCGGGCAATTTTATGTCTTCTGCCTTCGCCCAACGTCACGCAATACCCCTGGTTATGCTACCTCAACCAGTAACGGTACGAGTGGTGAATGGGTCGACACTGCCCTCACAGATAACACACCAAACCATCCCTTTTACTCTGTCCATGTCGTCATCCCATCAGGAGATTATATCTCTGCTCGTCATTCCTGAAGGAATTGATGAGGTCCTGTTGGGGATACCTTGGCTACGGTACCACTCTCCTCACATCGAGTGGTCCTCAGGCAGAATACTGGGATGGGGTGAATCTTGTGGGGGTAGGTGTAAGAGGGAGTGCATTCAGGTTGCTACTACAGAGGTACTCGCAGATCTATCCTCTCTCCCCAAGCAATATTGGTCTTATGCAGATGTGTTCTCCAAAAAGGCGGCTGAGACCCTTCCGCCCCACCGCCCCTATGACTGTTCTATTGATCTCTTGCCTGGTGCTGAGCCTCCCCGGGGTCGAGTCTATCCGCTATCTCTCCCAGAGACGGAGGCAATGTCTCAGTACATTCAAGAGAATCTGGCAAGAGGGTTCATCAGGAAGTCAGTGTCACCTGCTGGGGCAGGGTTCTTTTTCGTGCAGAAGAAGAATGGGGAACTACGTCCATGCATAGACTACAGGGGTCTTAATCTATCACCGTTAAGAATAAGTATCCTTTGCCCTTGATATCTGAGCTCTTCGATAGGCTTCGGGAAGCAAGGGTGTTTACTAAACTAGATCTGCGGGCTGCTTACAACCTGATTCGCATTCGTGAGGAGGACGAATGGAAAACAGCGTTTAACACCAGAGATGGGCACTATGAGTATCTGGTGATGCCCTTCGGGCTCTGTAATGCCCCAGTTGTTTTCCAAGACTTTGTCAACGACATCTTCCGGGATATGCTTTCCACCTCGGTCGTAGTCTATCTGGATGATATTCTCATCTTTTCTCCAGATATTGACTCCCACCGGAGAGATGTTGGCAGAGTCTTCGACCTCCTACGGGCAAACTCTCTTTACGCAAAGTTGGAGAAGTGTATGTTTGAGCAGGAGTCTTTACCTTTCCTGGGCTATATCATCTCCGCCCAGGGATTGGCTATGGATCCTGCCAAACTACAGGCTGTGATGGACTGGCAAGAGCCTCATTCTCTTCAGGCGGTGCAGCGCTTTATGGGGTTCATTAATTATTACCGCCAGTTCATTCCCCACTTCTCAACTCTGGTAGCTCCCTTGGTAGCCCTCACCAAGAAAGGAGCGAATCCCAAGTTGTGGTCGGAAGAGGTCTTCAAGGCCTTCACTTCTATAAAGTCTCATTTTGCTAGCGCTCCCATCTTACATTGTTCCGATGTGGATAAGCCATTCCTAATGGAGGTGGATGCCTCATCCGTTGGTGCTGGAGCAGTCCTCTATCAAAAGAATGCTCAAGGTTGGAAGCATCCATGTTTCTTCTTCTCGAAGACCTTCACACCAGCGGAGAGAAATTACTCCATCGGGGATAGGGAGTTGCTAGCAATGAAGTTGGCCTTTTCGGAGTGGAGACATCTTCACGGACCACAAAAATTTGGTCTATTTGCATACAGCCCAGTGGCTGAATTCTCGTCAGGCCAGATGGTCCTTATTTTTCTCCCGGTTCCATTTCACTCTCCATTATCTCGCCGGGGAGAAGAATATTCGTGCTGACGCTCTCTCTTGCTCCCTTGTGTCAACTGAGGAGGAGGAAGAGGAGCCTCGGCTTATTGTCCCTTCGGAGAGTCTGAGAACTGTAGCTCCGGTTTCGCTAGAGTCAGTGCCTTCGGGCAAGACTTTTGTTCCCATCAATCTGCGACCGGAGGTTCTCTCTTGGGCTCATTCCTCCAGGGTGGGTGGACACTTTGGGACAAAAAGGACATCTGAGCTCCTGGCGAGGATGTACTGGTGGCTGCATATGCTCCGAGATGTCAGAGATTACGTTCTGGCGAGTGTCTCCTGCGCCAAAAATAAGTCTCCTCGACAACAGCCAGCTGGTTTGTTATACCCTCTGCCGGTGGCAGACAGGCCCTGGGAGATGGTCGGGATGGACTTTGTGGTGGGTTTGCCAAAGTCTCGTGGCTGTACCGTCATATGAGTAATCACCGACCATTTTTCTAAAATGGTGTATTTGGTGCCGCTTCCTCGGCTACCTTCTGCACGGGCCTTGGCAACGTTGTTTATTAGACATATCTTCCGCCTTCACGGTATGCCGGACAAAATTGTCAGTGACCGGGGTCCCCAGTTTGCGTCTCGGTTCTGGAGAGAGCTTTGTCATCTTCTCAGGATTGAGTTAAATCTCTCTTCTGCCTATCATCCCGAGACGAATGGGTTGGTAGAGAGAGCCAACCAGACCTTGGTCACATATCTGCAACATTTTGTCTCTGCTAGGCAAGATGACTGGGCATCTTTGCTACTGTGGGGCGGAGTTTGCTCTGAACAACGCTGTAGCCGACTCCACTGGGCAGACTCCATTCCTCCTTAACTATGGTCAGCATCTGCGGGTACCTGTGCCCATGCCCGTGTCTTCTGCCGATTCCAGGGTGGCAGACTGGGCTGTGGAGGCACGAGATATTTGGGATCGCACTCAGGATGCCATTCGGGCTTCCAAGGAGAGAATGAGGTCCTCCGCTGATGCACATCGGCGCCCCGCTCCGACTTTCGCTCCTGGCGACTTGGTGTGGCTCTCCGCCCGTAACATCAGGCTGCGAGTTGAGTTCACTAAGTTTGCTCCTCGCTACTTAGGTACTTTCAAGGTCCTCGAACAGGTTAACCCTGTGGTCTACCGTCTGGCCCTTCCTCCACGCTTGGGTATCACCGACACCTTTCACGTATCCCTCTTGAAACCCGTATACATGTCCCAGTTTTCTGAGTCATCTGCCGGGACATCGGGTTCATCTACGGATGATTATGAGGTGAACACTATTTTGGGGTGCAAGGTGGTACGTGGTAAAAAATTCTATTTAGTGGATTGCAAGGGTTATGGTCCTGAGGACAGGTCCTGGGAGCCTGTTGAGCACACTCGGGCTCCGCAGCTCATTGCTGCCTTCGAGCGTAGCGAGGCCCAAGGAGGGGGGGCCGTAGGAGGAGGGGTAATGTTAGGGGTCGAGTTCCTGCCTCTGCACAGGGGGAATCTCGGGCCATCTCCGCTGTGGTCTCCCATTCTTCTCCTGCCGCAGTGGAGCCTGCTCAGCGGAGACATCGATCCCGGCGTCTCGCTCGGTCTGACTCTGTGCTAAGAGTTACTGTTGCATTTCCTGCTTCTGCCATTGAAGTCAGTGCTGGGCAGCGGCGAGCAGAAGTCCTGCTTTTCATGTTCTGAGCATGCCCAGAGTAAGATCTCTCAGTGGAGATCGAGGGTCACATGATCAGATACTGCAGCTAGCTCATTGGTCCTTCTTGGAAGGTCCTTGCAGGTGCTAGGACTAAGTCTTGCTTTGTACTCTGAGCATGCCCAGGGCAAGATCTCTCAGTGGAGATCTGGGGTCACATGCTCAATTACTGCAGCAATTCCATTGGTCCTTCTTTGAAGGTCCTAAACGTGTTGCAACTATTTAAGGCTCGCATGGCCGCACGGCCATGCGCTAGTATTGACAAATGTAATCGTGTGTGTGTTGATGAGTGCAAGTCGTTCCTTAAAAAACCCATCCCTTTTGTATGACTGTTCGCGAAAGGTGTATGGCTGCAACCTAGTGCTCGGCTGTACTCACAGTGTTTACACACGAAACAGCGCCTACTGCTGTGACCGCCAGTACGGTGCCACACGCCAATAGAGCGCTTGTTTAACCCAAGTCAGGGTTGTTAGTGGCTTCCGCCAGTACGGCACAGTTCGCACTCTCGTGCTATTTAATATTTTTGTTACTTGCGGTACTGCGGCCCTGTGACTCAACAGGGTTCGCTTCCTTCACACAGGGTGAAGTTAACCCGTGTGTGTATTCTCATTGTACCGCCATATCGTCCGTCTCTACTAGCAGCAGGGTTTTCACCTGCACGGTGGACCTCGGACTGCGAACGCACCTAGCACTATTACATCTTTAACTTGGTGCGTACCGTCAGTCTTAACAACGTGTGCACATACCCTCAAAAGTTAGGACCACGTTACATCGGTCCCTTTGAGATTTCTAGCCGAATTAATGATGGAAAATATAAAAACAACTAAGGGCGCTGCACAAAAGGTTATTTCTTTGCAGTCCTCCTGCTGCAAATAAACGGACACAACTACCTAAAATGTCCAATATTAAGAGTAGAAACACATACGTCTGTATTTATATATATATTTGCGCTGAAGGTACCGTCAGATCTAAAAAGCCTATTAATAACCAAACTTCCTACAAAGGATAATATCCATGGCACTATGTTAAAACAATTACCTTATTAGCGGTTCGTTATACAGCGCCAGTCGTCCACTTCAGGTCCTACCGATTACCAGGTGATCATATGCAAATATCCATAACGAGGGTCTCCCAAGCATATACACAGCGATGATGCTTTCTTTTTCCCAAAAAGATGTGTGGGGAAAGGGTGTGAGACCTGTCCCGGCCGGTGACAGTCACCCCTTACCAAACAAGCGATGCTTCCGAATCTTCAGCGGTAGCCCGCGCTTCCTGTTGTGAATTCTGTGGTCGAGCTCCCTCCTGTGGTCACAAGTGGTACTTCGGCTGATTCTGTCTATGGGCTTCCGCTGGTGGATGTGAGTGGTACTGCGGTTTCTGAGTTTCCTTCCTCAGGTGATGAGGTTAAGTCGTTAGGTGCTGCTCTATTTAACTCCACCTAGTGCTTTGATCCTGGCCTCCAGTCAATGTTCTAGTATTGGTTTGCTTCCTCCTGGATCGTTCCTGTGGCCTGTCTATCCTGCATAAGCTAAGTTTTGCTTGTGTTGTTTTTGTTTGCTATTTTTTCTGTCCAGCTTGCTATATTGGTTTTTCTTGCTTGCTGGAAGCTCTGGGACGCAGAGGGAGCACCTCCGTACCGTTAGTCGGTGCGGAGGGTCTTTTTGCCCCCTCTGCGTGGTTGTTTGTAGGGTTTTGTGTTGACCGCAAAGCAATCTTTCCTATCTTCGGTCTGTTCAGTAAGTTGGGCCTCACTTTGCTAAATCTATTTCATCTCTGCGTTTGTATTTTCATCTCAACTCACAGTCATTATATGTGGGGGGCTGCCTTTTCCTTTGGGGTATTTCTCTGAGGCAAGGTAGGCTTATTTTTCTATCTTAGGGCTAGCTAGTTTCTCAGGCTGTGCTCGAGGCGCATAGGTCTGGTCAGGAGCGCTCCACGGCTGCCTCTAGTGTGGTTGGATAGGATTAGGGATTGCAGTCAGCAGAGTTCCCACGTCTCAGAGCTCGTCCTATGTTTTTTGGTTATTGTCAGGTCACTTTGTGTGCTCTGAACTTCAGGGTCCATTGTGGTTCTGAATTACCTATTCATAACAGTACTGGAGGCCCAAAGTACTAATGCTTCTCAATAGAGGGAAAAAAGAAGTTCTGAGACCATTTTTTTTTCTTTGCACTGTGTTTTGCCTTTTTTTTTCCCCTAGACATTTGGGTGGTTCAGGACACAGGTGTAGTGATGGACATTAAAGGTCTGTCTTCATGTGTGGATCATCTCACTGCAAGAGTGCAAAATATTCAAGACTTTGTGGCTCAGAATTCTATGCTAGAACCAAGAATTCCTATTCCTGATTTGTTTTCTGGAGATAGAGCTAAATTTCTGAGTTTCAAAAATAATTGCAAACTGTTTCTGGCTTTGAAACCTCGCTCCTCTGGTGACCCTGTTCAACAAGTTAAGATCATTATTTCTTTATTACGTGGCGACCCTCAAGACTGGGCATTTTCCCTTGCGCCAGGAGATCCTGCATTATGTAATATTGATGCGTTTTTTTCTGGCGCTCGGATTACTGTACGATGAACCTAATTCAGTGGATCAGGCAGAGAAAAATTTGCTGGCTCTGTGTCAGGGTCAGGATGAGATAGAGATTTATTGTCAGAAGTTTAGAAAGTGGTCCGTGCTCACTCAATGGAATGAATGTGCGCTGGCAGCTATTTTCAGAAAGGGTCTCTCTGAAGCCCTTAAGGATGTCATGGTGGGATTTCCTATGCCTGCTGGTCTGAATGAGTCTATGTCTTTGGCCATTCAGATCGGTCGACGCTTGCGTGAGCGTAAATCTGTGCACCATTTGGCGGTATTATCTGAGCATAAACCTGAGCCTATGCAGTGCGATAGGACTTTGACCAGAGCTGAAAGGCAGGAACACAGACGTCAGAATGGGCTGTGTTTCTACTGTGGTGATTCCACTCATGCTATCTCCGATTGTCCTAAGCGCACTAAGCGGTTCGCTAAGTCTGCCACCATTGGTACAGTACAGTCGAAATTTCTTTTGTCCGTTACTTTGATCTGCTCTTTGTCTTCCTATTCTGTCATGGCATTTGTGGATTCAGGCGCTGCCCTGAATTTGATGGACTTGGAGTTTGCTAGGCGCTGTGGGTTTGTCTTGGAGCCCTTGCAGTGTCCTATTCCATTGAGAGGAATTGATGCTACGCCTTTGGCTAAGAATAAGCCTCAGTATTGGACCCAGCTGACCATGTGCATGGCTCCTGCGCACCAGGAGGATATTCGCTTTCTGGTGTTGCATAATCTGCATGATGTGGTCGTTTTGGGGTTGCCATGGCTACAAGTCCATAACCCAGTATTAGATTGGAAATCAATGTCTGTGTCCAGCTGGGGTTGTCAGGGGGTACATGGTGATGTTCCATTTCTGTCTATCTCATCATCCACCCCTTCTGAGGTCCCAGAGTTCTTGTCTGATTACCGGGATGTATTCGATGAGCCCAAGTCCAATGCCCTACCTCCGCATAGGGATTGTGATTGTGCTATCGATTTGATTCCTGGTAGTAAGTTTCCTAAGGGTCGACTGTTTAATTTATCTGTACCTGAGCATGCCGCTATGCGGAGTTACGTAAAAGAATCCTTGGAGAAGGGTCATATTCGCCCGTCGTCATCGCCATTGGGAGCAGGGTTCTTTTTTGTGGCCAAGAAGGATGGTTCGCTGAGACCTTGTATTGATTACCGCCTTCTAAATAAAATCACGGTCAAATTTCAGTACCCCTTGCCGCTGCTATCTGATTTGTTTGCTCGGATTAAGGGGGCTAGTTGGTTCACCAAGATAGATCTTCGTGGTGCATATAATCTTGTGCGTATTAAACGGGGCGATGAATGGAAAACTGCATTTAATACGCCCGAGGGCCATTTTGAGTACCTAGTTATGCCATTCGGACTTGCCAATGCTCCATCAGTATTTCAGTCCTTTATGCATGACATCTTCCGAGAGTACCTGGATAAATTCCTGATTGTATACTTGGATGATATTTTGGTCTTCTCGGATGATTGGGAGTCTCATGTGAAGCAGGTCAGAATGGTGTTCCAGGTCCTGCGTGCTAATTCTTTGTTTGTGAAGGGATCAAAGTGTCTCTTTGGTGTTGAGAAGGTTTCATTTTTGGGGTTCATTTTTTCCCCTTCTACTATCGAGATGGACCCTGTTAAGGTCCAGGCCATTTATGGTTGGACTCAGCCGACATCTCTGAAGAGTCTGCAAAAGTTCCTGGGCTTTGCTAATTTTTATCGTCGCTTCATCTGTAATTTTTCTAGTATTGCTAAACCATTGACCGATTTGACCAAGAAGGGTGCTGATGTGGTCAATTGGTCTTCTGCTGCTGTGGAAGCTTTTCAATAGTTAAAGCGTCATTTTTCTTCTGCCCCTGTGTTGTGTCAACCAGATGTTTCGCTTCCGTTCCAGGTCGAGGTTGATGCTTCTGAAATTGGAGCAGGGGCTGTTTTGTCGCAAAGAGGTTCTGATTGCTCGGTGATGAAGCCATGCGCCTTCTTTTCCAGGAAGTTTTCGCCTGCTGAGCGAAATTATGATGTTGGCAATCGAGAGTTGCTGGCCATGAAGTGGGCATTCGAGGAGTGGCGTCATTGGCTTGAAGGAGCTAAGCATCGCGTGGTGGTCTTGACTGATCACAAGAACTTGACTTATCTCGAGTCTGCCAAACGGTTGAATCCTAGACAGGCTCGTTGGTCGCTGTTTTTCTCCCGTTTTGACTTTGTGGTTTCGTACCTTCCGGGCTCTAAAAATGTGAAGGCGGATGCCCTGTCTAGGAGTTTTGTGCCCGACTCTCCGGGTTTGCCTGAGCCGGCGGGTATTCTCAAAGAGGGAGTAATTGTGTCTGCCATCTCCCCTAATTTGCGGCGGGTGCTGAAAAAATTTCAGGCTAATAAACCTGATCGTTGCCCAGCGGAGAAACTGTTTGTCCCTGATAGGGGGACGAATAAAGTTATCTCTGAGGTTCATTGTTCGGTGTTGGCTGGTCATCCTGGAATCTTTGGTACCAGAGATTTAGTGGCTAGATCCTTTTATTGGCTGTCTCTGTCGCGGGATGTGCGTTCTTTTGTGCAGTCCTGTGGGATTTGTGCTCGGGCTAAGCCCTGCTGTTCTCGTGCCAGTGGGTTGCTTTTGCCCTTGCCGGTCCCGAAGAGGCCTTGGACACATATCTCTATGGATTTTATTTCGGATCTCCCCGCCTCTCAAAAAATGTTGGTCATTTGGGTGGTTTGTGATCGCTTCTCTAAGATGATCCATTTGGTACCCTTGTCTAAATTACCTTCCTCCTCTGATTTGGTGCCATTGTTCTTCCAGCATGTGGTTCGTTTACATGGCATTCCAGAGAACATCGTTTCTGACAAAGGTTCCCAGTTTGTTTCGAGGTTTTGGCGAGCCTTTTGTGCTAGGATGGGCATTGATTTGTCTTTTTCCTCGGCTTTCCATCCTCAGACAAATGGCCAGACTGAACGAACCAATCAGACCTTGGAAACATATCTGAGATGCTTTGTTTCTGCTGATCAGGATGATTGGGTGTCCTTTTTGCCGTTGGCTGAGTTCGCCCTTAATAATCGGGCCAGCTCGGCTACCTTGGTTTCGCCATTTTTCTGCAATTCTGGGTTCCATCCTCTTTTCTCTTCAGGGCAGGTTGAGTCTTCGGACTGTCCTGGTGTGGATACTGTGGTGGACAGGTTGCAGCAGATTTGGACTCATGTAGTGGACAATTTGACCTTGTCCCAGGAGAAGGCTCAACGTTTCGCTAATCGCAGACGCTGTGTGGGTTCCCGACTTCGTGTTGGGGATTTGGTTTGGTTGTCATCTCGTTATATTTCTATGAAGGTTTCCTTTCCTAAGTTTAAGCCTTGTTTCATTGGTCCGTATAGGATTTCTGAGGTTCTTAATCCTGTGTCTTTTCGTTTGACCCTTCCAGATTCTTTTTCCATCCATAACGTATTCCATAGGTCATTGTTACGGAGATACGTGGCACCTATGGTTCCATCTGTTGATCCTCCTGCCCCGGTTTTGGTGGAGGGGGAGTTGGAGTATATAGTGGAGAAGATTTTGGATTCTCGTGTTTCGAGACGGAAACTCCAGTATCTGGTTAAGTGGAAGGGTTATGGTCAGGAAGATAATTCCTGGGTCTTTGCCTCTGATGTCCATGCTGCCGATCTTGTTCGTGCCTTTCATATGGCTCATCCTGGTCGGCCTGGGTGCTCTGGTGAGGGTTCGGTGACCCCTCCTCAAGTGGGGGGTACTGTTGTGAATTCTGTGGTCGAGCTCCCTCCTGTGGTCACAAGTGGTACTTCGGCTGATTCTGTCTATGGGCTTCCGTTGGTGGATGTGAGTGGTACTGCGGCTTCTGAGTTTCCTTCCTCAGGTGATGAGGTTAAGTCGTTAGGTGCTGCTCTATTTAACTCCACCTAGTGCTTTGATCCTGGCCTCCAGTCAATGTTCTAGTATTGGTCTTGCTTCCTCCTGGATCGTTCCTGTAGCCTGTCTATCCTGCATAAGCTAAGTTTTGCTTTTGTTGTTTTTGTTTGCTATTTTTTCTGTCCAGCTTGCTATATTGGTTTTTCTTGCTTGCTGGAAGCTCTGGGACGCAGAGGGAGCACCTCCGTAGCGTTAGTCGGTGTGGAGGGTCTTTTTGCCCCCTCTGCGTGGTTGTTTGTAGGGTTTTGTGTTGACCGCAGAGCAATCTTTCCTATCTTCGGTCTGTTCAGTAAGTTGGGCCTCACTTTGCTAAATCTATTTCATCTCTGCGTTTGTATTTTCATCTCAACTCACAGTCATTATATGTGGGGGGCTGCCTTTTCCTTTGGGGTATTTCTCTGAGGCAAGGTAGGCTTATTTTTCTATCTTAGGGCTAGCTAGTTTCTCAGGCTGTGCTCGAGGCGCATAGGTCTGCTCAGGAGTGCTCCACGGCTGCCTCTAGTGTGGTTGGATAGGATTAGGGATTGCGGTCAGCAGAGTTCCCACGTCTCAGAGCTCGTCCTATGTTTTTTGGTTATTGTCAGGTCACTTTGTGTGCTCTGAACTTCAAGGTCCATTGTGGTTCTGAATTACCTATTCATAACAGCTTCCACAAACAAATTGCCGGCGAGGTGCAGTTAGGCTGCAGGACCTCGCGTGACGTCACATGCATGTGATACTTCACGTGACCGGCTGACGGAATGCACCTAGGGCCAAAAAGTTCTATCCAACGCATTTCGGAGTCGGCAGACTCCTTCCTCAGGGATGGTCCAGTGCATAGAAAAGGTGCTTATATATCATATGGCGGATGGAAGCGCTGGATCTACCTATTAAAAGCAAAGAGTTCAATTTCACTATTAAGTCCATTTGGGATCAGTGTGTTCATTTCAAAAATCCACTTTCTCTCTTCTCTTGACATCTGGTGCATTAAATTTCATTTCCGCCAGTTCTTTTTTACTATTTTAATCCCAGTAACCACAATGTCTTTTATTGAGCCCTCATGGTATTCCTCGAAGTTTTGTGATAGAGGATGACCCGCAAACTTCTTGCTAATATTACGTAGGTGTTCCCCAATGCGTACGCTCATGGGTCGTATAGTGCGCCCTATACGGGCATTTTATACCATAAATTACTCCTCGGGTGGATCAAGTTATGAAGTCCTTAATTTCTACTTCATTATCTTTATTAATAATACTCAATTGTTTTTTCATGTTTAATTTTCTACACGGTAAACATTTTTTACATGGAAAAAAGCCAGACAGGGCCTTTGGTGTGTACGATAATGTTGGCGATGCAGGTTTTCGTACAGATGGAGCTATTATATTACCCAGATTGTTTGCCCTCTTATAAACAAATCTGGGATGTTCGGCTAGTGATTCTCCGATCACTTTGTCTTCCTTCAATATACTCCAATATTTATTTACAATTTTTTTCAAGAGGTGACTATTAGAATTATATGGAGTTATTATCGGGATTTCTTCATTTTCCATGTTATTTTTTTCATTTTCTGTTTGAGTAATTTATTCCTTGATTGTTTCCCTACTTGCTCTTTAACTCGTATCAGAGTCTCTTTATCATATCCCTTCTGACTGAACTTCTCTATCAAGATGTCCATCACCTTCTTAAAATCCTCTGGTTTGGAGCAATTTCTGTGGGCTCTTATAAATTGACTTTTGGGGACATTCAAGAGCCAACTGGGTAAATGGCAACTATTTAATGAAATATAATTATTTGAATCAGTGGGTTTGTGGTACAGACTGTTTTGAATCCCGTTATCTTCTATAAAAAATTTAAATCTAAAAAATGTATTTCTTTATTACTAGTATTTGCTGTAAAATTTAAAAAATAAATATTTTTATTAAGTTCATTGATCTTCTTGGTCAAGAGATCCCATCTTTGTCTTGTTAAAGATGTCTTATAGGCCTCTTTTAGAATTTTATTAGGGTATCCCCTCTCCAGAAAACGTTCCTTTAGGTCCTCAGCTTGTTTTAGATACGCGGCATTGTCAGAGCAATTTCTCCGCACACGTAAATATTGACCTTTAGGAATACCTCTCTTGAGTGGTATTGGATGATTGGATTCCCACCTCAAGAGGGAATTTGTTGCTGTTGGTTTTCTGAAGGTACTAGTGACCAATTGGCCACCTTCACACCTCTCAATCAGAACATCCAAAAAAGGCAATTTTAATGGGTCTACCTCAAAAGTGAAATGAAGACCCAGCTCATTGTGGTTCAGGTCTGCCACAAAGGCCGAAAAACTTGTCTCATCCCCCAATATAGGGCACTGTGCTACTCCCTCCTCCATGAGGGAATGGGTTATGAGAGACTGGAGACTAATCCCACCACAATGTATCTAGGCGAACTTAAAAAATTGGTAACAGAAGCATTCAGTAAAAAACTTATTGACTCAAATGAGAGAGACTTTTTGATACCTATACATCCGGTAACAGCTACCTTTTACTGTTTACCTAAAGTACATAAAGGCACCAATCCGTTGAAAGGGAGACCGATAGTGTCTGGTATTGGTAGCCTTACTCAGAATCTGGGCCTATACTTAGACCAAATTTTGAGGCCTTTTGTGACCTCTTTAAGTTCGTATGTACGCGACACAGCGGATCTCCTTCTCAAACTTGACAACATAGAATTGGATGCAGATATGCTACTATGTTCTATAGACGTAGAGGCACTCTACTCTTCAATCCCACACAGTAAGGGCATCGCTGCAGTGGACTACTACCTGGGCATGAGAGGACGGCAGTATACTGAACATAATTTGTTTGTGAAACAGGCCTTGGCGTTTTGCCTCACTAGAAATTATTTTCTATTTGACGGTAAATATTACCACCAGCTCAGGGGCACTGCGATGGGGAGCCCGTGTGCCCCCTCGTATGCAAATTTGCTCCTGGGATGGTGGGAAGAAAATGTTGTGTTTAAGGACACTACATCTACCGACAGTAGCGTCATACTATGGCTAAGATATATTGATGACGTTTTTGTCATCTGGAAGGGGGATGAGACAAGTTTTTCGGCCTTTGTGGCAGACCTGAACCACAATGAGCTGGGTCTTCATTTCACTTTTGAGGTAGACCCATTAAAATTGCCTTTTTTGGATGTTCTGATTGAGAGGGGTGAAGGTGGCCAATTGGTCACTAGTACCTTCAGAAAACCAACAGCAACAAATTCCCTCTTGAGGTGGGAATCCAATCATCCAATACCACTCAAGAGAGGAATTCCTAAAGGTCAATATTTACGTGTGCGGAGGAATTGCTCTGACAATGCCACGTATCTAAAACAAGCTGAGGACCTAAAGGAACGTTTTCTGGAGAGGGGATACCCTAATAAAATTCTAAAAGAGGCCTATAAGTCATCTTTAACAAGACAAAGAAGGGATCTCTTGACCCCTACCCCGAAAAAAGAAAATGAAAACAGCATAAGACTGATTACAAAATATTCAAACGGGGCAGGCGATCTGCGTGAGATCGTTAAAAAACATTGGCATAGCTTGCACATGGATAATGATCTTAAGGATATTATCACACCAACCCCACAGATTACGTTCAGGAAGGGCCGCTCAATAAAGGACAGGGTAGTCCACAGCCACTTTGCCCCTCCCCAAACACAAACGACCTGGCTAGGTGGTCCAACTAGGGGATGTTATAGATGTGGGAACTGTAAATACTGCCAGTCCATACAACAGGGCAGGGCTTTCTCAAGCAATGTTACAGGGAAAACTTTCTATGTCAACCACTTTATAAATTGCAAGACCAAGGGGGTGATTTACAAAATGACTTGTGACTGCAGACTTGAATATATTGGTAAAACAAGTAGGGAGCTCAGGAGAAGAATTGGAGAACACCACTGTGATACCATCAATAAAAGAGACACTCCAGTTGCTAATCACATCAATAGGGTTCATCAGGGTGACCTAAAGATGGTTAAATTCATGGGCATAGATAGAGTGTATCAGCCCCAGAGAGGTGGAGACTGGGACAGGAACATCTTACAGAGAGAAAGCAAGTGGATCTTTCGCCTTCAAACCACAGCACCACACGGTCTGAATGACCATCTAAGCTTCTCTTCCTTCCTGTAGAGACAGGGAACAACAGGGCATCCTAGCAATAGGGACAGCCGCCGTCGAGTGGGGGGGCCACTGCGCAGGAATAGGATGCCAACCTCCGCGATAGGTAGGAATGGATTTAGAGAGGGCTTTGTGAGGGTATTTGAATAGCTGCACCCTTTCCTTTCTTTCCTATGGTTGGAGATTCGCTGTGTTTCGCCTACATATGTTTAGTTTTATATCTGTTTAGCAGAGTTTATATCTGGATACGTGTGTAATTTCTTCTTTTTATGGGTGATGGGTGCCTTTTTTCTGAAGGTTTTTCCAACCCTCAAACCATGTACGTATCGTTTTTTCAAAGTGGTAGTTTCATCTGCATATACCCTAGTGGGGACTCGGGGGGGTCTTAAGATACGCTCCCCTTATGTGTAGTAATGCAGGAGAGTTGTGAGTGACAGTTGTCCACTCCCCTGCATTAAGCAAAGCGCAAAACGCTGGGACGCACAAGTAACCGGGCGGCATATAAGGACGGTGCCCGCCCACCGGATATGACGTTACGGCATGTTGTGCCGACGTCTGATATCCGGAACTGAAGGTGCCATCCAATAATCCAGGGTGCACAGATTCAGGTACACCGGAAGTGAGGCTCCCGGCGTTCGGAAGAACGAGATGACAAACGCCGGTGAGCAGGCTATAATAAGAGGCGGAAGACGAGCCGCCACAGCATCATGCTCATTCACTATGCGTAAAGGTGACATAATCCCCTGATGAGTATAATATATGAAACGCGTTGGGAGGCACTCTTTAGCAACATGGACCCAAAGTGAAGGATGCAGTTGGAAGAATTAAACCGCCCGAATGGGCCACTGTAACTCAGCACTGCATAAGGTCCAGATGGCAACCGGCAGAAGACTGATGAGTATCATTATTTTTACATAGATGTTGGTGACGTATGTGGTATCATACCTGATATGTATATGTATCGAGGAGGTCTATATAACCACTGGGTCACTGCGGATAAATGAGCATTGTAATAGGATTATACCGCCTGGTAGGAATGTGTGTATCACAATAGTGGTCACCAATAAGTTTGAAGACTGGCAGCAATATAGTTTTCTGGTACGCTATCCTACCGTATTTTGTGTATATACAGATCTATAAACTGTGAGATCTAGAGGGTTACGGATTCACGGATATCGTAGACCTGTATGTAATGCTAGTCATTGTTACTAGACATTACTGTTTCTTTGGCGGTGATACGCAGATGCGTTTTTATATGTGTCTTTTGTGTTGTACGTATGCACCTTGCACCTTTGTTGGCACTATATGTTTGCACTTTTTTAAGAAGATAGAAATAAAAGTTATATTTTAACTATATACAGGAACCTGCCGTACCTGCCAGCCCTGTGTTCCTGCCGTCCCTGCTAGTCCTGTGTTCCTGCCGTCTCTGCCAGTCCTGTGTTCCTGCCATCCTCACCAGTCCTGTGTTCCTGCCGTACCTGCCAGCCCTGTGTTCCTGTCGTCTCTGCCAGTCCTGTGTTCCTGCCATCTCTGCCACTCCTGTGTTCCTGCCGCTCCTGCCAGTCCTGTGTTCCTGTTGTTCTCCGTCTATCGTGTGTCTCCACCATACCGATCAGTACAGTGTCTTGCCGTCCCTGCACGTCCAGTGCCTTCTCTGTTCTGGTCTCCTCTGTGGTCAAGTCTCAGTCCTGTCCTCAGTACCATCTTTTGCCCAGTCCTCAGTCGGCATTTGCAGCTTCATCCTCCTTGGGCCTGTCCCAAACACTCCCTGAATAGGGGGTGGCACTATCTGGTCAGCTCGCCCTCGGGGACTCTGAAGCCACGACCCAGTGGGTCCACTTCTCGGGTTCTAATACCATGTATTCATTGGATTTTCCTGTTCAAATACTAAAGAGATCAATAACCAGATGAGCTTATTCCTCATTATCTCCAGCAATAAACCCAGTTTGTTTCTGTGAATGTTAACATTAAAAATGTTATGATTCTCATTATTTATGTAGTTGAAGTATAATTTTGGATTATTTTCAGCAGTTTCATATATTCATAGTAACATAGTTATTAAGGTTGATGGAAGACTTTAAGTCCATCTAGTTCAACCCATAGCCTAACCTAACATTCCCTAACATGATGATCAATAGGAAGGCAAAATAAACCCATGTGGCAAATAGTAAGCTCCACTTTGGGGAAAAAAATTCCTTCCCGACTCCACATACGGCAATCAGACTAGTTCCCTGGATCAACGCCCTGTCAAGGAATCTAGTATATATACCCTGCAACATTATACTTTTCAAGAAAGGTATCCAATCCCCTCTTAAATTTAAGTAATGAATCACTCATTACAATATCATATGGCAGAGAGTTCCATAATAATAATCTTTATTTTTATATAGCGCTAACATATTCCGCAGCGCTTTACAGTTTGCACACATTATCATCACTGTCCCTGATTGGGCTCACAATCTAGAATTCCTATCAGTATGTCTTTGGAATGTGGGAGGAAACCGGAGTGCCCGGAGGAAACCCACGCAAACACGGAGAGAACATACAAACTCTTTGCAGATGTTGTCCTGGGTGGGATTAGAACCCAGGACCCCAGCACTGCAAGGCTGTAGTGCTAACCACTGAGCCACCGTGCTGCCCATAGTCTCACTGCTCTTACAGTAAAGAACCCGCGTCTGTTATTATGCCTAAACCTTCTTTCCTCCAGACGTAGAGGATGTCCCCTTGTCCCTGTCTTAGGTCTATGATTAAAAAGATCATCAGAAAGGTCTTTGTACTGTCCCTTCATATATTTATACATTAAAATAAGATCACCCCTTAGTCTTCCTTTTTCCAAACTAAATAGCCCCAAGTGTAATAACCTATCTTGGTATTGCAGACCCCCCAGTCCTCTAATAACCATGGTCGCTCTTCTCTGCACCCACTCTAGTTCAGCTATGTCTTTCATCATTTACCCTTTTTCCTCCAGTCCCTACATGAGCATGGGGTCCAACCCAATAGCGTACCTACTGGGGCAGACGGGACCATCGCCCCGGGCCTGGAGCTCAGAGGGGGCCCACCCCGTGCTGTGATACTGTAACTGTATCGGCGCGCACAGCGCGCCGATACAGTTACCTTCTGCGGCAGAGCAGGGAGAATCGATCTCCTTGCTCTGCCACCCGCTATGGGGCCCCTGAGCAGGCCGGGGGGGACTCGGTACCAGTAGTGGGCCCCCCGCCCATCACCGCACTGATGAGGAAAGGAGCACTGCGCTCCTTCTACCATCCTCCCCCTGTCAGCGTCTGGCGTCACCGACACCGACACTGACAGTGGGTGCAATGACATTACCACCCGGCGCCTGCTGTCAGAAGATGAGCGGGAGGTCGGAGCACCGCTGGAACAAGGAGGAAGAGAGGTGAGTATTTATTTATTGTTTTTCATGGGGGCTGCCTTATACTTCAGGATCTGCCTATAGGGAGGCTGCCTTATACTTCAGGATTTGCCTATTGGGGTGCTGCCTTATACTTCAGGGTCTGCCTATAGGGGGGCTGCCTTATATTTCAGGGTCTGCCTTTAGGGGGGCTGCCTTATACTTCAGGATCTGCTTATAGGGGGGCTGTCTTATACTTCAGGATCTGCCTACAGGGGGCTGCCTTATACTTCAGGATCTGCCTATAGGGGGCTGCCTTATACTTCAGAATCTGCCTTTAGGGGGCTGCCTTATACAGTACTTCAGGATCTGCCTATAAGGGTGCTGCCTTAAACTTAAGGATCTGCCTATAGGGGGCTGCCTTATACTTCAGGATCTGCCTATATACAGTCATACAGTGTTGGAGCCATCAAACAGTTTGGGGGCTACTAAGGGGTCAGTATACTGTGTGGATGGTACTATACAATGAGGGGGCATTATACTGTATAGGGGAGCTTACAGGGGGGCAGACTCGGGACATTATTAAATGTAAAGTACGCACTTCTTGTTATAGGGGATCTCAGGTTACTGTGACTATCAAAGGGGCACACACAGGACATTATTACTTTCTAGGGAGCAAAATGTGGGCACTATTTTCTAGGGCACTTGCACCCGGCATTACTATATTATAGAGGGGTGCTTTAGAATTTAAAGGGAACCTGTCATCTGAATTTGGCGGGACTGGTTTTGGGTCATATGGGCGGAGTTTACGGGTGTTTGATTCACCCTTTCCTTACCTGCTGGCTGCATGCTGGCTGCAATATTGGATTGAAGGTCATTCTCTGTCCTCCATAGTACACACCTGCACAAGGCAAGATTGCTTTGCGCAGGCGTGTACTATGGAGGACAGAGAATGAACTTCAATCCAATATTGCAGCCAGCATGCAGTCAGCGGGTAAGGAAAGGGTGAATCAAACACCCAAAACCTCCGCCCATATGACCCAAAACCAGTCCCGCCAAATTCAGGTGACAGAGTCCCTTTAAAAGGCACAGCAGGTGCGGTAATAGGGACACATACAGCAGCAGCGGCTCAGTATTGGGGTATCAGGGGCAGTAATAGGGACAAATACTGCAGCAGCGGCTCAGTATTGGGATGTCAGCAGGATGAGGAGTTTGTGCAGGTTGGGAATAGATGGTGATGGGGCTGGAATGTGAGAAGGGAAATGCGTCTTTGTTATATTCTGTGCAGACGAGTCCTGGCTGGAGAAGGTGTCATGTCGGTCTGGGCCAGAGGGAAAAGATGGGAAAAATGAACGATTCCATCAGAGATCATCAGCGGTAAGACATTATCTGTAACTGGAAGACACAAAAGCGCACAGAGAGGTGAAAAAATACTCTGTTGTAAAAAAGTCACAGTAAAATAAGCAAGTGCTAGTCAAAAAATGAAAAAATACAGGGTATTTAGTTAATACGTTTTTTTGCAAAAAAAGTATGTTAAGCTGCTCCTCCAATCGCCAAAGTATACCCATAATAGAGCAGTCCTGTCTAATGTATATACGGTAATCCCTATCTGATGTATTTAAAAACCTGATCATCTGTATAGTCCCTGTGTGAACAGGGCTCAGAGAGAAAATATCCATGCAGAACTTGCAAGATGGAACAGCTACAATGCAAATGACCCACAGAGGAGTGGTGGACTCCCCAGTCTTGTAGAAACAAGAGAACAATTATAAAACCAAAAACACATGGGCTACTTGCACAGTGAACAAGTCTGTAGAAACCTGTTCACACCACCAAAGAACTTGAAGACACAAAAGCGCACAGAGAGGTTTTTGATTATCTGTAACTGTGCTGAGATCTCTTATATGTTCTGTAGGACTGGTATCTACCACTGACCATATGGCGGTAATAGCCATGTTGGTCGTTATATAGAGATTATCTTCAGTAATAGCGCAGTCATCTGCTGAGGTTCTCCTCCACTATTAGGGCGCGTCACAAAATTGTAATGAAGGTCAGCTGGTTAGAGGTCAACTCAGAAGCTTCGCCCACCCTTGAACCAAAACCCTAGCTACGCTTCTGGTCCAGCCAGTTGGTGTAAGGGCTCCAAATGAACAAGGAACAAGAAGAGTAAAGCTATAGTTCTGATAAATTTACCTCAATGTGATAAGCCACTCAATTGCACTGGTGGACCTCTTAATAATGACGCTCCCTCTCTCTGCCAAGCTGCTTACTAAGGCCGGCATCACACTAGAGAGAAATACGAATGAGTGGGAGGCGCAAAAACAACGCGTTGCACTCGGACCAATGTTTCTCTATGGGGCAGCTTCCATCAGCCGTATTTTTCTCGGCCGTATTTTACGGAAGAGAAAATCGCAGCATTCTGCGATTGTCAGCTTATTCCTCCAAAAATACGCCAATGTAAGTCCATGGGGGCGAGAAAAATACGGATTACACATGGACCACATGTCTGACTTGCGAGAAATATGCAAGACTTTTCCAGGTGACAGGAAATGGGCCAAGCCATTATCAGGAAGCTTAGACATGCTAATTATCTCAAAAAACGCTCCAGATATCCTGGAAGAATGCCCCCACAGAGTCCTGCAGCATGTCTACCTACATAAATGTAGAGATGCTTATAGTTCTGGTCCAAGAAATGCCAGAAATTTGGGACCAGAGGGATGCACATTATTCAGACCAGGCCACAAAAGAGGCATCATGGAGGAGGATCTGTGGGCTACTGTTTGGAGATTTTGTGGACGGTCCACATGAGAGACAGCAACAAATTAGTAAGTTCTCTCATGTTTTAGAAATCATAATAACTGCACTAAATAACACGTTTTCACAGTATCCCCTTAAATCCTATTATGTGTATTTTTTGCTCATTATGTGTAATCTAGATTATGCATATAAATAACACCTTACTAGGCCACATGACTATGTAAAATGCCTATAAACTTGTTGATCCAATGTGCACAATGTCCTAATACGTTATTAGGCTGGAGTCACACTAGCGAGTTTTACGGACGTATGAGCGCAGAAAATACGTCCATAAAACTCGCCAAACAAACGGCACAATTATTCTCTATGCCCCTGCTCCTATCTGCCGTATTTTACTGATCAGTATTATATGGCTTTCTACGGCCGTAGAAAATCGCAGCATGCTGCGTTTGTCACCGTATTGCGCAAAAAAAAAAACAATGAAAGTCTATGGAAGCCCCAAAAATACGGATTACACACGGACCAGCAGTGTGACTTGCGAGAAATACGCAGCGGTGTTAGAGAGAAAAGCCGGCAATTCAGTGCGGTGTACAGTAAAATCACACTGACAGCTTACAGTAGAATAGGTAGAATAAATGTGTACACACAGAATAGATATATATATATATATATATATGTCAGTTTACATACAGTAAACCATCTCATATCACCTTTTTTTTTTGCATATTCCACACTACTAATGTTAGTAGTGTGTATATGCAAAATTTGGCCGTTCTAGCTATTAAATTAAAGGGTTAAATGGCGGAAAAAATTGGCGTGGGCTCCCGCGCAATTTTCTCCGCCAGAGTAGTAAAGCCAGTGACTGAGGGCAGATATTAATAGCCTGGAGAGGGTCCACGGTTATTGGCCCCCCCTGGCTAAAAACACCTGCCCCCAGCCACCCCAGAAAAGGCACATCTGGAAGATGCACCTATTCTGGCACTTGGCCACACTCTTCCCATTCCCGTGTAGCGGTGGGATATGGGGTAATGAAGGGTTAATGCCACCTTGCTATTGTAAGGTGACATTAAGCAAAATTAATAATGGAGAGGCGTCAATTATGACACCTATCCATTATTAATCCAATACTAGTAAAGGGTTAAAAAATACACAAACACATTATTAAAAAGTATTTTAATGAAAAAATCACAAAGGTTGTTGTAATATTTTATTCTACGCTCAATCCAATCACTGAAGACCCTCGATCTGTAACAAAAACAAAAAAACAAAAAACAATATACATACCTTCCGAAGATCTGTAAAGTCCCACGATGTAAATCCATCTGAAGGGGTTAAAATATTTTGCAGCAAGGAGCTCTGCTAATGCAGCGCTGCTCCTTGCTGCAAAACCCCGGAGAATGAAGGTAAAGTAGGTCAATGACCTATATTTACCTTCATTTGCGGTGAGGCGCCCTCTGCTGGTTGTTCCTAGATCGTGGGAATTTAACCCTTTAATTTAATAGCTAGAATGGCCAAATTTTGCATATACACACTACTAACATTAGTAGTGTGAAATATGCAAAAAAAAAAAGGTGATATGAGATGGTTTACTGTAAGTAAACCAGGTCTCATATCATGTCGGGTTTAGGAAGGAGATAACAAAAGCCGGCAATTGAATTACCAGCTTTAAAGCTATCTAGCGCTGTATGAAGTAATAATATATATACACTAGCTATTGAACCCGTTCTACGCCCGGGTGGTGAGCATTTATATTGGTATATGGTCTCCATCCTGGTATGTGCTGCTCCATCCTGCGTCCCCATCCTGTCATGTGCTGCACCCATCCTGCGTCCCCATCCTGTCATGTGCTGCACCCATCCTGCGTCCCCATCCTGTCATGTGCTGCTCCATCCTGCGTCCCCATCCTGTCATGTGCTGCACCCATCCTGCGTCCCCATCCTGTCATGTGCTGCACCCATCCTGCGCCCCCATCCTGTCATGTGCTGCACCCATCCTGCGTCCCCATCCTGTCTTGTGCTGCACCCATCCTGCGTCCCCATCCTGTCATGTGCTGCACTGTTATGAACAGGTAATTCAGAACCACAATGGACCTTGAAGTTCAGAGCACACAAAGTGACCTGACAATTACTAAAAACATAGGACGAGCTCTGAGACGTGGGAACTCTGCTGACCGCAATCCCTAATCCTATCCAACCACACTAGAGGTAGCCGTGGAGCGCTCCTGACCAGTCCTATGCGCCTCGAGCACAGCCTGAGAAACTAGCTAGCCCTAAGAAAGAAAAATAAGCCTAGCTTGCCTCAGAGAAATACCCCAAAGGAAAAGGCAGCCCCCCACATATAATGACTGTGAGTTGAGATGAAAATGCAAATGCAGAGATGAAATAGATTTAGCAAAGTGAGGCCCAACTTACTGAACAGACCGAAGATAGGAAAGATTGCTTTGCGGTCAACACAAAACCCTACAAACAACCACGCAGAGGGGGCAAAAAGACCCTCCGCACCGACTAACGGTACGGAGGTGCTCCCTCTGCGTCCCAGAGCTTCCAGCAAACAAGAAAAACCAATATAGCAAGCTGGACAGAAAAAATAGCAAACAAAAATAACACAAGCAAAACTTAGCTTATGCAGGATAGGCAGGCCACAGGAACGATCCAGGAGAAAGCAAGACCAATACTAGAACATTGACTGGAGGCCAGGATCAAAGCACTAGGTGGAGTTAAATAGAGCAGCACCTAACGACTTAACCTCATCACCTGAGGAAGGAAACTCAGAAGCCGCAGTACCACTCTCATCCACCAAAGGAAGCTCATAGACAGAACCAGCCAAAGTACCACTCACGACCACAGGAGGGAGCCCGGCCACAGAATTCACAACACTGCACCTATCCTGCGCCCCCATCCTGTCATGTGCTGCACCCATCCTGCGTCCCCATCCTGGTATGTGCTGCACCCATCCTGCGTCCCCATCCTGCGTCCCCATCCTGTCATGTGCTGCACTCATCCTGCGTCTCCATCCTGTCATGTGCTGCATCCATCCTGCAACCCCATCCTGTCATGTGCTGCACCCATCCTGCGCCCCCATCCTGTCATGTGCTGCACCCATCCTGCGTCCTCATCCTGTCATGTGCTGCACCCATCCTGCGTCCCCATCCTGGTATGTGCTGCACCCATCCTGCGTCCCCATCCTGTCATGTGCTGCACCCATCCGGCGTCCCCATCCTGGTATGTGCTGCACCCATCCTGCGTCCCCATTCTGCATCCCCATCCTGTCATGTGCTGCACCCATCCTGCGTCCCCATCCTGTCATGTGCTGCACCCATCCTGCGCCCCCATCCTGTCATGTGCTGCACCCATCCTGCGCCCCCATCCTGTCATGTGCTGCACCCATCCTGCGCCCCTATCCTGTCATGTGCTGCACCCATCCTGCACCCCATCCTGTCATGTGCTGCACCCATCCTGCGTCACCATCCTGGTATGTGCTGCACCCATCCTGCGTCCCCATCCTGTCATGTGCTGCAGCCATCCTGCGTCCCCATCCTGTCATGTGCTGCACCCATCCTGCGCCCCATCCTGTTATGTGCTGCAACCATCCTGCGTCCCCATTTTGTCATGTGCTGCACCCATCCTGCGTCCCCATCCTGCGTCCCCATCCTGTCATGTGCTGCACCCATCCTGCGTCCCCATCCTGGTATGTGCTGCACCCATCCTGCGTCCCCATCCTGTCATGTGCTGCACCCATCCTGCGTCCCCATCCTGTCATGTGCTGCACCCATCCTGCGTCCCCATCCTGTCATGTGCTGCACCCATCCTGCGTCCCCATCCTGTCATGTGCTGCACCCATCCTGCGTCCCCATCCTGTCATGTGCTGCACCCATCCTGCGTCCCCATC
Organism: Ranitomeya imitator; assembly: GCF_032444005.1. Classification (NCBI taxonomy): domain Eukaryota; kingdom Metazoa; phylum Chordata; class Amphibia; order Anura; family Dendrobatidae; genus Ranitomeya; species Ranitomeya imitator. The sequence goes on from NC_091284.1 coordinate 290,920,425, forward strand.
CTGCGTCCCCATCCTGGTATGTGCTGCACCCATCCTGCGTCCCCATCCTGTCATGTGCTGCACCCATCCTGCGTCCCCATCCTGGTATGTGCTGCACGCATCCTGCGTCCCCATCCTGCGTCCCCATCCTGGTATGTGCTGCACCCATCCTGCGTCCCCATCCTGGTATGTACTGCAACCGTCCTGCGTCCCCATCCTGCGTCCCCATCCTGGTATGTGCTGCAACCATCCTGCGTCCCCATCCTGTGTCCCCATCCTGGTATGTGCTGCAACCATCCTGCGTCTCCATCCAGCGTCCCCATCCTGGTATGTGCTGCAGCCATCCTGCGTCTCCATCCAGCATCCCCATCCTGGTATGTGCTGCAGCCATCCTGCGTCCCCATCCTGGTATGTGCTGCAACAATCCTGCGTCTCCATCCAGCGTCCCCATCCTGGTATCTGCTGCAACCATCCTGCGTCCCCATCCTGTCATGTGCTGCACCCATCCAGGGGCCTGAGCAGGCGGGGACACCGGCGCACTGTGGGGGTCAGGTGCCGGTATCGCCGCCAGCTCAGGCCCCCCAGCACTTACTATACTCACCTGTCTGTCCCGTTCCAGCGCTGCGCGCCGCCATCTTCCCGCTCTCCTGGCTGTGACTGTTCAGTCAGAGGGCGGCACCGGCGCGCATTAAGCGCGTCATCGCGCCCTCTGAACTGAAGGTCACAGGCCGAAGACCGGGAAGATGGCGTCGCTCAGCGGTGGAAAGCAGGACAGGTGATTATGGCCGATACTCACCCTCCTGGCGGTCCCTGCTTCTCTGTTGGAGATCGCAGTGTGCGTTCAGTGTGAACGCATACCGCTATCTCCCGGGAGCGTCACTCTGTGAGGCCCAGACTGCGCCGGCGCTTGCGCCTGCGCAGTCTATAAAGGCTTCGGACAGAGTGACGCTCCCAGCGTTATATTGTAGATATGTGTCTATTGACATATATATATATATATATATATATACATATATATATACAGTATATATGTTGTTTTTTTTTTTTTTTTTACACATGGATCCCTTGTATAGTTATGGTATAACTTCCCACCTCTGCTTGCTGTGCCATCTGCTGCAATAGACTCTTATGGTATAACTTCCCACCTCTGCTTGCTGTGCCATCTGCTGCAATAGACTCTTATGGTATAACTTCCCACCTCTGCTTGCTGTCTGTCATCTGCTGCTTTACCATCTAGAAACATAATTTAATGTGTTTGCTAATTCACTGGTATAATTCATTTGATGCATTGTACTTAAAACTCACTGTTGCATATCTGTTGTGAATTCCGCTCTTGGGCTCCCTCCGGTGGTTGTAAGTGGCACTTTTGTGAGTTCTGCTTTTGGGCTCCCTCTTGTGGTTTCTAGTGGTGTGGCTGCTCCTTGGAGTTAGCTGTCTTCAGCTGCTTCCACTGATCGTCTCTGCTCTGCAATTTATGTCTGCTCTGTCCTTCAGCTGGTGCCACTTGTAAATGGTTCCTGGTTGGATTCACATCTCTTTTGGATTTCCCTGTTATCCTGACCAGTTCAGCTAAGCTAAGTTTGTGCTTGCTCTTTTCTGTTCACAGTTTGTGGACTTATCTGTTCTGTGTTTTCTATATGTTTATCCAGCGTTATCAGTATGAATTAATTTTGTCTTGCTGGAAGCTCTGGGAAGCAGATTTACCCTCCACATCTTTAGTCAGGTGTGGAGATTTTTAGTAAACTCTGTGTGGATTTTTGTAGAGTTTTAATACTGACCGCACAGTATCCTTTCCTGTCCTATCTATCAAGCTAGACTGGCCTCCTATGCTAAAATCTGATTTCATTTCTGCATATGTTATTTTCCCCTCCTCTCACCGTCAATATTTGTGGGGGGCTATCTTTCCTTTGGGGATTTTCTCTGAGGCAAGATAGGTTTCCTGTTTCCATCTTTAGGGGAAGTTAGATCTTAGGCTGTGCCGAGGGGTCTAGGGAGGGTCGGGTACCCCCCACGGCTATTTTTAGTTGCGCTGCTAGGTTCAGGGTTTGCGGTCAGTACAGATACCACCTCCTTCAGAGCTTGTCTCATGTTGTTCCTAAACCACCAGATCATAACACATATCCATGACTGGGATCAGTGTAGATCTTATCTGATGGAAGGAAGGTGTTAAAGTAGATGTTACCAGGCTGAAGGTCTTTGATCATCTAACAAAAAAAAAGCCCCTGGTGTGCTGCTCCCTGCTGCCAAATTATCCCCACCATGGTCCCACACTCCATCTCTTCTGACTTAGCAGTCTGGACTATAAATTTAGATCCATCCTTAGGGGTGCACGCAGGTGGGGGTGCACGCAAACATCCCATAAGCAAAGCATCACAGAAGATAAGCGTCATGATACAGCAGTTATTCCATGGCAGTTAGTCAGGGCAGGAGTCAGGTAACCCACACTCTGCTCTCCCTTCTATCCATGTGCTTTATTCCTATCCTCCTATGTTCCCTTGCAATCCACTTACACCGCCCAATCCCACCTCCATCACAACTCATATACATCAGCTCCTCACTCCTTCCCTCTCCCATGTATAGCTCCCATGCATTTCTCACCTTCTTGAAAAACCTCAGTCCATCTTACCCAAACACAGTGCACAAAAAAAGTCATACAATTCCAAAAATTACTTGCTCTTTATCTTCCTGCTCCTACTGATTTCAGGGGATATCTCCCCCAACCCCGGTCCCCCATCCCCCAACCTCAACCCCTACTCCACCTCACATCGAAATCTTAATAATCTTACTAATATTATTTGCACTCCTTCATCTCCTTCTTTTAATTGTGCCCTTTGGAATCCACGGTCTGTTTGCAACAAGCTTCCTTTCCTTCACAATTACTTTCTGAAAAACTCTCTGAATCTGTTGGCCCTCACGGAAACCTGGATTCAGGATTCTGACACTGTCTCTCCTGCTGCTATTTCCCATGGTGGCTTACAATTCTCCCATTCCCCGAGATCCACAAACAGACCTGGTGGTGGAGTCGGCATACTTCTGTCCCCACAATGCACTTTTCAGGTCATCCCCCCAATTCCATCGCTCTCATTCCCTTCTTTTGAGGTCCACACCATCAGACTCTTCCATCCCCTTTCCCTCAGAATAGCGGTCATATACCGGCCCCCAGGCTCACCAACCCACTTCCTGGACCATTTCTCTGCCTGGCTGCCGCACTTCATGTCCCCAAAATTACCAACCCTTATCCTGGGAGACTTCAACATCCACATAAACAGCCCCACTTCCACATCTGCATCCCAGCTTCTATCACTAACCACTTATCTAGGCCTCTCACAGCTCTCAACCTCTGAAACACACAAAGACGGTAACACCCTGTACCTGGTTTTCACCCGGCTCTGCTCAATCTTCTACCTTGATAACTCACCAATTCTCCTCTCTGACCACAACATTCTCTCCTTCACACTCACAAATCCTCGTTCACCCCAGCACCCTCCTACCTACCATTTAGTCAGAAATCTACATGCCATTAACCCTCATACACTTTCAAACTCCCTACGCTCATCATTGTCCCCAATCTCTTCTTTTTCCTGTCCTGATTTGGCCGTACATCACTTCAATGACACTCTTAGAAGCACCCTTGACCAAGTAGCTCCCCTCACCCTCAGAACCTCCAAACACAGAGTGAAACAGCCCTGGCTCACATCGCAAACCCGATTTCTCCAGCGATGCTCTAGGTGTGCTGAACGCTTATGGAGGAAAACACGCACACCAGAAGACTTCATACACTTCAAATTTATGTTAAGGACCTATAATTCTGCCATTCACCTCGCCAAACAGACCTATTTCACCACCCTGATCTCCTCACTATCCAATAACCCCAAGAAACTTTTTGACACCTTTCACTCCCTCCTCAGGCCAAAAGCACACAAACATTTATGCTGAAGACCTTGCCTCCCACTTCATTGAGAAAATAGACAATATCCGTCAGGAAATCCGCTCCCAATCACCAAGTTCAGTGACTCCCATCCCTCCCTGCTTTTTCCCTGGCTCACTCTCCACATTCGATCCCATCACAGAAGAAGAAGTCTCCAGGCTCCTCTCCTCTTCTCGTCCGACTACATGCACCACCGACCCAATTCCCTCACATCTCCTGCAGTCTCTCTCTCCAGTCGTCACAACTCACCTAACTACAATCTTTAATCTCTCCCTCTCCTCTGGCATTTTCCCCTCCTCCATCAAACACTCTATCATTACTCCATTACTCAAAAAAACCACCCTCGACCCATCCTGCACAAACAACTACAGACCAGTCTCCAATCTCCCCTTCATCTCTAAACTCTTGGAGCGACTGATATACTCCCGCCTTACCCGTTACCTCTCCACTCACTCCCTCCTAGACCCTTCACAGTCCGGTTTCCGCCTCCTACATTCGACAGAAACTGCACTCATCAAAGTGACCAATGACCTTCTGACAGCAAAACGTAACGGTGACCACTCTCAGCTCATTCTTCTCGACCTTTCTGCAGCTTTCGACACTGTTGACCACCCTCTCCTACTCTCTAGGCTCCAGTCACTTGGCATTAAGAACACTGCTCTCTCCCGGTTCTCCTCCTATATTTCTGACCACTCCTTCAGTGTTCTGCTCTCTGGCTCCACTTCATCTCCTCTTCCTCTCACTGTCGGGGTACCTCAACAACAAGTGTTTCACTACAGTTTATAACGCAGAGCCGTGAAAATAAAAAATCTTTTTTTCCACAAAAATGATTTTTTAGCCCCCACTTTTGTATTTTTCCAAGGGTAACAGTTGAAATTGAACCCCAAAAGTTGTTGTCCAATTTGTCCTGAGTACACTGATACCCAATATGTGTGGGGGAACCACTGTTTGGGTGCATGGCAGAGCTCGGAAGGGAAGGAGCACCATTTGACTTTTCAATGCAAAATTGACTGGAATTGAGATGAAACGCCAAGTTGCGTTGGAGAGCCCCTGATGTGCCTAAACATTGAAACCCCCCCACAGGTGACACCATTTTGGAAAGCAGACCCCCAAAGGAACTTATCTAGATGTGTGGTGAGCACTTTGACCCATTAACTGATTCACAGAAGTTTATAATGCAGAGCCGTAAAAATAAAACATCATATTTTTTCACACAAATGATCTTTTCACCCCCAATTTTTTATTTTCCCAAGGGTAAGAGAAGAAATTGGACCCAAAAAGTTGTTGTACAATTTGTCCTGAGTACGCTGATACCCCATACAGTATGTTGGGGTAAACCACTGTTTGGGCGCAAGGGAGCGCTCGGTAGGGAAGGAGCACTGTTTGACTTTTCAATGCAAAATTGACAGGAATTGAGATGGGACGCCATGTTGCGTTTGGAGAGCCACTGATGTGCCTAAACATTGAAATCCCCCAAAAGTGACACCATTTTGGAAAGTAGACCCCCTAAGGAACTCATCTAGATGTGTTGTGAGAGCTTTGAACCCCCAAGTGTTTCACTACAGCTTATAACGCAGAGCCGTGAAAATAAAATAAAAACATTTTCCCACAAAAATTATTTTTTAGCCCCCAGTTTTGTATTTTTCCAAGGATGACAAGAGAAATTGGACCCCAAAAGTTGTTGTCCAATTTGTCCTGAGTACACTGATACCCCATATGTGGGGGGAACCACCGTTTGGGCGCATGGGAGAGCTCAGAAGGGAAGGAGCGCCATTTGGAGTTGCGTTGGAGAGCCCCTAATGTGCCTAAACATTGAAACCCCCCACAGGTGACACCATTTTGGAAAGTAGACCTCCTATGAAACTTATCTAGATCTGTGGTGAGCACTTTGACCCATTAATTGATTCACAGAAATTTATAATGCAGAGCCATAAAATAAAAAATCATATTTTTTCACAAAAATTATATTTACGCCCCCAATTTTTTATTTTCCCAAGGGTAAGAGAAGACATTGGACCCTAAAAGTTGTTGTACAATTTGTCCTGAGTACGCTGATACTCCATATGTGGGGCTCGGAAGGGAAGGAGCGCCATTTGACTTTGCAATGCAAAATTGACTGGAATTGAGATGGGACGCCATGTTACGTTTGGAGAGCCCCTGATGTGCCTAAACAGTGAAAACCCCTTAAATATAAGTGAAACCCTAATCCAAACACACCCCTAACCCTAATTTCAACGGTAACAATAACCACACCCCTAACCCTGACACACTCCTAAGCCTAATCCCAACCCTATTCCCAACCATAAATGTAATCCAAACCCTAACCCTAACTTTAGCCCTAACCCTAATCCTAGCCCTAACCCAAGTCCTAGCCCTAACGCTAGCCCTAACCCTAATGGGAAAATGGAAATAAATACATTTTTTTAATTTTTCTTATTTTTCCCTAACTAAGGGGGTGATGAAGAGGGGTTTGATTTACTTTTGTAGCGGTTTTTTTAGCGGATTTTTATGATTGACAGCCGTCACACACTAAAAGACGCTTTTTATTGCAAAAAATATTTTTTGCGTTACCATATTTTGAGAGATATAATGTTTCCATATTTTGGTCCACAGAGTCATGTGAGGTCTTGTTTTTTGCGGGATGAGTTGACGGTTATATTGGTAACATTTTCGGGCACGTGACATTTTTTGATCACTTTTTATTCCGATTTTTGTGAGGCAGAATGACCAAAACCAGCTATTCATGAATTTGTTTTGGGGGGGGGGCGTTTATACCATTCCGCATTTGGTAAAATGGATAAAGCAGTTTTATTTTTCGGCTCAGTACGATTACAGCGATACCTCATTTATATTTTTTTTATGTTTTGGCGCTTTTATACGATAAAGAATACTTTAGAGAAAAAATTATTATTTTTGCATCGCTTTATTCTGAGGACTATAACTTTTTTATTTTTTCGCTGATACTGCTGTATGGCAGCTCTTTTTTTGCGGGACAAGATGACATTTTCAGCGGTACCATGGTTATTTATATCCGTCTTTTTGATCGCGTGTTATTCCTCTTTGTGTTCGGCGGTATGATAATAAAGCGTTGTTTTTTGCCTTGTTTTTTTTTTACGGTGTTCATTCAAGGGGTTAACTAGTGGTACAGTTTTATAGGTTGGGTCATTACGGACGCGGTGACACTAAATATGTGTACTTTTATTGTTATTTTTTTATTTAGATAAAAGAATGTATTTATTGGAGTTATTTTTTTTTAATTATTATTATTTATTTAGGAATTTTTTTTTCACACATGTAATTTTTTTTTTTAACCTTTTTACTTTGCCCCAGGGGGGACATCACAGTAAAGTGACAGATCGCTGATCTGACACTTTGCTGTGCACTGTGTCAGGTCAGATCTGACATGCACAGCAGGGAGGCTTCCCGGGACCTGCTCTGAGCAGGCGCTGGTAAGCCACCTCCCTGCAGGACCCGGAAGCAGCCCCGCAGCCATTTTTGATCCGGGCCTGCAGGGAGGAGGAAGTAATAGACCCTCGCAGCAACGCGATCATATCGCGTTGCTCCGAGGGTCTCAGGGAAGCATGCAGAAAGCCCCCTCCCTGTGCGATGCTTCCCTATACCGCCGGAACACTGCCAACATGTTTGATCGCAGTGTGCTGAGGGTTAATGTGCCAGGGGCGGTCCGTGACTGCTCCTGGCACATAGTGATGGATGTCAGCTGCGAGAGTCAGCTGACACCCGGCCGCGATCGGCCGTGCTCCCCCCGTGAGCGCGGCTGATCGCTCTGGACGTACTATTCCATCCTTGGGAAGTAGGGCCCACCCCACATAGACGGAATAGTACATCCAATGGTATGAAGGGGTTAAGTGAGGCATTGCCTCAAAAGCGGATGGACCCACATTCGTCTCCTACTCGGATCCACTATAACTGGGTATGGCTGCCAAAGCAGCATGACAAAACCCAGTTGTATAAAGCACAGACAGTTGGGGTGAACCTAAATCTGTCTGACATGTTGCCAACAAATCAAAAATACACCAACACAAGCACAGCAATAAAATGTCCACATTGGAGGCCGCCACCTCTGTTGTAGAGGCAATAGTGTTGCTGATAATGATTTAAACGATTTTCAGGCCTCAAAACCATTAAATGTCTATTTTGCAAGGTTGCAAGAAAAAAATGCTATACGGATGCCATACGGATGACATACGGAGGATGACAAATGGATCACTGTTCAGGGAACATTTCTGCATATTACAACCGTAAAAAACGGACTGTATTTTAATACGTTATGTGTGACGCTGGCCTAACAATCCCACATTGTTGAATGCGTCTATATGAATCCAGAGGCACTGTATTGATTATTCCAGATACCTGAAAACAAACATGGCATACACTTTTAATAACATTGCAAAAAATAGTAAATTATATGCTGTTAAGGAAAGTGGCCCAGACCCAATATGGGCAAAGCCTTCTAGCTGGCTCACACTAAACTGGGCTAAAGATATTAACCCCTTTGAAAAGAAAGTCAGTATTTGCTTTTTCACTTTCATTTATTCCTCCCTCTCTTCCACGGGTCATTACTTTTTTACTTTTCTAGCAATATAGCTATATGTCAGATTGCATTCTACAAGACCAGGTATACAACCCCTGGCAAAAAATTATGTAATCAACAGTCTTGGAGGATATTCATTCAGTTGTTTAATTTTGTTGAAAAAAAAAGCAGATCACAGACATGGCACAAAACTAAAGTCTTTTCAAATGGCAACTTTCTGGCTTTAAGAAACACTAAAAGAAATCAAGAACAAAAAATGTGGTAGTCAGTAATGGTTTCTTTTTTTAACCAAGCATAGGTCACTCAATTATGAGGGAAAAAAATATGGAATCACCCTGTAAATTTTCATTCCCAAAACTAAAACCTGCATCAAATTAGATCTGCTCGTTAGTCTGCATCTAAAAAGGAGTGATCACACCTTGGAGAGCTGTTGCACCAAGTGGACTGACATGAATCATGGCTCCAACACGAGAGATGTCAATTGAAACAAAGGAGAGGATTATCAAACTCTTAAAAGAGAGTAAATCATCACGCAATGTTGCAAAAGATGTTGGTTATTCACAGTCAGCTGCGTCTAAAATCTGGACCAAATGCAAACAACATGGGAAGGGTGTTAAAGGCAAACATACTGGTGAGACCAAGGAAGACATCAAAGCGTCAAGACTAGTGTTGAGCGATACCGTCCGATACTTGAAAGCATCGGTATCGGATAGTATCGGCCGATACCCGAAAAATATCGGATATCGCCGATACCGATATCCGATACCAATACAAGTCAATGGGACACCAAGTATCGGAAGGTATGCTGATGGTTCCCAGGGTCTGAAGGAGAGGAAACTCTCCTTCAGGCCCTGGGATCCATAGGGATGTGTAAAATAAAGAATTAAAATAAAAAATATTGATATATTCACCTGTCCGGCGGCCCCTGGACATCACGCTGCTAACCGGCAGGCTTCTTTGTTTAAAATGCGCGCGTTTAGGACCTGCGAATGACGTCCCGGCTTCTGATTGGTCGCGTGCCGCCCATGTGACTGCCACGCGACCAATCAGAAGCCGTGACGTCATTCGCAGGTCCTCAATTCCTAGAATTAGGAGTTTAGTGAATGAGAATGAAGTCGCGGCTTCTGATTGGTCGCGTGGCGGTCACATGAGCGGTACGCGACCAATCAGAAGCCGCGACGTCATTCTCATTCACTAAACTCCTAATTCTAGGAATTGAGGACCTGCGAATGACGTCACGGCTTCTGATTGGTCGCGTGGTGGTCACATGGGCGGCATGCGACCAATCAGAAGCCGGGACGTCATTCGCAGGTCCTAAACGCGCGCATTTTAAACAAAGAAGCCTGCCGGTTAGCAGCGTGATGTCCAGGGGCCGCCGGACGGGTGAATATATCAATATTTTTTATTTTAATTCTTTATTTTACACATCCCTATGGATCCGATATCGATACCCGATACCACAAAAGTATCGGATCTCGGTATCGGAATTCCGATACCGCAAGTATCGGCCGATACCCGATACTTGCGGTATCGGAATGCTCAACACTAGTCAAGACAGCAAACTTAAAGCAATATGTCTCCAAAACAGGAAATGCACAACAAAACAAATGAGGAACGAATGGGTGGAAACTTGAGTCAACGTCTGTGACTGAACTGTAAGAAACTGCCTAAAGGAAATGCGATTTACATACAGAAAAGCTAAACGAAAGCCATCACTAACACCTAAACAGAAAAAAACAAGGTTACTATGGGCTTAGGAAAAACAATCGTGGACTGTGGATGACTGGATGAAAGTCATATTCAGTAATGAATCCTGAATCTGCATTGGGCAAGGTGATGATGCTGGAACTTTTGTTTGGTGCCGTTCCAATGAGATTTATAAAGATGACTGCCTGAAGAGAACATGCAAATTTCCACAGTCATTGATGATATGGGGCTGCATATCAGGTAAAGGCACTGGGGAGATGGCTGTCATTACATCTTCAATAAATGCACAAGTTTATGTTGATATTTTGGACACTTTTCTTATACCATCAATTGAAAGGATGTTTGGGGATGATGAAATCATTTTTCAAGATGATAATGCATCCTGCCATAGAGCAAAAACTGTGAAAACATTCCTTGAAAGTAGACACATAAGGTCAATGTCATGGCCTGCAAATAGTCCGGATCTCAATCCAATTGGAAATCTTTGGTGGAAGTTGAAGAAAATGGTCCATGACAAGGCTCCAACCTGCAAAGCTGATCTGACAACAGCAATCAGAGAAAGGTCGAGCCAGATTGATGAAGAGCACTGTTTGACACTCGTTAAGTCCATGCCTCAGAGACTGCAAGCTGTTATAAAAGCCAGAGGTGGTGCAACAAAATACTAGTGATGTGTTGGGAGTGTTTTTGTTTGTTTATTTGTTTGTTGGTTTGTTTGTTTTCCGTGATTCCATAATTATTTCCCTCATAATTGAGTGACTCCATAATTTTTACCCTATGCTTGGTTAAAAAAAGTAACCATTACTGATTACCACATTTTTTGTTCTTGATTTCTTTTAGTGTTTCTTAAAGCCAGAATGTTGCCATTTGAAATTACTTTAGGTTTGTGCCGTGTCTGTGATCTGCTTTTTTTCTACAAAATTAAACAACTGAATGAACATCCTCCAAGGCCGGTGATTACATAATTTTTGCCAGGGGTTGTAGTCTTGAGTGACACCATTCACTTAACTATTCAATGCATTTAAAAATAGATATAATTGAACTTCTGCCAATGTATTTGGGTTTCATATTTAATGGTGTTCACTGTACTATAAAAATTATTTATTTTACTCTATATATATATATATTCCCTATCAGTGCGTCTTTACAGTGTGGAAGGAAGCCAAAGAACTGAGAGGAAACCCACGCACACACGGGGAACATATAAACTCCTTACAGATGTTGTCCTTGGTGGGATATGAACCCATGATATCAGTGCTGCAAAGCAACAGTGCTAACTACTGAGCCACCGTGCTGACTTAAAATAATTTGCTAACATGATTCTGCAGATTAGTACACTGATGAAAATACTTAACTTCAAATATTTCACAGATTTTATTGTACAGACAGCTATAGTTTTTATTTGTACCATCTAGGGGTCCGTACATATTTCTTTTATTTTTTAAATAGAGGGAGGGTAATTTCAACTTTTAACAGCTATAGTTAAACAGTTGGAACTTCCGCTACCTCTTATTAAGAAGGAGGTGGTGGCACCCACAGTTTATGGAGTAGGCCCAGCTACCTTCTTTCATGTCAAATTATATTCGTTTACGATCTTCATCAATAAGCACAATTTTTGGTCTCCTGACTTGAACCCCTTCACGACTTTGTGATTTTCTTTGTTTTTGCTCTAATTCTTCCCCAGAGCCACTAGGGAGAACTAGAAACATTGCAGTGCCAGTTGTAGGGTCAGTTTTCTACTGTTATTGGTCCTTCCCAAAGCACTCAGCTGACTGCAGTAGTTTTGACGCTTGTATCTTCTGATCTGATATGCAATTGGTTTCTTCTGAAACAGTATTGACCATCTCTGATAAATTTTCGGAGGTAGAAATAAACAGTTTACAGTGTTCAGGGAGAGCTGTAGGCTATTTTTTACTCTGTGACCTCAGTCATCAGCGAATGAGTCCCAGCGGGTGGGAATAATCATGTCCCTACTGTAAAGAGGTCCTCAGATTTGCACTTTTTTTCCCACAAGCCCCAGAACAGTCATCTGTTGGTGCATTTCTTGATGCCTTCGGGTTAATATCCGACAAACCTGACAGAATTCAGGTCATGAAGGCAAAGATTATGAACCTGACACAGGGGCCACGATGCTGAGGACAATAATATCGAGTTGCGGCAATGGTCCATTCTGTGGAATGATGCAGCTCTCAGCCACCAGTTTCACTGAGTCCTTCCAGATACACTTAAGAACGTTCTGTCTCTGCATACTCCACCCTGTTCCTTGGGCAGGCCATTTGGTTGGATCGCAGGATTCGGGAGAAGCGTGATGGCCGACAGGCGTTTTGGTCATTCCCCCAAATCTGTCCACCTACCTGAGGTGAAACCATTGGAGGTTGGAATGGCCAGCTCTCGGACGGCTTAGAGGAGATTTCAGCGCGATCTCGGACTCTACTTATACTGTGGTCGTACTGGGCATTTTGTCAAGTACTGCTAGATATGTTCTCAAGCAAGTAAGCCGTAACGGAACGCCTAAGTCTGAGTGATTGTCGATGAGATTATCCAGACTTCCAGGTACATTTTTACTCTTCAGAAAAAGTCTAAACATGGAACTAGTAACATAGTAACATAGTAACATAGTTAGTAAGGCCGAAAAAAGACATTTGTCCATCCAGTTCAGCCTATATTCCATCATAATAAATCCCCAGATCTACGTCCTTCTACAGAACCTAATAATTGTATGATACAATATTGTTCTGCTCCAGGAAGACATCCAGGCCTCTCTTGAACCCCTCGACTGAGTTCGCCATCACCACCTCCTCAGGCAAGCAATTCCAGATTCTCACTGCCCTAACAGTAAAGAATCCTCTTCTATGTTGGTGGAAAAACCTTCTCTCCTCCAGACGCAAAGAATGCCCCCTTGTGCCCGTCACCTTCCTTGGTATAAACAGATCCTCAGCGAGATATTTGTATTGTCCCCTTATATACTTATACATGGTTATTAGATCGCCCCTCAGTCGTCTTTTTTCTAGACTAAATAATCCTAATTTCGCTAATCTATCTGGGTATTGTAGTTCTCCCATCCCCTTTATTAATTTTGTTGCCCTCCTTTGTACTCTCTCTAGTTCCATTATATCCTTCCTGAGCACCGGTGCCCAAAACTGGACACAGTACTCCATGTGCGGTCTAACTAGGGATTTGTACAGAGGCAGTATAATGCTCTCATCATGTGTATCCAGACCTCTTTTAATGCACCCCATGATCCTGTTTGCCTTGGCAGCTGCTGCCTGGCACTGGCTGCTCCAGGTAAGTTTATCATTAACTAGGATCCCCAAGTCCTTCTCCCTGTCAGATTTACCCAGTGGTTTCCCATTCAGTGTGTAATGGTGATATTGATTCCTTCTTCCCATGTGTATAACCTTACATTTATCATTGTTAAACCTCATCTGCCACCTTTCAGCCCAAGTTTCCAACTTATCCAGATCCATCTGTAGCAGAATACTATCTTCTCTTGTATTAACTGCTTTACATAGTTTTGTATCATCTGCAAATATCGATATTTTACTGTGTAAACCTTCTACCAGATCATTAATGAATATGTTGAAGAGAACAGGTCCCAATACTGACCCCTGCGGTACCCCACTGGTCACAACGACCCAGTTAGAGACTATACCATTTATAACCACCCTCTGCTTTCTATCACTAAGCCAGTTACTAACCCATTTACACACATTTTCCCCCAGACCAAGCATTCTCATTTTGTGTACCAACCTCTTGTGCGGCACGGTATCAAACACTTTGGAAAAATCGAGATATACCACGTCCAATGACTCACCGTGGTCCAGCCTATAGCTTACCTCTTCATAAAAACTGATTAGATTGATTTGACAGGAGCGATTTCTCATAAACCCATGCTGATATGGAGATAAAGAGTTATTCTCATTGAGATAATCCAGAATAACATCCCTCAGAAACCCTTCAAATATTTTACCAACAATAGAGGTTAGACTTACTGGCCTATAATTTCCAGGTTCACTTTTAGAGCCCTTTTTGAATATTGGCACCACATTTGCTATGCGCCAGTCCTGCGGAACAGACCCTGTCGCTATAGAGTCCCTAAAAATAAGAAATAATGGTTTATCTATTACATTACTTAGTTCTCTTAGTACTCGTGGGTGTATGCCATCCGGACCTGGAGATTTATCTATTTTTATCTTATTTAGCCGGTTTCGCACCTCTTCTTGGGTTAGATTGGTGACCCTTAATATAGGGTTTTCATTGTTTCTTGGGATTTCACCTAGCATTTCATTTTCCACCGTGAATACCGTGGAGAAGAAGGTGTTTAATATGTTAGCTTTTTCCTCGTCATCTACAACCATTCTTTCCTCACTATTTTTTAAGGGGCCTACATTTTCAGTTTTTATTCTTTTACTATTGATATAGTTGAAGAACAGTTTGGGATTAGTTTTACTCTCCTTAGCAATGTGCTTCTCTGTTTCCTTTTTGGCAGCTTTAATTAATTTTTTAGATAAAGTATTTTTCTCCCTATAGTTTTTTAGAGCTTCAATGGTGCCATCCTGCTTTAGTAGTGCAAATGCTTTCTTTTTACTGTTAATTGCCTGTCTTACTTCTTTGTTTAGCCACATTGGGTTTTTCCTATTTCTAGTCCTTTTATTCCCACAAGGTATAAACCGCTTACAGTGCCTATTTAGGATGTTCTTAAACATTTCCCATTTATTATCTGTATTCTTATTTCTGAGGATATTGTCCCAGTCTACCAGATTAAGGGCATCTCTAAGCTGGTCAAACTTTGCCTTCCTAAAGTTCAGTGTTTTTGTGACTCCCTGACAAGTCCCCCTAGTGAAAGACAGGTGAAACTGCACAATATTGTGGTCGCTATTTCCTAGATGCCCGACCACCTGCAGATTTGTTATTCTGTCAGGTCTATTAGATAGTATTAGGTCTAAAAGTGCTGCTCCTCTGGTTGGATTCTGCACCAATTGTGAAAGATAATTTTTCTTGGTTATTAGCAGAAGCCTGTTGCCTTTATGGGTTTCACAGGTTTCTGTTTCCCAGTTAATATCCGGGTAGTTAAAGTCCCCCATAACCAGGACCTCATTATGGGTTGCAGCTTCATCTATCTGCTTTAGAAGTAGACTTTCCATGGTTTCTGTTATATTTGGGGGTTTGTAACAGACCCCAATGAGAATTTTGTTACCATTTTTCCCTCCATGAATTTCGACCCATATGGACTCGACATCCTCATTTCCTTCGCTAATATCCTCCCTTAAAGTGGACTTTAGACAAGACTTTACATAAAGACAAACCCCTCCTCCTCTCCGATTTTTACGATCCTTTCTAAACAGACTGTAACCCTGTAAGTTAACTGCCCAGTCATAGCTTTCATCTAACCATGTCTCGGTTATTCCCACTATGTCAAAGTTACCTGTAGATATTTCTGCTTCTAGTTCTTCCATCTTGTTTGTCAGGCTTCTGGCGTTTGCGAGCATGCAATTTAGAGGATTTTGTTTTGTTCCAATCTCCTTGCTGTGGATTGTTTTAGAAATGTTCTTACCTCCCATCTGAGTATGTTTTCCTGGGTCTTCTTTGTTCAAGTCTAATGTTTTTCTTCCCGTCCCCTCTTCTTCTAGTTTAACGCCCTCCTGATGAGTGTAGCGAGTCTTCTGGCGAATGTGTGTTTCCCAGGTTTGTTGAGGTGTAGTCCGTCTCTGGCGAGGAGTCCATCGTACCAGTAATTCACACCGTGGTCCAGGAATCCGAATCCTTGTTGTCTGCACCATCGTCTTAGCCAGTTGTTTGCATCAAGGATCCTGTTCCATCTCCTGGTGCCATGCCCGTCTACTGGAAGGATAGAAGAAAAAACTACCTGTGCATCCAGTTCCTTTACTATCTTCCCCAACTCTTCAAAGTCTTTGCAGATTGTCGGTAGGTCCTTCCTTGCCGTGTCATTGGTGCCAACATGTATCAGAAGAAATGGGTGGACGTCCTTGGAGCTGAAGAGCTTTGGTATCCTATCGGTCACATCCTTGATCATCGCACCTGGAAGGCAGCATACTTCTCTTGCAGTTATGTCCGGTCTGCAGATGGCTGCTTCTGTGCCTCTCAGTAGTGAGTCTCCCACCACCACCACTCTTCGTTGCTTCTTGGCTGTACTTTTTGCTGTCACTTGTTGCTGTGTGCCCTTTTCCTTTTTGCTTGCTGGTATTGCTTCATCCTTAGGTGTGCCATCTTCATCCTCTACAAAGATTTGATATCGGTTCTTCAGTTGTGTGGTTGGTGATTTCTCCATGGTATTCTTGCTTCTTTTGGTCACATGCTTCCACTCATCTGCTTTTGGAGGTTCTCTGACACTTTTTTCACCTTCTGTGACCAGTAGAGATGCTTCTGTTCTGTCTAGAAAGTCTTCATTCTCTTTGATGAGTTTCAAAGTTGCTATTCTTTCTTCCAGACCCCGCACCTTTTCTTCTAAAAGGGCCACTAGTCTACACTTCTGACAGGTGAAATTCGATTCTTCTTCTGGTCGATCTGTGAACATGTAGCACATGCTACAGCTCACCATGTAGGTTGTCACATCTGCCATGTTGCTCCTAGATCCTGCTGACTTGCTGTGTGTTTTCCTTCTTGTGTAATCTACTCAGCCAAGCTCTCTTGCAATAATATCCTACAGGCAAAAATTCGTTTATCAGCATTAGCTTTCATTGACTGTCAACTCCCTCGACCATGCATCTACTTGTTGGTCGCAGTCAGTCTCATCCTTTATCTACATTCACATCAATTGACAAACGGCAAGATTATTAATATTAGAGTTAGGACCATCCCAATTACAGTTGCCATGATGAGGCGGGATGGCATTTTCATTGACTGTGGGTCTACAGTCATCTTCATCGATTCAGGATTGGCTCTGAGATTAGAATTAGGGATAGCTAGGTTGGAAGGACCCATTCAAATTGTTGCTATCGACAGAACACCGTTTCTCCAGAACCTTGTCCAGATGGTAACAGTGGAACTTATATTTAAAGTGGGAACTCTTCAATCTTCTGCTATGCTTTGGATGATTTACTTGCTGGGTTCTTATTGGGGTTTCCATGGCTGTGTATTTACATCCCTGTTATTGATTAGTGTCGGAGGTATATTGTTAAGTGGAGCCCCAAATATCATGAGATGTCTTAGTTGTGCAAAAATTTTCTCTATTGTAATGAGTGGCGCAGACACAGGTAGTAGACCCAAAATACAAAAGTAGGCTAAAAGCAGTTCAAAATTGGTAACAGGACTAAACAGGCGGCATAGCTTTGTTAAGTGGAGGACAATTGTAATGAGTGGCACAGACACAGTTAGTAGGCCCAAAATAAAAATGTAAGCTAAATGCAGTTCAAAAATGGTAACAGGACTAAATAGGCGGCATAGCTTTGTTCAGTGGAGGACAATTGTAATGAGTGGCGCAGACACAGGTAGTAGGCCCAAAATAAAAAGTAGGCTAAATGCAGTTCAAAAATGGTAACAGGACTAAACAGGCGGCAAAGCTAGGTACTGGGGTGGGCTCCTCTGCTGAGTAGCAGACAGTGGTAGTAGGCACAAAGTATTAACTGGTCTAAATGGAGGCCAGAGCCCGTGTATATTTTAACTATCATATATAATTTCAACAAATTTGTATTGGCAGTGCCATTGAAGGATTTAACAGCACAGACTACACAGTGGTGGAGCAGGGAGAGGTAAATATTGCAAGTGGTAGAGCACTGTTCGAGCTGGGGGGAACACTCTCTCCTGGGCGGCGGTACTGGCACAGGGCCCCCTCATATTACGACAGTGTGTCTGACGTTGGTTGTGCACCACCACCGTCAGAGACACTTCATTGTACTATAAGGGACCCTGTGCCAGTGCAGTCGCCCAAGAGTAGGCGCACCCACCTGTCCAGGCAAACGGCACTCGCACGGGTGCTTGCGCCAGGTGGTTACCACGGCCCTGTGGGGGTAGTAAGCCCATTTAGGAAGGTATAAAAATGGCCTATGGTGGACATTCAGCAGCTGCAAATGGCGGAATTGGAGAAGTCAGTAAGAGGAGGTCAAACGCAAGACATTTTTCAGGCAAGCTACGTGTCAGCAGGAGAAGGTGGGGCAAAATAATTTGAAATACATGATTGGTTAATTTTAATGAAGGCCAGATCATCAATATTCTGGGTAGCCAGACGTGTCCTTTTTTCGGTCATTATTGAACCAGCAGCACTGAAGACTCTTTCTGATAGCACACTAGAAGCAGGGCAAGCGAGCTCCTGTAATGCATATTGTGTCAATTCAGGCCCGGTGCCTATTTAAGGCTACGTTCACATTTGCGTTGTGCGTCGCTGCGTCGGCGACGCAACGCACAACACAAATAAAAATGCACCAAAACGCACGCAAAAACGCTGCGTTTTGCGACGCATGCGTCGTTTTCTGCCGAAATTTGGACGCAAGAAAAATGCAACTTGTTGCGTTTTCTGCGCCCGACGCTTGCGGCAAAAAAAATGCATGCGTCGCACAACGCAGCACAACGCATGTCCATGCGTCCCCCATGTTAAATATAGGGGCGCATGACGCATGCGTCGCCGCAGCGTTTCCCGACGCTGCGTCAGAAAACGCTAATGTGAACGTAGCCTTAGATGCCCAGTAATCAAAGGGGAATGACCTGTGAGGGAGAACATCGATAAGGGAAGAAAAGTAGTTGGACTGGACAAATTCTGTCTCCTGTCACTTTGAATCGATGCAGCAGTACCTGTTGTGTCAGCGGTCATTGCGAAATCACTCCACAACCTGGTCATAAAACCCCTCTGTCCAATGCCACTTCTGATTTGTGCACCTCTAAGGGTATGTGCACACGTCAGGATTTCTTGCAGAAATTTTCCTGACAAAAAACAGACATTTCTGCCAGAAATCCTCATGCGTTTTTACCGTGATTTTACCGCAATTTTGACGCGGTTTTGATGCGTTTTTTGTGCGTTTTTTCCCAAATGCATAGAATTGCGGGAAAAACGCAGAAAATCTGCAAAAATAATTAACATGCTCGTTTTTTTACCGCGATGCGTTTTTTTCGTGGAAAAAACGCATCCATGTGCACAAAACATGCAGAATGCATTCTAAATGATAGAATGCATAATGTATGCATTTTTAATGAGTTTTTATAGTGTTTTTAGCACGAAAAAAACACAAAAAAATGCGAAAAAACCTGTACGTGTGCACATACCCTAACACCTCTGCCATGTTGCCCCCTACGGCTCGTGTGAGAACCATCACCGCCGCTGTGTGCTGGGAATGCCTGAACCAAACGGTCTACAAGAGTTGCTTGTTTGGTAGCCAATATTTGCTCAAGGTTCTCATGTGGCATGATATTTTGTAACTTTCCTTTATATCGTGGATCCAGGAGCCAGGCCAACCAATAATCGTCATCGGTCATCATTTTGATAATGCGGGGTCCCTTTTTAGGATACGCAAGGCATACTCAGCCATGTGGGCCAATGTTCCAGATGTCAATTCACTGCTTGTGCTGGGTTGAGGAGCACTTTCTTGCAAATCAACATCACTTGTGGCCCGCAAAAACCCTGTACCTGACCTTGCAATGCCCCCAGTTTCTATTGCCCCCTGAGAAGCATCCTCCTTCCATAAATATTCATTCTCATCATCCTCCTCCTCCTCCTCTTCGTCCGCCACCTCGTCCAGGAGAGTTCCCTGAGCAGACAATGGCTCACTGTCATCAAGGGATCCCTCCTCCTCGGCTGCAGACGCCAGCTCCTTAATGTGCTTCAAACTTTGCATCAGCAGACGCATTAGTGGGATGCTCATGCTTTGATGGTGTCGTCTGCACTTACCAGCCATGTGCATTCCTCAAAACACTGAAGGACTTGACAGAGGTCTTGGAGCTTCGACCACTGCACACCAGACAACTCCATGTCTGCCATCCAACTGCCTGCCCGTGTATGTGTATCCTCCAACAAATTAATCACAGCACGCCTCTGTTCGCACAGCCTCTAAACCATGTGCAGTGTGGAGTTGCACCTTGTTGCAATGTCGATTATTAGGCAGTGCTGGGGAAGATTCAGCGATCGCTGATAGTCAGGCAATACGGCTGGAGTGTACGGGCGACCGGCGGATGTGCGAGCAAAGTCTTCGCACCTTCAGGAGCAAGGCTGGTAACTCTGGATAATTTTTGGCGGAAGCACTGCACCACTAGGTTCAAGGTGTGAGCCAGGCAAGGTATGTGTTTCAGTTCTGAAAGGACTATGGCAGCCATAAAATTCCTTCCGTTATCACTGACTACCTTGCCTGCCTCAAGATGTACACTGCCCAGCCATGACTGAGTTTGTTGCTGCAAGTACTCGGCCAGTACTTCCGCGGTGTGTCTGTTGTCGCCCAAACACTTCATTTCTAACACAGCCTGCTGACGCTTACCACTAGCTGTTTGATAATGGGACACCTCATGTGCAACACTGGCACATTGGCCTACAGCCAACTGTTTCCTAGACCATGGGCTAGGCAGAACTGTCCCACTATGGCTGTCCTCTGTGGACCCTGCATCCACATTAACCCAGTGTGCCGTGATGGACACGTAATGTCCCTGGCCATGCCTACTGGTCCATGCATCTGTTGTGAGGTGCACCTTTCTACTGACTGATTGCCTCAGTGCATGGACAATGCGGTCTTTGTTGTAATGATAGATGATAGTTAAATATACAGGGACCCTGGCCTCCATTTAGACCCCTTAATGCTTTGTGCCAACTACCACTGTCTGCAACTCTGCAGAGGAGCCCACCCCAGTACCTCGCTATGCCACCAGTTTATTTATGACCAATTCATTGGCTGACATTTAGCCAACTTTAGTATTTTGGCCTACTAACTGTGTCAGCCACTTATAACAGTTGTCCTCCGCTGAACAAACCTATGCCACCTGTGTACTCCTGTTACCAATTGTGAACTGCATGTAGCCTACTTACTTATTTGTGCCTAGTAACTGTGTCAGCCTCTCATAACAGTTGTCCTCCCACGCTGAACCAAGGTAGGCCGCCTGGTTAGTCCTGCTAGCAGTTTCGAACTGCATTTAGCCACCTTTTTTTATTTTCGGCCTCTGTCTGTCTGTCTTGCCCAACACATTACAACTGTCCCCCCTGAAACAAGCTAGGCCGCCTGGTTAGTCCTGCTATCAGCTTTGAACTGCATGAAGCCACTTCTTTTATTTTAGGCCTCTGTCTGTCTGTCTGATCCACACATTACAACTGCCCCCCCTGAAACAAGCTAGGCCGCCTGGTTAGTCCTGCTAGCAGTTTCGAACTGCATTTAGCCACCTTTTTTTATGTTAGGCCTCTGTCTGTCTGTCTGTCTGCTCCACACATTACAACTGTCCCCCCCCGAAACAAGCTAGGCTGCCTGGTTAGTCCTGCTAGCAGTTTCAAACTGCATTTAGCCACCTTTTTATATGTTAGGCCTCTGTCTGTCTGTTTGTCTGATCCACACATTACAACTGTCCCCCCCTGAAACAAGCTAGGCCGCCTGGTTAGTCCTGCTACCAGTTTTGAACTGCATGAAGCCACCTTTTTTTATTTTAGGCCTCTGTCTGTCTGTCTGCCCCACACACATTACAATTGTCCCCCCCTGAAACAAGCTAGGCCGCCTGGTTAGTCCTGCTAGCAGTTTTGAACTGCATTTAGCCACCTTTTTTATGTTAGGCCTCTGTCTGTCTGTCTGATCCACACATTACAACTGTCCCCCCCTGAAACAAGCTAGGCCACCTGGTTAGTCCTGCTATCAGTTTTCAACTGCATGAAGCCACCTTTTTTTTATTTTAGGCCTCTGTCTGTCTGTCTGATCCACACGTTACAACTGTCCCCCCCTGAAACAAGCTAGGCCGCCTGGTTAGTCCTGCTATCAGTTTTGAACTGCATGAAGCCACCTTTTTTTATTTTAGGCCTCTGTCTGTCTGTCTGATCCACACATTGCAACTGTCCCCCCCTGAAACAAGCTAGGCCGCCTGGTTAGTCCTGCTAGCAGTTTTGCACTGCATGAAGCCACCTTTTTTTATTTTAGGCCTCTGTCTGTGTGTCTGTCTGTCTGATCCACACATTACAACTGTCCCCCCTGAAACAAGCTAGGCCGCCTGGTTAGTCCTGCTAACAGTTTCAAACTACATTTAGCCACCTTTTTTATGTTAGGCCTCTGTCTGTCTGTCTGATCCACACATTACAACTGTCCCCCCCTGAAACAAGCTAGGCCGCCTGGTTAGTCCTGCTAGCAGTTTCAAACTGCATTTAGCCACCTTTTTTTATGTTAGGCCTCTGTCTGTCTGTCTGTCTGTCTGCCTGATCCACATATTACAACTGTCCCCCCCTCAAACAAGCTAGGCCGCCTGGTTAGTCCTGCTAGCAGTTTTGAACTGCATTTAGCCACCTTTTTTATTTTCCGCCTCTGTCTGTCTGTCTTGTCTGTCTGCTCCACACACTACAACTGTCCCCCCTTGAAACAAGCTAGGCCGCCTGGTTAGTCCTGCTAGCAGTTTCGAACTGCATTTAGCCACCTTTTTTTATTTTAGGCTTCTGTCTGTCTGTCTGTCTGTCTGCGCCACACATTACAACTGTCCTTCGCTGAACAAAGCTGAGCCTCAATTTTCATCCAGTGTTCAGATATTAAACTGCATTTGGCCTACTTGTTTGGTTGGGCATACTAACGGTGTCTGCTGCTGCTTGATGTCCTCCACTGAACAAAGCTGAGATTCAATTTTTCAGGCTTTCAGCCTATAGAAAGTATTAAACTGCATTTGGCCTACTTGTTTGGTTGGGCCTACTAACGGTGTCTGCCGCTGCTTGTTGTCCTCCACTGAAAAAAGCTGAGGTTCCATTTTCAGGTTTCAGCCTATAGAAAGTATTAAACTGCATTTGGCCTACTTGTTTGGTTGGGCCTACTAACGGTGTCTGCCACTGTTTGTTGTTCTCCTCCACTGAACAAAGCTGAGCTTCAATTTTCGGGCTTTCAGTCTATAGAAAGTATTAAACTGCATTTGGCCTACTTGTTTGGTTGGGCCTACTAACAGTGTCTGCCGCTGCTTGTTGTTCTCCTCCTCTGAAAAAAGCTGAGCTTCAATTTTCAGCCTTTCAGCCTATAGAAAGTATTAAACTGCATTTGGCCTACTTGTTTGGTTGGGCGTACTAACGGTGTCTGCCGATGCTTGTTATCCTCCACTGAACAAAGCTGAGCTTCAATTTTCAGGCTTTCAGCCTATAGAAAGTATTAAACTGCATTTGGCCTACTTGTTTGGTTGGGCCTACTAACTGTAACGGGGCTACCGTGACAGAGAGGTTCCAGAGAACCGCAGCGCTCTGGGCCTCGTTCCCCTCACAGTGAACAGAAGCTCTTCACCTGTATTCTGACCTAGCTGCTTTGTGCCAGCAGTGCAAGAGTTAACCTTTTTGCTAAGTTGCTGAGAGCTGGGTCTCTCAGCTGAAGTGGATTTTGTAATCTGATCCTCTATATAGATCCAGTCCTGACTTCAGCTAGTGTCAGTGATCAGTTCTACTGCCTGGCTTGGAGGTTGAAGGAGCGTAGTGTTGGTGTTGGAGGTTTATTTACAGAGATTGGTGTCTGCAGTTTTTGGTTGCATGCTAAACCTGTTTTCCTTCCTAAGTTTATTCCTTCTCTTCCCTTCTCTGTGTTTCCTCTGTGGTTGTGTGAGCATTTGGTGAGTTTGAGACTTTTAGTTACCTTGTCTGTATACCCTGTTATTTGTTGTATTATTACACTGGTGCAGTCCACATCCTTTGGGGGGAGAGGGGGCCCCTGATAGGGCCTGCACAGGAGACAGGGATACGCTGGCGGCTCGGGCCTCCTAGCCATCATAGGTACCCCTGAGATAAGGGAAAGCCAGGGCCCCATTTTAGTGGTAGGGAAGGGTGCGGGTCCCAGTACGCCGTCCTGCCCCTTTATCGCCATTTACGACGTGACAGTATCACTGACTTTAAAAAATTTTCTTGGTCCAATATGGACCCCATTGCTGCTTTAGCTGGACAAATGCAGCAACTCAGTCTAGAGATGGCTGACCGCTCAGCGGTTGTGCAGCGCACTCCAGTGGCCACTGCAGGGGTTGCTACACCTCCACAAGCTTTGCTGGAGCCCAAAATTGCATTACCTGACAGGTTCTCTGGGGGGGTGACAAATTTGTCACTTTCAGGGAGGTCTGTAAATTGTATTTTAGGTTGCATCCTCACACTTCAGGTTCAGAGTAGCAGAGGGTTGGAATTGTAGTATCGCTCCTAAAAGGTGACCCTCAGGCCTGGGCTTTTTCACTTCCCGCTGACGCTTTGCCATTACGGACTGTGGAGGAGATTTTTCAAGCCTTAGGTCAAGTGTATGATGATCCTGACCGCGTCTCCCTCGCTTAGTCCACAATACGCCATCTTACACAGGGAGACCGGCCAGTAGAAGAGTACTGCTCTGAGTTTCGGAGATGGGCTACTGACACAATGGGGAATGACCCTGCACTTCGCAGTCAATTTTATCAGGGCCTATCTGATAAAATAAAAGATGCCTTCGCCCTACAGGAGACACCAACCACACTGGAGGTAGCTATGTATCTTGCGATCCGTGTGGACCGCCGCCTGCGCCAGAGACTTAATGAATCGCCGCTTTTGAAGGGTAATTCAGATTTGGACTCACCAGAATCTGAGTCTCTAGGAGAACCTATGCAGTTAGGTGGCGCTACTCATTCTAAGGGGGCTGCAGTAGTACGGAGTAAGGAAGGTGCATGTTTTTTTTGTGGCAGAAAGGGTCATTATGTGAATGTGTGTCCTTCTAGAAGACAACTGCCAGAAAACTATTGAGCCCGGGTTGCGGGGAGGTTGGCAACTCGGGTGTACTAATTTCCTCCTTAAGTAAACCTCAATTTTTCTTACCAGCCGAGATTCGTCTTGGTGAAAATAGGTTCAATATCTCTGCCTTTCTGGGCTCTGGGGCAGGGTTTAATTTAATTGATGCTGGGTTTGTTCAGGCACATGGGTTTAAGACTCAAGAGTTGTCTAGACCCATACCTATAATTGCCATTGATTCTGCACCCTTGAGCCAGGGGACTTTCTCTCAGATCATCCGTGGGGAGAGCCTACAAATAGGGGCGTTGCACTCCGAGTCATTAGATTGTTATGTGTTGGGGAGTTTGCTGTCGCCTGTAGTTCTTGGTTTACCATGGCTCACGCTACACAACCCGGTGTTAGACTGGCAGAACCGGGAGATTACTAGATGGAGTGAGTTTTGTCAGGATCATTGCCTGGGTACGCGGCTGGCCGGATTGAGTTCTCAGGTTTTGCCAGAGTTCATCTCAGATTTTGAGGATGTATTCTCTGAGGAGGGGAGTCGAGAGCTACCTCCATAACGTCCTTATGATTGCGCCATATGTCTCATTCCTGGTGCTAAACTGCCTAAGAGTAGGCTATACAACATCTCTGCTCCAGAGAGACAGGCCATGAAGGACTATATCATGGAGAGTATTGCCAAGGGTCATATCAGACCCTTGTCATAACCCATTGCTGCTGGATTCTTCTTTGTAAAGAAGAAGGACGGGGGTTTACGCCCATGCTTAGACTTCCGTGAATTGAATCAAATTACGGTTCGGGATTCTTTTCCGCTCCCTCTTATTCCGGACCTCTTTAACCAAATTGTGGGGGCTAAATGGTTCTCCAAATTAGATCTCAGGGGGGGCATATAATCTCATTCGGATGAAGGAGGGGGATGAATGGAAGACGGCGTTTAATACTCCAGAGGGACATTACGAGAACTTGGTTATGCCTTTTGGGTTAAGTAATGCTCCTGCTGTGTTTCAACACTTTGTCAATGATATATTTAGTCACTTAATAGGTAGGTTTGTGGTGGTATATCTCGATGACATCTTAATTTATTCCCCTGACCTCGAGTCTCAGCAGGATCATGTACGGCAGGTCCTTCAGATACTCAGGGACAATAAACTGTTTGCCAAACTTGAGAAATGCATGTTCGCGGTCAAGAGATTCCATTTCTGGGTTATTTCTTATCCTCCACAGGTTTTCGTATGGATCCAGCTAAGGTCAGGGCGGTCTTGGAGTGGGATCGTCCTGAGGACCTTAAAGCTTTACAGAGGTTTTTAGGTTTTGCAAATTTCTATCGCAAATTTATGAAAGACTTTTCAGTGGTAGCCAAACCATTGACAGACATGACCAAGAGGGGCACGGATTTCTCTGTATGGTCCAGTGCAGCCAGTAAAGCTTTTGAAACTTTGAAAAAGTGTTTTTCCACTGCACCCATATTAATACAGCCTGACATCACTCAGCCATTTGTGGTAGAGGTGGATGCCTCTGAGGTAGAAGTGGGAGCTATATTGTCTCAGGGGATTTCTCCGAGTAAGTGGCATCCATGTGCATTTTTCTCGAGAAAATTATCTCCTACAGAGAAGAATTATGACATTGGTAACAGGGACCTGTTGGCAATTAAATGGGCATTTGAGGAATGGCATCATTTTTGGAGGGAGCACTTCACCCTGTCATGGTGATCACAGATCACAAAAATCTGGTGTATTTAGAATCTGCAAAGCGTCTTGCACCTAGGCAGGCAAGGTGGTCTCTGTTCTTCGCCAGGTTCAATTTCTACATTACGTACCTGCCTGGAAACAAGAATGTCAAGGCTGATGCGTTATCCCGTTGTTTCCCGGGGGGTGGGGATAATTGTGAACCAGGTCCTATACTGCAGAAGGGTGTAGTTGTCGCCGCAATTAATTCTGATCTTGAGAAAGAGGTGGTAGAGGCACAGGGGGACGCCCCAGCAGCCTGTCCGTTAGGTACACTTTTTGTTCCAGCTAATCTCCATCTCGGGGTCATAAATTAGCATCATGACTCGGTTTTGGCTGGACACCCTGGAAGTAATGTTACTGCGGACCTACTCACTAGTCATTTTTGTCGTTCTCGTTGTAAAATCGTCTAGTGTGACGGTACCTTTAGACATGATGTACAGGAATATGTCGCTGCCTGCAGTGTGTGTGCGCGTTCCAAGTCCTCTCGTTCTCAGCCGTCTGGGTCTCTCCAACCTTTGGAGATTCCCAAAAGACCTTGGACTCATTTGTCAATAGATTTCATCACTGACTTATCGGTTTCGGAGGGTAATACTGTTCTTTTAGTCGTAATTGATAGATTTAGCAAGATGTCTCATTTCATTGCGCTCCCCGCATTACCAAATGCTAAGAATCTGGCACAGGTCTTTATTAAGGAGGTTGTGAGACTGCCTGGTATTCCTTCAGATATTGTCTCAGACCGTGGGGTGCAGTTTATTTCTAAGTTTTGGAGGGCTTTCTGCAGCCGGCTGGGAACTCATTTGTCGTTTTCTTCAGCTTTTCATCCTCAATCCAATGGTCAGACTGAACGCGTAAATCAAAATCTTGAGACTTATCTCAGGTGTTTCATCTCAGAGAATCAAGAGGACTGGGTTAAGTACTTACCGTTAGCAGAATTTGCTATAAACAATCATTCCCATAAGTCTACTGGTAAGTCCCCGTTTTTCAGGGCATATGGTTTTCATCCTCAATCTAGTGCATTTAATAGGAGGGATTCCTCAGGTGTTCCTGAGGAGGAGAGGTTTTCTTCATCCATCACGTCCGTATGGCAAGGGGTTCTTGATAAATTAAAGAGGATGGGTTCCAGGTATATGAATGCAGCTGATCGGAGACGTGTGGAAGGTCCGGACCTGTGTGTGGGTGATTGGGTTTGGTTGTCCTCGAAAAATATTAAGCTGAGAGTTCCCTCATGGAAATTGGGCCCTAGGTTCATTGGCCCTTATAGGATTGTGGCCGTCGTGAATTCTGTTGCTTTTCGGCTGGCTTTGCCTCAGTCATTTAAGATCCATAATGTTTTTCATCGCTCCTTACTCAAAAAGGTTGTGGCGCCATCCAATCAGTCCCCTTCACCTCCATCTCCGGTCCTTGTTGATGGAAGTCTCGAGTTCCAGATTTCCAGGGTTATAGATTCTCGTTTAGTTCATCGATCCCTACAATATCTGGTACACTGGAAATGTCATGTCCATGCGGTTAGGTTGGTTCGGGCATTTCATACAGCTAATCCTGAGAAACCTGGTTCTGAGATTCCGGGGGTCCCTCGTAGAAGGATGGGGTTACCATCAAAGAGAGGTTCCAGAGAACCGCAGCACTCTGGGCCTCGTTCACACACAGTAAACAGAAGCTCTTCACCTGTATTCTGACCTAGCTGCTTTGTGCCAGCAGTGCAGGAATTAACCTTTTTGCTAAGTTGCTGAGAGCTGGGTCTCTCAGCTGAAGTGGATTTTGTAATCTGATCCTCTATATAGACCCAGTCTAGACTTCAGCTAGTGTCAGTGATCAGTTCTACTGCCTAGCTTGGATGTTGAAGGAGCGTAGTGTTGGTGTTGGAGGATTATTTACAGAGATTGGTGTCTGCAGTTTTTGGTTGCATGTTAAACCTGTTTTCCTTCCTAAGTTTATTCCTTCTCTTCCCTTTTCTGTGTTTCCTCCGTGGATGTGTTGTTAATTCTGTCACACTAGGGTGCGACCCGTCTTAATTGTCTGTGGTCAAATTGGTTCTCTAGGAGAGAAAGTACGTGCACGGAGGAAGGAAGACACTCAAGGCAATGGATCATGTCTCAAATGCTTCTCGCCTTGTTTATTCATCCGCAGATTGCCTCCTTTTATAGGAGTAAAGCACATTACATCATTGGGTTGTTTTTTCCAACTTAATTATCACAAATCTCTTTGATCTTACATGTTATGCGTTATTATCTTTATTACTATAGTATCATTATTCTAATGATTATTACTTTTAATCCATTTCTGTACCGCTATCGCCCTAATGGCGCCTTTGGGTCAAGCTGACATCTGTCTATGCACGTATTCTACTTATCTTTGGTTTATTGGCGATCGATTCACCTTCGTGCAGATACATTTACTCTAGATAAGGGTAGGGGATTTACACAGCCTTTCTTAAAGTCCATCTGGACACTAGGTGTATCCTGGTACATCCTGGTACGGAGTAATCAACAGAATTTAGTCTTATAACAGTGAATCAGAAAACCTTAAAGCTACATGAATCTAATATATATATACTAGATGGCAGCCCGATTCTAAAGAATCGGGAGTCTAGAATCCATATATACTTTATTTATTAAAATGTAAGAATAATACAATTAATAAATAATAGTAAGAAAGAACAAAAAATGGCTGCACTCACCAGCTCTTGACAATTCTTGTTATTTAAGGTACAGTTACACAGGATCCATGAACATGCTTATGAGGGGAGGGATGAAAGACATCAGACGACAACTTTGCGTGTTGTGGCAAATGCCACAACAACGGTTCTTTGCTTAAGAACTATAATGTAAATAATAAATAATATGTATCAATAACTATGTATATTGGTATGTTCTATGACATTTTAAAATATTTCATTATTATGTGGAAAGGCTCTTAGTACCCATACTGGCGCATACTTGTGTGCCCATCAGGTATTTTCACAGTAATTTTACATCTGATGGGTTGGTATGAAATGTTTTTAATCATCTCTTGGGCTTAGCTAAGCCTTCATTTTAAATAATTCTAATAGGTACAACAGAAATAAAAGCCTTTTTGTGTACCCAAATTTTTTGTGTTTATTTTTACAGAAGTGTAAAATTTAAGAAATCAACGTTCATAGTACACCGATGGGCTAATATAAGCATGCCCATCAACCACATAACGGTAGCCTTTGAACTGATGGGTCCTAACTAACTGATTCCTATTTCTTAATACTCAGACCTCTTTCACATATGCATGTTTCTGATATTTGCAGAAGTAATGTTAAAAACAATACAACTTCCACACTTGGCACCAAAGAACTGACCTACAACACACTTTCAGCAAGTGCCATGCAATGTAGATGAAGCTTGGAGTTAACTTGCAGTAAATGCAGCAAACGCGGCTTCGGCAATTGCATTAAATGCAACCAGAACAAAAACACTGGTAAGTGGAGATTTTGTGGCGAAAACAGCAGAAACCACATGTGCCGCACCTGCCGCAAGTGAAGTACAAATTCCGTATACATTGCATGCAACTTACAGCAAGAGTGGCGTGGGTCAGCCCTTAGGCAGGAAGTGCAGAAATAGCCTTTTTTCCACCATAAATTCTCCAAATAGCAGAAAAATGTTGATGTGAAAGCAAAATCTCTATTCTTTCCCTATCTATCTAAAAATGTACCTATCTATGTATCTATTTCTATGTACAGAACACACCTGAAGATAGAGATGTGTGTGAACAGCCATCCCACCCGTCTCTTACCTGTTCACAAAAACCTCACCCTTTTTAAAAACAAAATGAAATCTCTCAGCAGCTATACTGCTGGAGCTTCAAATATAGGTTCCTATCACCAAATACAGGCATTTGAATGATACACATCTTACATCTTGTACTTAATGTGTGTTCTACTTACTTATAAAAATATGTATTGATATATCATATTTCTAAATTTATGTAGATATGATATAGAGTTATTAACCCTATATGCCAATGAGTACGTATGTTATATACGTATTTCCTACATAAGTACTTAAAATCTATATGTCTATGGCTACACTAATTTTTTTTATTTTTATTTTTTTTCCTTATCTCTACACATAGAATTTGCCTATTGCTGTCTATGTTATTAGAAAAACTGAATAATGAAAAAAAAGAAAAGTAAGTTTAAACTAAAATATTTTTGTACACAATATTACGTGTGAAGACTTTAGTACTATCAGCCAATAATTGTCCTTGAAGTGGTGTATTAACCACTTTAACCCTCACATTGCAACATTGCTTCACCCTGGAAAAAGCAACATACAATTGACCATGGGCAAAAGGAGGTTCTGGTAGATAAATGCCAACTCGATGGAGGGTCTGGCCTTGAGATTTATTTATGGTCATTGCAAATGCGGGCTTGATGGGAAATTGTCTCCGTCTTAATTTAAAAGGTAATCCAGTCTCTGATGGACACAAATCAATTCGTGGAATGAATACCACATTTCCTGCTGCTGACCCACTAATTACTTTAGCCAGTATGATATTGGCATGTAAGGCAGTGACAATGAGCCGCGTACCATTGCAGAGACCTTTGTTCGTGTTCACATTACGTAATAACATGACAATGGTGCCAATTTTAAGTTTCAGCCGATGTGAAGGCATACCAGTTGGTGTTAGTGAATTCAAAAACTCAAGTGGGTATTGATCGAGGTCATCAGCTTCATCAGGATCGATGGAATCATCACTGATATATTCAGTATAGTCACCTATCAATAAATCCATGACTTGGGAATTGACTTTCTCAACGTCCTCATTTTTTGGACATAAAATTGCATGAGATGCAGCTGTATTTATACTTTCGGTGTCATTCACATCAATACAAAGATTATCTCCAAAAATTTCAATTATTAAAGAGCCAGTACATACCATGTCTGGAGGAATTTCAATTACATCATCTCCAAGGTTATGTTCATTAGATAGTTCACCATTTCCCAGTTGAAGCAACCAACTGCTGTAGTGAGGATCAATGGAGCGCATGTTGTTAATAAGTGGCAGGCGAGTAAAATGTTGCCAGTGTTGTGAATATTTTATACAGCTCTCTACAACATCAGTTCTTGTCACATGAGGGATGACAGGAAGACATTGTCTAAAGTCGCCTCCAAAAACAATCACTTTACCTCCAAACGGTGTTTTTTCTTTGTGAGCTACATTTGTTGTCATGACATCACGTAAAACTCTATCAATGACATGCAATGCATATTTGGATAGCATTGTGCACTCATCAATAATAAAAAGTTTAGTGCTGTGCAAATCTTTTGCTGCATCGGTATCATTCTTAATCCTGGAAACAGATGTTTCATTCACAGGAATTGGAATCCCATAAAGAGAATGAATGGTTCGTCCACCTTGTAGCAAGTTGGCGGCAATTCCAGTAGTGGCAGCAGGTGACACAATGTCTCCTTGTCCTCTTAGCTGATGTAGGAGTAGATGATATAGGTACGTTTTTCCGCTGCCACCAGGACCATCAAGGAAAAAACACTTTGCTGTAGAATTAGTGTCTTCTAAAGCTTGAGTGATAGCATCAAAAGCAAAAAGTTGGTCCTCATTTAGAGTAGCTTTCATTTCAGCAGCTGCTGATAACTCATAATCTTTATCATACTGTGGGAGGAGGTGTTGTTTCTTGACTGGACGTGGCAAATTAAAATCAATATAAGTTTTGCCATGAGCTTTAAGAACATGTTGGACATCTGTCATAGCATAGCCTTCACAATTGACACACTCCAGAGTGTCGGAGTGGTATGCATGGCAGTAGTCTTCTACAAAGTGTTCCTTAAATTCATCCCATAAGTCCCGAGGTTTAGCTGGAGGACCAAAAATACAAATGTAGGCAAACATGTCACGTAGCTCTGCTGGCATGTTGAGAATACTGGCATCAAGTAATGTATTTCTCCACAGACTATCATCAAATAGTAAGCCAAGAGCTAATGCCGCATCTTTGAAGGTTTCATGTGTGACTCCGTGTACAGTTTTTATGCTGTCAAAACTGGTTGCACCTTTGACATGTAACAATAACAATCTTAAATAGTAGCGTTCTTGGTCTTTCACACTGACAGTATACATTCGTCCAATCACAGAACCACCTGCTCGCTTTCTAACTTCCCAAGAACCTTCTTTCCAAGCATAGTTTTCGGGAATTTCACGGTATAAATAAATATGAGCATGATGGTCGTTCTGATTAAGCTTGAAGTAGGCCATAAGTGTAGAATTTTGATGGAGCTTTTGTTTGATGTTTCCAATAGAGTCATCCTCATGAAAATAGAGTGGCTGAGAATGCGGTAGATGTACAGCAAGGCGAATGATGCTATGAGATTGTTTATGCATTGGATATGAGAATATTCACCAAGCTGCCTCTGGTGCACTGACATATCTTGAATCCATGAATTGGTGTGTTTCATCATGTTGGATGTTAGTCTGGCAGATTTCAAGATTGGCTTTATCATGTCCTTTGTAGACGTATTTAAATAAATATTTCACAGCCTGAATGGAACCACAAACTTCGACATTTATATTGCACTTGTATTTTAATAGCAGGAACGGATTATATGGAACCACCCACGAATTATCAATCATGTTAGAATGGTGTTGAAAAGATGGGCCAAAGTGTCTGCGGTAAGTAGGATAGGCGTCCTTAGCTATGATGGTTCTTGGTTGCAAATCTTTAGGGAAACCTTTTGTACACTTCCCCAGATCCATACAGGGAGAATTTGGGTTGTGTTCTCCACACGGACCATGAATCATATGTTGGAGAACAATTTTATGGAGCTGAGGGTAGTGGGTAGGATTGGGAATTTCAGCCCACACTGTATTGTCTATGTCCTCCTCAGTCCTTAATTTGGAGTTGCTGTCCAGAATAATCAAAATGTGAGCGTGTGGAAGGCCACGTTTTTGAAATTCAATTACATGAACCATAGCGCAAACTTTCCCAAATAATCCATTGTTAATGTCTTTTAAGAGTGCTTCCAGTTTTATTTTGAAAACACGTGCCACCAAATCAGGTCTATGTTCCACACGCTGCCAAGGTTCCAAATTCTCAGTAATCTCATTCCATTTCGGATTACAGGTCATGGTGATGAATAGATCAGGACGACCATATTTAGTCACAATAGCCATGGCATCCTGGTACCGCTGCTGCATATTCCTGGGACTGCCTTCAAACGAAGATGGTAAAATGACCATTTTTCCAATGGGGATGCCCTTCTCAATGGATTTTTTCTGGAGATGTTCCTGGAGTACACAATAATCCTCTACTTTCAAATCCTTTTGGTGTTGACGGATATAATTTAGGCGATTTGCCTCGATTTTCACATAAGCATCCACTAAGTACTGCTGAGTGAGTTTGCCACCATTCAGGAGTGGATTAAACTGATTACGGACAGACAGCACATAGCAGTAATATTGCAGTTGTGTAACTCTGCGTGGACTTTGCCCTTGTTGCTTGAGGCCATCATGCCACATCTCGTAACATTTTGTATGCAGCAACAAAGGGATTCACATTGTCTAACTGAAGAGCAATTATACTCATCAAAGTGGGATGACATTTTTGATTTTGTTCACAGTTTAAACGTTGTTCATTCGCGGTAGCGGTATCCAAAATATACAGTTGGGCATAAGCTGGAACTTGATCATCACTGGGATGTAGAGTTCCAGTACAATGATATATTTGTCCATGTATACGGAAACAGTAAGGGCCATGTCCAGGTGGAGGGGATATATTGGCACCCATGGAGGCGAAAGCAAATGAGCTGTTAATACTACGAATATTTTCCATGAGATTCTTACTGAACTCACTCTCCCCTGTCAGCAATCGTTTAAAGACCTCGGGATATTGGGGTATAGGTATATGCACTTTACTCTTGTGACAACACAGAGTAAAATTTGTATCTGCTGGTATCTCAGCATTAAAATGTAATGCTTGACAATGTTCACATAAATAGTTCATAGGACCACAGGAGTGTTCTACTATGGTACTGTCATCATTAGTAAAACCTGTAGGATGTTGAGGTACAGGTTGTGATAACGGAGCATTGGAATGTTTCTGTAAGCCAACATATATAAAGCGTGGACCTGGTAGAGGATGTTCACTGTCCACAGATTCAATCACTGAGGAGTTGGAAGGTGTATCGTGGTCAGAGTTTATTAATATGGAGGTGCAAGCGTTTTTTTTGCGCCATTCACGGCGTGCACCAGCTGCATTTGGTAATGGTTTGTTTGTTGCCTTAGAAGAGTCAGGTGTGAAGCATGTCTTATAAGCAGACTTAACAGTGTGCAGGCGACGGCGTTTATCATTTGGAGTGTAAGTAGGACAGTGTTTGCGCTTACGTGCAGATTTACCAACGGTTAAAGGAGCTTCAAGCTGCACACATTCTATGAATGGAGACAAAGAAGCTGTATTGTGGGCAGAATCTATGACTGAGGACGTGGAAATATTATGTTTGCAACGTTGAGAGCGTGCAGCAGCAGCTTTATTACTTAATCGATTAGTTTTGTCCTCAAAAGACTCATTAGTAATGCGTTTATTGCAAGCAGCATTAACCGTGTCCAGGCGCTTATATCTGTCCTCTGTAGTCTCGTTAGCACGCTGTTTGTGCTTACGTGCGGCATCGGCGGCTTTTCGCTCAGCGTCATTGGTATACTTATTATCAGACCTGATGTTACGTGCGCCATCAGCAGCTTTGGGCTCTGTGTCATTAGTATACTTAACAGTGTCCAGGCGCTTGCATCTATCCTCTGTACTCTTGTTAGCACGCTGTTTGCGCTTACATGCGGCATCGGTGTCTTTTCGCTGTGCGTCATTGGTATACTTATTATCAGACCTGATGTTACATGCGCCATCAGCAGCTTTGGACTCTGTGTCATTAGTATACTTAACAGTGTCCAGGCGCTTGCATCTCTCCTCTGTACTCTTGTTAACATGCTGTTTGCGCTTACGTGCGGCATCGACGGCTTTTCGCTCTGCATCATTACCATACTTTATATCAGACCAGATCTTACGTGCGCCATCAGCAGCTTTGGGCTCTGTGTCATTAGTATACTTAACAGTATCCAGGCACTTGCATCTATCCTCTGTACTCTTGTTAACACGCTGTTTGCGCTTACGTCCGGCATCGGCGGCTTTTCGCTCTGCATCATTACCATACTTTATATCAGACCTGATCTTACGTGCGCCATCATAAGCTTTGGACTCTGTGTCATTAGTATACTTAACAGTGTCCAGGCGCTTGCATCTATCCTCTGTACTCTTGTTAGCACGCTGTTTGCCCTTACGTGCGGCATCGGCGTCTTTTTGCTCTGCATTATTAGTATACTTTCTATCAGACCTAATCTTACGTGCGCCATCAGCAGCTTTGGGCTCTGTGTCATTAGTATCCTTACTATTAGAGCTCATGTTGGCTAAGCTAAACAGCTTTAAGCGTGGTGGTGGCAAACAACAGGTTAATAAGAGGCAGTGTCAGGTAGTAGCAAAATAGCCAGTTAATAATAGGCAATAGTTCTTTGCAGGAATGCAGATATTAATAAATAGGCAGTTTATATTGCAGAGAAATTGCTGGGCAATAATGGACAATGTCCTTATGTGGCAAATAATAGAGCAATATACCCAATGTGGCAAAGAAGAGGTTAATAAACGGCAGTCTCTCAGTATAACAGTCAGTGAATAATAGGCAGTATATGGAGAAAACACCAAACAAAAGTTCAAAATTGGTGTGAAAATGTCACTGAACCACTTCACAACTAAATATATATAGTTTTGGTAAATGGTATTATCATTTTTTGACGAAATTCGGCAGGAGCTTGAAGAGCAACGTCACTGGGCCCGCCTCCACGCAGTAGAAACTTGCTGTGAGGTAAAAATTCAAAAATCACACCAAAATGGCGGGCGGAGTGTGTCACATTACGGCACGTTTCTGATTGGTCGCTCGCAGCAGGCGGCAACCAATCAGACACTGGACACTGTTGACGTCACTTATCTCCGGACATTAGCTCCGGACATTAGCTCCGGACATTAGCTCCGGACAAAGCCACGGAAGTTGGCCCAAATTGCAGGAAGTAGTATTCTAGGCAATTATATATTAGATATGTATATATATATATATATATATATATATATTCAGCAAAGCGTCCATATAAGTTTGATTTCAGTATATCTTCATATGCCATATAGTCTCTCCATAACAGTCCCACCTTTGGAGATATGCAGAATCAAAAACCCTAATCTCGTCGAGCCTATCAATCTGCTCCTCTGTGCCTAATCTGGAGCCTATCTAACTAACTAACCTTCACCGTATAAACGAGACGGTCCATCTCTAGTAGATGGACCCCCTCCTAACGGACTTTGCACAGGAGGAAGTCAGATCCTAGTCTCTCCCTCATCGATGTGCTTCATGCAGACGTATTCCGGGGGAGGTGGATATGGCAGTCCTCTCATGGTCTCACAGAGCAGTATCTTTCGTCTATGGGATCCTCAAAGTCAGCATGCATGGTCATCACTGAGGTTTCCATGGTTTTCATCATCATCTTCTTAAGGCATGGAGCTAAGCAGCATAGAATTAAGGCTAATATAATCAAAACACATAGAACAGCTATTCCAAACTTTGTGAGTGCTCTTTGCCACCCATCCCACCACCCAAACCATTGATCCTTTACCCCTGAATTTTGGGCTAATTCTTCTGATAGGTCAGTAAGGCCTTTAAGTGCCCTGGTTATGCTTCCATCCAGAGCAGTGTTGTTAGGGATGTAAGTACAACAGCTAGTACCTATCATTTTGCAGACTCCACCTTTTTCTGATAGGATCATGTCTAGGGCCATCCTGTTCAGGAAGGCCATGATGGATGTGGGACCTAATTGCTCAATAAGTCCCCTTATAGCATCTCTAGTAAAATTAACAAATCTCTGCTGATTATAGTATAGGTAATTTATCCATTTTACATTCTTATTCACCCCAATTATGGGGATTATTGACTCAAACCCAGCTGCTACCTCATTTCTGGCTTTGAACTCATTAGGTACTCCCTGTGGGACCCCAATTGTGTCTGTGTAGATGTGGGGGTCAAAAGAACCTCGTAGCTCCCTTTTTACTTTTTGGGGCAGGTGGTCTTCTCGGAGTACTTGGTCCCAGCTAGGCAGATCAAATATATGAAAGGGCATAAGGGCTTTTACCATGGCACATTGTCCTTTCCACGGGGTATTAAGTCTAGGCCTGATTTTCATGTCTCCACATAGCCAATATACATCATTCAATTGGTAGATTTGTCCTACCAACAAGGAATCATTGTATAGACTACCTTCCTGGACCGGGATTACTTGGTTATTACAGTATTCAGGTGGTAAGTTATCTACCTGTCGTCCAGGACCTTCTCTTTGAAAACAGGTGTAATTCCCTGGATAGGGGGTAATCCCATGGCCAGTTGGTTCACTAATTTGGTAAGGAGGGTATAAGTGGGATACAGTTTGACATTTATGTGAGTTACCCGGTTGGTTATTCATATACAGAGATAAGGCACATAAGAATCCCTCTTCATCCACCCGTGGGTCTATTGGGAATGGTACTGTGCCTAAATGAGGTCTGGCGGTGGTACAGGCTATGCATGAGGAGCGATTGGCATTGGTAACAGTGTATCTTACCCACTCTAGCCAGACATTGGAGTCAGAGAATCCTGTTTCTATAGCAAGCTTATCCTCAAAGCTCAGATCTACTAGGAATTTGGCTCCTGGTATTGGTTCATCGATCTCTACATTTTCAGATATAGACCTGGAGGCAAGATTTCTCAATCGAAATTTTCCCATTTTGTCACCTTCCCCTTCGCTACCAAGCTTTGTACTCGAGCCTAGCACATACAGTTAGGTCCATATATATTTGGACAGAAACATCATTTTTCTAATTTTGGTTATAGTCCTTACCACAATAAATTTTAAGCAAACAATTCAGATGCAGTTGAAGTTCAAACTTTCAGCTTTCATTTGAGGGTATCCACATTAAAATTGGATGAAGGGTTTAGAAGTTTCAGCTCCTTAACATGTGCCACCCTGTTTTTAAAAGGGCCAAAAGTAATTGGACAGATTCAATAATTTTAAATAAAATGTTCATTTTTAGTATTTGGTTGAAAACCCTTTGTTGGCAATAACTGCCTGAAGTCTTGAACTCATGGACATCACCAGACGCAGTGTTTCCCCCTTTTTAATGCTCTGCCAGGCCTTCACTGCGGTGGTTTTCAGTTGCTATTTGTTTGTGGGCCTTTCTGTCTGAAGTTTAGTCTTTAACAAGTGAAATGCATGCTCAATTGGGTTGAGATCAGGTGACTGACTTGGCCATTCAAGAATATTCCACTTCTTTGCTTTAATAAACTCCTGGGTTGCTTTGGCTTTATGTTTTGGGTCATTGGTCGTCGTTTCATACTACAAATGGACAATCAGTTTTGCTGCACTTGGCTGGATCTGAGCACACAATATGTCTCTGAATACCTCAGAATTCATTCGGCTGCTTCTGTCCTGTGTCACATCATCAATAAACACTAGTGACCCAGTGCCACTGGCAGCCATGGATGCCCATGCCATCACACTGCCTCCGCCGTATTTTACAGATGATATGGTATGCTTTGGATCATGAGCTGTACCACACCTTCGCCATACTTTCCTCTTTCCATCATTCTGGTAGAGGTTGATCTTGGTTTCATCTGTCCAAAGAATGTTCTTCCAGAACTGTGCTGGCTTTTTTAGATGTTTTTTAGCAAAGTCCAGTCTAGCCTTTTTATTCTTGATGCTTATGAGTGGCTTGCACCGTGCAGTGAACCCTCTGTAGTTACTTTCATGCAGTCTTCTCTTTATGGTAGATTTGGATATTGATACGCCTACCTCCTGGAGAGTGTTGTTCACTTGGTTGGCTGTTGTGAAGGGGTTTCTCTTCACCATGGAGATTATTCTGTGATCATCCACCACTGTTATCTTCCGTGGGTGCCCAGGTCTTTTTGCATTGATGAGTTCACCGGTGCTTTCTTTCTTTCTCAGGATGTACCAAACTGTAGATTTTGCCACTCCTAATATTGTAGCAATTTCTCGGATGGGTTTTTTCTGTTTTTGCAGCTTAAGGATGGCTTGTTTCAACTGCATGGAGAGCTCCTCTGACTGCATGTTTACTTCACAGCAA
Organism: Ranitomeya imitator; assembly: GCF_032444005.1. Lineage (NCBI taxonomy): Eukaryota > Metazoa > Chordata > Amphibia > Anura > Dendrobatidae > Ranitomeya > Ranitomeya imitator. Next base: position 290,960,304 of record NC_091284.1, read on the forward strand.
AACCTTCCAAATGCAAGCACTACACCTCAAATCAACTCCAGGACTTTTATCTGCTTAATTGAGAATGACATAACGAAGGGATTGCCCACACCTTTCCATGAAATAGCCATGGAGTCAATTGTCCAATTACTTTTGGTCCCCTTAAAAACAGGGTGGCACGTGTTAAGGAGCTGAAACTCCTAAACCCTTTGTTAGGGCTAGCGGAACGCACCAAATAATAAGACTGATAGTGTATGGTGCGTTCGCAGCCCGGGGTCCACCGTGCAGAGATGGAACCTGCTGCTAAGTAACGACGGACTATATGGCGGTACTCATAAGAATACACACGTGGGTTAAACCTCACCCAACGTGAAGGAAGCGATCCTGTTGCGTCACAGGATCGCGGTACCGCACATAGAAGGCGAGCAAGCAGTCAGCGAACTTAACCCCAACTAGGATTGAAGTCCGATTAGACCCTTGCTGGCACAACACCTCAACTGGGTGTGTAAAGGCAACACTTATAATTAGAGCACCGAAGTGCGAACTGTGCCGTGCTGGCAGGCACCACTAAGCACCCAGACGTGGGTCAGGAAGCGCACTACTGGCGCGTGGCGCCGCACTGGCGGTCACAGCAATAGACGTTGATACGTGTGTGACACGTTGAGTGATTAGTCGGGCGCTAGATAGCAGCCATACTCCATACGCGAACAGTCATTCAATAGGGTAGGGGTATTTAATGAACGACTTGCACTCACAACAAACACACGTATTCAAATGTACACTAGCGCATGGCCGTCCGGTCATGCGCAGTTTATATAATTGCAGGAAAGGAAGTGGCCACAGAAACTTTGCCCTTCCAAGACCTGCCAAGAGGACCAATGGAATGCGCTGCAGAGCCAGAGCACATGACCCTCGATCTCCAACGGGAGATCTTGCTCTGGGCATGCTCAGTGTGCGCAAACAAGGACTTAGTCCCAGGGAAGTCCGCTCGCCGCTGACCAGCACTGACTTTAATGGCAGGAGTTGAAGAAGCAGCAGTAACTCTCTGTACAGAGTGAGAGCGAGCAAGACACTGGGAGCGACGTCCCTGCTGAGCAGACTCCATTGCGGCTGGAGGAGAATGGGAGACCGCAGCGGAGACGGATCGAGATTCCCCCTGTGCAGCAGAGGAAACTCGACTCCTAACATTACCCCCCCTCCTAGGGCCCCCCCCTCCTTGGGCCTCGCTACGCTCGAAGGCAGCAATGAGCTGTGGGGCCCGAATGTTTTCAGCAGGCTCCCAAGACCTGTCCTCTGGACCATAACCCTTCCAATCCACCAAATAAAACTTTTTGCCGCGTACCACCTTGCACCCCAAAATAGCGTTCACCTCGTAATCGTCCGTAGACGAACCCGATGTCCCGGCAGATGACTCGGAAAACCGGGACATGTATACGGGTTTCAAGAGGGACACATGAAAGGTGTCGGTGATACCCAAGCATGGAGGAAGAGCCAGGCGGTAGACCACAGGATTAACCTGTTCGAGAACCTTGAAGGGACCCAAGTAGCGAGGAGCAAACTTAGTGGACTCAACTCGCAGCCTGATGTTACGGGCGGAGAGCCACACCAAGTCGCCAGGGGCAAAAGTCGGAGCGGGGCGCCGATGAACATCGGCAGAGGACATCATTCTCTCCTTGGAGACCCGAATGGCATCATGCGTGCGATCCCAAATGTCCCGTGCCTCCACAGCCCAGTCTGCCACCCTGGGATCAGCAGAAGACACAGGCATGGGCACAGGAACACGCGGATGCTGGCCGTAATTTAAGAGGAATGGAGTCTGACCGGTGGAGTCGGCTACGGCATTGTTAAGTGCAAACTCTGCCCACGGTAGCAAGGATGCCCAGTCATCCTGTCTGGCAGAAACAAAATGTCGCAGATATGTGACCAAGGTCTGGTTGGCCCTTTCTACCAACCCATTCATCTCGGGATGATATGCCGAAGAGAGATTCAACTCAATACTGAGTAGACGACATAGCTCCCTCCAGAATCGAGACGCAAACTGGGGACCCCGGTCACTAACAATTTTGTCTGGCATACCGTGTAAGCGAAAGATATGCTTGATAAACAAGACAGCCAACGCCCCTGCAGATGGTAGCCGTGGAAGAGGCACCAAATGCACCATTTTGGAAAAATGATCGGTGATCACCCAGATAATGGTGCAATTACGAGACTTGGGTAAGCCAACCACAAAGTCCATCCCGACCATCTCCCAGGGCCTGTCAGCCACGGGCAGAGGATACAGCAAACCAGCTGGCCGTTGCCGAGGAGTCTTGTTCCTGGCGCAAGAGACACACGCCCGAATGTACTCCGCGACATCACGAGCCATATGCGGCCACCAGTATGTCCTCGCCAGTAACTCTGATGTCCTTTTAGTACCAAAATGTCCACCCACCCTGGACGAGTGCGCCCAAGAGAGAACCTCCGGTCGCAAACTAGATGGAACAAAAGTCTTGCCCGGGGGCACAGACTCCAGCGAAACCGGGGCCACGGTTCTCAAACTCTCGGTGGGGACAATAAGCCGAGGCTCCTCCTCCTCCTCCGCAGATGACACAACGGAGCGAGAGAGAGCGTCGGCCCGAATGTTCTTCTCCCCAGAAAGGAAATGGAGGGTGAAATGAAACCGGGAGAAGAACAAGGACCATCTGGCCTGGCGAGAATTCAACCGCTGAGCTGTCTGCAGATACACCAAATTTTTGTGATCTGTGAAGACTTGGAAGGGAAAACGTGCTCCCTCCAAGAGATGTCTCCACTCCGAGAAAGCCAACTTCATGGCTAGCAACTCCCTGTCCCCGATGGAATAATTCCTCTCTGCTGGTGCGAAGGTCTTGGAGAAAAAGAAGCAAGGATGCTTCCGACCTTGAGCATCCTTTTGGAAGAGGACTGCTCCAGCACCAACAGAAGAGGCATCCACCTCCATGATAAATGGCATATCAACATCGGGGCGATGAAGAATGGGAGCGCTAGCGAAGTGTGACTTTATAGAGATAAAGGCCTTGGAGACCTCCTCAGACCACAATTTGGGATTCGCCCCCTTCTTGGTGAGGGCAACCAATGGAGCTACCAAAGTTGAGAAGTGCGGGATGAACTGGCGATAATAATTGATGAACCCCATAAAGCGCTGCACTGCTTTAAGAGAATGGGGTTCCTGCCAGTCCATCACAGCCTGTAGTTTGGCAGGATCCATAGCCAATCCCTGGGCTGAGATGATGTAGCCTAGGAAAGGTAAGGACTCCTGCTCAAACATACACTTCTCCAACTTGGCATAGAGGGCGTTTGCCCGTAGGAGGTCGAAGACTTTGCAAACATCTCTCCGGTGGGAGTCAATATCTGGAGAGTAGATGAGAATATCATCCAGATAGACTACGACCGAGGTGGAAAGCATATCCCGGAAGATATCGTTCACAAAGTCTTGGAAAACGGCTGGGGCATTACAGAGCCCGAAGGGCATCACCAGATATTCATAGTGCCCATCACTGGTGTTAAAAGCCGTCTTCCATTCGTCCCCCTCACGGATGCGAATCAGGTTGTAAGCACCCCGCAGATCCAGTTTAGTAATTACCCTTGCTCCCCGAAGCCTATCGAATAGTTCAGATATTAAAGGCAAAGGGTATTTATTCTTAACGGTGATGGCGTTAAGACCCCTGTAATCTATGCATGGGCGCAATTCCCCACTCTTCTTCTGCACGAAGAAGAACCCTGCCCCAGCAGGTGACACTGACTTCCTGATGAACCCTCTTGCCAGATTTTCCTGGATGTACTGTGACATTGCCTCCGTCTCCGGGAGAGATAGCGGATAGACTCGACCCCGGGGAGGCTCAGCACCAGGCAAGAGGTCAATAGGACAGACATAGGGGCGATGGGGCGGAAGGTTCTCCGCTGCCTTTTTGGAGAATACGTCTGCATAAGACCAATACTGCTTGGGGAGAGAGGAAAGATCTGCGGGTACCTCTGTTGTAGCAACCTGAACGCACTCCCTCTGACACCTACCCCCACAAGATTCACCCCATCCCAGAATTCTGCCTGAGGACCACTCGATATGAGGAGAGTGGTACCGCAGCCAAGGTATTCCCAACAGGACCTCATCAATTCCCTCGGGAATGACGAGCAGAGAAATAATCTCCTGATGAGATGGCGACATGGACAGAGTAAAAGGGATGGTCTGGTGAGTTATCTGTGAGGGCAGAGTCGACCCATTCACCACTCGTACCGTTACAGGTTGAGCTAGCATAACCAGAGGTATTGCGTGGCGTTGGGCGAAGGCAGAAGACATAAAATTGCCTTCCGCCCCAGAATCCACGCAGAACTCTACCGAGTGGGAGAAAGAGCCAATAGTAATTGTCCCCTTAAAGGACAATTTAGAGGCAAACGTCGCCGTGTCTAGTGTACCTCCACCTACGACCACTAGACGCTGACGTTTCCTCGACCGCTGAGGACATCTGGTGGCTAAATGTCCAGACTGCTGGCAAACATGACAGACCCTGAGTGCACAAGCGGTCCGGGACTTAGATCCCGCTTGTGACACCTCCCTGGCCTCATGTGACTCAGGAACCAGGACCGGAGATTCCAGAGGTTTGGCGAAAGTAGGAGCCAGCCGAAACCTCTGCCTACACTGGGCTCGCTCTAACCTCCGCTCGTTAAAACGGAGGTCAATTCGAGTGGAGACAGTTATTAGCTCCTCCAGTGTGGCAGGAATCTCCCTAGTGGCCAGAGCGTCCTTTACGTGGTCAGCCAAGCCCCTCCAAAATATGGGGATAAGGGCTTTATCTGACCATTCCAGCTCAGATGCTAATGTGCGGAATTGGACGGCAAAATGACTTACCAAGGACTCTCCCTGAGTTAATGCCAGCAGTTTGAGCGCAGTGTCATGGGTGACTTGAGGTCCTAAAAAGACCTGTTTCAAAGTGCTCAAAAACAGGGGAGCACTCTGCACCACATGATCGCCACGCTCCCACAGCGGCGTAGCCCATTCCAACGCCCTGTCCAACAATAGAGACACAATAAATCCCACCTTAGCCCGCTCTGTGGGGAAACGTGCAGCCAGAAGCTCGAGATGAATAGAGCACTGACTCACAAATCCCCTACAAAATTTGCTATTACCAGAAAATTTTTCTGGCAGCGGGAGGCGAGAAAATGTCGGAACAGGGGTGGCAATGGACAAAGTTGCTGCAGCCTCGCTGGCAGCCTGTACAGCAACTGCGGTAACATCCACAGCTGAGGTTGCGCTCTCGAGAGCCGCCAACCTACCCTCCAGCTGCTGTATATACCGCAGGGATTGCTGTTTGTCCGTCATTACTAGCCAGACCCTGGCGCTAGTGTAATGTTAGGGCTAGCGGAACGCACCAAATAATAAGACTGATAGTGTATGGTGCGTTCGCAGCCCGGGGTCCACCGTGCAGAGATGGAACCTGCTGCTAAGTAACGACGGACTATATGGCGGTACTCATAAGAATACACATGTGGGTTAAACCTCACCCAACGTGAAGGAAGCGATCCTGTTGCGTCACAGGATCGCGGTACCGCACATAGAAGGCGAGCAAGCAGTCAGCGAACTTAACCCCAACTAGGATTGAAGTCCGATTAGACCCTTGCTGGCACAACACCTCAACTGGGTGTGTAAAGGCAACACTTATAATTAGAGCACCGAAGTGCGAACTGTGCCGTGCTGGCAGGCACCACTAAGCACCCAGACGTGGGTCAGGAAGCGCACTACTGGCGCGTGGCGCCGCACTGGCGGTCACAGCAATAGACGCTGATACGTGTGTGACACGTTGAGTGATTAGTCGGGCGCTAGATAGCAGCCATACTCCATACGCGAACAGTCATTCAATAGGGTAGGGGTATTTAATGAACGACTTGCACTCACAACAAACACACGTATTCAAATGTACACTAGCGCATGGCCGTGCGGTCATGCGCAGTTTATATAATTGCAGGACAGGAAGTGGCCACAGAAACTTTGCCCTTCCAAGACCTGCCAAGAGGACCAATGGAATGCGCTGCAGAGCCAGAGCACATGACCCTCGATCTCCAACGGGAGATCTTGCTCTGGGCATGCTCAGTGTGCGCAAACAAGGACTTAGTCCCAGGGAAGTCCGCTCGCCGCTGACCAGCACTGACTTTAATGGCAGGAGCTGAAGAAGCAGCAGTAACTCTCTGTACAGAGTGAGAGCGAGCAAGACACTGGGAGCGACGTCCCTGCTGAGCAGACTCCACTGCGGCTGGAGGAGAATGGGAGAACGCAGCGGAGACGGATCGAGATTCCCCCTGTGCAGCAGAGGAAACTCGACTCCTAACACCCTTCATCCAATTTTAATTTGGATACCCTCAAATGAAAGCTGAAAGTCTGAATTTCAACTGCACCTGAATTGTTTTGTTTAAAATTCATTGTGGTAATGTCTAGAACCAAAATTAGAAAAATGTTTTCTCTGTCCAAATATATATGGACCTAACTGTATAACCCTTGGTCATTTTCTGAGAGATTGTCAATAGTGAGGTAGAGAACTATGCATCCCTCCTGGGGACAGTGGGTGGCAGGGATAGGGGGAATTGAACCCAGATACCCTCTCTTTCCTTTGAACGGGGCTTTGGTCAAAGACATACGGGTGATTAAGCTGGCCCCCCATTTGTCTGTGCATTGCAAGGCTAGGGCTGGTTGATACCCCCAATTACTTTCTCCGGTGTGCCACCCAACAAGTGTCCAATCCTCACAGTTTGACCCCTCCCCCTTTTCAGCTGCGGTGACACAGATGAATTGAGTGCATAGCCAGATATCAAACTGTCCCATTGGGCCTGGACATTCAACTATGAGGCAATAGTCAAATTGATATGTAACTCTGGGGGGGGAGACATTATACCAGAAAGTCACTATCCCCTCCTCATGGGAGATAGCCCCTTGGGTACTGGCTACTGCTGGGGTTAGAAAAAGGATAAGTATTAGATGGATGAAGGGTGGCAGCCGCCACTGTCCTCTGGATCTGGATCCGGCACTTTTTTGCAGTGGGAAGCGTGGATCCATGTGGGCTTTCCTTCAAGCTTGACTGCTGTGGCAGTAGTCAACAGGACTTGGTACGGCCCATCGTATCTGGGCTCGAGGGTATGTCTGTTGAACCTCTTTGTCAGGACCCAATCACTGGGCTGGATCTGGTGGGTTCCTTCTAGGTCCTCAGGATCTGGGATGGATGAAAATACTCAAGAATGTATTTTAGTCAGATGTTTAGCTAATTCAATCACAAACTTAGTCAAAGTGTCATATGCATAGACAACTGCTGTGGGAAGTACAATCCTAACCTGGGGGTACTTCCAAACAGGATCTCATATGGGCTAAGTTTGGTAGGACCAGATGGTGTGTGCCTGACACTGAACAGTGCAAGAGGGAGACTCTCGTGCCATGGTTTCCCTGTTTCTTGTGCTGCTTTCAGCATTTTGCACTTCAATGTCCCATTTAACCTCTCAACTTTGCCACTGCTCTGCTGAAGATATGGAGTGTGGAGAGCCAACTCGGTCCCGAGTGCGTCCCATATTTCTTTTGTGAGGTTAGCAGTGAATGCAGGCCCTTGGTCACTTTCTATGGTTTCTGGGAGCCCATACCTGCAGACTATCTCAGAGAGGAGTTTTTTGGCAGTGGTCTTTGCTGACTGGTTTTTGACTGGAAAGGCTTCTGGCCACCCTGAGAATATGTCTATTACCACTAAGGTATACTCGAACCCCCCTGAGTTTGGCATTTGGATGTGATCTATTTGTATGCGCTGGAAAGGATTGAGGGGTTTGGGTGTGCATTTCTGGGGTATCTTTTCTGTATTCCCTGGATTGCATCGGGCACAGACAAGACATCCTTTGGTGATGTTGGCAGCTACTGTAGAAAATCCTGGGGCATGGTAGTACTGGCGGACAAGATTGTGCATCTTGATCTTGGACTGATGAGTGGTGCCATGGGCCCGTTTTGCCACCATAGGGTAGAGGACTCTTGGTAGACAAGGTTTTCCTTTGGTCATCATCAGGTGTCTTTCATCCTGTGTGGCTCCATCTTGGGTCCATTTGTCCGTTTCTTCCTTGGGTGCTTGCCTTTGGAGTGTAGAGAGCATCTTCTCCCAGGATTGCTTCTTTTCTTCTGCTTCTGAGTCCAGTAGAGAGTACAGGTGAGATGTTTCTGCATCCAGTGGTAGTAACGCTACTTCCTTTTCTGTGACATCAGCCAGTATGTTGCCTACTGCTTCCTTTGAAGTGCCTCCAGTGTGCGCCTTTACTTTTACCACCGCAACTCTTTCTGGCATCAGTAGGGATTCCATCAGTTCCTGTATGGCTTTGTGGTGTCTGACAGGCCTTCCATTTGCCGTGATGAAGTCTCTGGCCTTCCAGATCGGTCCATAGTCGTGACATACGCCATAAGCGTAGCGTGAGTCAGAGTAGATTGTAGCTTTGCGTTGGGCAGACATTTTGCAGGCTTCTGCCAAGGCCCTCAGCTCTGCCTCCTGTGCAGAGACGGATGGAGGCAATGGTTGTGCTAGTAGCACTGTATCTTCAGTAACATAGTAACATAGTTAGTAAGGCCGAAAAAAGACATTTGTCCATCAACTTCAGCCTATATTCCATCATAATAAATCCCCAGATCTACGTCCTTATACAGAACCTAATAATTGTATGATACAATATTGTTCTGCTCAAGGAAGACATCCAGGCCTCTCTTGAACCCCTCGACTGAGTTCGCCATCACCACCTCCTCAGGCAAGCAATTCCAGATTCTCACTGCCCTAACAGTAAAGAATCCTCTTCTATGTTGGTGGAAAAACCTTCTCTCCTCCAGACGCAAAGAATGCCCCCTTGTGCCCGTCACCTTCCTTGGTATAAACAGATCCTCAGCGAGATATTTGTATTGTCCCCTTATATACTTATACATGGTTATTAGATCGCCCCTCAGTCGTCTTTTTTCCAGACTAAATAATCCTAATTTCGCTAATCTATCTGGGTATTGTGGTTCTCCCATCCCCTTTATTAATTTTGTTGCCCTCCTTTGTACTCTCTCTAGTTCCATTATATCCTTCCTGAGCACCGGTGCCCAAAACTGGACACAGTTCTCCATGTGCGGTCTAACTAGGGATTTGTACAGAGGCAGTATAATGCTCTCATCATGTGTATCCAGACCTCTTTTAATGCACCCCATGATCCTGTTTGCCTTGGCAGCTGCTGCCTGGCACTGGCTGCTCCAGGTAAGTTTATCATTAACTAGGATCCCCAAGTCCTTCTCCCTGTCAGATTTACCCAGTGGTTTCCCGTTCAGTGTGTAATGGTGATATTGATTCCTTCTTCCCATGTGTATAACCTTACATTTATCATTGTTAAACCTCATCTGCCACCTTTCAGCCCAAGTTTCCAACTTATCCAGATCCATCTGTAGCAGAATACTATCTTCTCTTGTATTAACTGCTTTACATAGTTTTGTATCATCTGCAAATATCGATATTTTACTGTGTAAACCTTCTACCAGATCAATAATGAATATGTTGAAGAGAACAGGTCCCAATACCGACCCCTGCGGTACCCCACTGGTCACAGCTACCCAATTAGAGACTATACCATTTATAACCACCCTATGCTTTCTATCACTAAGCCAGTTACTAACCCATTTACACACATTTCCCCCAGACCAAGCATTCTCATTTTGTGTACCAACCTCTTGTGCGGCACGGTATCAAACGCTTTGGAAAAATCGAGATATACCACGTCCAATGACTCACCGTGGTCCAGCCTATAGCTTACCTCTTCATAATAACTGATTAGATTGGTTTGACAGGAGCGATTTCTCATAAACCCATGCTGATATGGAGTTAAACAGTTATTCTCATTGAGATAATCCAGAATAACATCTCTCAGAAACCCTTCAAATATTTTACCAACAATAGAGGTTAGACTTACTGGCCTATAATTTCCAGGTTCACTTTTAGAGAACTTTTTGAATATTGGCACTACATTTGTTATGCGCCAGTCCTGCGGAACAGACCCCGTCGCTATAGAGTCCCTAATGGTTTATCTATTACATTACTTAGTTCTCTTAGTACTCGTGGGTGTATGCCATCCGGACCCGGAGATTTATCTATTTTAATCTTGTTTAGCCGGTTTCGCACCTCTTCTTGGGTTAGATTGGTGACCCTTAATATAGGGTTTTCATTGTTTCTTGGGATTTCACCTAGCATTTCATTTTCCACCGTGAATACCGTGGAGAAGGTGTTTAATATGTTAGCTTTTTCCTCGTCATCTACAACCATTCTTTCCTCACTATTTTTTAAGGGGCCTACATTTTCAGTTTTTATTTTTTTACTATTGATATAGTTGAAGAACAGTTTGGGATTAGTTTTACTCTCCTTAGCAATGTGCTTCTCTGTTTCCTTTTTGGCAGCTTTAATTAGTTTTTTAGATAAAGTATTTTTCTCCCTATAGTTTTTTAGAGCTTCAATGGTGCCATCCTGCTTTAGTAGTGCAAATGCTTTCTTTTTACTGTTAATTGCCTGTCTTACTTCTTTGTTTAGCCATATTGGGTTTTTCCTATTTCTAGTCCTTTTATTCCCACAAGGTATAAACCGCTTACAGTGCCTATTTAGGATGTTCTTAAACATTTTCCATTTATTATCTGTATTCTTATTTCTGAGGATATTGTCCCAGTCTACCAGATTAAGGGCATCTCTAAGCTGGTCAAACTTTGCCTTCCTAAAGTTCAGTGTTTTTGTGACTCCCTGACAAGTCCCCCTAGTGAAAGACAAGTGAAACTGTACAATATTGTGGTCGCTATTTCCTAGATGCCCGACCACCTGCAGATTTGTTATTTTGTCAGGTCTATTAGATAGTATTAGGTCTAAAAGTGCTGCTCCTCTGGTTGGATTCTGCACCAATTGTGAAAGATAATTTTTCTTGGTTATTAGCAGAAACCTGTTGCCTTGATGGGTTTCACAGGTTTCTGTTTCCCAGTTAATATCCGGGTAGTTAAAGTCCCCCATAACCAGGACCTCACTATGGGTTGCAGCTTCATTTATCTGCTTTAGAAGTAGACTTTCCATGGTTTCTGTTATATTTGGGGGTTTGTAACAGACCCCAATGAGAATTTTGTTACCATTTTTCCCTCCATGAATTTCGACCCATATGGACTCGACATCCTCATTCCCTTCGCTAATATCCTCCCTTAAAGTGGACTTTAGACATGACTTTACATAGAGACAAACCCCTCCTCCTCTCCGATTTTTACGATCCTTTCTAAACAGACTGTAACCCTGTAAGTTAACTGCCCAGTCATAGCTTTCATCTAACCATTTCTCGGTTATTCCCACTATGTCAAAGTTACCTGTAGATATTTCTGCTTCTAGTTCTTCCATCTTGTTTGTCAGGCTTCTGGCATTTGCGAGCATGCAGTTTAGAGGATTTTGTTTTGTTTCAATCTCCTCGCTGTGGATTGTTTTAGAAATGTTCTTACCTCTCTTCTGAGTATGTTTTCCTGGGTCTTCTTTGTTCGAGTCTAATGTTTTTCTTCCCGTCCCCTCTTCTTCTAGTTTAACGCCCTCCTGATGAGTGTAGCGAGTCTTCTGGCAAATGTGTATTTCCCAGGTTTGTTGAGGTGTAGTCCATCTCTGGCGAGGAGTCCATCGTACAAGTAATTCACACCGTGGACCAGGAATCCGAATCCTTGTTGTCTGCACCATCGTCTTAGCCAGTTGTTCGCATCAAGGATCCTGTTCCATCTCCTGGTGCCATGCCCGTCTACTGGAAGGATAGAAGAAAAAACTACCTGTGCATCCAGTTCCTTTACTTTCTTCCCCAACTCTTCAAAGTCCTTGCAGATTGTCGGTAGGTCCTTCCTTGCCGTGTCATTGGTGCCAACATGTATCAGAAGAAATGGGTGGACGTCCTTGGAGCTGAAGAGCTTTGGTATCCTATCGGTCACATCCTTGATCATCGCACCTGGAAGGCAGCATACTTCTCTTGCGGTTATGTCTGGTCTGCAGATGGCTGCTTCTGTGCCTCTCAGTAGTGAGTCTCCCACCACCACCACTCTTCGTTGCTTCTTGGCTGTACTTTTTGCTGTCACTTGTTGCTGTGTGCCCTTTTCTTTTTTGCTTGCTGGTATTACTTCATCCTTAGGTGTGCCATCTTCATCTTCTACAAAGATTTGATATCGGTTCTTCAGTTGTGTGGTTGGTGATTTCTCCATGGTCTTCTTGCTTCTTTTGGTCACATGATTCCACTCATCTGTTTTTGGAGGTTCTCTGACACTTTTTTCACCTTCTGTGACCAGTAGAGATGCTTCTGTTCTGTCTAGGAAGTCTTCATTCTCTTTGATGAGTTTCAAAGTTGCTAATCTTTCTTCCAGACCCTGCACCTTTTCTTCTAAAAGGGCCACTAGTCTACACTTCTGACAGGTGAAATTGGATTCTTCTTCTGGTCGATCTGTGAACATGTAGCACATGCTACAGCTCACCATGTAGGTTGTCACATCTGCCATGTTGCTCCTAGATCCTGCTGACTTGCTGTGTGTTTTCCTTCTTGTGTAATCAGTGACCACCGCTATACCAGTGTGAAAGCGGCCTTCTTGGTCTGCATACCTTGAGCCATCAACGAAGAGCGTCAGGTCAGGATCTTCCAAGGGTACATCAGTGACTGAGTCAAACCCGGAGGTTTCCTGTCTCATGAGAGCGAGACAGTCATGCTGAGCCATTTCAGAGTCGACTACCTCTTCCATTGTTGTGTCAGAGATGTGGGCTTCACTCTCCTCCCCCTTGGCAGAGGTAGGAGAGTAGCTGGGTTAAGGACAGCACATCTGGAGATGGAGACATTGTCAGGAAGAAGAGAGCATTGCAGGCGTAAATGGCGGGCAGCAGACAGGTGCTTTAGCTGAGTCTGGGCCAGGATGGCAGTGATGTCATGAGGTGCAATTATCCTCAGTTCATGGCCTAGAATGATGTCAGAAGTCTTGTCCAGTAGCAAGTGTGTTGCAAACACGGCTCTCATGCAGGTTGGGGCTCCACGGGCCACTGGGTCGAGTCTAGCCGAGTAGTACCCAAGAGGCCGTTCTCTGCCTCCGTGGAGCTGAGTGAGGACTCCAGTTGCATGTCCTTGCTTCTCCATGATGAATAGGCAGAACAATTTGGCATAGTCAGGGAGTCTCAGGGCAGGGGAGGATGTGATAGCAGTTTTTAGCATGTAGAACCCATCGATGGCTTCCTTGGTCAGAGTAAAAGGAGTTGTGGCTAGGAGGCGGAGTGCACGATCAGAAGACTAGAGAATACATTTCAAAAACCTGACCGGCACATTCCAACATAGACTCAGTGTGAACAGGTGCTGAACCTAGAGTCGCCAACTCGTATATAGTTAAGTATATAAGGCAGCACACTGCAGCGCTAGAACATACAAACTTGAAAAACGAAATTTGAACTGCATTACTGCACTAGAAATATGAAAAATGAGAGCTTTTAGCGCATAAAAATGGCCAATTTTATGTGTACCTGGTAGCCCCTTTACGGCATCTCTCTTATACCAGGTCCTACACTTGCCTTACCTCGCTGAGAATAAACGTCTCCATCTGAATGGGTACATGTGAAACCTCTTCCTAGACCAAAATTCTCTCTCTCTGTGGAGGGGTATCGGACCTGCTGTAATTAAAACACCTGTGGCTAGGAGGCGGAGTGCACGATCAGAAGGCTAGAGAATACATTTCAAAAACCTGACCGGCACATCCAAACATAGACTCAGGGTGAACAGGTGCTGAACCTAGAGTCGCCAACTCGTATATAGTTAAGTAAATAAGGCAGCACACTGCAGCGCTAGAACATACAAACTTGAAAAACGAAATTTGAACTGCATTACTGCACTAGAAATATGAAAAATGAGAGCTTGTTTACTTAACTATATACGAGTTGGCGACTCTAGGTTCAGCACCTGTTCACACTGAGTCTATGTTTGGATGTGCCGGTCAGGTTTTTGAAATGTATTCTCTAGCCTTTTGATCGTGCACTCCGCCTCCTAGCCACAGGTGTTTTAATTACAGCAGGTCCGATACCCCTCCATAGAGAGAGAGAATTTTGGTCTAGGAAGAGGTTTCACATGTACCCATTCAGATGGAGATGTTTATTCTCAGCGAGGTAAGGCAAGTGTAGGACCTGGTATAAGAGAGATGCCGTAAAGGGGCTACCAGGTACACATAAAATTGGCCATTTTTATGCGCTAAAAGCTCTCATTTTTCATATTTCTAGTGCAGTAATGCAGTTCAAATTTCATTTTTCAAGTTTGTATGTTCTAGCGCTGCAGTGTGCTTCCTTATTTACTTAACTATATACGAGTTGGCGACTCTAGGTTCAGCACCTGTTCACACTGAGTCTATGTTTGGATGTGCCGGTCAGGTTTTTGAGAGTGAAAGGAGTGTCCTTGAGGCAGTCATACAGGGGTTGCATGTGGAGAGAGGCATCCAGGATCCAGGGGCGGCAGTAGGATACAAGTCCAAGGAAGGACTGCAGCTGTGGAAGCTTCGTTGGCAAAGGTATGCTCTGGACAGCTGTTTTCCTGTCTTCAGTCAGGTGCTTGGTTTGGTGGGAGATGCAGTGTCCCAGGAACACAACTTTTTCCTTGCAGAACTGTAGCTTGTCTTTAGATGCCTTGCATCCATTGGTGGCCAGGAACTGTAGCAAGGAGATGGACTCCGTCTGTGCATCTGATAGGGTGTCAGCACAGAGGAGGAGATCATCCACATACTGCAGTAGGGTTGTAGTCGGGTGTGTCATCTTTCAGGGTTCCAGGACTGTTGTCATGGCTTGGGTGAACATAGAAGGGCTATTTTGTGCTCCTTGTGGCATCACAATCCAAGTATATTGCCGACCGTTGTGGGTGAAAGCAAACAGGTACTGACTGTCAGGATGTAGAGGTACGTTGAAGAAGGCATTGGCCAAGTCAATCACTGTGAACCATGGAGAGGTACGTGGGATTGATGACAACAGTGTGTGTGGGTTGGTCACGATGGCTCCAACACTGTGGTCTCATTGACAGCACGCAGGTCATGTACCATGCGGAACTTTGTGGGCTGTCGTTTAGGTGTTTTCTTCTTTACTGGAAACAAAGGGGTGTTGCACGGTGACTTGGTAGGGATGATTGCTCCATTTTCCAGGTAGATTTGAAGTTGTTGTGCAATGGCGGCAGATTGTGATATGGAGAGTGGGTATTGTGGTTTCCGTGGCAACAGAGCTCCTGGTTTCAGTTCCACTTTTACAGGCTGAACTTTGAGCCTGCCAATGTCTTCCGGTCCGCGCGCCCACAACGAGTCTGGGATCAGTGCCAGCAGTTCAATGTCCACGAGATTCACAGGTGTGTCCTGTAAGGAGAAGAGACCGTACACTTCTGCAGACTGCTCCGGTGAAAGTGGGATTGTAAGAGTGACGGTTCCGTCCTCGTGAAACAGGATACTGGCTTGGAGTTTTGATAGCAGGTCTGATCCTAGTAGATTGACAGGGCAGGTGGACGAGACTACTAGTTGGGACAGCATGCTTTGTGTTGGTTGTAGGCCAATGTGGAGGGGTCTGGTCATTGGAGTATACCGCGTGTTACCATCTACCCCTACACAAGGCACTACTTCATCCGTGAGACAGTCCGGATTGGGTAAGTCAACGTTCCTGATTACACTTCTGGCTGCACCAGTATCCACCAGGAAATTAAGGGGTTTACCCTCAACCTCTAGCTGGATGGTAGACGTTGATCCACTCGGCTGTTTTTGTGGAGTGTAAGAGTATGAGTGGTGTGTGCAGTGGATCCGGCTTGCCAATGTCCTATTGAGGATTGGGTCCAGGTGGCCCCTGGGTGGGCTGTTGTTGCTGCCATGGCCCCCTCTTGAGCAGAGCTGATCTGCAGTTCCTTTTAAGGTGTCCTGCTTTGCCACAATTGTAACAGATAGCCCTAGGTCTGTGTGGTTTTGTTGGGTCTGAAGGGTCTTGAGAGAACAGAAGAGTGGTACGGGGTCTGGGTGGTTGGTTCAGCTCTACTCCTTTTGCTACCGTGTGGAGCACTTCTGAGTCTAGCCTTCTGTACTTTGGCCTTGTAGCCTGCACTTGCTTGCGTATTGGCTCTCGGAGGCTCTGCACAAAGGCCTGCACCCATATCTGATGATGGGCTTTGTCATGTAGATCAAATCCTAGGTCAGTAAACATTTGATTTAGTCTGTGGTAAAATTTTTCCACAGACTCCCCCTTTTCCTGCATGGTGTCCTGTAGGGAGGTGACTTGGTCTGCCAGGCGGTCCTTAGCCCAGATCCGGAGTTGATCGAGGAAGTCCTGCCCCGATTCTAATGACTGATAATATTCAGGTAGGCCACTTAGGGGCCTCAAGGCCAGTTCCATAACGGGCCAGAAGGAGTCACCTGCTTTAATTTCTGCTAGCCCAATCAAGTCTATCCATGAGGCAGCATGTGTCTTGTGTATCTTCCTAAAGAAAGGCATAGGGGGCCCTTCCGGGTCTGGTAGACTGTTTACTAGGGTAGCCGCTTCCTGGGGTTTCCAGCTCACGTAGCGGGTGTTACGTCTGGTACCGATTAAGCTGTCACGGAAGGGAGCTGTACGTCTAGTACGGGGATGGTCTGCCACCCTTATAGACTCTGTCCTGTCTGGGCTGTCATCTACGTAGTAAGGTATAGATATTTTTGATGTGTAAAGAGCCGCTGCGGTTGCGCTGTCTCTTGGGTTTGCTTCACTGCTTGTGTCTGTTTCTTGCTGTTAGGATGTGGTTGGAGGGCGGACTGTTTCTACTTTTTCCTCCTTAACCCTTTCTTCTGTATCTTCGTCTTCATCCTCATCCCCATGTGTGAATATGCAAGATGCTACCGGAGCTAAGATGGCTGCTCGGTGACATGTGCCCTTACTTAAAATGGCGGTAGGTGTAGGTGCAGGTGTAGGTGTGGCCTGACGTAAGATGGCCGCCGGGACATGGGGCGTGCCATCAGCATTAAGGACTGGATATAGAGAAGTAGACTTGTGTGGGCGTGGTGCTCCGCACACAGCACAAGTGTCCCTCCAATCTGGATTCTGATTTTGGCAAACTGCACATGTCCATCCCTCTGGAGAGTATGTGGGTGGTCTATGTGGCGAGGATGTGGCTACCAGAACCATTTTATCGGGAGGTGGTCGATAAAGATATTCACCAGTGGCAGAATTACATTCTTCAACCCACATTTGTCTTTTAATCTCTCTTGCCGTTCTATACCATGCTTTAGCATATTTTAAAACATTATTATCTCTTAAGAGTCCTTTCTTGCCAGACAACATACTTTTCCACTCTGTCTCATCAAGCCTCCCCCCTCGGGTTGTAGATCCCGTAAATTTCAGGAGGAGCTTTACATTTTTAACATACTGTTTGCCTTCTCGTTCTGCCACTATCTCTTGTGCGGAGAATTGACTGAGTTTAGACTCGCTGGTACCCATGTTACAATTTAATTTCCAACCACCGCACTTCCTGTTGTGCCAAAACTTCATACACCTCTGGACTACCGTAATTGTGAGCATACCTGAAGGGTGTTATATGTGTAGGGTAGTACAACCTATTAGACTCAATGTGGTGTAGTAGTGTACCTTCTGGACTAGGAACAGATATCTTAGCGTGAATGTTCAGTCTAAACACTTTAAATTCAGGAAATTCAGCAGAAAAGGCAGTATAACCAGTGTTGAATCTGCAGACGGGTGTGTCTAGTACTTTGATAATGCGCCAACCCTCTTGTTAGATACTGAGTATGAGTGTTTGTACACAGTGAGGGCAAGACATGAGACTACTGAGAGTAGTAATGCAATAGTTAATGCGTTTCCCTTCCCTTCAATGGTTTTGTAACCAAGACTAGGGCTGAACTTTGGTACTTCAGCTGCAATGGGCAGTAATATGGTTAATGATCAACTTTGGTTAATACAGTTGATCTTACTGCAGAGGGGTATAGAAATGCCACAATCCTTTGAATCAATTGTCACATATATGTGTATGCCATGTCAGTCACGTCACCAGACCCCAGTTTTGTACTACGGGGCGAATGGCCGGACGTGAGCACCTGTATGAGAGTAGCTCCTCAACCGTCTAAGGTCGGAACCAGGGCGTTTGCGTGATGTTCTTATAACAGTCCCCCCTCCGCACTTTCTGAATCTAATAGCCGATGTAGAGTGTGGGATGGCTTTGGAGTAGACACTAGACACACCCTCAGTCAGACTGGACAATACACACAGATACAGACAATTAAGGAAGTATATATCAGACCAGGTTCGCAGACTCAGGACTTTCAAATTTAAAACCTTGTGGGAATAAATTTTAAACCTTGTGGGAATAAAAGGACTAGAAATAGGAAAAACCCAATGTGGCTAAACAAAGAAGTAAGACAGGCAATTAACAGTAAAAAGAAAGCATTTGCACTACTAAAGCAGGATGGCACCATTGAAGCTCTAAAAAACTATAGGGAGAAAAATACTTTATCTAAAAAACTAATTAAAGCTGCCAAAAAGGAAACAGAGAAGCACATTGCTAAGGAGAGTAAAACTAATCCCAAACTGTTCTTCAACTATATCAATAGTAAAAGAATAAAAACTGAAAATGTAGGCCCCTTAAAAAATAGTGAGGAAAGAATGGTTGTAGATGACGAGGAAAAAGCTAACATATTAAACACCTTCTTCTCCATGGTATTCACGGTGGAAAATGAAATGCTAGTTGAAATCCCAAGAAACAATGAAAACCCTATATTAAGGGTCACCAATCTAACCCAAGAAGAGGTGCGAAACTGGCTAAATAAGATTAAAATAGATAAATCTCCGGGTCCGGATGGCATACACCCACGAGTACTAAGAGAACTAAGTAATGTAATAGATAAACCATTATTTCTTATTTTTAGGGACTCTATAGCGACAGGGTCTGTTCCGCAGGATTGGCGCATAGCAAATGTGGTGCCAATATTCAAAAAGGGCTCTAAAAGTGAACCTGGAAATTATAGGCCAGTAAGTCTAACCTCTATTGTTGGTAAAATATTTGAAGGGTTTCTGAGGGATGTTATTCTGGATTATCTCAATGAGAATAACTGTTTAACTCCATATCAGCATGGGTTTATGAGAAATCGCTCCTGTCAAACCAATCTAATCAGTTTTTATGAAGAGGTAAGCTATAGGCTGGACCACGGTGAGTCATTGGACGTGGTATATCTCGATTTTTCCAAAGCGTTTGATACCGTGCCGCACAAGAGGTTGGTACACAAAATGAGAATGCTTGGTCTGGGGGAAAATGTGTGTAAATGGGTTAGTAACTGGCTTAGTGATAGAAAGCAGAGGGTGGTTATAAATGGTATAGCCTCTAACTGGGTCGCTGTGACCAGTGGGGTACCGCAGGGGTCGGTATTGGGACCTGTTCTCTTCAACATATTCATTATTGATCTGGTAGAAGGTTTACACAGTAAAATATCGATATTTGCAGATGATACAAAACTATGTAAAGCAGTTAATACAAGAGAAGATAGTATTCTGCTACAGATGGATCTGGATAAGTTGGAAACTTGGGCTGAAAGGTGGCAGATGAGGTTTAACAATGATAAATGTAAGGTTATACACATGGGAAGAAGGAATCAATGTCACCATTACACACTGAATGGGAAACCACTGGGTAAATCTGACAGGGAGAAGGACTTGGGGATCCTAGTTAATGATAAACTTACCTGGAGCAGCCAGTGCCAGGCAGCAGCTGCCAAGGCAAACAGGATCATGGGGTGCATTAAAAGAGGTCTGGATACACATGATGAGAGCATTATACTGCCTCTGTGCAAATCCCTAGTTAGACCGCACATGGAGTACTGTGTCCAGTTTTGGGCACCGGTGCTCAGGAAGGATATAATGGAACTAGAGAGAGTACAAAGGAGGGCAACAAAATTAATAAAGGGGATGGGAGAACTACAATACCCAGATAGATTAGCGAAATTAGGATTATTTAGTCTAGAAAAAAGATGACTGAGAGGCGATCTAATAACCATGTATAAGTATATAAGGGGACAATACAAATATCTCGCTGAGGATCTGTTTATACCAAGGAAGGTGACGGGCACAAGGGGGCATTCTTTGCGTCTGGAGGAGAGAAGGTTTTTCCACCAACATAGAAGAGGATTCTTTACTGTTAGGGCAGTGAGAATCTGGAATTGCTTGCCTGAGGAGGTGGTGATGGCGAACTCAGTCGGGGGGTTCAAGAGAGGCCTGGATGTCTTCCTGGAGCAGAACAATATTGTATCATACAATTAGGTTCTGTAGAAGGACGTAGATCTGGGGATTTATTATGATGGAATATAGGCTGAACTGGATGGACAAATGTCTTTTTTCGGCCTTACTAACTATGTTACTATGTTACTATGTTACTATGTTACTATGTAAATGTGGTCTATTGTACAGGGACGACAGCCAACTATCTCAGCCCAGGGGCGGACGTATACAGGGGTCAGGTAAGATGATATATTTCTTACCTTGTACAGAGCTGCAGACTCGTCCCACTGATGACGTCCGTCCTGGAGGAGATGTGGTGCGGCTGTGGTCGTCTGGGTATCATCCTGAGCCCCACGTTGGGCGCCAGCTGTTAATTCTGTCACACAAGGGTTCGACCCGTCATAATTGTCTGTGGTCAAATTGGTTCTCTAGGAGAGAAAGTACGTGCACGGAGGAAGGAAGACACTCAAGGCAATGGATCATGTCTCAAATGCTTCTCGCCTAGCAGATTGCCTCCTTTTATAGGAGTAAAGCACATTACATCATTGGTTTGTTTTTTCCAACTTAATTATCACAAATCTCTTTGATGTTACATGTTATGCGTTATTATCTTTATTACTATAGTACCATTATTTTAATGATTATTACTTTTAATCCATTTCTGTACCGCTATCGCCCTTATGGCGCCTTTGGGTCAAGCTGACATCTGTCTATGCACGTATTCTACTTATCTTTGGTTTATTGGCGATCGATTCTATTGGCGAACTAGAGAGAGTACAAAGGAGGGCAACAAAATTAATAAAGGGGATGGGAGAACTACAATACCCAGATAGATGTTAACAAAAGTCCCAATGTCATAATGCTGGTCTGCGTTATAGCACATAACCGTAAAGTGCACCCAGATCAGTCAGGAAAAGCTCCAAAGCAAGCATATAAATAGGAGAAAAAGGGAGCATACAATATAGATAATTTTGTAAACACATGTCTTTATTGGCACAAAAATACTAAAAATAGTAAGGCAATTACATCTTAGGTGTCATCCACTCAGGCACAGAAGGAGAACCACCCCCATGCAAACCCCCATGTATGTAAACATAGTAGCCGGGGAGAAAAAAACTCCCATATATTATAAACCTGGGAGACTAAGCCCACATGTACCAAGGTAAATGTCATTACAAACGATAGAACAATGCTACCGATAATATGCAGTGCATCATGATATAACAGGTAGCGTGGCTAGGCTTACCAGTGGGGGATGCAGGAAGAGGGTCCGACCGGAAGAAAAGCGCCCCAACGCGCGTTTCGCGGCCCCAAAGCGCCGCTTTCTCAAGGGGATAGCGGTCCACCGGTACAGGACCTGCTAATAACCCCCCTGACCCCAATCACGTGCGCGAAGTCAACCAATCCGCGCGGCATAAGCGGCGCATGCGCACTGCGGCGGGCGGGTCGGGCGTGGGGGCAGGGCGTCAGGCCGAGCACGCAAGCGCCGGGAAAATGCCCGGAGATTGCGCACAGGGCACCGAGACGCCCCGCCCACACATCGGAGCCGCCCACACACAGCGCGATGCGCACAGCCGCATAGATGGATGAGTGAGGGGAAGGACGTAGACCCCGAACTAACAATGGGGGAACTCTGTATATAGGCGGTATGGACATAATAGAGCAAAGTGTCTGCAGCACACCAGTCAGCAAAGTGGGAGTCGACTCCATATAGGCTAAACATTATTATATATATACGCTTGAGTAACATGCCATATCAAACTGTACGTACAGTAGTGTCTGCAATAGATGCACAGGAGGGTAGTAGCACCTAGCACTAATACACTCTATGCCTGCATATCACTATCCAAATCACGTACCCCCAATAAATAATCCCAACTTATCCAAGTAGGTAAAGAGAGGGGGGGAGGGAAAAGTAGGGGAGAAAACAACCGCAATGCATGACATAAAAGTGAATATAATATAGGCAAAACCCGTGCACATGCGTATAACCCAAAGCAATATATACATAACATTGATCATAGAGACATAATATATCCAGACAACCATTTGCATATACATATGTGTCAATGCTCGCTATCCGTATTACGTCCAATAGTAGCAGATGATACGCCAGACAGTCCCACATTCATATAAGCGGATGATAAGGTGTGTGTGGAATATTCACCTCACACGAGGCTGGGATCAGGGAGGAGCCATATGCAAAAAGCATTACTGTGAATGAAAAGAACACAATAAATTAAAATAGGAAGAATAATACATTAAAAAGGATAAAAACACAAAAACACAAAAACCGGAGGGACCATGATGAGACGCAAGGGAGACTAATATAGAACTACGCTAGAGATAGGAAGCAAAGCTTAAAGATTCGTTGAGACCCCTAGGTGTCAAAGTATCAAGCAAAACGATCCACTTGGACTCGATCTGGGCCAGTCGTTTTTTATAGTCCCCACCTCTAATGCCAAGGTGAAGAACGTCAATCCCCCTCACAGAGAGTAATTTATCATTACAATTGTGGTGCTGCCTGAAATGGCGTGGAATAGTTTTCAAGTCCACTAGTGTGGGCGCCGTCCTGGCTGCACCAATGTCCCGCACATGCTCACGAACGCGAACCCTGAGCTCACGAGTGGTAAGCCCAACGTATATTTTTGGGTACGGACAAGTCGCATAATAGATGACATTGGTAGTATTACAAGTTATGCGCTGTCTAATTTGAAACGTTTTTAAACCATCACTCGAAGTAAAGTCGGAACAGCGGAGGACATTGGTGCAGGCAAGACAGCGTCCACACGGGACACATCCCAGACGGGGACCCCCCTTACCAAAGATGTTTCTCGGGGCTGGAACGTAATGACTCCTTACCAGTATATCATTAAGGCTCCTACACCTCTTAGGAGTCATCAAAGGGAAATCACCCAAGGCAGCACGCAGGGAAGGCTCGGTGTGTAATACAGACCAATGTTTTGAAAAAATTGAGCGCATGTTCTCCCACTCGTGATTATAGGTGGAAGTGTACCTAATTAATCGCCCCGTAGTACAAAACTGGGGTCTGGTGACGTGACTGACATGGCATACACATATATGTGACAATTGATTCAAAGGATTGTGGCATTTCTATACCCCTCTGCAGTAAGATCAACTGTATTAACCAAAGTTGATCATTAACCATATTACTGCCCATTGCAGCTGAAGTACCAAATTTCAGCCCTAGTTGTCTTGGTTACAAAACCATTGAAGGGAAGGGAAATGCATTAACTATTGCATTACTACTCTCAGTAGTCTCATGTCTTGCCCTCACTGTGTACAAACACTCATACTCAGTATCTAACAAGAGGGTTGGCGCATTATCAAAGTACTAGACACACCCGTCTGCAGATTCAACACTGGTTATACTGCCTTTTCTGCTGAATTTCCTGAATTTAAAGTGTTTAGACTGAACATTCACGCTAAGATATCTGTTCCTAGTCCAGAAGGTACACTACTACACCACATTGAGTCTAATAGGTTGTACTACCCTACACATATAACACCCTTCAGGTGTGCTCACAATTACGGTAGTCCAGAGGTGTATGAAGTTTTGGCACAACAGGAAGTGCGGTGGTTGGAAATTAAATTGTAACATGGGTACCAGCGAGTCTAAACTCAGTCAATTCTCCGCACAAGAGATAGTGGCAGAACGAGAAGGCAAACAGTATGTTAAAAATGTAAAGCTCCTCCTGAAACTTACGGGATCTACAACCCGAGGGGGGAGGCTTGATGAGACAGAGTGGAAAAGTATGTTGTCTGGCAAGAAAGGACTCTTAAGAGATAATAATGTTTTAAGATATGCTAAAGCATGGTATAGAACGGCAAGAGAGATTAAAAGACAAATGTGGGTTGAAGAATGTAATTCTGCCACTGGTGAATATCTTTATCGACCACCTCCCGATAAAATGGCTCTGGTAGCCACATCCTCGCCACATAGACCACCCCCATACTCTCCAGAGGGATGGACATGTGCAGTTTGCCAAAATCAGAATCCAGATTGGAGGGACACTTGTGCTGTGTGCGGAGCACCACGCCCACACAAGTCTACTTCTCTATATCCAGTCCTTAATGCTGATGGCACGCCCCATGTCCCGGCGGCCATCTTACGTCAGGCCACACCTACACCTGCACCTACACCTACCGCCATTTTAAGTAAGGGCACATGTCACCGAGCAGCCATCTTAGCTCCGGTAGCATCTTGCATATTCACACATGGGGATGAGGATGAAGACGAAGATACAGAAGAAAGGGTTATGGAGGAAAAAGTAGAAACAGTCCGCCCTCCAACCACATCCTCACAGCAAGAAACTGACACAAGCAGTGAAGCAAACCCAAGAGACAGCGCAACCGCAGTGGCTCTTTACATACCAAAAATATCTATACCTTACTACGTAGATGACAGCCCAGACAGGACAGAGTCTATAAGGGTGGCAGACCATCCCCGTACTAGACGTACAGCTCCCTTCCATGACAGCTTAATCGGTACCAGATGTAACACCCGCTACGTGAGCTGGAAACCCCAGGAAGCGGCTACCCTAGTAAACAGTCTACCAGACCCGGAAGGGCCCCCTATGCCTTTCTTTAGGAAGATACACAAGACACATGCTGCCTCATGGATAGACTTGATTGGGCTAGCAGAAATTAAAGCAGGTGACTCCTTCTGGCCCGTTATGGAACTGGCCTTGAGGCCCCTAAGTGGCCTACCTGAATATTATCAGTCATTAGAATCGGGGCAGGACTTCCTCGATCAACTCCGGATCTGGGCTAAGGACCGCCTGGCAGACCAAGTCACCTCCCTACAGGACACCATGCAGGAAAAGGGGGAGTCTGTGGAAAAATTTTACCACAGACTAAATCAAATGTTTACTGACCTAGGATTTGATCTACATGACAAAGCCCATCATCAGATATGGGTGCAGGCCTTTGTGCAGAGCCTCCGAGAGCCAATACGCAAGCAAGTGCAGGCTACAAGGCCAAAGTACAGAAGGCTAGACTCAGAAGTGCTCCACACGGTAGCAAAAGGAGTAGAGCTGAACCAACCACCCAGACCCCGTACCACTCATCTGTTCTCTCAAGACCCTTCAGACCCAACAAAACCACACAGACCTAGGGCTATCTGTTACAATTGTGGCAAAGCAGGACACCTTAAAAGGAACTGCAGATCAGCTCTGCTCAAGAGGGGGCCATGGCAGCAACAACAGCCCACCCAGGGGCCACCTGGACCCAATCCTCAATAGGACATTGGCAAGCCGGATCCACTGCACACACCACTCATACTCTTACACTCCACAAAAACAGCCGAGTGGACCAACGTCTACCATCCAGCTAGAGGTTGAGGGTAAACCCCTTAATTTCCTGGTGGATACTGGTGCAGCCAGAAGTGTAATCAGGAACGTTGACTTACCCAATCCGGACTGTCTCACGGATGAAGTAGTGCCTTGTGTAGGGGTAGATGGTAACACGCGGTATACTCCAATGACCAGACCCCTCCACATTGGCCTACAACCAACACAAAGCATGCTGTCCCAACTAGTAGTCTCGTCCACCTGCCCTGTCAATCTACTAGGATCAGACCTGCTATCAAAACTCCAAGCCAGTATCCTGTTTCACGAGGACGGAACCGTCACTCTTACAATCCCACTCTCACCGGAGCAGTCTGCAGAAGTGTACGGTCTCTTCTCCTTACAGGACACACCTGTGAATCTCGTGGACATTGAACTGCTGGCACTGATCCCAGACTCGTTGTGGGCGCGCGGACCGGAAGACATTGGCAGGCTCAAAGTTCAGCCTGTAAAAGTGGAACTGAAACCAGGAGCTCTGTTGCCACGGAAACCACAATACCCACTCTCCATATCACAATCTGCCGCCATTGCACAACAACTTCAAATCTACCTGGAAAATGGAGCAATCATCCCTACCAAATCACCGTACAACACCCCTTTGTTTCCAGTAAAGAAGAAAACACCTAAACGACAGCCCACAAAGTTCCGCATGGTACATGACCTGCGTGCTGTCAATGAGACCACAGTGTTGGAGCCATCGTGACCAACCCACACACACTGTTGTCATCAATCCCACGTACCTCTCCATGGTTCACAGTGATTGACTTGGCCAATGCCTTCTTCAGCGTACCTCTACATCCTGACAGTCAGTATCTGTTTGCTTTCACCCACAACGGTCGGCAATATACTTGGACTATGATGCCACAAGGGGCACAATATAGCCCTTCTATGTTCACCCAAGCCATGACAACAGTCCTGGAACCCTGAAAGATGACACACCCGACTACAACCCTACTGCAGTATGTGGATGATCTCCTCCTCTGTGCTGACACCCTATCAGATGCACAGACGGAGTCCATCTCCTTGCTACAGTTCCTGGCCACCAATGGATGCAAGGCATCTAAAGACAAGCTACAGTTCTGCAAGGAAAAAGTTGTGTTCCTGGGACACTGCATCTCCCACCAAACCAAGCACCTGTCTGAAGACAGGAAAACAGCTGTCCAGAGCATACCTCTGCCAACGAAGCTTCCACAGCTGCAGTCCTTCCTTGGACTTGTATCCTACTGCCGCCCCTGGATCCTGGATGCCTCTCTCCACATGCAACCCCTGTATGACTGCCTCAAGGACACTCCTTTCACTCTCAAAAACCTGACCGGCACATCCAAACATAGACTCAGTGTGAACAGGTGCTGAACCTAGAGTCGCCAACTCGTATATAGTTAAGTAAATAAGGAAGCATACTGCAGCGCTAGAACATACAAACTTGAAAAACGAAATTTGAACTGCATTACTGCACTAGAAATATGAAAAATGAGAGCTTTTAGCGCATAAAAATGGCCAATTTGATGTGTACCTGGTAGCCCCTTTACGGCATCTCTCTTATACCAGGTCCTACACTTGCCTTACCTCGCTGAGAATAAACGTCTCCATCTGAATGGGTACATGTGAAACCTCTTCCTAGACCAAAATTCTCTCTCTCTGTGGAGGGGTATCGGACCTGCTGTAATTAAAACACCTGTGGCTAGGAGGCGGAGTGCACGATCAGAAGGCTAGAGAATACATTTCAAAAACCTGACCGGCACATCCAAACATAGACTCAGTGTGAACAGGTGCTGAACCTATAGTCGCCAACTCTTATATAGTTAAGTAAATAAGGCAGCACACTGCAGCACTAGAACATACAAACTTGAAAAACGAAATTTGAACTGCGTTCGTGAGCATGTGCGGGACATTGGTGCTGCCAGGACGGCGCCCACACTAGTGGACTTGAAAACTATTCCACGCCATTTCAGGCAGCACCACAATTGTAATGATAAATTACTCTCTGTGAGGGGGATTGACGTTCTTCACCTTGGCATTAGAGGTGGGGACTATAAAAAACGACTGGCCCAGATCGAGTCCAAGTGGATCGTTTTGCTTGATACTTTGACACCTAGGGGTCTCAACGAATCTTTAAGCTTTGCTTCCTATCTCTAGCGTAGTTCTATATTAGTCTCCCTTGCGTCTCATCATGGTCCCTCCGGTTTTTGTGTTTTTATCCTTTTTAATGTATTATTCTTCCTATTTTAATTTATTGTGTTCTTTTCATTCATAGTAATGCTTTTTGCATATGGCTCCTCCCTGATCCCAGCCTCGTGTGAGGTGAATATTCCACACACACCTTATCATCCGCTTATATGAATGTGGGACTGTCTGGCGTATCATCTGCTACTATTGGACGTAATATGGATAGCGAGCATTGACACATATGTATATGCAAATGGTTGTCTGGATATATTATGTCTCTATGATCAATGTTATGTATATATTGCTTTGGGTTATACGCATGTGCACGGGTTTTGCCTATATTATATTCATTTTTATGTCATGCATTGCGGTTGTTTTCTCCCCTACTTTTCCCTCCCCCCCTCTCTTTACCTACTTGGATAAGTTGGGATTATTTATTGGGGGTACGTGATTTGGATAGTGATATGCAGGCATTATTATTATTATTATTATTATTTATTTATATAGCACCATTGATTCCATGGTGCTGTACATGAGAAGGGGTTACATACAAGTTACAAATATCACATACAGTAACCAAACTAACAATGACGGACTGATACAGAGGGGCGAGGACCCTGCCCTTGGCATAGAGTGTATTAGTGCTAGGTGCTACTATCCTCCTGTGCATCTATTGCAGACACAACTGTACGTACAGTTTGATATGGCATGTTACTCGCGCGTATATATATATAATAATGTTTAGCCTATATGGAGTCGACTCCCACTTTGCTGACTGGTGTGCTGCAGACACTTTGCTCTATTATGTCCATACCGCCTATATACAGAGTTCCCCCATTCTTAGTTCGGGGTCTACGTCCTTCCCCTCACTCATCCATCTATGCGGCTGTGCGCATCGCGCTGTGTGTGGGCGGCTCCGATGTGTGGGCGGGGCGTCTCGGTGCCCTGTGCGCAATCTCTGGGCATTTTCCCGCTGCTTGCGTGCTCGGCCTGACGCCCTGCCCCCACGCCCGACCCGCCCGACGCAGTGCGCATGCGCCGCTTATGCCGCGCGGATTGGTTGACTTCGCGCACGTGATTGGGGTCAGGGGGGTTATTAGCAGGTCCTGTACCGGTGGACCGCTATCCCCTTGAGAAAGCGGCGCTTTTGGGCCGCGAAATGCGCGTCGGGGCGCTTTTCTTCCGGTCGGACCCTCTTCCTGCATCCCCCACTGGTAAGCCTAGCCACGCTACCTGTTATATCATGATGCACTGCATATTATCGGTAGCATTGTTCTATCGTTTGTAATGACATTTACCTTGGTACATGTGGGCTTAGTCTCCCAGGTTTATAATATATGGGAGTTTTTTTCTCCCCGGCTACTATGTTTACATACATGGGGGTTTGCATGGGGGTGGTTCTCCTTCTGTGCCTGAGTGGATGACACCTAAGATGTAATTGCTTTACTATTTTTAGTATTTTTGTACCAATAAAGACATGTGTTTACAAAATTATCTATATTGTATGCTCCCTTTTTCTCCTATTTATATAATACCCAGATAGATTAGCGAAATTAGGATTATTTAGTCTAGAAAAAAGACGACTGAGGGGTGATCTAATAACCATGTATAAGTATATAAGGGGACAATACAAATATCTCACTGATGATCTATTTATACCAAGGAAGGTGACGGGCACAAGGGGGCATTCTTTGCGTGTGGAGGAGAAAAGGTTTTTTCACCAACATAGAAGAGGATTCTTTACTGTTAGGGCAGTGAGAATCTGGAATTGCTTGCCTGAGGGGGTGGTGATGGCGAACTCAGTCGAGGGGTTCAAGAGAGGCCTGGATGTCTTCCTGGAGCAGAACAATATTGTATCATACAATTATTAGGTTCTGTAGAAGGACGTAGATCTGGGGATTTATTATGATGGAATATAGGCTGAACTGGATGGACAAATGTCTTTTTTCGGCCTTACTAACTATGTTACTATGTTACTATATGATTCACCTTCGTGCAGATACATTTACTCTAGATAAGGGTAGGGGATTTACACAGCCTTTCTTAAAGTCCATCTGGACACTAGGTGTATCCTGGTACATCCTGGTACGGAGTAATCAACAGAATTTAGTCTTATTACAATGAATCAGAAAACCTTAAAGCTACATGAATCTAATATATATATATATATTTTTTTTTATTTTTTTTTTCAGCAAAGCGTCCATATAAGTTTGATTTCAGTATATCTTCATATGCCATATAGTCTCTCCATAACATTGTGAGCATTTGGTGAGTTTGAGACTTTTAGTTACCTTGTCTGTATACCCTGTTATTTGTTGTATTATTACACTGGTGCAGTCCACCTCCTTTGGGGGGAGAGAGGGCCCCTGATAGGGCCTGCACAGGAGACAGGGATACGCTGGCGGCTCGGGCCTTCTAACCATCATAGGTACCCCTGAGATAAGGGAAAACCAGGGCCCCATTTAAGTGGTATTGACAGGTGCGGGTCCCAGTATGCCGTCCTGCCAATTTATTGCCATTTACGGCTTGACACTAACGTGTCTGCCGCTCCTTGCTTTTCTCCTCCACTGAACAAAGCTGAGCTTCAATTTTCGGGCTTTCAGTCTATAGAAAGTATTAAACTGCATTTGGCCTACTTGTTTGGTTGGTCCTACTAACAGTGTCTGCCGCTGCTTGTTGTCCTCCACTGAACAAAGCTGAGGTTCAATTTTCAGGCTTTCAGCCTATAGAAAGTATTAAACTGCATTTGGCCTACTTGTTTGGTTGTGCCTAGTAAGGGTGTCTGCCGCTCCTTGCTTTTCTCCTCCACTGAACAATCTGAGCTTCAATTTTCAGGCTTTCAGCCTATAGAAAGTATTAAACAGCATTTGGCCTACTTGTTTGGTTGGGCCTACTAACTGTCACGGGGCTACCGTGACAGAGAGGTTCCAGAGAACCGCAGCGCTCCGGGCCTCGTTCACACACAGTGAACAGAAGCTCTTCACCTGTATTCTGACCTAGCTGCTTTGTGCCAGCAGTGCAGGAGTTAACCTTTTTACTAAGTTGCTGAGAGCTGGGTCTCTTAGCTGAAGTGGATTTTGTAATCTGATCCTCTATATAGACCCAGTCCTGACTTCAGCTAGTGTCATTGATCAGTTCTACTGCCTGGCTTGAAGGTTGAAGTAGCATAGTGTTGGTGTTGGAGGTTTATTTACAGAGACTGGTGTCTGCAGTTTTTGGTTGCATGTTAAACCTGCTTTCCTTCCTAAGTTTATTCCTTCTCTTCCCTTCTCTGTGTTTCCTCCGTGGATTTGTGAGCATTTGGTGAGTTTGAGACTTTTAGTTACCTTGTCTGTATACCCTGTTATTTGTTGTATTATTACACTGGTGCAGTCCACCTCCTTTGGGGGGAGAGGGGGCCCCTGATAGGGCCTGCACAGGAGACAGGGATACGCTGGCGGCTCGGGCCTCCTAACCATCATAGGTACCCCCGAGATAAGGGAAAACCATGGCCCCATTTAAGTGGTATTGACAGGTGCGGGTCCCAGTATGCCGTCCTGCCGATTTATCGCCGTTTACGGCTTGACACTAACGGTGTCTGCCGCTCCTTGCTTTTCTCCTCCACTGAACAAAGCTGAGCTTCAATTTTCAGGCTTTCAGCCTATAGAAAGTATTAGGCCATGTTCACACTATGCGTTTTTATCTGCGGAACCGCCGTGATTTTGCCGCTGCGGGTCCGCAGCTGTTTTCCATGCAGGGTACAGTACAATGTTACCCTATGGAAAACAAGAACCGCTGTGCCCACATTGCGGAAAATCCCGAAGAAAACCGTGCTGAATTGCTGCGGGAAAAAAGAAGGACCATGTAACTTCTTTGTGCGGAACTGCAGAGGTTCTGCACCCATAGACCTCCATTGTGAGGGTCAAACCCGCAGTAAAACCCGCAGATCAAAAAATATCTGCGGGTTTTATGCGGTTATGGGTGGAGAAACCGCTGCTACAGGAAGTGCGGGGAAGCGGGAGGAAGTTGGTGCGCGGAAGTGTGTGGGTGGAGTGTGGTCCTGGATTCCGAAGAGACTGTCATGGAGGCATATCGTCGCATGGGGATCGATGTCAGTCGTTTGATAGATTTGGTATGTATGTGTGTGTGTGTGTCTGTGTGTGTGTGTGTGTATATGTGTGTGTGTCCCCATGCGACGATAGTGCCACCATTGTGCTAAGTCGCCGTATGGGACTGCTACTCCCATCCGGTATTAGGATGGGAGAGTTGTCCATGTGTCCAGCGACTTAGCACAATTGTAAAGTAACACAAAACACACACAATACACATACATGACACACAGTACATATAACACAGAGTATATACTCACCAACAGCACACTGGTACGCGAAGCCCTCAATCCCCTAGAAAAAAATCCCAAAATAAAAAAGCAAATCCATACTCCCTGTCCG
Source organism: Ranitomeya imitator (assembly GCF_032444005.1). Lineage (NCBI taxonomy): Eukaryota > Metazoa > Chordata > Amphibia > Anura > Dendrobatidae > Ranitomeya > Ranitomeya imitator. Next base: position 290,992,500 of record NC_091284.1, read on the forward strand.
CAGAATCCTTAAAACGAGTGTCCCACGCCGATCGGCTGCTCTCCGGCGATACACTGCCAGGAGCAAAGCTCCTAGCAGTGTATCGCGTACTGTTCCGGAGTTCAATGGCTCCGGCATCTCGGTTAACGGCAGTACAGCTGCGTTGAACTTTCCCACGCAGCACTGCCGTTAAGCGAGAGTACTGGGGTCAATGAACGCCGGTAAACTCGCTTGCGCATGCGCAGTGACACACCGACAGGAGCTATGGCTCCTGTCAGTGTGTTGCTGCAGCCATGGAGAGCAGACATATCTCTGGATGTGTCTGTTCTCCATGGCAGATCTTCGTGGGACCCTCGATGGATTTCTGCGGACAGGGCCAGGGAGTATGAATTTGTTTTTTTATGTTACGTCTTTTTCAGGTTCAAGGGTCTTCAGGATGGATTGAGCGTACAATAAAGGGTTTGTCAAAAAGTGGGTGTCTTTATTTCATTAAAAAAATTTTTTCTAGTGTTTGTGGTTTTTTTTTTAACCCTTTCATAGGATTAATAATGGATAGGTGTCTTATTGACGCCTCTCCATTATTAACCGGGCTTAATGCCACCTTACAATAGCAAGGTGGCATTAACCCCTCATTACCCCATATCCCACCGCTACACGGGAGTGGGAAGAGAGGGGCTAAGTGCCGGAATTGGCGCATCTTTTTGATGCGCCTTTTCTGGGGCGGCTGCGGGCTTCTATTTGTAGCCAGGGGGGGCAAATATCCATGGCCCTTTTTCTAGGCTATGAATATAAGCCCACGGCTGTCTGCGTAGCCTTTCTGGCCTAAAAATATAGGGGGACCCCAACACTTTTTTTTTTTAGGGGCCCCCTATATTTTAGTGCCAGAAAGGCAATGCAGACAGCTGTGGGTTAATATTCATAGCCTGGGAACAGCCATGGGTATTTTAACCCCTTCCCAGGCCACAAATAATGCCCCACGGCTGTTTGCCTAGCCTTTCTGGACTAAAAATATAGGGGGACCCTATGTCATTTTTTTTCGGGGGCCCCCATATATTATTGTAACCCTTTCATAGGATTAATAATGGATAGGCATCTTATTGACGCCTCTCCATTATTAACCGGGCTTAATGCCACCTTACAATAGCAAGGTGGCATTAACCCCTCATTACCCCATAAAGGGATTAGGGTTAGGGGTAGGGTTAGGGTTATGGTTAGGATCCCTTTAGGGTTAGGGGTAGGGTTAGGGATAGGGTTAGGATCCCTTTAGGGTTAGGGTTAGGATCCCTTTAGGGTTAGGATCCCTTTAGGGTTAGGGTTAGGATCCCTTTAGGGTTAGGGTTAGGGGTAGGGTTAGGGTTAGGATCCCTTTAGGGGTAGGGTTAGGGGTAGGTTTAGGGATAGGGTTAGGATAATAATAATAATAATTATTATTATTATTATTTTTATTTATATAGCGCCAACATATTCCGCAGCGCTTTACAAATTATAGAGGGGACTTGTACAGACAATAGACATTACAGCATAACAGAAATACAGTTCAAAACACATACCAGGAGGAATAAGGGCCCTGCTCGCAAGCTTACAGACTATGAGGAAAAGGGGAGACACGAGAGGTGGATGGTAACAATTGCTTTAGTTATTCGGACCGGCCATAGTGTAAGGCTCGGGTGTTCATGTAAAGCTGCATGAACCAGTTAACTGCCTAAGAATGTAGCAGTACAGACACAGAGGGCTATTAACTGCATAAAGTGAATGAGAACATGATGCGAGGAACCTGGTTTGTTGTTTTTGTTTTTTTATATATATAAATAGACCACACAGGGATCGTTAGGTTAATGCATTGAGGCGGTAGGCCAGTCTGAACAAATGAGTTTTTAGGGTACGCTTAAAACTGTGGGGATTGGGGATTAATCGTATTAACCTAGGTAGTGCATTCCAAAGAATCGGCGCAGCACGTGTAAAGTCCTGGAGACAGGAGTGGGAGGTTCTGATTATTGAGGATGCTAACCTGAGGTCATTAGCGGAGCGGAGGGCACGGGTAGGGTGGTAGACTGAGACCAGAGAGGAGATGTAGGGTGGTGCAGAGCCATGGAGTGCTTTGTGGATGAGGGTAGTAGTTTTGTACTGGATTCTGGAGTGGATGGGTAGCCAGTGTAATGACTGGCACAAGGTAGAGGCATCGGTGTAACGGTTGGTGAGGAATATGATCCTGGCAGCAGCATTCAGGACAGATTGGAGTGGAGAAAGTTTGGTAAGAGGGAGGCCGATTAGTAGAGAGTTACAATAGTCCAGACGAGAATGAATAAGTGAAACAGTAAGAGTTTTTGCAGAGTCGAAAGTAAGAAAAGGGCGAATTCTAGAAATGTTTTTGAGATGCAGGTAAGAAGAGTGAGCCAGTAAGGCTCCCTTTAGGGTTAGGGGTAGGGTTAGGATCCCTTTAGGGGTAGGGTTAGGGATAGGGTTAGGGATAGGGTTAGGATCCCTTTAGGGTTAGGGGTAGGGTTAGGGATAGGGTTAGGATCCCTTTAGGGTTAGGGGTAGGGTAAGGGTTATGGTTAGGATCCCTTTAGGGTTAGGGGTAAGGGTTAGGATGGAGGATGGAAGAAGAAAAGGGTTGGACAAGGAAATGACATCATTTTTTTTCCCCACTGCAGTAAGCTTTATTTGTGTCAACACACAATCTGCAGAGAAAACTGCATAAAAAACCGCTCCAAAAAACGCACCTGCGTTTTCTGCCAAGAGCTGCGGTTTTTAGTGCAGAAAAATCAGCAGGGAAATCTGCAACGTGTGAACATAGCCTTAAACTGCATTTGGCCTACTTGTTTGGTTGGGCCTAATAACGGTGTCTGCTGCTGCTTCTTGTTCTCCTCCACTGAACAAAGCAGTGCCGCCTGTTACTCCTGTTACCAATTTTGAACACCATTTAGCCTCCTTTTTTATTTTAGGCCTACTAAGTCTGTCTTCGCCACTCAGTACAGTTGTCCTCCTCCACTGAACAAACCAATGCCGCCTGTGTACTCCTGTTACCAATTTTGAACTGCATTTAGCCTACTTTATTATTTGGGCCTATATCGGTGTTTCCTCCTCATCCTTCCCATTGCCCAGCCACTGCTAGATGAGTCTGCTGGTACATTGACCCAGACCACTACATTAACCATGCACTCTACACAGCCAGAATCTGACCCTGCTGAAAGTCAGGTTCCCCTTCCCGCATACTATACCACCTTACACAGGGACAAAGAGGAAGGTGCAGATGAAAGTGCAGGTTCCTTCATCAGGTTGGTGGAGCATACTCGTTGGCGACGTCACTGGCAGAGGGCCCCTCATAGTACGCAAAAGTGTCTCTGCCAGTGAGAGGTGCCCCACCGTCAAACACACCGCCGTACTTTGAGGGGACCTGTGCCAGTGCCAATGTGAACGAGTGGGCCCCCCCTGCTTGCTCAGGATCACAGCACTTGCAAAGTTGAAATACTTACCTCTCCCTGCTCCAACACCATGATGTAGTCCGCGTTTCCTGGGCCCACGAAAAACTTGAGCCAGCCCTACTCCCCCCCCCACAACTTTAGCCAAATGACTCCCAATTTTCAATGCCTAACTATTATTATAAAGTAAATTAAGATTGACAAGCTTAAGAAATAAGAATTGATGTTTTTGGCATTAAAATGGGAGCTGTAGGTGTTTTCCTGTCCTCCACTCACTGCCGACTTTGATTCCCCATTGACTTGCATTGGGTTTCGTGTTTCGGTCGATCCCCGACTTTTCGTAATAATCGGCCGTTTCACCCGACTCGACTTTTGACAAAGTCGGGTTTCGCGAAACCCAACTCGATCCTAAAAAAGTAAAAATCTCTCAACTCTAGTCACGACAAACTTTGAACATTTAATCCCCTGTAAAGTTGATGCCCAGGGCCACGGACCGGATCCCACAGATATATGAGGCCTGTCACACAAATACCACACTGCCAAATATGCGGCCTGTATTATTTGGGGAGTCTGCAAAATAGTGCTGTATATAACTAGAGTAACAGACAGCAAAAACAGTGGAAAATCTTCTGCCTCGTCTGGTAAATTGGGCCTTCTGGACAGCACATCAGCATTAGCGTTCTTATGTCACGCACGGTACTGGATGGTAAACTGGGAGTTGGACAGCCGGGCCATCCTTTGCTGTTCCAGTGCACCCAGTATTGTGGGTTAGTGAATTGTTGTCCCTGTAGATAGCAAACTTCGCTGATGCCAGGTAGTGCCTGGAGCGCTTTGTTACAGCCCAGACTATAGCAAAGAACTCCAGTTTAAAGGAACTGTAGTTGTCGGAAACCCTTTCAGTGGGACAAAGCTTCCTGATGTCATAGGCAATCACTCTCTACCTGCCTTTCTGCATTTGTGACAGCACTGCTCCTAATCCCATGTTGCTGGCGTCTGTGTAAAGTACAAATGGTTGGTCATAGTCAGGGTAGGCCAGAATTTTATCTCCCGTGAGAGCCAACTTCATCCGAGTGAAGGATTCTTCCAACCTTCAGTGTGATTCCTATAAGGGTGTCCTAGAAGTGGGAAGATTACAGTAGAATTAAAACCTGAAAGATGTATACAGACTGTGCCCTGCTACCTGCCACCATCACACTCTAACAAGCATCTCTATTCTTCCTACAGGTATGTTCATCCACCCAGCTTTCCTGCTCTCCTGCTGTCTGTCTATGAAGTGCACATAGTACATCACCCAGCTTTGCACATAGACTCGTCTCTGCACCTAGCATTTACATGGTATGTTCATCCACCCAGCTCTCCTGCTGTCTGTCTATGAAGTGCACATAGTACATCACCCAGCTTTCCACACAGACTTTCCTCTGCTCCTAGAATTCTCATGGTATGCCTTTCAGCTAACCCCAGCTTACCCTGTGTTATTTATTACCTTGTTTAGTCAGGCTTGATTGTATGCATCTGGTCCACTCTTAATTCTCTGACCAAGATGAACAGAGACCACCCCTCTCTGCTTCACACCTGAATGCACTTAGTTGTACATATATTGCATAGCACAAGTCAGCATAGACTTCAGTCTGCAGTGTGATTCCTATAAGTGTGTCCTAAAAGTGTGAAGATTAAAGTAGAATTAAAACCTGAAAGATGTATACAGACTGTGCCCTGCTACCTGCCACCATCGCACTCTAACAAGCATCTCTATTCTTCTTACAGATATGTTCATCAACCCAGCTCTCCTGCTCTCCTGCTGTCTGTCTATGAAGTGCACATAGTACATCACCCAGCTTTGCACATAGACTCACCTCTGCACCTAGCATTCACATGGTATGTTCATCCACCCAGCTCTCCTGCTGTCTATCTATGAAGTGCACATAGTACATCACCCAACGTTGCACATAGACTCGCCTCTGCACCTAGCATTCACATGGTATGTTCATCCACCCAGCTCTCCTGCTTTCTGTCTATGAAGTGCACATAGTACATCACCCAGCTTTGCACATAGACTCACCTCTGCACCTAGCATTTACATGGTATGTTCATCCACCCAGCTCTCCTGCTGTCTGACTATGAAGTGCACATAGTACATCACTCAGCTTTGCACATAGACTCACCTCTGCACCTAGCATTCACATGGTATGTTCATCCACATAGCTCTCATGCTCTCCTGCTGTCTGTCTATGAAGTGCGCATAGTACATCACCCAGCTTTGCACATAGACTCACCTCTGCACCTAGCATTCACATGGTATGTTCATCCACATAGCTCTCATGCTCTCCTGCTGTCTGTCTATAAAGAGCACATGGTACATCACCCAGCATTCCACACAGACGTTCCTCTGCTCCTAGCATTCTCATGGTGTGCCTTTCAGCTAACCCCAGCTTACCCTGTGTTATTTATTACCTTGTTTACTCAGGCCTGATTGTATGCATCTGGTCCACTCTTAATTCTCTGACCAAGAGGAACAGAGACCACCCCTCTCTGCTTCACACCTGAATTTACTTAGTTGTACATATATTGCATAGCACAAGTCTGCATAAACTTCAGTCTGCAGTGTGATTCCAATAAGTGTGTCCTAGAAGTGTGAAGATTACAGTAGAATTAAAACCTGAAAGATGTATACAGACTGTGCCCTTATACCTGCCACCATCGCACTCTAACAAGCATCTCTATTCTTCCTACAGGTATGTTCATCCTCCCAGCTCTCCTGCTGTCTGTCTATGAAGTGCACATAGTACATCACTCAGCTTTGCACACAGACTTTCCTCTGCTCCTAGCATTCACATGGTATGCCCATCCACAAAGCCCTCCTGTTCTCCTGCTGTCTGTCCATGAAGTGCACATAGCACATCACCCAGCTTTGTACATAGACTCGCCTCTGCACCTAGCATTCACATGGTATGTTCATCCACCCAGCTCTCCTGCTGTCTGTCTATGAAGTGCATAGTACATCACTCAGCATTGCACATAGACTTGCCTCTGCACCTAGCATTCACATGGTATGTTCATCCACCCAGCTCTCCTGCTCTCCTGCTGTCTGACTATGAAGTGCACATAGTACATCACCCAGCTTTGCACATAGACTCGCCTCTGCACCTCGAATTCACATGGTATGTTCATCCACACAGCTCTCCTGCTGTCTGTCTATGAAGTGCACATAGTACATCACCCAGCTTTGCACATAGACTCGCCCCTGCACCTAGCATTCACATGGTATGTTCATCAACCCAGCTCTCCTGCTCTCCTGCTGTCTGTCTATGAAGTGCACATAGTACATCACCCAGCTTTGCACATAGACTCACCTTTGCACCTAGCATTCACATGGTATGTTCATCCACCCAGCTCTCCTGCTGTCTGTCTATGAAGTGCACATGGTACATCACCCAGCTTTGCACATAGACTCGCCTCTGCACCTAGCATTCACATGGTATGTTCATCAACCCAGCTCTCCTGCTCTCCTGCTGTCTGTCTATGAAGTGCACATAGTACATCACCCAGCTTTGCACATAGACTCACCTTTGCACCTAGCATTCACATGGTATGTTCATTCACCCAGCTCTCCTGCTGTCTGTCTATGAAGTGCACATAGTACATCACCCAGCTTTGCACACAGACTTTCCTCTGCTCCTAGCATTCACATGGTATGTTCATCCACCCAGCTCTCCTGCTCTCCTGCTGTCTGTCTATGAAGTGCACATAGCACATCACTCAGCTTTGCACAAAGACTCGCCTCTGCACATAGCATTCACATGGTATGTTCATCCACCCAGCTCTCCTCTCTCCTGCTGTCTGTCTATGAAGTGCACATAGTACATCACTCAGCTTTGCACACAGACTTTCCTCTGCTCCTAGCATTCACATGGTATGCCCATCCACCCAGCCCTCCTGTTCTCCTGCTGTCTGTCCATGAAGTGCACATAGCACATCACCCAGCTTTGTACATAGACTCGCCTCTGCACCTAGCATTCACATGGTATGTTCATCCACCCAGCTCTCCTGCTTTCTGTCTATGAAGTGCATAGTACATCACTCAGCATTGCACATAGACTTGCCTCTGCACCTAGCATTCACATGGTATGTTCATCCACCCAGCTCTCCTGCTGTCTGACTATGAAGTGCACATAGTACATCACCCAGCTTTGCATATAGACTCGCCTCTGCACCTCGAATTCACATGGTATGTTCATTCACCCAGCTCTCCTGCTGTCTGTCTATGAAGTGCACATAGTACATCACCCAGCTTTGCACATAGACTCGCCCCTGCACCTAGCATTCACATGGTATGTTCATCAACCCAGCTCTCCTGCTCTCCTGCTGTCTGTCTATGAAGTGCACATAGTACATCACCCAGCTTTGCACATAGACTCACCTTTGCACCTAGCATTCACATGGTATGTTCATCCACCCAGCTCTCCTGCTGTCTGTCTATGAAGTGCACATGGTACATCACCCAGCTTTGCACATAGACTCGCCTCTGCACCTAGCATTCACATGGTATGTTCATCAACCCAGTTCTCCTGCTCTCCTGCTGTCTGTCTATGAAGTGCACATAGTACATCACCCAGCTTTGCACATAGACTCACCTTTGCACCTAGCATTCACATGGTATGTTCATCCACCCAGCTCTCCTGCTGTCTGTCTATGAAGTGCACATAGCACATCACTCAGCTTTGCACAAAGACTCGCCTCTGCACCTAGCATTCACATGGTATGTTCATCCACCCAGCTCTCCTCTCTCCTGCTGTCTGTCTATGAAGTGCACATAGTACATCACCCAGCTTTGCACATAGACTCACCTTTGCACCTAGCATTTACATGGTATGTTCATCCACCCAGCTCTCCTGCTCTCTGTCTATGAAGTGCACATATTACATCACCCAGCTTTGCACATAGACTCGCCTCTGCACCTAGCATTCACATGGTATGTTTATCCACCCAGCTCTCCTGCTCTCTGTCTATGAAGTGCACACAGTACATCACCCAGCTTTCCACACAGACGTTCCTCTGCTCCTAGCATTCTCATGGTATGCCTTTCAGCTATCCCCAGCTTACCCTGTGTTATTTATGACCTTGTTTACTCAGGCCTGATTGTATGCATCTGGTCCACTCTTAATTCTCTGACAAGATGAACAGAGACCACCCCTCTCTGCTTCACACCTGAATGCACTTAGTTGTACATATATTGCATAGCACAAGTCTGCATAGACTCCAACCTTCAGTGTGATTCCTATAAGTGTGTCCTAGAAGTGGGAAGATTACAGTAGAATTAAAGCCTGAAAGATGTATACAGACTGTGCCCTGCTACCTGCCACCATCGCACTCTAACAAGCATCTCTATTCTTCCTACAAATATGTTCATCCACCCAGCTCTCCTGCTGTCTGTCTATGAAGGGGGATGTCTATATAATGGGGATGTCTGTATATAGGGGGATGTCTGTATATTGGGTGATGTCTGTATATAAGGGGGATGTCTGTATATAGGGGGATGTCTGTATTTAGGGGGGATGTCTGTATATAGGGGGGATGTCTGTATATAGGGGATGTCTGTATATAAGGGGGATGTCTGTATATAAGGGGATGTCTATATATATGAGTGGTGTCTGTATGTAGGAGTGGTGTCTGTATATAAGGATGTGGCCAAAGTGGCTACCGAGGAGCTGTGCACCAAAGTGGCTACCATGAATTCCTGCATGCCAAAATGGCTACCAAGGGGCCAAAGTGGCTAACAAGGGGCCCCGAACATCAAAGTGGTTACCAATGGGCCAAAATGGCTACCGAGGGGCGGGCCTCTGCATGCCAGACTTGCTCCTGAGGTTCATTGGCAGCTGGCAGTGCTGTTCAAGCACCATGTATTTCCTTCAGGAAATGCCCATCTAGTTCTTCTTCTTCTCCACATTTTCCACAATTAACCCCTTCATGACCCAGCCTATTTTGACCTTAAAGACCTTGCCGTTTTTTGCAATTCTGACCAGTGTCCCTTTATGAGGTAATAACTCAGGAACGCTTCAACAGATCCTAGCGGTTCTGAGATTGTTTTTTCGTGACATATTGGGCTTCATGTTAGTGGTAAATTTAGGTCAATAAATTCTGCGTTTATTTGTGATAAAAACGGAAATTTGGCGAAAATTTTGAAAATTTCGCAATTTTCACATTTTGAATTTTTATTCTGTTAAACCAGAGAGATATGTGACACAAAATAGTTAATAAATAACATTTCCCACATGTCTACTTTACAGCAGCACAATTTTGGAAACAAAATTTTTTTTTGTTAGGAAGTTATAAGGGTTAAAATTTGACCAGCGATTTGTCATTTTTACAACCAAATTTACAAAACCATTTTTTTTAGGGACCACCTCACATTTGAAGTCAGTTTGAGGGGTCTATATGGCTGAAAATACCCAAAAGTGACACCATTCTAAAAACTGCACCCCTCAAGGTACTCAAAATCACATTCAAGAAGTTTATTAACCCTTCAGGTGCTTCACAGCAGCAGAAGCAACATGGAAGGAAAAAATGAACATTTAACTTTTTAGTCACAAAAATTATCTTTTAGCAACAATTTTTTTATTTTCCCAATGGTAAAAGGAGAAACTGAACCACGAAAGTTGTTGTCCAATTTGTCCTGAGTATGCTGATACCTCATATGTGGGGGTAAACCACTGTTTGGGCGCACGGCAGGGCTTGGAAGGGAAGGAGCGCCATTTGACTTTTTGAATCAAAAATTGGCTCCACTCTTTAGCGGACACCATGTCACGTTTGGAGAGCACCCGTGTGCCTAAAAATTGGAGCTCCCCCACAAGTGACCCCATTTTGGAAACTAGACGCCCCAAGGAACTTATCTAGATGCATAGTGAGCACTTTGAACCCCCAGGTGCTTCACAAATTGATCCGTAAAAATGAAAAAGTACTTTTTTTTTCACAAAAAAATTCTTTTAGCCTCAATTTTTTCATTTTCACATGGGCAACAGGATAAAATGGATCCTAAAATGTGTTGGGCAATTTCTCCTGAGTACACCAATACCTCACATGTGGGGGTAAACCACTGTTTGGGCACATGGTAAGGCTCGGAAGGGAAGGAGCGCCATTTGACTTTTTGAATGAAAAATTATTTCCATCGTTAGCGGACACCATGTTGCGTTTGGAGAGCCCCTGTGTGCCTAAACATTGGAGCTCCCCCACAATGACCCCATTTTGGAAACTAGACCCCCCAAGGAACTTACCTAGATGCATATTGAGCACTTTAAACCCCCAGGTGCTTCACAGAAGTTTATAACGCAGAGCCATGAAAATAGAAAATAATTTTTCTTTCCTCAAAAATGATTTTTTAGCCTGGAATTTCCTATTTTGCCAAGGATAATAGGAGAAATTGGACCACAAATATTGTTGTCCAGTTTGTCCTGAGTACGCTGATACCCCAAATGTGGGGGTAAACCACTGTTTGGGCGCACGGCAGGGCTCGGAAGGGATGGCACGCCATTTGGCTTTTTAAATGGAAAATTAGCTCCAATCATTAGCGGACACCATGTCACGTTTGGAGAGCCCCTGTGTGCCTAAACATTGGAGATCCCCCAGAAATGACCCCATTTTGGAAACTAGACCCCCAAAGGAACTAATCTAGATGTGTGGTGAGGACTTTGAACCCCCAAGTGCTTCACAGAAGTTTATAACGCAGAGCCATGAAAATTAAAAAAAAAATTATTTTCTCAAAAATGATCTTTTAGCCTGCAATTTTTTATTTTCCCAAGGGTAACAGGAGAAATTTGACCCCAAAAGTTGTTGTCCAGTTTCTCCTGAGTACGCTGATACCCCATATGTGGGGGTAAATCACTGTTTGGGCACATGCCGGGGCTCGGAAGTGAAGTAGTGACGTTTTGAAATGCAGACTTTGATGGAATGCTCTGTGGGCGTCACGTTGCGTTTGCAGAGCCCCTGATGTAGCTTAACAGTAGAAACCCCCCACAAGTGACCCCATTTTGGAAACTAGACCCCGAAAGGAACTTATCTAGATGTGTGGTGAGCACTTTGAACCCCCAAGTGCTTCATAGAAGTTTATAATGCAGGAATGATCCAGGGAAAAGTTTATAATGCAGAGCCGTGAAAATAATAAATACGTTTTCTTTCCTCGAAAATAATTATTTAGCCCAGAATTTTTTAATTTTCCCAAGGGTAACAGGAGAAATTTGACCCCAATATTTGTTGTCCAGGTTCTCCGGAGTACGGTGATACCCCATATGTGGGGGTAAACCACTGTTTGGGCACACGTTGGGGCTCGGAAGTGAAGTAGTGACGTTTTGAAATGCAGACTTTGATGGAATGGTTTGCGGGCGTCACATTGCGTTTGCAGAGCCCCTGGTGTGCCTAAACAGTAGAAACCCCCCACAAGTGACCACATTTTAGAAACTAGACCCCCCAAGGAACTTATCTAGATATGTGGTGAGCACTTTGAACCCCCAAGTGCTTCACAGACGTTTACAACGCAGAGCCGTGAAAATAAAAAATCATTTTTCTTTCCTCAAAAATGATGTTTTAGCAAGCATTTTTTTAGATTCACAAGGGTAACAGGAGAAATTGGACCCCAGTAATTGTTGCGCAGTTTATCCTGAGTACACTGATACCCCATATGTGGGGGTAAACCACTGTTTGGGCACACGTCAGGGCTCGGAAGTGAGGGAGCACCATTTGACTTTTTGAATACGAGATTGGCTGGAATCAATGGTGGTGCCATGTTGCGTTTGGAGACCCCTGATGTGCCTAAACAGTGGTAACCCCTCAATTCTACCTCCAACACTAACCGCAACACACCCCTAACCCTAATCCCAACTGTAGCCATAACCCTAATCACAACCCTAACCCCAACACACCCCTAACCCTAACCACAACCCTAATTCCAACCCTAACCCTAAGGCTATGTGCCCACGTTGCGGATTCGTGTGAGATATTTCCGCACCAATTTTCACCTGCGGATTCCTATTGAGGAACAGGTGTAAAACGCCGCGGAATCCGCACAAAGAATTGACATGCTGCGGAAAATACAACGCAGCGTTTCCGCGCGGTATTTTCTGCACCATGGGCACAGCGGATTTGGTTTTTCATATGTTTACATGGTACTGTAAACCTGATGGAATACTGCTGCGAATCCGCAGCGGCCAATCCGCAGCCAAATCCGCACCGTGTGCACATAGCCTAATTCTAAAGGTATGTGCACACTGCGGAAAACGCTGCGGATCCGCAGCAGTTTCCCATGAGTTTACAGTTCAATGTAGACCTATGGGAAACAAAAATCGCTGTACACATGCTGCGGAAAAACTGCACGGAAACGCAGCGGTTTACATTCCGCAGCATGTCACTTCTTTGTGCGGATTCCGCAGCGGTTTTACAACTGCTCAAATAGAAAATCGCAATTGTAAAACCGCAGTGAAATGCGCAGAAAAAAACGCGGTAAATCCGCCATAAATCCGCAGCGGTTTAGCACTGCGGATTTATCAAATCCGCAGCGGAAAAATCCGCAGAGGACCAGAATACGTGTGCACATACCGAAACCCTAGCCCTAACCCTAACCCTAGCCCTAACCCTAGCCCTAACCCTACCCCTAACCCTACCCCTAACCCTACCCCTAACCCTACCCCTAACCCTACCCCTAACCCTAACCCTATTCTAACATTAGTGGAAAAAAAAAATTCTTTATTTTTTTATTGTCCCTACCTATGGGGGTGACAAAGGGGGGGGTCATTTATTATTTTTTTTATTTTGATCACTGAGATATAATCTATCTCAGTGATCAAAATGCACTTTGGAACGAATCTGCCGGCCGGCAGATTCGGAGGGCGCACTGCGCATGCGCCCGCCATTTTGGAAGATGGCGGCGCCCAGGGAGAAGACGGACGGGACCCCGGCAGGATCGGTAAGTATGATGGGGTGGGGGGGGACCACGGGGGGGGGGATCGGAGCACGGGGGGGGAATCGGAGCGCGGCAGGCGTGGAACGGAGCACGGGGGGGCTGGAACGGAGCACGGGGGGGCTGGAACGGAGCACGGGGGGGCTGGAACGGAGCACGGGGGGGGTGGATCGGAATGCAGGGGGGGTGATTGGAGCACGGGGGGGTGATTGGAGCACGGGGGGAGCGGACAAAAGCACGGGGGGAGCGGAGCACTGGATGGAGGGGAGCCGGAACAGTGTACCGGCCAGATCGGAGGGCTGGGGGGGCGATCGGTGGGGTGGGGTGGGGGCACATTATTGTTTCCAGCCATGGCCGATGATATTGCAGCATCGGCCATGGCTGGATTGTAATATTTCACCCGTTATAATAGGTGAAATATTACAAATCGCTCTGATTGGCAGTTTCACTTTCAACAGCCAATCAGAGCGATCGTAGCCACGAGGGGGTGAAGCCACCCCCCCTGGGCTAAACTACCTCTCCCCCTGTCCCTGCAGATCGGGTGAAATGGGAGTTAACCCTTTCACCGGATCTGCAGGGACGCGATCTTTCCATGACGCCACATAGGCGTCATGGGTCGGATTGGCACCGACTTTCATGACGCCTACGTGGCGTCAAAGGTCGGGAAGGGGTTAATGCGACCCGAACCGCTCGGCGCAGAGACTCCGTTCAGGTGGCGTTTCGAAGCCCTCAGTGGGGACAGGTGTGCTATGTATTTTGGGAGTCGATCCGATTTGTAGTTTTTAAAAAAAAAAATCGCATTTTAACCACTTTCTGACATATGACGTACTATCCCATCGAGGTGGGATGGGCCCGTATGACCACCGACAGGATAGTACGTCATACGTGATCGGCCACGCTCACGGGGGGAGCGCGGCTGATCGCGGCCGGGTGTCAGCTGCCTATCGCAGCTGACATCCGGCACTATATGCCAGGAGTGGTCACGGACCGCCCCCCGGCACATTAACCCCCGGCACACTGCGATCAAACATGATCATGATGTGCCGGCGGTATAGGGAAGCATCGCGCAGGGAGGGGGCTCCCTGCGGGTTTCCCTGAGACCCCCGCAGCAACACGATGTGATTGCGTTGCTGCGAGGGTCTCCTTACCGCCCTCCCTGCAGCAGGCCCGGATCCAAGATGGCCGCGGCATCCGGGTCCTGCAGGGAGGGAGGTGGCTTACCAAGTGCCTGCTCAGAGCAGGCGCTTGGTAAGCCTTCATAGCTCTCAGACAGATCAGTGATCTGACAGAGTGCTGTGCAAACTGTCAGATCACCGATCTGTGATGTCCCCCCCTGGGACAAAGTAAAAAAGTTTTTAAAAAAATTCCAAATGTGTGAAAAAAAAAAAAAAATTCCTAAATAATGAAAAAAATAAAAAAAATATTATTCCCATAAATACATTTCTTTATCTAAATAAAAAAACAACAATAAAAGTACACATATTTAGTATCGCCGCGTCCGTAACGACCCGACCTATAAAACTGGCCCACTAGTTAACCCCTTCAGTAAATACCGTAAGAAAAAAAAAAAGGCAAAAAACAACGCTTTATTATCATACCGCCGAACAAAAAGTGGAATAACACACGATCAAAAAGACGGATATAAATAACCATGGTACCGCTGAAAACGTCATCATGTCCCGCAAAAAATGAGCCACCATACAGCATCATCAGCAAAAAATAAAAAAAGTTATAGTCCTGAGAATAAAGCGATGCAAAATAATTATTTTTTCTATAAAGTAGTTTTTATCATATAAAAGCGCCAAAACATAGAAAAATGATATAAATGAGGTGTCAGTGTAATCGTACTGACCCAAAGAATAAAACTGCTTTATCCATTTTACCAAATGTGGAACGGTATAAACGCCTCCCCCAAAAGAAATTCATGACTAGCTGGTTTTTGGTCATTCTGCCTCACAAAAATTGGAATAAAAAACGATCAAAAAAGTCACGTGCCCGAAAATGTTACCAATAAAAACGTCAACTCGTCCCGCAAAAAACAAGACCTCACATGACTCTGTGGACCAAAATATGGAAAAATTATAGCTCTCAAAATGTGGTAACGCAAAAAATATTTTTTGCAATAAAAAGCGTCTTTCAGTGTGTGACGTGTTATGAAAGGCAATTCAGTACTACAATGGACATAGCGGTCAGAGCACATACAGTGATCTGACAATAACCCAAAATCATAGAACGAGCTCTGAGACGTGGGAACTCTGCAGACCGCAATCCCTAATCCTCTCCAAACAACACTAGAGGCAGCCGTGGATTGCGCCTAACTCTGCCTATGCAACTCGGCACAGCCTGAGAAACTAACTAGCCTGAAGATAGAAAATAAGCCTACCTTGCCTCAGAGAAATACCCCAAAGGAAAAGGCAGCCCCCCACATATAATGACTGTGAGTTAAGATGAAAAGACAAACGTAGAGATGAAATAGATTCAGCAAAGTGAGGCCCGACTTTCTTAACAGATCGAGGATAGAAAAGGTAACTTTGCGGTCTACACAAAACCCTAAAGAAAACCACGCAAAGGGGGCAAAAAGACCCTCCGTACCGAACTAACGGCACGGAGGTACACCCTTTGCGTCCCAGAGCTTCCAGCAACAAATTAGACAAGCTGGACAGAAAAAATAGCAAACAAATAGCAAAGAAGAACTTAGCTATGCAGAGCAGCAGGCCACAGGAATGATCCAGGGAAAAGCAAGTCCAACACTGGAACATTGACAGGAAGCCAGGATCAAAGCATTAGGTGGAGTTAAGTAGAGAAGCACCTAACGACCTCACCAGATCACCTGAGGGAGGAAACTCAGAAGCCGCAGTACCACTTCCCTCCACCAACAGAAGCTCACAGAGAGAATCAGCCGAAGTACCACTTGTGACCACAGGAGGGAGCTCTGCCACAGAATTCACAACAGTGACGGCTGCCAATCATAAAAACCCGCTAAAAAACCCGCTATGAAAGTAAATCAAACCCCCCTTCATCACCACCTTAGTTAGGGAAAAATTAAAAAAATGTATTTATTTCCATTTTCCCATTAGGGCTAGGGTTAGGGTTAGGGCTAGGGCTGGGGTTAGGGTTAGGGCTAGGGTTGGGGCTAGGGTTAAGGCTACAGTTAGGGTTGGGGCTAAAATTACGGTTAGGGTTTAGATTACAGTTTACGGTTGGGAATAGGGTTGGGATTAGGGTTAGGGGTGTGTTAGAAGTCGAGTTTCCTCTGCTGCACAGGGGGAATCTCGATCCCTGTCTGCTGCGGTCTCCCATTCTGCATTGGCCGCAGTGGAGCCTGCTCAGCGGAGACGTCACTCCCAGCGTCTCACTGAGACTGATTCTGTGCAAAGGGTTACTACTGCCTCTCCTGGCTCTGCTATTGTACCCTGCACTGATCTGCGGCGAGCAGGCTTTTCTGAGACTAAGTCCTACTTTGCACACACTGAGCATGCCCAGGGCAAGATCTCTCAGTGGAGATCTAGGGTCACATGCTCAGGAAGGTCCTGTAGGTACTAGGACTAAGTTCTGCTTTGCACACTGAGCATGCCCAAGGCAAGATCTCTCAGTGGAGATCTAGGGTCACATGCTCAGGTACTGCAGCAATTCCATTGGTCCTTCTTTGAAAGGTCCTATACGTGCTGCAGCTATTTAAGACTCGCATGGCCGCATGTGTTCAGGGACCCAGCTGAAATAAGCCCCTAGAATGCTGGCACCTCCGGCGAGGAGATTGTGTTTAAGTGTGTTTAGGGACCCGGCTGAAATAAGCCCCTAGAATGCTGGCACCTCCAGCGAGGAGTTTTGTGTGCATGCATGACCCCTCACTGCTCACATCTGGGTAGTTGGCCTGTGCCTCTGTGAAAGTCTAACAGGGCACAGAGCTTTGCCTTCTCGGCTGCTCTGTGAAGCTAACAGAGCTGGTTTATACCGCCATATAATGCCGACATTTATTTACCAGCAGGTTCTTTCCTGCACGGTGGATCCCGGGTTGCGAACGCACCAATCCCACGTAATAAATATATTCGGTGCGTTCCTCCAACTCTAACAGTATACTAGCGCCAGGATCTGGCTAAGTAATGGCGTATGAACAGCAATTGCAGGGATACATCCAGCTGCTGGAGGGCCGGTTGGCGTCTCTTGAGCGTGCAACCTCGGCGGTGGATGTTACCGCAATAGCTGTTCAGGCTGCTAGCGTGGCTGCAGCAGCTTTACCCACTGCCACCTCTGTTCCGACCCTATCTCACCTCCCTTTGCCTGAGAGATACTCTGGGGACAGTAAGTCCTGTAGGGGTTTCGTGAGCCAGTGTGGTATACACCTCGAGCTCCTGGCTGCACGTTTCCCTACTGAGCGGGCAAAGATGGGATTCATAATCTCTCTCTTGTCGGACAGAGCGTTGGAGTGGGCTACGCCGCTGTGGGAGCGCAACGATCATGTGGTGCGGAGTGTTCCTCGGTTTCTGGACACTCTGAAACAGGTCATTTTAGGACCTCAAGTCACCCATGATACAGCCCTCCAACTGCTGGCTTTGACTCAGGGTTCAACCATGGTCAGCCATTTTGCTGTTCACTTCCGGACATTAGTGTCTGAGTTGGAATGGCCAGATAAAACCCTCATTCCTGTATTTTGGAGGGGGCTGGCTGACCATGTGAAGGACGCTTTGACTACTAGGGAGATTCCCATCACACTGGAGGAGCTCATAGCTGTATCTACTCGCATAGACCTTCGTTTTCACAAGCGAAGGTTGGAGCGAGCCCAGTGTAGGCAGAGGTTTCGGCTGGCTCCCACCTTCGCCAAACCTTTGGAATCTCCAGTCCAGGCGTCCAAGTCACATGAGGCCATAGAGGTGACACGAGCGGGATCCAAGTCTCAGTCCGCTCGTGCACATAAGGTCTGTCATGTTTGCCGGCAGTCAGGACATCTTGCCTCCAAGTGTCCTCAGCGGTCGGGGAAATGTCAGCGTCTAGTGGCAGTTGGAGGAGGTACACTAGACACGGCGACGTTTGCCTCAAAGTTGTCCTTCAAGGGGACAATTACCATAGGCCCATCCACTCTTATGGTAGAGCTATGCGTGGACTCTGGGGCAGAGGGTAACTTTATGTCTTCCGCTTTTACCCAGCGTCACGCAATACCCTTGGTGATGCTCGCCAAGCCAGTAACCGTTCGAGTCTTAAATGGGTCGACACTACCCTCACAGATTACCCACCAAACCATTCCTATCACGCTTTCTGTGTCTCCATCACATCAGGAGATTATCTCCCTAATAGTCATTCCTGAGGGAATTGATGAGGTCCTGTTGGGGATACCATGGCTACGCTACCATTCTCCTCATATAGAGTGGTCCTCAGGGAGAATTTTGGGATGGAGTAAATCCTGGGAGGGTAGATGTCAGAGGGAGTGCGTTCAGCCAGCAATTCCTTTGGTCCTTCTTTGAAAGGTCCTATACGTGCTGCAGCTATTTAAGGCTCGCATGGCCGCACAGCCATGCGCTAGTATCATCTTATGTTATGTGCTTTGCGCCAGTGTGGTCATGTGTTTGAATGTGTTCAGGGACCCAGCTGAAATAAGCCCCTAGAATGCTGGCACCTCCAGCGAGGAGTTTTGTGTGCATGCATGACCCCTCACTGCTCACATCTGGGTAGTTGGCCTGTGCCTCTGTGAAAGTCTAACAGGGCACAGAGCTTTGCCTTCTCGGCTGCTCAGTGAAGCTAACAGAGCTGGTTTATACCGCCATATAGTGCCATTTATTTAGCAGCAGGTTCTTTCCTGCACGATGGATCCCGGGTTGCGAACGCACCAATCCCACTTAATAAATATATTCGGTGCGTTCCGCCAACCCTATCAGGGTGTGTCAGGGTTAGAGGTGTGGTTAGGGTTACTGTTGGGATTAGGGTTAGGGGTGTGTTTGGATTAGGGTTTCAGTTATAATTTGGGGGTTTCCACTGTTTAGGCACATCAGGGGCTCTCCAAACACGACATGGCGTCCAATCTCAATTCGAGCCAATTCTGAAAAAGTAAAACAGTGCTCCTTCCCTTCCGAGCTCTCCCGTGTGCCCAAACAGGGGTTTACCCCAACATATGGGGTATCAGCATACTCAGGACAAATAGGACAACAACTTTTGGGGTCCAATTTCTCCTGTTACCCTTGGGAAAATACAAAACTGGGGACTAAAAAATAATTTTTGTGGAAAAAAACGGCTCTGCGTTATAAACTGTAGTGAAACACTTGGGGGCTCAAAGTTCCCACAACACATCTAGATAAGTTCATTGGAGGGTCTAGTTTCCAATATGGGGTCACTTGTGGAGGGGTTTCTACTGTTTAGGTACATTAGGGGCTCTGCAAATGCAATGTGATGCCTGCAGACCATTCCATCTAAGTCTGCATTCCAAATGGCGCTCCTTCCCTTCTGAGCCCTCCCATGCACCCAAACGGTGGTTCCCCCCACATATGAAGTATCAGCGTACTCAGGACAAATTGGACAACAACTTTTGGGGTCGAATATCTCCTCTTACCCTCGGGAAAATACAAAACTGGGGGCTAAAAAATAGTTTTGGGGGGAATTTTTTTTTCTTATTTTTACGGCTCTGCATTATAAACTTCTGTGGAGCCCTCGGTGGGTTAAAGTGCTCACCACACATCTAGATAAGTTCCGTTGGGGGTCTACTTTCCAAAATGGTGTCACTTGTGGGGGGTTTCAATGTTTAGGCACATCAGTGGCTCTCCAAACGCAACATGGTGTCCCATCTCAATTAGGGTCAATTTTGCATTGAAAAGTCAAACAGCGCTCCTTCCCTTCCGAGCTCTCCCATGCGCCCAAACAGTGGTTTACCCCCACATATGGGGTATCAGCGTAGTCAGGACAAATTGTACAACTTTTGGGGTCCAATTTCTAACCTTACTCTTGGGAAAATAAAAAATTGGGGGCGAAAAGATAATTTTTGTGAAAAAATATGATTTTTTATTTTTACGGTTCTGCATTATAAACTTCTGTAAAGCACTTGGTGGGTCAAAGTGCTCACCACACCTCTAGATAAGTTCCTTAGGGGGTCTACTTTCCAAAATGGTGTCACTTGTGGGGGGTTTCAATGTTTAGGCACATCAGGGGCTCTCCAAACGCAACATGGTGTCCCATCTCGATTCCAGTCAATTTTGCATTGAAAAGTCAAATGGCGCTCCTTCGCTTCCAAGCTCTGTCATGCGCCCAAACAGTGGTTTACCCCCACTTATGGGGTATCAGTGTACTCAGGACAAATTGTACAACAACTTTTGGGGTCCATTTTCTCCTGTTACCCTTGGTAAAAAAAAAACAAATTGGAGCTGAAGTAAATTTTCTGTGAAAAAAAAGATAAATGTTCATTTTTATTTAAACATTCAAAAAATTCCTGTGAAGCACCAGAAGGGTTAATAAACTTCTTGAATATGGTTTTGAGCACCTTGAGGGGTGCAGTTTTTAGAATGGTGTCACACTTGGGTATTTTCTATCATATAGACACCTCAAAATGACTTCAAATGAGATGTGGTCCCTAAAAAAATGGTGTTGTAAAAATGAGAAATTGCTGGTCAACTTTTAACCCTTATAACTCCCTAACAAAAAAAAAAATTAGGTTCCAAAATTGTGCTGATGTAAAGTAGACATGTGGGAAATGTTACTTAGTAAGTATTTTGTGTGACATATCTCTGTGATTTAATTGCATAACAATTCAAAGTTGGAAAATTGCGAAATTTTCAAAATTTTCATCAAATGTCCGTTTTTTTTCACAAATAAACGCAGGTAATATCAAAGAAATTTTACCACTATCATGAAGTACAATACTGTCAGAATCACTGGGATCCGTTGAAGCGTTCCAGAGTTATAACCTCATAAAGGGACAGTGGTCAGAATTGTAAAAATTGGCCCGGTCATTAACGTACAAACGACCCTTGGGGGTAAAGGGGTTAAGCAAAAATTTTTCCATATGAATCAATGGTGACCTTTCCATGACCGCCAACTGACATGGATTGAAGCCACAGCGCAAGTGCACTGACCTTACAAAGATGGCAGCTATGCAAATGTATGGTGTCCATTTTAGGACATCATCATTTATCAAAGTCAAACATCAGAATAATGTGACTCTGACTCGTGACTCTGACTCGTGACTCCCAAGGGGTCGAATGTGCCAAAGCGGCTACCAAGTGGTCAATGTGGCTACAGAGGTGCCGAATATACCAAAATGGCTACCAAGTGGCCAAAGTGGCTACCGAGGTGCCAAATGTGCCAAAGTGGCTACCAAGTGGCCAAAATGGCTACTAAGTGGCCAAAGTGGCTACCAAGGTGCTAAATGTGCCAAAGTGGCTTCCAAGTGGCCAAAGTGGCTACCGAGGTGCTGAATGTGCCAAAATGGCTACCAAGTGGCCTAAGTGGCTACCAAGGTGCTGAATGTGCCAAAATGGCTACCAAGTGGCCTAAGTGGCTACCAAGGTGCAGACTGTACAAAAGTGGATACCAAGTGGCCAAAGTGGCTACCGAGGTGCTGAATGTGCCAAAATGGCTACCAAGTGGCCAAAATGGCTACAGAGGGGCTGAATGTGCAAAAGTGGCTACCAAGGTGCCAAATATGCCAATGTGGCTACCCAGTGGCCAAGGTTTGTACCGAGGTGCCAAATGTACCAGAGTGGCAACCAAGTGTCAAAAGTGGCTACAAGATGCCGAATGTGCCAAAATGGCTACCAATTGGCTACCAAGGTGCCGTGCGCCTGCACTCAATATTATATGATGGTGACATCACTACATCACTCCCATTAGCTGCATATACAACCCATCCCCGGTTGTGATATCGCTATACACAACTTTCATATTCTAACTTTACTTTCTTACAGTTGACACCTGATACACTGCTCTAAAGCTGGCAGCACCGAATGTGCCAAAGTGGCTACCAAGTGGCCAATGTGGCTACCGAGGTGCTGAATGTGCCAAAGTGGCTACCAAGTGGCCAAAGTGGCTACTAGGGTTGAGCAAAATGGATCGTTCATTTTCAAAAGTCGCCGACTTTTGGCAAAGTCGGGTTTCATGAAACCCGACCCGACCCCTGTGTGGGGTCGGCAATGCGGTACGCGACTTTCGCGCCAAAGTCGCGTTTCAATGACGCGAAAAGCGCCATTTCTCAGCCAATGAAGGTGGACGCAGAGTGTGGGCAGTGTGATGACATAGGTCCTGGTCCCCACCATCTTAGAGAAGGGCATTGCAGTGATTGGCTTGCTGTCTGCGGCATTACAGGGGCTATAAAGAGGCGTTCCCGCCGACCGCCATCTTACTGCTGCTGATCTGAGCCTAGGGAGAGGTTGCTGCCGCTTCGTCAGAAGCAGGGATAGCGTTAGGCAGGGTTCATTAACCACCAAACCGCTTGTGCTGTAGCGATTTCCGCTGTCCAACACCACCTTTTGTTTGCAGGGACAGTGGAAGCTACATTTTTTTTTCCTTAGCGCTGTAGCTCATTGGGCTGCCCTAGAAGGCTCCCTGATAGCTGCATTGCTGTGTGTACGCCGCTGTGCAAACCAACTGCTTTTTTCAAAGCACAAATCCTGTTGTTCCTTCCTTTCTGCACAGCTATCTTTTTTTGTTTGTCCACACTTTTTATTTAATTTGTGCATCAGTCCACTCCTTATTGCTGCCTGCCATACCTGGCTGAGATTACTGCAGGGAGATAGTAATTGTAGGACAGTCCCTGTTTTGTTTTTTGTTTTTTTGTTTTTTTTAATTCTCCCTAAAAAAATAAGTTGTGGGAGATTAAGATTGGCATTTCTGCTAGAGTGCCATCCCTGTGTGTGCCATGTCTCTCACATAGTGGGCCATAGAAAGCCTTTTTATTTTTCTGTTTTTTTTGGGGGGGGTTATAAATTCTCCCTGAAAAAAAAACAGTGGGAGATTAATATTGGCCTTTGGGCTTGTGTGCCAGTCCTGAGTGTGCCATCTCTCTCTCAAATAGTGGGCCATAGAAAGCCTATTTATTTATTTTTTTTTTAAATTTGGTTTCTAAATTCTCCCTGAAAAAATATAAAAAAAACCATGGGAGAATAATATTGGCCTTTCTGCTTGTGTGCCAGTCCTGACTCCTGGGTGTGCCATCTCTCTCTCTCAAATAGTGGGCCATAGAAAGCCTATTTTTTTTTTATTTGGTTTCTAAATTCTCACTGAAAAAAAAAATACTGTGGGAAATTAATATTGGCCTTTCTGCTTGTGTGCCAGTCCTGACTCCTGGGTGTGCCATCTCTCTCTCTCTCAAATAGTGGGCCATAGAAAGCCTATTTTTTTTTATTTGGTTTCTAAATTCTCCCTGAAAAAATAAAAAAAAACAGTGGGAGATTAATATTGGCCTTTCTGCTTGTGTGCCAGTCCTGACTCCTGGGTGTGCCATCTCTCTCTCTCAAATAGTGGGCCATAGAAAGCCTATTTTTTTTTTATTTGGTTTCTAAATTCTCCCTGAAAAAATAAAAAAAAACAGTGGGAGATTAATATTGGCCTTTCTGCTTGTGTGCCAGTCCTGACTTCTGGGTGTGCCATCTCTCTCTCTCTCTCAAATAGTGGGCCATAGAAAGCCTATTTTTTTTTTATTTGGTTTCTAAATTCTCCCTGAAAAAATAAAAAAAAACAGTGGGAGATTAATATTGGCCTTTCTGCTTGTGTGCCAGTCCTGACTCCTGGGTGTGCCATCTCTCTCTCTCTCAAATAGTGGGCCATAGAAAGCCTATTTTTTTTTATTTGGTTTCTAAATTCTCCCTGAAAAAATAAAAAAAAACAGTGGGAGATTAATATTGGCCTTTCTGCTTGTGTGCCAGTCCTGACTCCTGGGTGTGCCATCTCTCTCTCTCAAATAGTGGGCCATAGAAAGCCTATTTTTTTTTATTTGGTTTCTAAATTCTCCCTGAAAAAATAAAAAAAAACAGTGGGAGATTAATATTGGCCTTTCTGCTTGTGTGCCAGTCCTGACTCCTGGGTGTGCCATCTCTCTCTCTCTCTCAAATAGTGGGCCATAGAAAGCCTATTTTTTTTTTATTTGGTTTCTAAATTCTCCCTGAAAAAATAAAAAAAACAGTGGGAGATTAATATTGGCCTTTCTGCTTGTGTGCCAGTCCTGACTCCTGGGTGTGCCATCTCTCTCTCTCAAATAGTGGGCCATAGAAAGCCTATTATTTTTTTATTTGGTTTCTAAATTCTCCCTGAAAAAATAAAAAAAAACAGTGGGAGATTAATATTGGCCTTTCTGCTTGTGTGCCAGTCCTGACTCCTGGGTGCGCCATCTCTCTCTCTCTCAAATAGTGGGCCATAGAAAGCCTATTTTTTTTTAATTTGGTTTCTAAATTCTCCCTGAAAAAATAAAAAAAAACAGTGGGAGATTAATATTGACATTTGTGCTTGAGTGACAGTCCTGCGAGTGTGGCATCTCTCTCATTTGGTGCCACCGAAAACAGAGTGTGTAACATTGTGCCTGATTTTCCTTGCGGTCTCACCCACCTGTAAAGGGATATCTAAATCATACTGAAGTTATAGCTTACTGTTTAAGTTGTTTGACAGCAACAAATACCGTTACTTTGGTTACATTTTTAAAACAATGAGGAAGTCTGGTGGAAGAGGTCGTGGCCGTGGGCGTTCATTGTCAGCTGGTAATGATGGTAGTGGTAGTGGAGCATCAGGTGGTCGTGGGAAAAAAAATATTGCACCTAAGTCTGGAGCTGTGGAGCCAGGTTCATCGTCTGGCTACACAAGGCCTCGAACGCTCCCTTTTCTGGGAGTAGGAAAACCGCTTTTAAAGCCGGAGCAGCAAGAGCAAGTTTTGGCTTATCTTGCTGACTCAGCCTCTAGCTCTTTTGCCTCCTCTTTTGAAACTGGTAAATGTAAAAGCAGCGCGTCGTTAGTGGATGTTCACGGTCAGGGACAAGTCGCTTCCTTGTCCTCTTCAGCAAAAACACCAACAGAGAAGGATGCAGCAGGCGACACAATGGGTTACTCCATGGAGCTCTTTACACATACCGTCCGTGGCTTAGAAAGTGAAACAGTTAACAGGCCATGCCCATTACAAGTTGAATCTGACATGGAGTGCACTGATGCACAGCCACAGCCAGACTACTATGCTGGTCCTTTGACTCAGACCACAACATTGCTCTCGCAGGGTACTGATCCAGAATCAGACCCTGATGAGACTATGTTGCCCCATCACGAACGCTATACCACCGACTTACACGGTGACACAGACGAAGTTGCACACGAGCTAGAAGAGGAGGTTATAAATGACCCAGTTGTTGACCCTGATTGGCAGCCATTGGGGGAACAGGGTGCAGGCGGCAGTAGTTCTGAAGCGGAGGAGGAGGGGCCGCAGCAGGCATCAACATCACAACAGGTTCCATCTGCCGGGCCCGTAGATGGGACAAAACGCGTGGCAAAGCCAAAACCCGTTGGAGGACAGCGTGGCCATCCGGTTAAAGCTCAGTCTGCAATGCCTGAAAAGGGATCCGATGCTCGAAAGAGTGCAGTCTGGCATTTTTTTAAACAACATCTAATTGATCAGCACAAAGTCATTTGTCAAAAATGTTCAACTACCTTAAGCAGAGGTCAGAATCTGAAAAGTCTCAATACAAGTTGCATGCATAGACATTTAACCACCATGCACTTGAAAGCCTGGACTAACTACCAAATGTCCCTTAAGGTTGTAGCACCCTCGGCCAATGAAGCTAGTCAGCAACGCTACATCCCTTCCGTCACTGTAAGGCCACCATTTTCCGCACCACCTGCAGTATCTGTGCAGGTTTCTTTGCCAGGCCAAAGCAGTCAGGGTCAGGGAATCACCAGTTTCGTAGTAGGAAACACTGCATCTAGGGCACCGGCGGAAACAATACCGTCTCCAACCGTCTCTCAGTCTGCCATGTCCACCGGCACACCCGCTAGTTCCACGATCTCCAGCTCTCCAGTCCAGCTCACCCTACATGAGACTCTGGTTAGAAAAAGGAAGTACTTATGGTCGCATCCGCGTACACAGGGTTTGAACGCCCACATAGCTAGACTAATCTCGTTAGAGATGATGCCCTACCGGTTAGTTGAAAGCGAAGCTTTCAAAGCCCTGATGGACTACGCTGAACCACGCTACGAGCTACCCAGTCGACACTTCTTTTCGAGAAAAGCCATCCCAGCCCTCCACCAGCATGTTAAAGAGCGCATCGTCCATGCACTCAGGCAATCTGTGAGTACAAAGGTGCACCTGACAACAGATGCATGGACCAGTAGGCATGGCCAGGGACGTTACGTGTCCATCACGGCACACTGGGTGAATGTGGTGGATGCAGGGTCCACAGGGGACATCAATTTCGGGACAGTTCTGCCTAGCCCACGGTCTAGGAAACAGTTGGCTGTAGGCGTTCGCACCCCCTCCTCCTCCTCCTCCTCGTCCTCCTGCAGAAGCGAGAGCTCGTCCACAGACCGCAGTCGCCCAACCACTCCATCCGCAGCTGCCACTGTTGCACACCAGTTGTCCCATTATGGGGCAACTACTGGCAAGCGTCAGCAGGCTGTATTGGCTATGAAGTGTTGGGACGACGACAGACACACCGCGGAAGTTCTGTCCGAGTTCTTGCAGAAAGAAACGCAGTCGTGGCTGGGCACAGTAGATCTTGAGGCAGGCAAGGTAGTGAGTGAGGAATTTCATGGCTGCCATCTCCCTTTCCCAACTGAAACACATTCCTTGCCTGGCTCACACCTTAAACCTGGTGGTGCAGTGCTTCCTGAAAAGTTATCCGGGGTTATCCGACCTGCTCCTCAAAGTGCGTGGACTTTGCTCACATATCCGCCGTTCGCCCGTACACTCCAGCCGTATGCAGACCTATCAGCGGTCTTTGAACCTTCCCCAGCATCGCCTAATCATTGACGTTGCAACAAGGTGGAACTCAACACTGCACATGATTCAGAGACTGTGCGAACAGAGGCGGGTTGTTATGTTTTTGTGGGAGGATACACATACACGGGCAGGCAGTAGGATGGCAGACATGGAGTTGTCAGGTGTGCAGTGGTCGAAGATACAAGTCCTTCAGTGTTTTGAGGAATGCACACTGCTGGTTAGTGCAGACAACGCCATAATAAGCATGAGCATCCCCCTAATGCGTCTGCTGATGTAAAGTTTGACGCACATAAAGGATCAGGCGTCTGCAGCAGAGGAAGAGGAAAGCCTTGATGACAGTCAGCCATTGTCTGGTCAGGGCAGTGTACAGGACGAGGTAGCGGGCGAAGAGGATGAGGAGGATGATGGGGATGAGTATATTTTTAATGAGGAAGCTTTCCCGGGGCCACTGGAAATTGGTGGCGTGGCAAAGCCGGGTTCTGGTTTTTTGAGGGACACAAGTGACGTAGATTTGCCTGAAACTGCCCCTCAACCAAGCACAACCGCAGATTTGACAACTGGAACTTAGGCACACATGGCGGATTATGCCTTACGTATCCTCAAAAGGGACACGCATTACTAAAATGATGAACAATGACGATTACTGGTTGGCCTGCCTCCTTGATCCTCGCTATAAAGGCAAATTGCAAAATATTATGCCACATGAGAACTTGGAACTAACATTCCCAGCACACAGCGCCCGTGATCGTTCTCACACGAGCTGCAGGGGGCAGCAGACCAGAAGTGTTAGAGGTGGAGAAATCAGAAGTGGCGTTGGACAGAGGGGTTTTCTGACCAGGTTGTGGAGTGATTTTGCTATGACCGCAGACAGGACAGGTACTGCTGCATCAATTCAAAGTGACAGGAGACCACATTTGTCCAGTATGGTTACTAACTATTTTTCATCCCTTATCGATGTTCTACCTCAACCGTCATTCCCATTTGATTACTGGGCATCCAAATTAGACACCTGGCCAGAATTGGCAGAATATGCATTGCAGGAGCTTGCTTGCCCGGCAGCTAGTGTCCTATCAGAAAGAGTATTCAGTGCTGCAGGTTCAATATTAACTGAAAAAAAGACTCGTCTGGCTACCCAAAATGTTGATGATCTAACCTTCATTAAAATGAACCACAACTGGATTTCGAATTCTTTTGCCCCACCTTGCCCGGCCGACACCTAGCTTTCCTATGAAAAGGTCTTGCCTGTGGACTACTCTGAATGACTTTACCAATCTCGTAATTTGCAGCAGCTGATTGTCCAGCATATGACATGTTTACACCTCTCTAAATGGCCAAACTCCCCACACGGGGCCGTGGTATCGCCACTTGGCACAAGCACCCGTGAGAGTGGTGTTTGTCTGAAGAGGTGCGTGTGCCCGCTTTTGGTCGACGGCACTGCCACTGGGTCCCTCATAGTACAATAAAGTGTCTCTGGTGGTGGTGGTGCGCACCCAACGTCAGGCACACTGTTGTAACATGAGGGGCCCTGGGCCTGTACCGCCGGCCACAAGAGAGTTCCCCCACCCCCAGCTCAAACATTGCTCTACCACTTGCACAATTATCTCTCACAGTTCCACCAATGTTTAGTCTATGCGCTGACATCCTTAAATTCCTGCCACTAACAATACCATTGTGTTGACATGTATGATGGTACTTAACATAGTCAGGGGCAGTGTCCTATATTTACCCAAGTAAATGCTTTGCGCCAAATTATTAGGTCTGAAACTACGCAGAGGAGCCCACCCCTGTACCTAATGATTGCACCCTTTTGTGTTTTTGTTTTGTTGTAATGCGAGACATTAACATGTATTTATTGTTTGGGACTACTAACTGACAGACACTAATTACAATCGGCCTCCACTGACAACACCAATGCTGCCTGTGTACCCCTGCAAGAAAATTCCAAGTGTCTACAGCCAAATTTTATTATGTTAGGCCTACTACGCCTTTCTGCGGTCCCTCCTTCCACTAGGCCTCCACTGACCTGTCTACTGCTGCCCGTGTACCCCTGGAACCAATTTTAAAGTGACTACAGCCCAATTTTATTATGTTAGGCCTTCGAAGCCTGTCTGCGGTCCCTCCTTCCACTAGTCCTCCAGTGACCTGTCTACTGCTGCCCGTGTACCCCTGGAACCAATTTTAAAGTGCCTACAGCCCAATTTTATTATGTTAGGCCTTCGAAGCCTGTCTGTGGTCCCTCCTTCCACTAGGCCTCCACTGACCAGACCACTGCTGCCCGTGTACCCCTGGAACCAATTTTAAAGTGCCTACAGCCAATTTTTATTATATTAGGCCTACTACGCCTGTCTGCGGTCCCTCCTTCCACTAGGCCTCCTGTGACCTGTCTACTGCTGCCCGTGTACCCCTGGAACCAATTTTAAAGTGCCTAGAGCCCAATTTTATTATGTTAGGCCTTCTAAGCCTGTCTGCGGTCCCTCCTTCCAATAGTTCTCCACTGACCAGACCAATGCTGGCCGTGTACCCCTGGAACCCAGCTGAAAGTGCATGGAGCCTACTTTTTTTCTTTGTTTTATATTTATAAAGCACAGATGAAATACGCTGTACCACGGTTCAAGCTACCCAGTCGACACTTCTTTTGCGAGAAAAGCCATCCCAGCCCTCCACCGGCATGAAAAAGTCTGCATTGTCATAGCACTCAGGCAATCAAACAGTAGAAAGGTGCACCTGACAAGAGACGCATGGACCAGTAGGCATGTCCACAAAGTTACGTGTCCATTACGGCGCACTGGGTTAATGTGTTGGATGCATGGTCCACAGGGGACAGCCTGCAAAGTCTGTCTGCAGTCCCTAATTCAAATTGTCCTCCGCTGACCACACCACTGCTGCCCGTGTACCCCTGGAACCAATTTTAAAGTGCCTACAGCTTAATTTTGTTATGTTAGACCTACTACGCCTGTCTGCGGTCCCTCCTTCCAATACTCCTCCACTGACCACACCACTGCTGCCCGTGGACCCCTGGAACCTATTTTTAATTGCATAGAGCATCCTTTTTTTAATAGTAGGCGTACAAAGTCTGTCTGCGGTCCATAATTGAAATTGTCCTCCACTGACCAGACCAATGCTGCCTGTGTACCCCTGTAACCATTTTTAAACTGCATTGAGCCACATTTTTGGTTTAATTCCAAAAACCTGACCGGCACATCCAAACATAGACTCAGTGTGAACAGGTGCTGAACCTAGAGTCGCCAACTCATATAAAGTTAAGTAAATAAGGCAGCACACTGTAGCGCTAGAACATACAAACTTGAAAAACGAAATTTGAACTGCATTACTGCACTAGAAATATGAAAAATGAGAGCTTTTAGCGCATAAAAATGGCCAATTTTTAATAAATTAATTAATTTATAAAGGGGATGGGAGAACTACAATACCCAGATAGATTAGCGAAATTAGGATTATTTAGTCTAGAAAAAAGACGACTGAGGGGCGATCTAATAACCATGTATAAGTATATAAGGGGACAATACAAATATCTCGCTGAGGATCTGTTTATACCAAGGAAGGTGACGGGCACAAGGGGGCATTCTTTGCGTCTGGAGGAGAGAAGGTTTTTCCACCAACATAGAAGAGGATTCTTTACTGTTAGGGCAGTGAGAATCTGGAATTGCTTGCCTGAGGAGGTGGTGATGGCGAACTCAGTCGAGGGGTTCAAGAGAGGCCTGGATGTCTTCCTGGAGCAGAACAATATTGTATCATACACTTATTAGGTTCTGTAGAAGGACGTAGATCTGGGGATTTATTATGATGGAATATAGGCTGAACTGGATGGACAAATGTCTTTTTTCGGCCTTACTAACTATGTTACTATGTTACTATGTTACTATGTAATTTTATGTGTACCTGGTAGCCCCGTTACGGCATCTCTCTTATACCAGGTCCTAAACTTGCCTTACCTCGCTGAGAATAAACGTCTCCATCTGAATGGGTACATGTGAAAACCTCTTACTAGACTAAAATTCTCTCTCTCTGTGGAGGGGTATTGGACCTGCTGTAATTAAAACACCTGAAGCTAGGAGGCGGAGTGCACGATCAGAAGGCTAAAGAATACATTCCAAAAACCTGACTGGCACATCCAAACATAGACTCAGTGTGAACAGGTGCTGAACCTAGAGTCGCCAACTCGTATATGGTTAAGTAAATAAGGCAGCACACTGCAGCGCTAGAACATACAAACTTGAAAAACGAAATTTGAACTGCATTACTGCACTAGAAATATGAAAAATGAGAGCTTTTAGCGCATAAAAATGGCCAATTTTATGTGTACCTGGTAGCCCCGTTACGGCATCTCTCTTATACCAGGTCCTAAACTTGCCTTACCTCGCTGAGAATAAACGTCTCCATCTGAATGGGTACATGTGAAAACCTCTTACTAGACTAAGATTCTCTCTCTCTGTGGAGGGGTATTGGACCTGCTGTAATTAAAACACCTGAAGCTAGGAGGCGGAGTGCACGATCAGAAGGCTAAAGAATACATTCCAAAAACCTGACCGGCACATCCAAACATAGACTCAGTGTGAACAGGTGCTGAACCTAGAGTCGCCAACTCGTATATAGTTAAGTAAAAAAGGCAGCACCACTGCAGCGCTAGAACATACATGTGGAGGGGTATTGGACCTGCCGGTCAGGTTTTTGGAATGTAATCTTTAGCCTTCTGATCGTGCACTCCGCCTCCTAGCTTCAGGTGTTTTAATTACAGCAGGTCCAATACCCCTCCACAGAGAGAGAGAATTTTAGTCTAGTAAGAGGTTTTCACATGTACCCATTCAGATGGAGACGTTTATTCTCAGCGAGGTAAGGCAAGTTTAGGACCTGGTATAAGAGAGATGCCGTAACGGGGCTACCAGGTCTCATTTTTCATATTTCTAGTGCAGTATTGCAGTTCAAATTTCGTTTTTCAAGTTTGTATGTTCTAGCGCTGCAGTGTGCTGCCTTATTTACTTAACATTTTTGGTTTAAGGCCTACTACCTGTGTCTGTCTGCGCCACTCAATACAGCTGTCCTCCTTTGAAAAAAGCTGTGCGTTAATAGTCTTGTTTTCAGCCTCTAGGAATTTGAAAACTGCATTGGGGCTACTACTTCGGTAGGGCCTACTAACGGTGTCTGCCGCTCCAAGGTGTTCCCCAGGTTTCCTCGCCATTGCTTCGATCTTCTGACTCTCGTTTAGTAGTTGTTGAAAACTACACTGCATTAGGCCTACAAATTGGGTATGGGGTGTAGAGACGGTGTGTTCCACTCCAAGGTGTTCCCCAGGTTTCCTCTCCATTGCTTCAATCTTCTGACTCTCGTTTAGTAGTTGTTGAAAACAACACTGCATTAGGCCTACTAGTTGGGTTGGGGCCTTCTATCTGTGTCTGCCGCTCCTTGCTGTTCTCCTACAGTGAACAAAGCTGTGCCGCCGGTTTACTACTGTTGCCAATTTTGAACTGCATTTAGAATACTTACTGATTTGGGCCTACTCTCTGTGTCAGCCTCTCATTCCAGTTGTCCTCCACTGAACAAAGCAATGCCCCCTGGTTAGTCCTGTTACCAATTTTGAACTGCATTTAGCCCACTTTATTCTTTGGGCCCATATCTGTTTGCCCCTCATCCTGCCCATTGCCCAGCCAGTGATAGATGAGTCTGCTGGTACATTGACCCATAACGCAACATTCCCCGTGCACGCTACACTGCAAGATTGTGACCCTGCTGAAAGTCAGGTCCCCCTTCCCACATACCATACCACATTACACGGGGACAAAGAGGAAGGTGCAGATGAAGGTGCAGGTTCCTTCATCAGGTGGGGGGAGGAATACTCGTTGGTGACGTCACTGGCACCGGGCCTCTCATAGTACGCAAAAGTGTTGCTGCCGGTGGGAGGCGCCCCCGCCGTGCAAACACACCGCTGTACTTTGAGGGGCCCTGTGCCAGTGCCAATGCCAACGAGTGGGCCCCCCTGCTTGCTCAGGATCACAGCACTTGCAAAGTTGAAATACTTACCTACCCCTGCTCCACTGCCGTGACGTGGTCCAGATGTCCTTGGCCCACTAATTGCTTGAACCAGCCCTACCCCCAACAACTTTAGCCAAATGACCCCCAATTTCAAATGCCTTACAATTATTATAAGCTAAATTACGATTGACAAGCTTCAGTAGCAAGAATGGATGTCTTTGCCAATACAATGGGCTCTGTACATGTTTTCCTGGCCTCTACTCACTGCCGACTATGCTCCGCCATTGACTTGCATTGGGTTTCGTGTTTCGGTCCATCCCCGACTTTTCGCAATAATCGGCCGATTCCACTCGACTCGACTTTTGAGATAGTCGGGTTTCGCGAAACCCGGCTCGACTCTAAAAAGGTCAAGGTCGCTCAACTCTAGTGGCTACCAAGGTGCCGAATATGCCAATGTGGCTACCAAGTGGCCAAAGTGGCTACAGAGGTACCGAATGTGCAAAAGTGGACAAAGTGGCTACCAAGTGGCCAAAGTGGCTACAGAGGTGCCGAATGTGCCAAATGTGGCTGCATATACAACCCATCCCAGGTTGTGCCACCGCTATACACAACATTCATATTCTAACTTTACTTTTTTACAGTAGACACCTGATACACAGCTGTAAAGCTGCAAGCTCCGAATGTGCCAAAGTGGCTACCAAGTGGCCAAAGTGGCTACCGAGGTGCCGAATGTGCCAAAGTGGCTACCAAGTGGCCAAAGTGGCTACCAAGGTGCCGAATGTGCCAAAGTGGCTACCAAGTGGCCAAAGTGGCTATAGAAGTGCTGAACGAGCTAAAGTGGCTACCAAGTGGCCAAAGTGGCTACAGAGGTGCCGAATATGCAAAAGTGGCTACCAAGTGCCTGAAGTGGCTACCGAGGTGCTGAATGTGCCAAAATGGCTACCAAGTGGCCAAAGTGGCTACCAAGGTCCTGAATGTGCCAAAGTGGCTACCAAGTGGCCAAAGTGGCCATAGAGGTGCTGAATGAGCTAAAGTGGCTACCAAGTGGAAAAAGTGGCTACCAATTAGCCAAAGTGGCTACCAAGTGGCCAAAGTGGCTACCGAGATTCTGAATGTGCCAAAGTGGCTAAAAAGTGGCCAAAGTGGCTACCAAATGGCTACAGAGGTGCCGAATATGCAAAAATGGCTACCAAGTGCCTGAAGTGGCTACCAAGGTGCTTGAATGTGCCAAAATGGCTACCAAGTGGCCAAAGTGGCTACCGAGGTGCCGAATAAGCTAATGTATCTACGAAGTTGCCAAATTGGCTACAAAGTGTCCAAAGTGCCTACCAAGGTGCCAAATGTGCAAAAGTGGCTACCAAGTGGCCAAAGTGGCTACCGAGGTGCCGAATGTGCCAAAATGGCTACCAAGTGGCAAGAGTGGCTACCGAGGTGCCGAAAGTGCTAAAGTGACTACCAAGTAGCCAATGTGGCAAGAGTGGCTACCAAGGTGCCTTATGCCTGCACCCAATATTATATGATGGTGACATCACTACATCACTCCCATTTGCTGCATATACCACCCATCCCAGGTTGTAACTAACTTTACGTTTTTACAGTCGACACCTGATGCACAGCTGTAAAGCTGGCAGCTCCTAATGTGCCAAAGTGGCTACCAAGTGGCCAAAGTGGCTAACGAGGTGCCGAATGTGCCAAAGTGGCTACCAAGTGGCCAAAGTGGCTACCAAGGTGCCGAATGTGCCAAAGTGGCTACCAAGTGGCCAAAGTGGCTATAGAAGTGCTAAATGAGCTAAAGTGGCTACCAAGTGGCCAAAGTGGCTACAGAGGTGCCGAATATGCAAAAGTGGCTACCAAGTGCCTGAAGTGGCTACCGAGGTGCTGAATGTGCCAAAATGGTTAACAAGTGGCCAAAGTGGCTACCAATGTACTTAATGTGCCAAAGTGGCTACCAAGTGGCCAAAATGGCTGCCAAGTGGTCAAAGAGGCTACCAAGGTCCTGAATGTGCCAAAGTGGCTACCAAGTGGCCATAGAGGTGCTGAATGAGCTAAAGTGGCTACCAAGTGGAAAAAGTGGCTACCAATTAGCCAAAGTGGCTACCAAGTGGCCAAAGTGGCTACCGAGATTCTGAATGTGCCAAAGTGGCTAAAAAGTGGCTAAAGTGGCTACCAAGTGGCTACAGAGGTGCCGAATATGCAAAAATGGCTACCAAGTGCCTTAAGTGGCTACCAAGGTGCTTGAATGTGCCAAAATGGCTACCAAGTGGCCAAAGTGGCTACCGAGGTGCCGAATGTGCCAAAGTGGCTACCAAGTGGCCAAAGTGGCTACCGAGGTGCCGAATAAGCTAATGTATCTACCAAGTGGCCAAATTGGCTACCAAGTGTCCAAAGTGCCTACCAAGGTGCCAAATGTGCAAAAGTGGCTACCAAGTGGCCAAAGTGGCTACCGAGGTGCCGAATGTGCCAAAATGGCTACCAAGTGGCAAGAGTGGCTACCGAGGTGCCGAAAGTGCTAAAGTGACTACCAAGTAGCCAAAGTGGCAAGAGTGGCTACCAAGGTGCCTTATGCCTGCGCCCAATATTATATGATGGTGACATCACTACATCACTCCCATTTGCTGCATATACCACCCATCCCAGGTTGTAACTAACTTTACGTTTTTACAGTCGACACCTGATGCACAGCTGTAAAGCTGGCAGCTCCTAATGTGCCAAAGTGGCTACCAAGTGGCCAAAGTGGCTACAGAGGTGTCGAATGTGCCAAAGTGGCTACCAAGTGGCCAAAGTGGCTACCGAGGTGCCGTGCGCCTGCACCCAATATTATATGATGGTGACATCACTACATCCCATTGGCTGCATATACAACCCGTCCCAGGTTGTGCCATAGCTGTACACAACATTCATATTCTAACTTTACTTTCTTACAGTTGACACCTTATACACAGCTGTAAAGCTGGCAGCTCCGAATGTACCAGAGTGGCTACCAAGTGGCTAAAATGCCTGCCGTGGCCAAAGTGACTACAGAGGTGTCGAATGTGCCAAAGTGGCTACCAAGTGGCCAAAGTGCCTACAGAGGTGCCGAATGTGTCAAAGTGGCCACCAAGTGGGCAAAGTGGCTACAGAGGTGTCGAATGTGCCAAAGTGGCTACCAAGTGGCCAAAGTGGCTACCGAGGTGCCGAATGTGCCAAAGTGGCTACCAAGTGGCCAAAGTGGCTACCGAGGTGCCGAATGTGCCAAAGTGGCTACCAAGTGGCCAAAGTGGCTACCGAGGTGCCGAATGTGCCAAAGTGGCTACCAAGTGGCCAAAGTGGCTATAGAAGTGCTGAATGAGCTAAAGTGGCTACCAAGTGGCCAAAGTGGCTACAGAGCTGCCGAATATGCAAAAGTGGCTACCAAGTGCCTGAAGTGGCTACCGAGGTGCTGAATGTGCCAAAATGGCTACCAAGTGGCCAAAGTGGCTACCAATGTACTTAATGTGCCAAAGTGGCTACCAAGTGGCCAAAATGGCTGCCAAGTGGTCAAAGAGGCTACCAAGGTCCTGAATGTGCCAAAGTGGCTACCAAGTGGCCAAAGTGGCCATAGAGGTGCTGAATGAGCTAAAGTGGCTACCAAGTGGAAAAAGTGGCTACCAATTAGCCAAAGTGGCTACCAAGTGGCCAAAGTGGCTACCGAGATTCTGAATGTGCCAAAGTGGCTAAAAAGTGGCCAAAGTGGCAACCAAGTGGCTACAGAGGTGCCGAATATGCAAAAATGGCTACCAAGTGCCTGAAGTGGCTACCAAGGTGCTTGAATGTGCCAAAATGGCTACCAAGTGGCCAAAGTGGCTACCGAGGTGCCGAATGTGTCAATGTGGCCACCAAGTGGGCGAAGTGGCTACCGAGGTGCCAAATGTGCCAAAGTGGCTACCAAGTGGTCAAAGAGGCTACAGAGGTGCCGAATATGCAAAAGTGGCTACCGAGGTGCCGAATGTGCCAAAGTGGCTACCAAGTGGCCAAAGTGGCTACAGAGGTGCCGAATGTGCCAAAGTGGCTACCAAGCAGCCAAAGTGGCTACCAAGGTGCCAAATTGGCTGCCAAAAGGCAAAAGTGGCTACCAAGGTGCCGAATATGCCAATGTGGCTACCAAGTGGCCAAAGTGGCTACCAAGGTGCCAAATGTGCCAAAGTAGCTACCAACTGGCCAAAGTGGCTACAGAGGTGCCGAATATGCAAAAGTGGCTACCAAGTGCCTGAAGTGGCTACCAAGGTGCCAAATGTGCCAAAGTAGCTACAAAGTGGCTACCGAGGTGCTGAATGTGCCAAAATGGCTACCAAGTGGCCAAAGTGGCTACCAAGATGCCGAATGTGCGAAAGTGTCTTCTAAGTGGCCAAAGTGGCTACAGAGGTGCTGAATATGCAAAAATGGCTACCAAGTGGCCGAAGTGGCTACAGAGGTGCCAAATGTGCCAAAGTGGCTACCAAGTGGCCAAAGTAGTATCCAAATGGCGGTACTAGAGAGCAACATCACGTGAGTAGGCTAGTAGTAAACACTCACTGCTGCTCACTTTCGGACTATTAACCATACCAGTCGTAGCTGTATAGTACAGAGAGGATGTGAAAACCACAAGAGAGACGACCAACAAGGGTAGCTATAATTGAAGTAAAAAACTCTTTATTAAATACATATCTATAAAACATACTAGGACATAGAACATAGATGGGGAAATGGAAAATGTCACAATACAAGTACTCCCCTATAGCAAACAAAACGTGCGGGCTAGGCCCTGACTCCCTAATTGAAAAAGATCTTTGTAGTGGGAGAGGACACCAAAGAGATGGAATGGCTGTAGAGTGTGAAAAATACTCAGTATCTACTTAATCATTGTGCCCTGGAAACAGTGGGTCAAAATATATCTAAATCTCTCTAAAGCCCCTATATATTAACAGTAAATACTTATATAGAGTAAAGGGGCGAGGAACTAAAAATCACTGGGACGTACCAAGTGCCCACTAGAACCGGGCATATGAAATGTAGGTTAAGCCAGGTAAGTAAACAACAATTGCCAAAACCAAACACGCTAAACCTGCCCCAGGAACTTAACCAGGGAGGTGCCAGTGCACCTATATGGAACAAAATCGCTACCGTGAACCGATCACTATTACCTGGTCCTGGGCGGTAAGCTGGTGTGCAGCAGGAGCGTAGCCGGCACGTCTACCCGACGCGCGTTTCGGAGCCGAGGCTCCTTCGTCAGGGGTACGTGTCAGAATGCCTCCATGCCGGGGTTTAAATGTGTGTGCCCGCCCGCATCAGCAGCGGCGTCGACCGGAAGTGACGCAGGCATTGCCGGGGCAGCACTACTCTCAGCGGTGGCGACGTCATGCGAGGGCGCCGCCACAACCATGGCAACCGCCCGAGCATAGAGACGCCGCAGGCCGCGGGGAGCATCGATTCCCAGCACGCATGCGTACAAGGGACGCCGCTGCAGATATCAGACGCTGATCTGACTGGAGGAAGCCAACATGTAAAAGGAGGTAAATGGAAACTTGTCAGTCTACAAACCGGTTAAGACTAACGTCACTATATACATAGGTTATTATACCGGCCCTCCCCAAGAAACACAGTGGAGTATTGACCCAACCTCCCACTTCACTATGACCACAGGCACTACATCAAACGGCACAATGGCATCAATATGGAAAAGAAAACCATAGATAGAATGCACCCATATACCTTAACGGAACACAAACAAATAAAGCACCAAAGAACAAATACAACAATACACATGGAACGGAAAATACATACACGTAAAAAATAATCAATTTATATAGGACAAAATCCGTGCCCCCCAGCAAGCTGAACACTCTAAAGATGGAGATAGATGTTGATTCTTCCGAATGCGATACATCTGAGACATCATCCGATGTGTAGATGATGGCTTGGGTCCAAACGACAAATCTGACATGTCCATAAATCAATTGAAGTAAATCTAAAACATAAAAACAATGTTAAAAACAAAATAGAGGTGTACCCGATCATGCACACCACCAAATCCAATATATGCCGGTCACGATCACAGAAAGGACGCAAAGCTCATGTTCTCATTAAGCCCGTGGGGGTGGACGCTATTAAGCGTCCATATCCACCGCGTCTCAAGCTGTGCCAAACGTTGTGAGATGTTCCCACCCCTGATGTTTGTTTCGATCAGATCAATGCCTTTAACCAGTAGAACACTACTGTCACAATTGTGATGTTGTTTAAAATGGCGCGGTATCGTTTTTAGTAGTTGAGTGTCCGTTTCCAAAGCCGCTGCCTCAATCCCCCGAACGTGTTCTCTTACTCTAATTTTTAGTTGCCGCGTGGTTAGTCCCACGTAAATCAGGGGGCACGGGCAAGATGCATAATATATGACATTCTTGGACGTGCACGTTATGCACTTTTTAATATCAAACGTCTTGTGTCCTGTTGAATCAACAAATGAAACTGCCCTCACGATGTTTTTACAGGCTACACACTTACCGCAGGTGCGACAACCACCTCTAGGTCTATTGTTAGGGTTATTTAGAAAAGTCCTGGGAGGCTCACTTTTATATAGTGGCTGCGCACCAAGTGGTCCCGTAAGTTCTTAGCTCTACGGTACGCAATAGAGGGTCGATTAGGCACCAGTTTGGCTAGTGTGGGGTCGGTCTTAAGGATAGGCCAGGCACGTTCAAGGGCAGTACGTATGGCACCTGCCCGCGAGTTAAAATTCGTGACAAACCTGATGGTATCAGATGTATCTCCCCTGTCTCGACTTTTATATAACAGTGCATCTCTACTGTTGTGTTTGGCGCGTAAGTAGGCTCTCTTTATCGCACGATTACTGTACCCTCGTTCCTTAAAACGGGATTTTAGGGCGTCTGCCTGCGTTTCGAATTCTGCATTAGTGGAGCAGATGCAGCGTATCCGCAGAAATTGTCCCACAGGGACTGCACGAACCATGTGTGCCGGGTGGGAGGAGGAGGCGTGAAGAAGCATGTTAGTGGCCATAGGTTTTCTATATACTGTTGTTTGGACAGTATCTGTCTTATCTTTCGTCAGCCTAACATCAAGGAACTCAACACTAGAGTCATTAGATGTAAATGTCAATTTGATATTCTTATCATTAATATTCAAGGCACCCACAAACTCGGACAAGGTCTCCTGGTCACCCTGCCAGACCACAAGGATGTCATCTATGTAGCGCGTCCATAAAAGGACGCGCTCCATAGATAACAGGCTGTCTGACCGTAGGAGGTCCCTTTCCCACAGCCCCAGGAACAGATTGGCATAGGAGGGCGCAAAGGCCGCTCCCATGGCTGTTCCCTGGAGCTGCAGGAAAAAGGACCCCCTAAACGTAAAAAAATTATGAGTGAGTGTAAATCTTAGGATGTCCAGGAGAAAGTTCCGAAAATCAAGGGAACAGTTAGACGTGGATAAGAAGAAGTCAGCTGCTGCCAGTCCATCATTGTGCCTAATGCTCGTGTACAATGACTCCACGTCCATTGTACCCATAATTGTGTCCACACCCAGCTTTAGATCATCCACTCTCCGCAAGAGCTGATTCGTATCTTTGAGGTAGGACGGGAGCTCCTCTACCAATGGCTGTAATACTGAGTCTATCCATTTATTAATTGCTTCCAGGTAATTACCTCGCCCTGATACTATCGGACGGCCGAGCGGCACAGAGGCATTTTTGTGCGTCTTAGGTAGGAGGTAGAATGTTGGAATTGTAGGCTCCGATATAGTAAGAGCTGTACTAAGTTCTCTTGTGATAGTACCCCTAGCCAAAGTGGCTACCAAGTGGCCAAAGTGGCTACAGAGGTGCCAAATGTGCCAAAGTGGATACCAAGTGGCCAAAGTGGCTACAGAGGTGCCGAATGTGCCAAATTGCCTACCAAGTGGCCAAAGTGGCTACCAAATGGCCAAAGTGGCTACCAAGGTGCCAAATGTGCCAAAGTAGCTACCAAGTGGCCAAAGTGGCTACCGAGGTGCTGAATGTGCCAAAGTGGCTACCAAGTGCCTGAAGTGGCTACCGAGGTGCCAAATGTGCCAAAGTAGCTACCAAGTTGCCAAAGTGGCTACAGAGGTGCCGAATGTGCCAAAGTGGCTACCAAGTGCCTGAAGTGGCTACCGAGGTGCCAAATGTGCCAAAGTAGCTACCAAGTGGCCAAAATGGCTGCCAAGTGGTCAAAGAGGCTACCAAGGTCCTGAATGTGCCAAAGTGGCTACCAAGTGGCCAAAGTGGCTATAGACGTGCTGAATGAGCTAAAGTGGCTACGAAGTGGAAAATGTGGCTACCA
Organism: Ranitomeya imitator; assembly: GCF_032444005.1. NCBI lineage: Eukaryota > Metazoa > Chordata > Amphibia > Anura > Dendrobatidae > Ranitomeya > Ranitomeya imitator. Next base: position 291,034,008 of record NC_091284.1, read on the forward strand.
AGTGGCCAAAGTGGCTTTCAAGTGGCCAAAGTGGCTACCAAATCTGGGGATTTATTATGATGGAATATAGGCTGAACTGGATGGACAAATGTCTTTTTTCGGCCTTACTAACTATGTTACTATGTTACTATGTTAAGATGCCGAATGTGCCAAAATGGCTACCAAGTGGCAAGAGTGGCTACCAAATTGCCGAATGTGCTAAACAGACTACCAAGTGTGCCAAAACGGCTACCAAGTGGCAAGAGTGGCTACCGAGGTGCCGAATGTGCTAAATTGACTACCAAGTGGCCAAAGTGGCTACCAAGTGGCCAAAGTGGCTACCGAGGTGCTGAATGTGCCATAATAGCTACAAAGTGGCTACAAAGTGGCCAAAGTGGCTACCAAGGTGCCGAATGTGCCAAAGTGGCTACCAAGGTGCCGAATGTGCCAAAAAGGCTACCAAGTGCCTGAAGTGGCTACCGAGGTGCCAAATGTGCCAAAGTAGCTACCAAGTGGCCAAAGTGGCTACAGAGGTGCCGAATGTGCCAAAGTGGCTACAAAGTGGCTACCGAGGTGCTGAATGTGCCAAAATGGCTACCAAGTTGCCAAGGTGGCTACCAAGTGACCAAAGTGGCTACCGAGGTGCCGAATGTGCCAAAGTGGCTACCAAGTGGCCAAAATGGCTGCCAAGTGGCCAAAACGGCTACCAAGGTACCGAATGTGCCCAAATGGCTACCAAATGGCAAGAGTGGCTACCAAGGTGCCGAATGTGCTAAAGTGACTACCAAGTGGCCAAAGAAGCTATCAAGTGCCCAAAGTGGCTACCAAGGTGCCGAATGTGCTAAAGTGTCTACCAAGTTGCCAAAGTGGCTACCAAGTGGCTACCGAGGTGCCTTGCGCCTGCACCCAATATTATATGATGGTGACATCACTACATCACTCCCATTTGCTGCATATACAACCCACCCAGGTTGTGCCATCACTATACACAACATTCATATTCTAACTTTACTTTCTTACAGTCGACACCTGCTGTAAAGCTGGCAGCGCCGAAAGTGCCAAAGTGGCTACCAAGTGGCCAAAGTGGCTACAGAGGTACCGAATGTGCAAAAGTGACCACCAAGTGGCCAAAGTGGCTACAGAGGTACCGAATGTGCCAAAGTGGCTACCAAGTGGCCAGAGTGGCTACCAAGGTGCCGAATGTGCCAAAGAGGCTACCAAGTGGCCAAAGTGGCTACCAAGGTGACAAATGTGCCAAAATGGCTACCAAGTGGCAAGAGTGGCTAACAAGTTGCTGAATGTGCTAAAGTGACTACCAAGTGGCCAAAGTGGCTACCAAGTGGCCAAAGTTGCTACCAAGGTGCCGAGTGTGCTAAAGTGGCTACCAAGTGGCCAATGTGACTACCAAGGTGCCAAATGTGCCAAAATGGCTACCAAGTGGCAAGAGTGGCTACCGAGGTGCTGAATGTGCTAAAGTGACTACCAAGTGGCCAAAGTGGCTACCAAGTGGCCAAAGTGGCTACCGAGGTGCCTTGCGCCTGCACCCAATATTATATGATGGTGACATCACTACATCACTCCCATTTGCTGCATATACAACCCATCCCAGGTTGTGCCATCGCTATACACAACATGCATATTCTAACTTTACTTTCTTACAGTCGACACCTGATACACTGCTGTAAAGCTGACAGCGCCGAATGTGCCAAAGTGGCTACCAAGTGGCTACCAAGTTGCCATGAGCCTGCACTCAATATTATATGATGGTGACATCACTACATCACTCCCATTAGCTGCATATACAACCCATCCCCGGTTGTGATATCGCTGTACACAACTTTCATATTCTAACTTTACTTTCTTACAGTTGACAACTGATACACTGCTGTAAAGCTGGCAGCACCGAATGTGCCAAAGTGGCTACCAAGTGGCCAATGTGGCTACCGAGGTGCTGAATGTGCCAAAATGGCTACCAAGTGGCCAAAGTGGCTACCAAGGTGCCGAATATGCAAAAGTGGCCAAAGTGGCTACCAAGTGGCTATAGAGGTGCCAAATGTGCCAAATGTGGCTGCATATACAACCCATCCCAGGTTGTGCCACCGCTATACACAACATTCATATTCTAACTTTACTTTTTTACAGTAGACACCTGACAGCTGTAAAGCTGGAAGCTCCGAATGTGCCAAAGTGGCTACCAAGTGGCCAAAGTGGCTACCGAGGTGCCGAATGTGCCAAAGTGGCTACCAAGTGGCCAAACTGGCTATAGAAGTGCTGAATGAGCTAAAGTGGCTACCAAGTGGTCAAAGTAGCTACAGAGGTGCCGAATATGCCAAAATGGCTACCAAGTAGCCAAAGTGGCTACCAATGTACTTAATGTGCCAAAGTGGCTACCAAGTGGCCAAAATGGCTGCCAAGTGGTCAAAGAGGCTACCAAGGTCCTGAATGTGCCAAAGTGGCTACCAAGTGGCCAAAGTGGCCATAGAGGTGCTGAATGAGCTAAAGTGGCTACCAAGTGGAAAAAGTGGCTACCAAGTAGCCAAAGTGGCTACCAAGTGGCCAAAGTGGCTACCGAGATTCTGAATGTGCCAAAGTGGCTACCAAGTGGCTACAGAGGTGCCGAATATGCAAAAGTGGCTACCAAGTGGCCAAAGTGGCTACCGAGGTGCCGAATAAGCTAATGTTTCTACCAAGTGGCCAAATTGGCTACCAAGTGTCCAAAGTGCCTACCAAGGTGCCAAATGTGCAAAAGTGGCTACCAAGTGGCCAAAGTGGCTACCAAGTGGCCAAAGTGGCTACCGAGGTGCCGAATGTGCCAAAATGGCTACCAAGTGGCCAAAGTGGCTACCAAGTGGCAAGAGTGGCTACCAAGGTGCCTTATGCCTGCACCCAATATTATATGATGGTGACATCACTACATCAGTCCCATTTGCTGCATATACCTCCCATCCCAGCAGGTTGTAACTAACTTTACGTTTTTACAGTCGACACCTGATGCACAGTTGTAAAGCTGGCAGCTCCTAATGTGCCAAAGTGGCTACCAAGTGGCCAAAGTGGCTACAGAGGTGCCAAATGTGGCTGCATATACAACCCATTCCAGGTTGTGCCATCGCTATACACAACATTCATATTCTAACTTTACTTTTTTACAGTAGACACCTGATACACAGCTGTAAAGCTGGCAACTCCGAATGTGCCAGAGTGGCTACCAAGTGGCCAAAGTGGCTACCAAGTGGCCATAGTGGCTACAGAGTTGCCGATTGTGTCAAAGTGGCTACAGAGGTGTTGAATGTACCAAAGAGGCTACCAAGTGGCAAAAGTGGCAAGCAAGGTGCCAAAGTGGCTATAGAGGAGCTGAATGAGCCAAAGTAGCTGCCAAGGGGCAAAATTGGCTACCAAGTGGCCAAAGTGGCTACCAAGGTGCCAAATGTGCCAAAGTAGCTACCAAGTGGCCAAAGTGGCTACCGAGGTGCTGAATGTGCCAAAGTGGCTACCAAGGGGCTAAAGTGGCTACCGAGGTGCCGAATGTGCCAAAATGGCTACCAAGTGGCCAAATTGGCTGCCAAGTGGCCAAAGAGGCTACCAAGGTGCCGAATGTGCCAAAGTGGCTACCAAGTGGCCAAAGTGGCTACTGAGGATCCGTGCTCCTGCACCCAATATTATATGATGGTGAAATCACTACATCCCATTGGCTGCATATACAACCCATCCCAGGTTGTGCCATCGCTATACACAACATTCATATTCTAACTTTACTTTCTTACAGTTGACACCTCATACACAGCTGTAAAGCTGGCAGCTCCGAATGTACCAGAGTGGCTACCAAGTGGCTAAAATGCCTGCCGTGGCCAAAGTGACTACAGAGGTGTCGAATGTGCCAAAGTAGCTACCAAGTGGCAAAAGTGGCTACCGAGGTGCTGAATGTGCCAAAGTGGCTACCAAGTGGTCAAAGTGGCTACAGAGGTGCCGAATATGCAAAAGTGGCTACCAAGTGGCCGAAGTGGCTACCGAGGTGCCGAATGTGCCAAAGTGGCTACCAAGCAGCCAAAGTAGCTACCAAGGTGCCAAATGTGCCAGAGTGGCTTCCAAGTGGCCAAAGTGGCTACTGAGGTGCCAAATTGGCTGCCAAAAGGTCAAAGTGGCTAACAAGGTGCCGAATATGCCAATGTGGCTACCCAGTGGCCAAAGTGGCTACCAAGGTGCCAAATGTGCCAAAGTAGCTACCAAGTGGCCAAAGTGGCTACAGAGGTGCCAAATGTGCTAAAGTGGCTACCAAATAGCCGAAGTGGCTACCGAGGTGCCAAATGTGCCAAAGTGGCTACCAAGTGGTCAAAGTGGCTACAGAGGTGCCAAATATGCAAAAGTGGCTACCAAGTGGCCGAAGTGGCTACCAAGTGGCCAAAGTGGCTACCAAGGTGCCAAATTTGCCAAAGTGGCTTATAAGTGGCCAAAGATGCTACCGAGGAGCTGAATGTGCCAAAATGGCTACAAAGTGGCCAAAGTGGCTACCAAAGTGCCGAATGTGCCAAAGTGTCTTCTAAGTAGCCAAAGTGGCTACCGAGGTGCTGAATGTGCCAAAATGGCTACCAAGTGGCCAAAGTAGCTACAGAGGTACCGAATGTGCAAAAGTGGCTACCCAGTGGTCAAAGTGGCTAACAAGTGGCCAAAGTGGCTACAGAGGTGCAAAATGGGCTAAAGTGACTACCAAGTGGCCAAAGTGGCTACCAAGTGGCTACTGAGGTGCCTTGCGCCTGCACCCAATATTATATGATGGTGACATCACTATATCACTCCCATTTGCTGCATATACAACCCATCCGAGGTTGTGCCATCACTATACACAACATTCATATTCTAACTTAACTTTCTTAGAGTCGACACCTGCTGTAAAGCTGGCAGCGCCGAATGTGCCAAAGTGGCTACCAAGTGGCCAAAGTGGCTACAGAGGTACCGAATGTGCAAAAGTGGCCACCAAGTGTCCAAAGTGGCTACAGAGGTACCGAATGTGCCAAAGTGGCTACCAAGTGGCCAGAGTGGCTACCAAGGTGCCGAATGTGCCAAAGAGGCTACCAAGTGGCCAAAGTGGCTACCAAGGTGCCGAATGTGCCAAAATGGCTACCAAGTGGCAAGAGTGGCTATCAAGTTGCTGAATTGTTATGTTTGCTAATGACAGGTGTTATAAAGGCAATCCAGAAACACAGTGTGCTTAGCGATCAGAGCGCACACAGTGATCTGACAAATACCCAAAAATACAAGAACGAGCTCTGAGACGTGGAAACTCTGTAGACTGCACACCTGATCCTATCCTAAACACAACTAAAAGCGGCTGTGGATTGCGCCTAACAACTACCTAGGCAACTCGGCACAGCCTAAGAAACTAGCTAGCCTGAAGATAGAAAAATAGGCCTGACTTGCCCCAGAGAAATTCCCCAAAGGAAAAGGCAGCCCCCCACATATAATGACTGTGAGTAAGATGAAAAGACAAAACGTAGGGATGAAATAGATTCAGCAAAGTGGGGCCCGATATTCTAGGACAGAGCGAGGACAGTAAAGCGAACTTTGCAGTCTACAAAAAACCCTAAAGCAAAACCACGCAAAGGGGGCAAAAAAAACCCCACCGTGCCGAACTAACGGCACGGCGGTACACCCTTTGCGTCTCAGAGCTTCCAGCAAAACAAAAGACAAGCTGGACAGAAAAAAAGCAACAAAAAAGCAAAAAGCACTTAGCTATACAGAGCAGCAGGTCACAGGAACAATCAGGAGAAGCTCAGATCCAACACTGGAACATTGACAAGGAGCAAGGATAGCAGCATCAGGCGGAGTTAAGTAATGAAGCAGTTAACGAGCTCACCAGAACACCTGAGGGAGGAAGCTCAGAAGCTGCAGTACCACTTGTGACCACAGGAGTGAATTCAGCCACAGAATTCACAACAGTACCCCCCCTCGAGGAGGGGTCACCGAACCCTCACCAGAGCCCCCAGGCCGACCAGGATGAGCCGCATGAAAGGCACGAACAAGATCGGAAGCATGAACATCAGAGGCAAAAACCCAGGAATTATCTTCCTGAGCATAACCCTTCCATTTAACCAGATACTGGAGTTTCCGTCTAGAAACACGAGAATCCAAAATCTTCTCCACAATATACTCCAATTCCCCCTCCACCAAAACCGGGGCAGGAGGCTCAACAGATGGAACCATAGGTGCCACATATCTCCGCAACAACGACCTATGGAATACATTATGTATGGAAAAGGAGTCTGGGAGGGTCAAACGAAAAGACACAGGATTGAGAACCTCAGAAATCCTATACGGACCAATAAAACGAGGTTTAAATTTAGGAGAGGAAACCTTCATAGGAATATGACGAGAAGATAACCAAACCAGATCCCCAACACGAAGTCGGGGACCCACACGGCGTCTGCGATTAGCGAAAAGTTGAGCTTTCTCCTGGGACAAGATCAAATTGTCCACTACCTGAGTCCAGATCTGCTGCAACCTATCCACCACAGAATCCACACCAGGACAGTCCGAAGACTCAACCTGTCCTGAAGAGAAACGAGGATGGAACCCAAAATTGCAAAAAAATGGAGAAACCAAGGTAGCCGAGCTGGCCCGATTATTAAGGGCGAACTCAGCCAACGGCAAAAAGGACACCCAATCATCCTGGTCTGCAGAAACAAAACATCTCAGATATGTTTCCAAGGTCTGATTGGTTCGTTCGGTCTGGCCATTAGTCTGAGGATGGAAAGCCGAGGAAAAGGATAGGTCAATGCCCATCCTACCACAAAAGGCTCGCCAAAACCTTGAAACAAACTGGGAACCTCTGTCAGAAACAATATTCTCAGGAATGCCATGCAACCGAACCACATGCTGAAAGAACAAAGGTACCAAATCAGAGGAGGAAGGCAATTTAGCCAAGGGCACCAGATGGACCATTTTAGAAAAGCGATCACAGACCACCCAAATGACTGACATCTTTTGAGAAACGGGAAGGTCAGAAATGAAATCCATCGAAATATGTGTCCAAGGCCTCTTTGGGACCGGCAAGGGCAAAAGCAACCCACTGGCACGAGAACAGCAGGGCTTAGCCCTAGCACAAATCCCACAGGACTGCACAAAAGTACGTACATCCCGTGACAGAGATGGCCACCAGAAGGATCTAGCCACTAACTCTCTGGTACCAAAGATTCCAGGATGACCAGCCAACACCGAACAATGAAGTTCAGAGATAAGTTTATTAGTCCACCTATCAGGGACGAACAGTTTCTCTGCTGGACAACGATCAGGTTTATTCGCCTGAAATTTTTGCAGCACCCGCCGCAAATCAGGGGAGATGGCAGACACAATGACTCCTTCCTTGAGGATACCCGCTGGCTCAGATAAACCCGGAGAGTCGGGCACAAAACTCCTAGACAGAGCATCCGCCTTCACATTTTTAGAGCCCGGAAGGTACGAAATCACAAAGTCGAAGCGGGCAAAAAATAACGACCAACGGGCCTGTCTAGGATTCAAGCGCTTGGCAGACTCGAGATAAGTCAAGTTCTTATGATCAGTCAATACCACCACGCGATGCTTAGCTCCTTCAAGCCAATGACGCCACTCCTCGAATGCCCACTTCATGGCCAGCAACTCTCGATTGCCCACATCATAATTACGCTCAGCGGGCGAAAACTTCCTGGAAAAGAAAGCACATGGTTTCATCACTGAGCAATCAGAACCTCTCTGTGACAAAACCGCCCCTGCTCCAATCTCAGAAGCATCAACCTCGACCTGGAACGGAAGAGAAACATCTGGCTGACACAACACAGGGGCAGAACAAAAACGACGCTTCAACTCCTGAAAAGCTTCCACAGCAGCAGAAGACCAATTAACCAAATCAGCACCCTTCTTGGTCAAATCGGTCAATGGTTTGGCAATGCTAGAAAAATTACAGATGAAGCGACGATAAAAATTAGCAAAGCCCAGGAACTTTTGCAGACTTTTCAGAGATGTCGGCTGAATCCAATCCTGGATGGCTTGGACCTTAACTGGATCCATCTCGATAGTAGAAGGGGTAAAGATGAACCCCAAAAATGAAACTTTCTGCACACCGAAGAGACACTTTGATCCCTTCACAAACAAAGAGTTAGCACGCAGGACCTGAAAAACCGTTCTGACCTGTTTCACATGAGACTCCCAATCATCCGAGAAGATCAAAATGTCATCTAAGTACACAATCAGGAATTTATCCAGATACTCACGGAAGATGTCATGCATAAAAGACTGAAACACAGATGGAGCATTGGCAAGTCCGAACGGCATCACTAGATACTCAAAATGACCCTCGGGCGTATTGAATGCAGTTTTCCATTCATCTCCTTGCCTGATTCTCACCAGATTATACGCACCACGAAGATCTATCTTAGTGAACCAACTAGCCCCCTTAATCCGAGCAAACAAGTCAGATAACAATGGCAAGGGATACTGAAATTTAACAGTGATCTTATTAAGAAGGCGGTAATCAATACACGGTCTCAGCGAACCATCCTTCTTGGCTACAAAGAAGAACCCTGCTCCCAGTGGTGATGACGATGGGCGAATATGTCCCTTCTCCAGGGATTCCTTCACATAACTGCGCATAGCGGCGTGTTCGGGCACGGATAAATTAAATAATCGACCTTTAGGGAATTTACTACCAGGAATCAAATTGATAGCACAATCACAATCCCTATGCGGAGGTAGAGCATCGGACTTGGGCTCTTCAAATACATCCTGATAATCAGACAAGAACTCTGGGACCTCAGAAGGGGTGGATGACGAAATCGACAAAAATGGAACATCACCATGTACCCCCTGACAACCCCAGCTGGATACCGACATGGAATTCCAATCCAATACTGGATTATGGGTTTGTAGCCATGGCAACCCCAACACGACCACATCATGCAGATTATGCAACACCAGAAAGCGAATAACTTCCTGATGTGCAGGAGCCATGCACATGGTCAGCTGGGCCCAGTATTGAGGTTTATTCTTGGCCAAAGGTGTAGCATCAATTCCTCTCAATGGAATAGGACACCGCAAAGGCTCCAAGAAAAACCCACAACGTTTAGCATAATCCAAATCCATCAGATTCAGGGCAGCGCCCGAATCCACAAACGCCATGACAGAAAACGACGACAAAGAGCATATCAAGGTAATGGACAGAAGGAATTTGGACTGTACAGTACCAATGACGGCAGACCTAGCGGACCGCTTAGTGCGCTTAGGACAATCAGAAATAGCATGAGTGGAATCACCACAGTAGAAACACAGACCATTCAGACGTCTGTATTCCTGCCGTTCAACTCTAGTCATAGTCCTATCGCACTGCATAGGCTCAGGTTTAACCTTAGGCAGTACCGCCAAATGGTGCACAGATTTACGCTCGCGCAAGCGTCGACCGATCTGAATGGCCAAAGACAAAGACTCATTCAAACCAGCAGGCATAGGAAATCCCACCATGACATCCTTAAGAGCCTCAGAGAGACCCTTTCTGAACAAAGCTGCCAGCGCAGATTCATTCCACTGAGTGAGTACTGACCATTTCCTAAATTTCTGACAATATACTTCTATATCATCCTGACCCTGGCACAAAGCCAGCAAATTTTTCTCAGCCTGATCCACTGAATTAGGCTCATCGTACAGCAATCCGAGCGCCAGGAAAAACGCATCGACACTACTCAATGCAGGGTCTCCTGGCGCAAGAGAAAATGCCCAGTCTTGAGGGTCGCCGCGCAAAAAAGAAATAATAATCAAAACCTGTTGAATAGGATTACCAGAAGAATGAGGTTTCAAGGCCAGAAATAGCTTACAATTATTTTTGAAACTTAGAAACTTAGTTCTATCTCCAAAAAACAAATCAGGAATAGGAATTCTTGGTTCTAACATAGATTTCTGATCAATAGTATCTTGAATTTTTTGTACATTTATAACGAGATTATCCATTGAAGAGCACAGACCCTGAATATCCATGTCCACACCTGTGTCCAGAATCACCCAAATGTCTAGGGGAAAAAAAAAAAGTGAACACAGAGCAGAAAAATAAAAAAAAAAATGATGTCAGAACTTTTTCTTTCCCTCTATTGAGAATCATTAGTTTGGCTCCTTGTACTGTTATGTTTGCTAATGACAGGTGTTATAAAGGCAATCCAGAAACACAGTGTGCTTAGCGATCAGAGCGCACACAGTGATCTGACAAATACCCAAAAATACAAGAACGAGCTCTGAGACGTGGAAACTCTGTAGCCTGCACACCTGATCCTATCCTAAACACAACTAAAAGCGGCTGTGGATTGCGCCTAACAACTACCTAGGCAACTCGGCACAGCCTAAGAAACTAGCTAGCCTGAAGATAGAAAAATAGGCCTGACTTGCCCCAGAAATTCCCCAAAGGAAAAGGCAGCCCCCCACATATAATGACTGTGAGTAAGATGAAAAGACAAAACGTAGGGATGAAATAGATTCAGCAAAGTGGGGCCCGATATTCTAGGACAGAGCGAGGACAGTAAAGCGAACTTTGCAGTCTACAAAAAACCCTAAAGCAAAACCACGCAAAGGGGGCAAAAAAAAACCCACCGTGCCGAACTAACGGCACGGCGGTACACCCTTTGCGTCTCAGAGCTTCCAGCAAAACAAAAGACAAGCTGGACAGAAAAAAAGCAACAAAAAAGCAAAAAGCACTTAGCTATACAGAGCAGCAGGTCACAGGAACAATCAGGAGAAGCTCAGATCCAACACTGGAACATTGACAAGGAGCAAGGATAGCAGCATCAGGCGGAGTTAAGTAATGAAGCAGTTAACGAGCTCACCAGAACACCTGAGGGAGGAAGCTCAGAAGCTGCAGTACCACTTGTGACCACAGGAGTGAATTCAGCCACAGAATTCACAACACTGAATGTGCTAAAGTGACTACCAAGTGGCCAAAGTGGCTACCAAGTGGCCAAAGTGGCTACCAAGGTGCCGAGTGTGCCAAAGTGGCTACCAAGTGGCAAGAGTGGCTACTGAGGTGCCGAATGTGCTAAAGTGACTACCAAATGGCCAAAGTGGCTACCAAGTGGCCAAAGTGGAAACCGAGGTGCCTTGTGCCCGCACCCAATATTATATGATGGTGACCTCACTACATCACTCCCATTTGCTGCATATACAACTCATCCCAGGTTGTGCCATCGCTATACACAACATTCATATTCTAACTTTACTTTCTTACAGTCGACACCTGATACATTGCTGTAAAGCTGGCAGCGCCGAATGTGCCAAAGTGGCTACCAAGTGGCCAAAGTGGCTACCAAGGTGCCGAATAAGCCAATGTGGCTACCAAGTGGCCAAAGTGGCTACAGAGGTACCGTATGTGCAAAAGTGGCCACCAAGTGGCCAAAGTGGCTACAGAGGTACCGAATGTGCCAAAGTGGCTACCAAGTGGCCAATGTGGCTACCGAGTTGCTGAATGTGCCAAAATGGCTACCAAGTGGCCAAAGTGGCTACCAAGGTGCCGAAAATGCCAAAGTGGCTACCAAGTGGCCAAAGTGGCTACAGAGGTGCCGAATGTGCCAATTGTGGCTGCATATACAACCCATCCCAGGTTGTGCCACCGCTATACACAACATTCATATTCTAACACAGCTGTAAAGCTGGAAGCTCTGAATGTGCCAAAGTGGCTACCAAGTGGCCAAAGTGGCTACCAAGTGGACAAAGTGGCTACCGAGTGGCCAAAGTGGCTACAGAGGTGCTGAATGTGCCAAAGAGGCTACCAAGTGGCCAAAGTGGCTACTAAGTGGCCAAAGTGGCTACAGAGGTGCCTAATATGCAAAAGTGGCTACCAAGTGGCCGAAGTGGCTACCGAGATGACGAATGTGCCAAAGTGGCTACCAAGTGGCCAAAGTGGCTACCAAGGTGCCGAATGTGCCAAAGTGGCTACCAATTGGCCAAAGTGGCTACCAAGTGGCCAAAGTGGCTACAGAGGTGCCGAATATGCAAAAGTGGCTATCAAATGCCTGAAGTGGCTACCGAGGTGCCGAATGTGCCAAAGTGGTTACGAAGTGGCCGACGTGGCTAACGAGGTGCTGAATGTGCCAAAATGGCTACCAAGTGGCCAAAGGGGCTACCAAGGTTTCAAATGTGCCAACGTGGCTTCAAAGTGGCCAAAGTAGCTACCGAGGTGCTGAATGTGCCAAAATGACTACCAAGTGGCCAAAGTGGCTACGAAGTGGCCAAAATGGCTGCCAAGTGGTCAAAGAGGCTACCAAGGTCCAGAATGTGCCAAAGTGGCTACCAAGTGGCCAAAGTAGCTACCAAGTGGCCAAAGTGGCTACAGAGGTGCCGAATATGCAAAAGTGGCTACCAAGTGTGTGAAGTGGCTACCGAGGTGCCGAATGTGCCAAATTGGCCAGAAAGTGGCTACCGAGGTGCTGAATGTGCCAAAATGGCTACCAAGTGGCCAAAGTGGCTACCGAGGTGCTGAATGTGCCAAAATTTTTGGAAGTGCATTTGGACAGCAAGGTGGATTGCTGTTAAGGGAGAGAAAAAAAAAATCTTTAAATCTTCAGCATAGCGAGTGTGAGCGAGCTGAGTGTGGCCTGAGCGTGAGTGTGGACGGCGGTAAGTGTGACTTGTGATTCAATGAAGAGGTATTTGGAAAGCCTTTAACAAATACCTGTGTGAATTGGTGTGAGTTGCTGAATTGGGGGTAGCTATATTCATAAGGGGTTAACTTAGGGTGGGGGCTCATAATTAAGGGTTTATAAGGGGCAGCTGTTTGGGGCTCCAGTCCTTTTTGGAAGTGCATTTGGACAGCAAGGTGGATTGCTGTTAAGGGAGAGAAAAAAAAAAATCTTTAAATCTTCAGCATAGCGAGTGTGAGCGAGCTGAGTGTGGCCTGAGCGTGAGTGTGGACGGCGGTAAGTGTGACTTGTGATTCAGTGACTTTGGAGTCAGGGAGTTTCCAAGGGAGGAATTACTGAATTGCTGTCTGATTTTTATTAATACTTTGTATTTAATTTTTTTTTTTTTTTATTGAACTGTTCTGTCTGGTGCAATCCCCATTAGGAAATGTGCTCCACTCTTGTTAATGCCATCCAGTGCACGTCTTGCCACATGTATGCAGTCCTTGAGCAGCCGATCGAGGGTGCATACTGCTGTGCGAGATGTGAGCACGTTGTGCATTTGGAAACCCAGATTCTGACTCTAAATGTGCAGCTGGCAACACTGAGATCCATAGACAATATGGAGAGGAGTCTTCTGCTCACGGAGCAGACGCTCAATGGGACAGATGAGGGGGGGGATGGTAGGATGGAGCTGCAGGATGGTGAAGTAGGAAGCTGGGTGACAATTAGGAAGCGGGGTAGAGGGAAGAGCGCTAGGGAGGCTAGTCCTGACCTGGCACACCCCAATAAGTTTGCTAAGTTGGCAGATGAGGGGGGTGCCAGTACAGGGGTAGCACTGCTGCAGCCAGGCATGTCCTCTGAAAGCCGGAGGAGTGACTGCTCCAGTAAGGAGGGAAATAGGAGAGCAGGGCAGGCCAGACAGGTGCTGGTAGTGGGCGACTCAATTATTAGGGGAACAGATAGGGCAATCTGTCACAAAGACAGGGATCGTCGAACGGTGTGCTGCCTACCTGGCGCTCGAGTCCGACACATCGCTGATCGGGTGGACAGATTATTGGGAGGGGCTGGTGAGGACCCAGCGGTCATGGTGCACATTGGCACTAATGACAAAGTTAGAGGTAGGTGGAAGGTCCTTAAAGATGATTTCAGGGAATTAGGCTGCAAGCTGAAAGCAAGGACCTCCAACGTGGTATTTTCCGAAATACTGCCGGTACCACGTGCCACGCCAGAGAGGCAACGGGAGATTAGGGAGGTTAATAAGTGGCTCAAGAATTGGTGTAGGAAGGAGGGGTTTGGGTTCCTGCAGAACTGGGCCGACTTCTCAGTTGGCTACAGGCTCTACGCTAGGGATGGACTGCACCTCAATGGGGAGGGTGCAGCTGTGCTGGGGGAGAGAATGGCTAGAAGGTTGGAGGAGTGTTTAAACTAGGAATTGGGGGGGAGGGTATTCATTTTATAGGAGGGGAAGATAGTGCAGACAGAGACCTGGGCACAAATAAGGAAGTTGGGGGTGGCGGTGGCATGGGGGGTGGGGTCAGAACAGTTAATAATTTAAGAAATAGAAGTACAGAGAGGAACATAAAGTGCATGTATACTAATGCCAGAAGCCTCGCCAACAAAATGGACGAATTAGAACTAATGTTGTTGGAGCATAATTATGACATGGTGGGGATATCTGAAACGTGGCTGGATGAGAGCCATGACTGGGCTGTTAACTTGCAGGGCTATAGCCTGTTCAGAAATGACCGTACAGATAAGCGAGGGGGAGGGGTGTGTCTATATGTAAAATCGTCCTTAAAACCCATCCTGCGCGATAATATAGGTGAATTTAATGAAAATGTAGAATCCCTGTGGGTGGAGATAAGGGGAGGGGGAAAAAATAATAAATTACTGATGGGGGTTTGTTATAAATCTCCAAAAATAATGGAAGCAATGGAGAATATCCTCGTAAAGCAAATAGATGAAGCTGCGACTCAAGGAGAAGTCATTATTATGGGGGACTTCAACTACCCTGAAATAGATTGGGGAACAGAAACCTGCAGTTCCAGCAAAGGTAATCGGTTTTTGACAACTATGAGAGACAATTACCGTTCACAACTGGTTCAGGACCCAACAAGAAAGGGGGCACTGCTAGACCTAATATTAACCAACAGGCCAGACCGCATATCAAATATAAGGGTTGGGGGTCACTTGGGAAATAGCGATCACAAAATAATAAGTTTTCATGTATCCTTTAAAAAGATGTGTAGTAGAGGGGTTACAAGGACACTAAACTTCAGGAGGGCAAATTTCCAACGGATGAGAGAGGATCTTGGTGCAATTAACTGGGACGATGTCCTGAGACACAAAAATACACAAAGAAAATGGGAGACGTTTATTAGCATCCTGGCTAGGACCTGTGCACAGTATATACCGTATGGGAATAAACATACTAGAAATAGGAGGAAACCTATATGGCTAAATAGAGCTGTAAGGGGCGCAATAAGTGACAAAAAGAAAGCATTTAGAGAATTAAAGGAAGTAGGTAGTGAGGAGGCATTAAATAAATACAGAAAATGAAATAAATTCTGTAAAAAGCAAATCAAGGCAGCAAAGATTGAGACAGAGAGACTCATTGCCAGAGAGAGTAAAAATAATCCTAAAATATTCTTTAACTACATAAATAGTAAGAAACTAAAAAATGATAGTGTTGGCCCCATTAAAAATAGTCTGGGTGAAATGGTGGATGAGGATGAGGAAAAGGCCAATATGCTAAATGACTTTTTTTCATCAGTATTTACACAAGAAAATCCCATGGCAGACAAAATGACTAGTGATAAAAATTCCCAATTAAATGTCACCTGCTTAACCCAGCAGGAAGTGCGGCGGCGTCTACAAATCACTAAAATTGACAAATCTCCGGGCCCGGATGGGATACACCCTCGAGTACTGCAGGAATTAAGTACAGTCATTGATAGACCATTATTTTTAATCTTTAAAGACTCCATAATAACAGGGTCTGTGCCACAGGACTGGCGTATAGCAAATGTGGTGCCAATATTCAAAAAGGGAACAAAAACTGAACTCGGAAATTATAGGCCAGTAAGCTTAACCTCTACTGTGGGTAAAATCCTGGAGGGCATTCTAAGGGACGCTATACTGGAGTATCTGAAGAGGAATAACCTCATGACCCAGTATCAGCACGGGTTTACTAGGGACCGTTCATGTCAGACTAATTTGATCAGTTTCTATGAAGAGGTAAGTTCCGGATTGGACCAAGGGAACCCAGTGGATGTAGTGTATATGGACTTTTCAAAAGCTTTTGATACGGTGCCACACAAAAGGTTGATACATAAAATGAGAATAATGGGGATAGGGGAAAATATGTGCAAGTGGGTTGAGAGCTGGCTCAGGGATAGGAAACAAAGGGTGGTTATTAATGGAGCACACTCGGACTGGGTAGCGGTTAGCAGTGGGGTACCACAGGGGTCAGTATTGGGCCCTCTTCTTTTTAACATATTTATTAATGACCTTGTAGGGGGCATTCAGAGTAGAATTTCAATATTTGCAGATGACACTAAACTCTGCAGGGTAATCAATACAGAGGAGGACAATTCTATATTACAGGATGATTTATGTAAACTAGAAGCTTGGGCTGATAAATGGCAAATGAGCTTTAATGGGGATAAATGTAAGGTCATGCACTTGGGTAGAAGTAATAAGATGTATAATTATGTGCTTAATTCTAAAACTCTGGGCAAAACCGTCAATGTAAAAGACCTGGGTGTATGGGTGGATGACAAACTCATATTCAGGAGCCAGTGTCAGGCAGCTGCTACAAAGGCAAATAAAATAATGGGATGCATTAAAAGAGGCATAGATGCTCATGAGGAGAATATAATTTTACCTTTATACAAGTCACTAGTTCGACCACACTTAGAATACTGTGCACAGTTCTGGTCTCCGGTGTTTAAGAAAGACATAGCTGAACTGGAGCGGGTGCAGAGAAGAGCGACCAAGGTTATTAGAGGACTGGGGGGTCTGCAATACCAAGATAGGTTATTACACTTGGGGCTATTTAGTTTGGAAAAACGAAGACTAAGGGGTGATCTTATTTTAATGTATAAATATATGAGGGGACAGTACAAAGACCTTTCTGATGATCTTTTTAATCATAGACCTGAAACAGGGACAAGGGGGCATCCTCTGCGTTTGGAGGAAAAAAGGTTTAAGCATAATAACAGACGTGGATTCTTTACTGTAAGAGCAGTGAGACTATGGAACTCTCTGCCGTATGATGTTGTAATGAGTGATTCATTACTTAAATTTAAGAGGGGACTGGATACCTTTCTGGAAAAGTATAATGTTACAGGGTATATACACTAGATTCCTTGATAGGGCGTTGATCCAGGGAACTAGTCTGATTGCCGTATGTGGAGTCGGGAAGGAATTTTTTTCCCCAATGTGGAGCTTACTCTTTGCCACATGGGTTTTTTTTGCCTTCCTCTGGATCAACATGTTAGGGCATGTTAGGTTAGGCTATGGGTTGAACTAGATGGACATATAGTCTTCCTTCAACCTTAATAACTATGTAACTATGTAACTATGTAAAAATGGCTACCAAGTGGCCAAAGTGGCTACAGAGGTGCCGAATGTGCCAAAGTGGCTAACAAGTGGCCAAAGTAGCTACCAAGTGGCTACAGAGGTGCCGAATGTGCCAAAGTGGCTACCAAGTGGGCAAAGTGGCTACCGAGATACCGAATGTGCCAAAGTGGCTACCATGTGGTCAAAGTAGCTACAGAGGTGCCGAATATGCAAAAATGGCTACCAAGTGGCCGAAGTGGCTACTGAGGTGCCAAATGTGCCAAAGTGGCTACCAAGTGCCTGAAGTGGCTACCGAGGTGCCGAATGTGCCAAAGTGGCTACCAAGTGGTCAAAGTGGCTACAGAGGTGCCAAATATGCAAAAGTGGCTACCAAGTGGCCGAAGTTGCTACCAAGTGGCCAAAGTGGCTACCAAGGTGCCAAATTTGCCAAAGTGGCTTATAAGTGGCCAAAGTTGCTACCGAGGTGCTGAATGTGCCAAAATGGCTACCAAGTGGCCAAAGTGGCTACCAAGGTGCCGAATGTGCAAAAGTGGCTACCCAGTGGTCAAAGTGGCTACCATGTGGCCAAAGTGGCTACAGAGGTGCCGAATGTGCTAAAGTGGCTACCAAGTGGCCAAAGTGGCTGCCAAGGTGCCATGAGCCTGCACTCAATATTATATGATGGTGACATCACTACATCACTCCCATTGGCTGCATATACAACCCATCCCAGGTTGTGCCATCGCTCTACACAACTTTCATATTCTGACTTTACTTTCTTACAGTCAACACCTGATACACTGCTGCAACGCTGGCAGCGCCGAATGTGCCAAAGTGGCTATAGAGGTACCGAATGTGCCAAAATGGCTACCAAGTGTCCGAAGTGGCTACCGAGATCCTGAATCTGCCATAGTGACTTCCAAGTGGCCAAAATGGCTTCCAAGTGGCTAAAGTGGCTACCAAGGTGCCGAATGTGCCAAAGTGGCTACCAAGTGGCTAAGGTGGCTACAGAGGTACCGAATGTGCCAAAATGGCTACCAAGAAGCTAAAGTGGTTACCAATTTGCTGAATGTGCTAAAGTGGCTACCAAGTGGCAGAAGTGGCTACCGAGGTGCCGAATGTGCCAAAGTGGCTACCAAGTGGCTAAAGTGGCTAAAGAGATGCCAAATGTGCTAAAGAAGCTACCAAGTGGCAAAAGTGGCTACCGAGGTACCGAATGTGCCATAGTGGCTACCAAGTGGCCAAAATGGCTGCCAAGTGGCCAAAGTGGCTATCAAGGTGCTGAATGTGCCATAGTGGCTACCAAGTGGCCAAAGTGGCTACCAAGTGGCCAAAATGGCTGCCATGTGGCCAAAGTGGCTACCAAGGTGCCGTATGTGCCAAAGTGGCTACCAAGTGGCCAAAATGACTGCCATGTGGCCAAAGTGGCTACAGAGGTGCCGAATGTGCCAAAGTGGCTACCAAGTGACCAAAGTGGCTACCAAGTGACCAAAATGGCTACCGAGGTGCTGAATGTGCCAAAGTGGCTACTAAGTGGCCAAAGTGGCTACTGAGGTGCGAATTTGCCAAAGTGGCTACCAAGTGGCCAAAATATCTACCAACTGGCGGAAGTGGCTACTGAGGTGCTAAATTTGCAAAAGTGGCTACCAAGTGGCCAAAGTGGCTACCGAGGTGCGAATGTGTCAAAGTGCCTACCAAGTGGTCAAAGTGGCTACTGAGTTGCCGAATGTGCCAAAATGGCTACCAAGTAGCCAAAGTGGTTACTTAGGTGCCGAATTTGCAAAAGTGACTACCAAGTGGCCAAAGTGGCTACAGAGGTGCCAAATGTGCCAAAGTGCCTACCAAGTGGCCAACGTGGCTACCAAAGTGCCGAAAGTGTCAAGGTGCCTACCAAGTGGCCAAAGTGGCTACCGAGGTGCCGAATGTGTCAAAGTGGCTACCAAGTGGCCAAAGTGGCTACCAAGGTGCCGAATGTGTCAAAGTGGCTACCAAGTGGCCAAAATGGCTACCAAATGGCTACAGTGGCTACAGAAGTGCCGAATGTGCCAAAGTGCATACCAAGTGGCCAACGTGGCTACCAAAGTGCCGAAAGTGTCAAGGTGCCTACCAAGTGGCCAAAGTGGCTACCGAGGTGCCGAATGTGTCAAAGTGGCTACCAAGTGGCCAAAGTGGCTACCAAGGTGCCGAATGTGTCAAAGTGCCTACCAATTGGCCAAAGTGGCTACCGACATGCCGAATGTGCCAAAGTGGCTACCATGTGGCCAAAGTGGCTACAGAGATGCCGAATGTGCCAAAGCAGCTTCCAAGGGGCCGAAATGGCTACCGAGGTGCCGAATGTGCCAAAGTGGCAACCAAATGGCCAAAGTGGCTTCCAAGTAGACATTACCTTCTTATATTCGTGACACCACGGATGTCCTAGCGCGGGTTGATGGCATCCTTGTGGACAAAGCAACCCTTCTCATCACTGCTGACGTTGAAGGGTTGTATACTTGTATAGAACACTCTTGTGGGTTGGAGGCGGTTCGCTTCTTCCTCGGGACTTCCGATCTGGGCGGCCCTTTACGTGGATTGGTACTTGAGCTGCTGGACTTTGTTCTCACACATAATTTTTTCGTCTTTAAAGACGTTTTTTATTTACAGAAGCGCGGCACGGCCATGGGCGCGGCCTGTGCGCCTTCGTATGCTAATCTCTTCCTTGGTTATTGGGAGAGATTCCTTTTTGGCGACGAGGGCCCACCGGCCGCCTCCCATGTGCTGTGCTGGTATCGCTTCATTGATGATATTCTTTTTTTGTGGGATGGGACTGTCCAGCAGCTCCAGGACTTTATGGGTGCTGTGAATAACAACACTCTTAATATTAAACTTACGCATGTTTACAGTGAGGTCGCGGTCGACTTTCTGGACGTCCGTCTTGAGATCGACAACCATCGTGGTATCCAGGCGGATGTCTTCAGGAAGTCGACCTCTGTTAACGCACTGTTGCATGCCTCATCGGCACATGATCCGTCCACGGTTAGGGCCGTCCCGATCGGACAATTCCTGAGGATGCGGCGAATCTGTTCCTCTGAGTCAAAATTTGAGGCACAGGCCTCTGATCTCAGGGACCAATTTTTGGCTCGGGGCTATAGCCGGCGATCCATAAAACATGGTTATGATCGTGCCAGAAAGACCCCACGTGATACTCTACTGCATCCACGTGACCGGCAGATTGGCAGGGATGGGGCTGGCACTATTCGCTTTATTTCTACGTACAATCATGAGTGGAATGGGATGCGCTCCATCCTTGCCAAGCACTGGTCAGTTCTTGGGGCTGAGCCCTCTCTGGCGGCCTCCCTTGGCCCATACCCTCAGATGACCTCTAGGAGATGCAAAAATTTGAATGACCTGCTGGTGCATAGCCACTATGTCCCCAGTCCGAGTAACCCATTTGGTTCGAGGGGCCCCACTTTGGGGTGTTTCCCCTGCGGGCACTGTCTTGCCTGCACCAATGTCCTGTGATGCTCCAGTTTCACTTCTACTGATGGAACGAGAGAATTTGACATCAGGGAACGGATCTCATGCGGCACAACCAATATAATCTACTATGCGACATGCCCGTGTCCCATGATTTACATAGGTCTTACCACATGGGAGCTGAGAGTCCGTGTCCGTGAGCATGTCCGGGACATTGGTGCTGCCAAGACAGTGACCGACACGTCAGACTTGAAACCCATTCCACGACATTTTTTGCGGCACCATAAGTGCAATGCAAATCTATTAAAGGTGAGGGGTATTGATGCCTTGCACTTGGGTATTCGGGGTGGGGACAATAAAAAACTTCTAGCACAAAAGGAAACTAGGTGGATAGTTAGACTTGGTACTATGTCACCAGCGGGTCTGAATGAGGCTCTGAGCTTTGCTCCCTACTTATGAGTACTTAATGGCCACACTAAGCAGAATGTGCCTGCCCTCGTCAGAATGCTAAGCAGCTTTAGGCTAGGCACGGACCAGCATGGGAGACTGGCTGGGAATCCCTGGTACCGTTTGTACTCATTATTTATTCCTTATTTGTGTGTGCCAAGGTGTCATCCTCTGCCTCCTTTTGTATTTAAATATATGACCCTTCCAGCCCTGGGCGTCCTTAACCCCTGTATGGTTCGGGATCTTTTGGTTTTAGCATTTGTTTTTATGTTTGTGTTTGTGATTTTAACCTCTGGTTTATTTACATTATTAGTGATAATAATTGATCCGAGGCCTTAAGGTATGCCTTTTGAATATGTCCTTGGCTCCGTTCAAGTAACCAGCGTGGATACCATCCAAATCGGGGCAAAGTGGACTCATCAAGACATCTGCTTCAGAGAGAATGGGACAAATATTCTTACTATGAAGACTGTTAAACTGAAGCGATGCACTTTTTCCACTATAATATGATGCCGATGTATAGAAAACGGTTTAGTTCCACTTTGTATATTTGTTCATGTACCGGTTTTTATTGTGAGCTGTATTTTTGATGGGTCCCCAATTGTCCTGTATTGGTAGTAGCTATGAGTAGTGGATGTGGAGGGAGTAGCTTTTATACTTATATTGTGCACTTTTAGTATCTTCCCTCACCAGTGGCCGTGCGCATTGCGCTGTGATTCGTCCTGACCCTGTGTGGACCAGCGTCTTAGGGCTCGGTGTGTGCGCTCCGGACATTTTTTCTTTGCCCTGGGCATGCGCACCTGGTCTGACGCTGAGTTCCACTGCTGGGACTTGCCGGACACAGTGCACATGTGCCGATGGCGCCACGGTGATTGGCTGCTGTGTACCATGTGACCGGGGCCAAGGGCAATTTTAAGGTCCTGTTAGGCAGTACATGGTTATCCCCCTGAGGAAGTGGCACTGGTCGCCATGAAACGTGCGTTGGGGACCATCGCCCGACCGTCCCCCCCTACCTCTGTGTAGTGGTAAGTGCTAGCATCCTTTTTCCACCACCATACTTAATGGCATAACTATAGAATCCCACTGCTTTGGGGTGACCTTGGTTGGATAGTGTAGGTGCTTTTTCTTATGCATACCATTACAAGGGTATTTACATCTGGGGAAGTGGGGGGATGGGCGCTTTTCCAGCATTCCTGGGACATTCATCCTGTGCTCTAGTCATTAGATAATGTAATATTTTGATATATGTTTTTGTATTATTTATGGCTATTAAAGTTTGTTTTATAAATCATTGCTCTGAATTGCTCTCCTTTTGGCATGGTTTGTTTTGAGATGATTTGGTGAGGTCGGGGTCTTTTGGCGTATTTACTGCCAGACCTCGTGCGCTCACAATATGTATCTGGGAGTTTTGTATTCAAGTGGCCAAAATGACTGCCATGTGGCTACAGAGGTGCCGAATGTGCCAAAGTGGCTACCAAGTGACCAAAATGGCTACCAAGTGGCCGAAGTGGCTACCGAGGTGCTGAATGTGCCAAAGTGGCTACCAAGTGGCCAAAGTGGCTACTGAGGTGCGAATTTGCCAAAGTGGCTACCAAGTGGCCAAAATATCTACCAAGTGGCGGAAGTGGCTACTGAGGTGCTAAATTTGCAAAAGTGGCTACCAAGTGGCCAAAGTCGCTACCGAGGTGCGAATGTGTCAAAGTGCCTACCAAGTGATCAAAGTGGCTACTGAGTTGCCGAATGTGCCAAAATGGCTACCAAGTAACCAAAGTGGTTACTTAGGTGCCGAATTTGCAAAAGTGACTACCAAGTGGCCAAAGTGGCTACAGAGGTGCCAAATGTGCCAAAGTGGCTACCAAGTGGCCAACGTGGCTACCAAAGTGCCGAAAGTATCAAGGTGCCTACCAAGTGGCCAAAGTGGCTACCGAGGTGCCGAATGTGTCAAAGTGGCTACCAAGTGGCCAAAGTGGCTACCAAGGTGCCGAATGTGTAAAAAGTGGCTACCAAGTGGCCAAAATGGCTACCAAATGGCTACAGTGGCTACAGAAGTGCCGAATAAGTCAAAGTGCCTACCAATTGGCCAAAGTGGCTACCGACATGCCGAATGTGCCAAAGTGGCTACCAAGTTGTCAAAGTGGCTACCATGTGGCCAAAATGGCTACAGAGGTGCCGAATGTGCCAAAGCAGCTTCCAAGGGGCCGAAATGGCTACCGAGGTGCCGAATGTGCCAAAGTGGCAACCAAATGGCCAAAGTGGCTTCCAAGTAGCCAAAGTGGCTACCAAGGTGCCGAATGTACTAAAATGGCTACCAAGTGGCAATAGTTGCTACCAAGGTACCGAATGTGCCAAAGTGGCTACCAAGCGGCCAAACTGGCTACCAAGGTGCCAAGTGGCCAAAGTGGCAACCAAAGTGCTGAATGTGCCAAAATGGCTACCAAGTGGCCAAAGTGGCTACCAAGGTGCCGAATGTGCCAAAGTGGCTACCAAGTGGCCAAATAGGCTACCAAGTGGCCAAAGTGGCTACAGAGGTACCGAATGTGCCAAAATGGCTACCAAGTGGCAAAAGTGGCTACCAAGATGCCCAATGTGCCAAAGTGGCTACCAAGTGTCCGAAGTGGCTACCGAGATGCTGAATATGCCATAGTGACTACCAAGTGGCCAAAATGGCTACCAAGGTGCCGAATGTGCCAAAGTGGCTACCAAGTGGCCAAAGTGGCTACCAAGAGGCCATAGTGGCTACCGAGGTGCCGAATGTGCCAAAATGGCTACTAAGTGGCCAAAGTGGCTACAGAGGTACCGAAAGTGCCAAAGTGGCTACCAAGTGGCAGAAGTGGCTACCGAGGTGCTGAAAGTGCCATAGTGGCTACCAAGTGTCAAAAATGGCTACCAAGTGGCTAAAGTGGCTACTAAGGTGCCGAATGTGCCAAAGTGGCTACCAAGTGGCCAAAGTGGTTACCAAGTGGCCATAGTGGCTACCGAGGTGCTGAATGTGCCAAAATAATAAGTTTTCATGTATCCTTTAATAAGATTTGTAGTAGAGGGCTTACAAGGACACTAAATTTCAGGAGGGCAATGTTGTGAATTCTGTGGCAGAGCTCCCTCCTGTGGTCACAAGTGGTACTTCGGCTGATTCTGTCTGTGAGCTTACGTTGGTGGAGGAGAGTGGTACTGCGGCTTCTGAGTTTCCTTCCTCAGGTGATGTGGTGAAGTTGTTAGGTGCTGCTCTATTTAACTCCACCTGGTGCTCTGATCCTGGCCTCCAGTCAATGTTCTAGTATTGGACTTGCTTCCTCCTGGATCGTTCCTGTGGCCTGCTGCTCTGCATAGCTAAGTTTCGCTTGTGTTATTTTTGTTTGCTGTTTTTTCTGTCCAGCTTGCTTATTTGGTTTTTTCTTGCTTGCTGGAAGCTCTGGGACGCAGAGGGTGTACCTCCGTGCCGTTAGTCGGTACGGAGGGTCTTTTTGCCCCCTTTGCGTGGTTGTTTGTAGGGTTTTGTGTTGACCGCAAAGTTACCTTTCCTATCCTCGCTCTGTTCAGAAAGTCGGGCCTCACTTTGCTAAATCTATTTCATCTCTACGTTTGTCTTTTCATCGTAACTCACAGTAATTATATGTGGGGGGCTGCCTTTTCCTTTGGGGTATTTCTCTGAGGCAAGGTAGGCTTATTTTCTATCTTCAGGCTAGCTAGTTTCTCAGGCTGTGCCGAATTGCATAGGGAGCGTTAGGCGCAATCCACGGCTGCCTCTAGTGTGGTTGGAGAGGATTAGGGATTGCGGTCAGCAGAGTTCCCACGTCTCAGAGCTCGTTCTATGTTTTTGGGTTATTGTCAGATCACTGTATGTGCTCTGACTTCTATGTCCATTGTGGTACTGAATTACCTTATCATAACAGGGCAAATTTACAACGGATGAGAGAGGATCTTGGTGCAATTAACTGGGACGATATACTGAGACATAAAAATACACAGAGAAAATGGGAGACGTTTATTAGCATCCTGGATAGGACCTGTGCACAGTATATACCGTATGGGAATAAACATACTAGAAATAGGAGGAAACCAATATGGCTAAATAGAGCTGTAAGGGGCGCAATAAGTGACAAAAAGAAAGCATTTAGAGAATTAAAGGAAGTAGGTAGTGATGAGGCATTAAATAAATACAAAAAATTAAATAAATTCTGTAAAAATCAAATCAAGGCAGCAAAGATTGAGACAGAGAGACTCATTGCCAGAGAGAGTAAAAATAATCCTAAAATATTCTTTAACTACATAAATAGTAAGAAACTAAAAAATAATAGTGTTGGCTCCCTTAAAAATAGTCTGGGTGAAATGGTGGATGAGGATGAGGAAAAAGCCAAAATGCTAAATGACTTTTTTTCATCAGTATTTACACAAGAAAATCCCATGGCAGACAAAATGACTAGTGATAAAAATTCCCAATTAAATGTCACCGGCTTAACCCAGCAGGAAGTGCGGCGGCGTCTACAAATCACTAAAATTGACAAATCTCCGGGCCCGGATGGGATACACCCTCGAGTACTGCAGGAATTAAGTACAGTCATTGATAGACCATTATTTTTAATCTTTAAAGACTCCATAATAACAGGGTCTGTGCCACAGGACTGGCGTATAGCAAATGTGGTGCCAATATTCAAAAAGGGAACAAAAACTGAACTCGGAAATTATAGGCCAGTAAGCTTAACCTCTACTGTGGGTAAAATCCTGGAGGGCATTCTAAGGGACGCTATACTGGAGTATCTGAAGAGGAATAACCTCATGACCCAGTATCAGCACGGGTTTACTAGGGACCGTTCATGTCAGACTAATTTGATCAGTTTCTATGAAGAGGTAAGTTCCGGATTGGACCAAGGGAACCCAGTGGATGTAGTGTATATGGACTTTTCAAAAGCTTTTGATACGGTGCCACACAAAAGGTTGATACATAAAATGAGAATAATGGGGATAGGGGAAAATATGTGCAAGTGGGTTGAGAGCTGGCTCAGGGATAGGAAACAAAGGGTGGTTATTAATGGAGCACACTCGGACTGGGTAGCGGTTAGCAGTGGGGTACCACAGGGGTCAGTATTGGGCCCTCTTCTTTTTAACATACCGGTATTTATTAATGACCTTGTAGGGGGCATTCAGAGTAGAATTTCAATATTTGCAGATGACACTAAACTCTGCAGGGTAATTAATACAGAGGAGGACAATTTTATATTACAGGATGATTTATGTAAACTAGAAGCTTGGGCTGATAAATGGCAAATGAGCTTTAATGGGGATAAATTTAAGGTCATGCACTTGGGTAGAAGTAATAAGATGTATAATTATGTGCTTAATTCTAAAACTCTGGGCAAAACCGTCAATGAAAAAGACCTGGGTGTATGGGTGGATGACAAACTCATATTCAGTGGCCAGTGTCAGGCAGCTGCTACAAAGGCAAATAAAATAATGGGATGCATTAAAAGAGGCATAGATGCTCATGAGGAGAACATAATTTTACCTCTATACAAGTCACTAGTGCGACCACACTTAGAATACTGTGCACAGTTCTGGTCTCCGGTGTATAAGAAAGACATAGCTGAACTAGAGCGGGTGCAGAGAAGAGCGACCAAGGTTATTAGAGGACTGGGGGGTCTGCAATACCAAGATAGGTTATTACACTTGGGGCTATTTAGTTTGGAAAAACGAAGACTAAGGGGTGATCTTATTTTAATGTATAAATATATGAGGGGACAGTACAAAGACCTTTCTGATGATCTTTTTAATCATAGACCTGAAACAGGGACAAGGGGGCATCCTCTGCGTTTGGAGGAAAAAAGGTTTAAGCATAATAACAGACGCGGATTCTTTACTGTAAGAGAAGTGAGACTATGGAACTCTCTGCCGTATGATGTTGTAATGAGTGATTCATTACTTAAATTTAAAAGGGGACTGGATACCTTTCTGGAAAAGTATAATGTTACAGGATATATACACTAGATTCCTTGATAGGGCGTTGATCCAGGGAACTAGTCTGATTGCCGTATGTGGAGTCGGGAAGGAATTTTTTTCCCCAATGTGGAGCTTACTCTTTGCCACATAGGTTTTTTTTGCCTTCCTCTGGATCAACATGTTAGGGCATGTTAGGTTAGGCTATGGGTTGAACTAGATGGACTTATATTCTTCCTTCAACCTTAATAACTATGTAATAACTATGTAACTATGTAAAATGGCTACCAAGTGGCTAAAGTGGCTTCCAAAGTGCCGAATGTGCCAAAGTGGCTACCAAGTGGCCAAAGTGGCTACCAAGTGGCCATAGCGGCTACCGAGGTGCTGAATGTGCCAAAATGGCTACCAAGTGGCCAAAGTGACTACAGAGGTACTGAAAGTGCCATAGTGGCTACCAAATGTCAAAAATGGCTACCAAGTGGCCATAGCGGCTACCAAGGTGCTGAATGTGCCAAAGTGGCTACCAAGTGGCAAAAGTGGCTAAAGAGGTGCCAAATGTGCCAAAGTAGCTACCAAGTGGCAAAAGTGGCTACCGGGGTACAGCATGTGCCAAAGTGGCTACCAAGTGGCCAAAATGGCTGCCAAGTGGCCAAAGTGGCTCCCAAGTGGCCAAATTGGCTGCCATGCGGCCAAAGTGGCTACCAAGGTGCCGAATCTGCCAAAATGGCTACCAAGTGGCCAAAGTGGCTCCCAAGTGGCCAAATTGGCTGCCATGCGGCCAAAGTGGCTACCAAGGTGCCGAATGTGCCAAAGTGGCCACCAAGTGGACACAGTGGCTACCGAGGTGCTGAATGTGTCAAAGTAGCTACCAAGTGGCCAAAAAGGCTACCAAGTGGCCAAAGTGGCTACAGAGATGCCAAATGTGCCAAAGTGCCTACCAAGTGCCCAAAGTGGCTACCGAGGTCTTGAATGTGTAAAAGTGGCTACCAAGTGGCCAAAGTGGCTACCGAGGTGCCAAA
Organism: Ranitomeya imitator; assembly: GCF_032444005.1. Lineage (NCBI taxonomy): Eukaryota > Metazoa > Chordata > Amphibia > Anura > Dendrobatidae > Ranitomeya > Ranitomeya imitator. The sequence continues at coordinate 291,062,014 of NC_091284.1, forward strand.
TGTGCCAAAGTGGCTACCAAGTGGCCAAAGTGGCTACCGGGGTACTGAATGTGCCAAAGTGGCTACCAAGTGGCCAAATTGGCTACCGGGGTACTGAATGTGCCAAAGTGGCTACCAAGTAGCCAAAGTGGCTACTGAGGTGCCGAATTTGCAAAAGTGGCTACCAAGTGGCCAAAGTGGCTACCGAGGTGCCGAATGTGACAAAGTGGCTACCAAGTGGCCAAAGTGGCTACCATGTGACCAAAGTCGAATGTGCCAAAGTGGTTTCCAAGGCGCCAAAATGGCTACCGAGGTACCCAATGTGCCAAAGTGGCTACCAAATGGCCAAAGTGGCTTCCAAGTAGCCAAAGTGGCTACCGAGGTGCTGAATGTGCCAAAATGGCTACCAAATGGCCAAAGTGGTTACCAAGGTGCTGAATGTGCCAAAATGGCTACCAAGTGGCCAAAGTGGCTACAAAGTGGCCGAAGTGGCTACAGAGGTACTGAAAGTGCAAAAGTGGCTACCAAGTGGCCAAAGTGGCTACCAAGGTGCCAAAAGTGCCAAAGTGGCTACCAAGTGGCCAAAGTGGCTACCAAGTGGCCAAAGTGGCTACCAAGGTGCCGAATGTGCCAAAGTGGCTACCAAGTGGCCAAAATGGCTGCCAAAATGGCTGCCAAGTGGCCTAAGTGGCTACAGAGGTGTCGAATGTGCCAAAATAGCTACCAAGTGGCCAAGGTTGCTACTGAGGTGCCCAATGTGTCAAAGTGGCTACCAAGTGGTCAAAGTGGCTACTAAGTGGCCAAAGTGGCTACCGAGGTGCCAAATGTGCCAAAGTGGCTACCAAGTGGTCAAAGTGGCTACCAAGGTGCCAAATGTGACAAAGTGGCTACCAAGTTGCCAAATGTGCCAAAGTTGCTTCCAAGTGGCCAATATTATATGATGGTGACATCACTGCATCACTCCCATTGGCTGCATATATAACCCATCCCAGGTTATGTCATCGCTATACCCAACTTTCATATTCTAACTTTAATTTTTTACAGTCGACACCTGATACACTTCTGTAAAGCTGGCAGCGCCGAATGTGCCTAAGTTGCTACCAAGGTGCCGAATATACCAAAGTAGCTACCAAGTGGCAAAAGTGGCTACGAGTTGCCGAGTATGCCAAAGTGGCTACCAAGTGGCCAAAGTGGCTACCAAGTGGCTACCAAGATGCCATGCGCCTGCACCAAATATTATATGCTGGTGACATCACTACATCACTCCCTTTGGCTGCATATACAACCCATCCCAGGTTGTGCCATCGCTATACACAACATTCATATTCTAACTTTACTTTCTTACTGTCGACACCTGATACCCTGCTGTAAAGATGGCAGTGCCGAATGTGCCAAAGTGGCTACCAAGTGGCCAAAGTAGCTACCAAGGTGCCGTGCACCTGCACTCAATGTTATATGCTGGTGACATCACTACATCACTCCAATTGGCTGCATATGCAACCTATCTCAGGTTGTGCCATCGTTATACACAACATTCATATTCCAACTTTACTTTCTTACAGTCGACACGTGATACACTGCTGTAAAGCTGGCAGCGCCGAATGTGCCAAAGGGGCTACCAAGTGGCCAAAGTGGCTACCGAGGTGCTGAATGTGCCAAAGTGGCTACCAAGTGGCCAAAGGGGCTACAGAAGTGCCAAAGTGGCTACCAAGTGGCCAAAGTGGCTACAGAGGTGCCAAATATGCAAAAGTGGTTACAAAGGTGCCAAAGTGCCTACCAAGTGGCCAATGTGGCTACCCAGTGGCCAAAGTGGCTACCGAGGTGCCGAATGTGCCAAAGAGGCTACCAAGTGGCTACCAACGTGCCATGCGCCTGCACCCAATATTATATCCTGGTGACATCACTACATCACTCCCATTGGCTGCATATACATCCCATCCCAGGTTGTGTCATCACTATACACAACTTTCATATTCTAACTTTACTTTCTTACAGTCGACACCTGATACACTGCTGTAAAGCTGGCAGCGCCGAATGTGCAAAAATGGCTACCAAGTGGCCAAAAAGGCTACCAAGGTGCCGAATGTGCATAGTGGCTACTAGGGTTGAGCGAAACGGGTCGAACATTTTCAAAAGTCGCCGACTTTTGGCGAAGTCGAGTTTCATGAAACCCGATCCGACCCCTGTGCGTGGTCGGCCATGCGGTACGCGACTTTCGCGCCAAAGTCGCGTTTCAATGACGCGAAAAGCGCCATTTCTCAGCCAATGAAGGTAAACGCAGAGTGTGGGCAGCGTGATGACATAGGTCCTGGTCCCCACCATCTTAGAGAAGGGCATTGCAGTGATTGGCTTGCTGTCTGCGGCGTCACAGGGGCTATAAAGGGGAGTTCCCGCCGACCGCCATGTTACTGCTGCTGATCTGAGCTTAGGGAGAGGTTGCTGCCGCTTCGTCAGAAGCAGGGATAGCGTTAGGCAGGGTCCATTAACCACAAAACCGCTTGTGCTGTAGCGATTTCCACAGCCCAACACCACCTTCGGTGTGCAGGGACAGTGGAAGCTACATTTTTTTTTTTTTTCCTCAGCGCTGTAGCTCATTGGGCTGCCCTAGAAGGCTCCCTGATAGCTGCATTGCTGTGTGTACGCCGCTGTGCAAACCAACTGCTTTTTTCAAAGCACAAATCCTCTTGTTCCTTCCTTTCTGCACAGCTATCTTGTTTGTTTGTCCACACTTTTTATTTAATTTGTGCATCAGTCCACTCCTTATTGCTGCCTGCCATACCTGGCTGAGATTACTGCAGGGAGATAGTAATTGAAGGACAGTTCCTTTTTTTTTTTTTTTTTTTGTGGGAGATTAAGATTTACATTTCTGCTAGAGTGCCATCTCTGTCTGTGTCATCTCTCACTCAGTGGGCCATAGAAAGCCTATTTATTTTTTTGCTTGATTTGGGTTCCAAAATCTACCAGAAAAAATCACAACATCAATCAGTGGGAGAAAAATATTGGCCTCAGGGCTTGTGTGCCACTCCTTACTCCTGTGTGTGCCATCTCTCACTCAGTGGGCCATAGAAAGCCTATTAATTTTTTTGCTTGATTTGGGTTCTAAATTCTACCTGAAAAAATCAATAAATCAATCAGTGGGAGATTAGTATTGGCCTTTGGGCTTGTGTGCCAGTCCTAAGCGTGCCATCTCTCTCTCTCAGATAGTGGGCCATAGAAAGCCTATTTATTATTATTTTTTTTATTGGGTTTATAAATTTTCCCTGGAAAAAAAAAAAAATGGGAGATTAATATTGGCCTCTGGGCTTGTGTGCCAGTCCTGAGCGTGCCATCTCTCTCACAAATAGTGGGCCATAGAAAGCCTATTAATTTTTTTGCTTGATTTGGGTTCCAAAATCTACCTGAAAAAAATCACTAAATCAATCAGTGGGAGATTAATATTGGCCTCTGGGCTTGTGTGCCACTCCTGACTCCTGTGTGCGTCATCTGTCACTCAGTGGGCCCTAGAAAGCCTATTTTTTGTTTTATTTGTTTTCTAAATTCTCCCTGAAACAATCATTTTATTTTCTTTGGTTTCTAAATTATTCCTGAAAAAAATCATTTTTTTTGTATTTTTTTTTCTCTCAAGTCTCCCTGAAAAAAAAAAAAAAATCTGTGGGAGATTCATATTGCCCCTTCTGCTTGTGTGCCAGTCTTGACTCCTGGGTGTGCCATCTCTCTCTCTCTCTCCAATTGTGGGCCATAGAAAGCCTATTAATTTTTTTGCTTGATATGGGTTCCAAAATCTACCAAAAAAAATAACTAAATCAATCGGTGGGAGATTAATATTGGCCTCTGGGCTTGTGTGCCACTCCTGACTCCTGTGTGCGTCCTCTCTCACTCAGTGGGCACTACAAAGCCTTTTTTTTTTTTTTTTTTCCTAAATTCTCCCTGAAACAATCATTTCATTTTATTTGTTTTATAAATTCTTCTGTAAAAAATAATTTTTTTTAATTTTTTTTTTTTCTGAAGTCTCCCTTTTAAAAAAAACAAACACAAATCAGTGGGAGATAAATATTTACATTTGCGCTTCAGTGACAGTCCTGCGTGTGTGCCATCTCATTTGTTGCCAACAACAACAGAGTGTGTAACATTGTGGCTGATTTTCGTTGTGGTCTCACCCACCTGTAAAGGGGTAGCTAAATCATACTGAAGTTATAGCTCACCGTGTAAGTTGTGTGACAGCAACAAATACCGTTCGTTTGGTAACGTTTTTAAAACAATGAGGAAGTCTGGTGGAAGAGGTCGTGGCCAGGGGCGTTCATTGTCAGCTGGTAATGAGGGTAGTGGTAGTGGTGGAGCATCAGCTGGTCGTGGGAAAAAAAATATTGCACCTAAGTCTGGAGCTGTGGAGCCAGGTTCGTCGTCTGGCTACACAAGGCCTCGAACGCTCCCTTTTCTGGGAGTAGGAAAACCGCTTTTAAAGCCGGAGCAGCAAGAGCAAGTTTTGGCTTATCTTGCTGACTCAGCCTCTAGCTCTTTTGCCTCCTCTCGTGAAACTGGTAAATGTCAAAGCAGCGCGTCGTTAGTGGATGTTCACGGTCAGGGACAAGTCGCTTCCTTGTCCTCTTCAGCAAAAACAACAGAGAAGAATGCAGCAGGCGACACAACGGGTTACTCCATGGAGCTCTTTACACATACCGTCCCTGGCTTAGAAAGTGAAGCAGTTAACAGTCCATGCCCATTACAAGTTGAATCTGACATGGAGTGCACTGATGCACAGCCACAGCCAGACTACTATCCTGGTCCTTTGACTCAGACCACAACATTGCCATCGCAGGGTGCTGATCAAGAATCAGACCCTGATGAGACTATGTTGCCCCATCACGAACGCTATACCACCGACCGACACGGTGACACAGACGAAGTTGCACACGAGCTACAAGAAGAGGTAATAGATGACCCAGTTCTTGACCCCGATTGGCAGCCATTGGGGGAACAGGGTGCAGGCGGCAGCAGTTCTGAAGCGGAGGAGGAGGGGCCGCAGCAGGCATCAACATCGCAACAGGTTCCATCTGCCGGGCCCGTATCTTGCCCAAAACGCGTGGCAAAGCTAAAACCTGTTGGAGGACAGCGTGGCCATCCGGTTAAAGCTCAGTCTGCAATGCCTGAAAAGGTATCCGATGCTAGAAAGAGTGCAGTCTGGCATTTTTTTAAACAACATCCAATTGATCAGCGCAAAGTCATCTGTCAAAAATGTTCAACTACCTTAAGCAGAGGACAGAATCTGAAAAGTCTCAATACAAGTTGCATGCATAGACATTTAACCACCATGCATTTGCAAGCCTGGACTAACTACCAAACGTCCCTTAAGGTTGTAGCACCCTAGGCCAATGAAGCTAGTCAGCAACGCAACATCCCTTCCGGCAGTGTAGGGCCACCATTTTCCGCACCACCTGCAGTATCTGTGCAGGTTTCTTTGCCAGGCCAAAGCCGTCAGGGTCAGGGAATCACCAGTTTCGTAGTAGGAAACACTGCATCTAGGGCACCGGTGGCAACAATACCATCTCCCACCGTCTCTCAGTCTGCCATGTCCACCGGCACCCCCGCTAGTTCCACGATCTCCAGCTCTCCAGTCCAGCTCACCCTACATGAGACTATGGTTAGAAAAAGGAAGTACTTAGCCTCGCATCCGCGTACACAGGGTTTGAACGCACACATAGCTAGACTAATCTCGTTAGAGATGATGCCCTACCGGTTAGTTGAAAGCGAAGCTTTCAAAGCCCTGATGGACTACGCTGTACCACGCTACGAGCTACCCAGTCGACACTTTTTTTCCAGAAAAGCCATCCCAGCCCTCCACCAGCATGTTAAAGAGCGCATCGTCCATGCACTCAGGCAATCTGTGAGCACAAAGGTGCACCTGACAACAGATGCATGGACCAGTAGGCATGGCCAGGGACGTTACGTGTCCATCACGGCACACTGGGTAAATGTGGTGGATGCAGGGTCCACAGGGGACAGCAAGTTTGGGACAGTTCTGCCTAGCCCACGGTCTAGGAAACAATTGGCTGTAGCCGTTCGCACCCCCTCCTCCTCCTCTTTGTCCTCCTGCAGAAGCGAGAGCTCGTCCACAGACCGCAGTCGCACAACCACTCCATCCGCAGCTGCCACTGTTGCACACCAGGTCTCCCATTATGGGGCAGCTACTGGCAAACGTCAGCAGGCTGTATTGGCTATGAAGTGTTTGGGCAACAACAGACACACCGCGGAAGTTCTGTCCGAGTTCTTGCAGAAAGAAACGCAGTCGTGGCTGGGCACTGTAGATCTTGAGGCAGGCAAGGTAGTGAGTGATAACGGAAGGAATTTCATGGCTGCCATCTCCCTTTCCCAACTGAAACACATTCCTTGCCTGGCTCACACCTTAAACCTGGTGGTGCAGTGCTTCCTGAAAAGTTATCCGGGGTTATCCGACCTGCTCCTCAAATTGCGTGGACTTTGCTCACATATCCGCCGTTCGCCCGTACACTCCAGCCGTATGCAGACCTATCAGCGTTCTTTGAACCTTCCCCAGCATCGCCTAATCATAGACGTTGCAACAAGGTGGAACTCAACACTGCACATGCTTCAGAGACTGTGTGAACAGAGGCGGGCTGTTATGTTTTTGTGGGAGGATACACATACACGGGCAGGCAGTAGGATGGCAGACATGGAGTTGTCAGGTGTGCAGTGGTCAAAGATTCAAGACGTGTCAAGTCCTTCAGTGTTTTGAGGAATGCACACGGCTGGTTAGTGCAGACAACGCCATAATAAGCATGAGCATCCCCCTAATGCGTCTGCTGATGCAAAGTTTGACGCACATAAAGGATCAGGCGTCTGCAGCTGAGGAAGAGGAAAGCCTTGATGACAGTCAGCCATTGTCTGGCCAGGGCAGTGTACAGGACGAGGTAGCGGGCGAAGAGGAGGAGGAGGACGAGGAGGATGATGGGGATGATTATATTTTTAATGAGGAAGCTTTTCCGGGGCCACTGGAAATTGGTGGCGCGGCAAGGCCGGGTTCTGGTTTTTTGAGGGACACAAGTGACGTGGATTTGCCTGAAACTGCCCCTCAACCAAGCACAACCGCAGATTTGAGAACTGGAACTTTGGCCCACATGGCGGATTATGCCTTACGTATCCTCAAAAGGGACACACGCATAACTAAAATGATGATTGATGACGATTACTGGTTGGCCTGCCTCCTTGATCCTCGCTATAAAGGCAAATTGCAAAATATAATGCCACATGAGAACTTGGAACTAATATTAGCAACCAAACAATCAACTCTTGTTGACCGTTTGCTTCTGGCATTCCCTGCACACAGCGCCCGTGATCGTTCTCACACGAGCTGCAGGGGCCAGCAGACCAGAGGAGTTAGAGGGGCAGAAATCAGAAGTGGCGTTGGCCAGAGGGGTTTTCTGACCAGGTTGTGGAGTGATTTTGCTATGACCGCAGACAGGACAGGTACTGCAGCATCAATTCAAAGTGACAGGAGACAACATTTGTCCAGTATGGTTACAAACTATTTTTCATCCCTTATCGATGTTCTCCCTCAACCGTCATTCCCATTTGATTACTGGGCATCAAAATTAGACACCTGGCCAGAATTGGCAGAATATGCATTGCAGGAGCTTGCTTGCCCGGCAGCTAGTGTCCTATCAGAAAGAGTATTCAGTGCTGCAGGTTCAATACTAACAGAAAAAAGGACTCGTCTGGCTACCCAAAATGTAGATGATCTAACCTTCATTAAAATGAACCACAACTGGATTTCGAAATCTTTTGCCCCACCTTGCCCGGCTGACACCTAGCTTTCCTATGAAAAGGTCTTGCCTGTGGACTATTCTGAATGCCTTTTCCAATCTCGTAATTTTCAGCACCTGATTGTCCAGCATACAACATGTTTACACCTCACTAAATGGCCAAACTCCCCACACGGGGCCGTGGTATCGACACTTGGCGACAGCACCCGTGAGAGTGCAGTTTGTCTGAAGAGGTGGGTGAGCCCGCTTTTGGTCGACGGCACTGCCACTGGGCCCCTCCTAGTACAATAAAGTGTCTCTGGCGGTGGTGGTGCGCACCCAACGTCAGACACACCGTTGTAATATGAGGGGCCCTGGGCCTGTACCGCCGGCCACAAGACAGTTTCCCCCCACCCCAGCTCAAACAGTGCTCTACCACTTGCAAAATTATCTCACAGCTCCACCAATGTTTAGTCTATGCGCTGACATCCTTCAATGCCTGCCACTGACAATACCATTGTATTGACCTTTTTGTTATGTTAGGCCTTCGATGCCTGTCTGTGGTCACTCCTTCCACTAGGCCTCCACTGACCACACCACTGCTGCCCGTGTACCCCTGGAACCAATTTAAAATTGCCTACAGCCATGTGTTATTATTTTAGGCCTTCGATGCCTGTCTGCGGTCACTCCTTCCACTAGGCCTCTACTGACCACACCACTGCTGCCAGTGTACCCCTGGAACCAATTTAAAATTGCCTACAGCCAGCCCAATTTTTTTATTTTAGGCCTTCGATGCCTGTCTGCGGTCCATTCTTTCAACTACTACTACACTGACCAGGTCACTGCTGCCCGTGTACCCCTGGAACCAATTTAAAATTGCCTACAGCCATGTGTTATTATTTTAGGCCTTCGATGCCTGTCTGCGGTCACTCCTTCCACTAGGCCTCCACTGACCACACCACTGCTGCCCGTGTACCCCTGGAACCAATTTAAAATTGCCTACAGCCATGTGTTATTATTTTAGGCCTTCGATGCCTGTCTGCGGTCACTCCTTCCACTAGGCCTCCACTGACCACACCACTGCTGTCCGTGTACCCCTGGAACCAATTTAAAATTGCCTACAGCCATGTGTTATTATTTTAGGCCTTCGATGCCTGTCTGCGGTCCATTCTTTCAACTACTACTACACTGACCAGGGCACTGCTGCCCGTGTACCCCTGGAACCAATTTAAAATTGCCTACAGCCATGTGTTATTATTTTAGGCCTTCGATGCCTGTCTGCGGTCACTCCTTCCACTAGGCCTCCACTGACCACACCACTGCTGCCCGTGTACCCCTGGAACCAATTTAAAATTGCCTACAGCCATGTGTTATTATTTTAGGCCTTCGATGCCTGTCTGCGGTCACTCCTTCCACTAGGCCTCCACTGACCACACCACTGCTGCCCGTGTACCCCTGGAACCAATTTAAAATTGCCTACAGCCATGTGTTATTATTTTAGGCCTTCGATGCCTGTCTGCGGTCACTCCTTCCACTAGGCCTCCACTGACCACACCACTGCTGCCCGTGTACCCCTGGAACCAATTTAAAATTGCCTACAGCCATGTGTTATTATTTTAGGCCTTCGATGCCTGTCTGCGGTCACTCCTTCCACTAGGCCTCCACTGACCACACCACTGCTGCCCGTGTACCCCTGGAACCAATTTAAAATTGCCTACAGCCAGCCCAATTTTTTTATTTTAGGCCTTCGATGCCTGTCTGCGGTCCATTCTTTCAACTACTACTACACTGACCAGGGCACTGCTGCCCGTGTACTCCTGGAACCAACATCAGAAAATATAAAAATAAGTATTTTGCTTACAAAAAAGAAAATACTGGAGAGATATCAAATGCAGACATTTTAACATTAAAAACAAACACACAACTAAAATCTGGTACAGTACTAAAAATGGCCACCAGCTACAATTACTTTCTCCTGCAAGTAGTTAACTGAAAGGTTTTTTAAATTGAAAACACAGATATGGCATCCACCGAGTGTTGTCCTGTCGCGTCTTCTTTATATTATTGCCGAGAAGATGCAAAACAATGAAAATAATAAAATCATTAATTACCAAAATAATAGAGAAAGTCAACACCACATTGCAAATAAACATTCATTCCAAATAAAGAAGCAGGGCGCGTCCGAGGGTGAGTATATACCTAATAAGAATATAATCACCCTCGGACGCGCAATGCTTATTTCCAACAGCCTTCCTTCCTAAGAATCAGCCCTTCCGTGGTGTAGAGAGACGTTGTGTTACACTCCAAGGTGTTCCCCAGGTTGCCTTTCCTGAGCTTCGATCTTCCGGCTCTCGTTTAGTAGTTGTTGGAAACTACGCTGCATTAGGCCTTCAAATTGGGTATGGGGTGTAGAGAGATGGTGTGTTCCACTCCAAGGTGTTCCCCAGGTTGCCTTTCCTGAGCTTCGATCTTCCGGCTCTCGTTTAGTAGTTCTTGGAAACTACACTGCATTAGGCCTTCAAATTGGGTATGGGGTGTAGAGAGAGGGTGTGTTACACTCCAAGGTGTTCCCCAGGTTGCCTTTCCTGAGCTTCGATCTTCATGCTCTCGTTTAGTAGTTGTCGGAAACTACGCTGCATTAGGCCTACAAATTGGGTATGGGGTGTAGAGAGAGGGTTTGTTACACTCCAAGGTGTTCCCCAGGTTGCCTTTCCTGAGCTTCGATCTTCCGGCTCTCGTTTAGTAGTTGTTGGAAACTACGCTGCATTAGGCCTACAAATTGGGTATGGGGTGTAGAGAGATGGTGTGTTCCACTCCAAGGTGTTCTCCAGGTTGCCTTTCCTGAGCTTCGATCTTCCGGCTCTCGTTTAGTAGTTGTTGGAAACTACGCTGCATTAGGCCTACAAATTGGGTATGGGATGTAGAGAGATGGTGTGTTCCACTGTAGAGAGATGGTGTGTTCCACTCCAAGGTGTTCCCCAGGTTTCCTCGCCAATGCTTCGATCATCATGCTCTCGTTTAGTAGTTGTTGGAAACTACGCTGCATTAGGCCTACAAATTGGGTATGGGGTGTAGAGAGATGGTGTGTTCCACTCCAAGGTGTTCCCCAGGTTTCCTCGCCAATGCTTCGATCATCATGCTCTCGTTTAGTAGTTGTTGGAAACTACGCTGCATTAGACCTACAAATTGGGTATGGGGTGTAGAGAGATGGTGTGTTCCACTCCAAGGTGTTCTCCAGGTTGCCTTTCCTGAACTTCTATCTTCAGGCTCTCATTAAATTGTGGTTAAACGGAACAACTGCATTTGGCGTACTAGTTCGTTTGGGGCCTACTATCGGTGTCTGCCGCTCCTTGCTGTTCTCCTGGTTTCCTGTCCTGAAATTCCGTTTTCAGGCGCTCGTTAAGTAGTTGTTAATGTTAGACTGCATTTGGCCTACTAGTTGGGTTGGGGCCTACTATCGGTGTCTGCCACTCCTTGCTGTTCTCCTCCACTGAACAAAGCTGTGCCGCCTGTTTACTACTGTTGCCAATTTTGAACTGCATTTCGACTACTTACTGATTTGGGCCTACTCTCTGTGTCAGCCTCTCATTCCAGTTGTCCTCCACTGCAATGCCCCCTGGTTATTCCTGTGTTACCAATTTTGAACTGCATTTAGCCCACTTTATTCTTTGGGCCTATATCTGTGTTTCCTCCTCATCCTGCCCATTGCCCAGCCAGTGATAGATGAGTCTGCTGGTACATTGACCCATAACGCAACATTCCCCGTGCACGCTACACAACAACATTGTGACCCTGCTGAAAGTCAGGTTGCTCTTCCCGCATACCATACCACCTTACACGGGGACAAAGAGGAAGGTGCAGATGAAAGTGCAGGTTCCTTCATCAGGTGCGGGGAGGAATACTAGTTGGCGACGTCACTGGCACAGGGCCTCTCATAGTACGCAAAAGTGTTGCTGCTGGTGGGAGGCGCCCCCGCCGTGCAAACACACCGCTGTACTTTGAGGGGCCCTGTGCCAGTGCCAATGCCAACGAGTGGGCCCCCCCTGCTTGCTCAGGATCACAGCACTTGCAAAGTTGAAATACTTACCTCTCCCTGCTCCACTGCCATGACGTGGTCCAGATTTCCTGGGCCCACTAATTACTTGAACCAGCCCTACCCACCACAACTTTAGCCAAATGACCCCCAATTTCAAATGCCTTCCAATTATTATAAGGTAAATTACGCTTGACAAGCTTCATTAAGAAGAATGGATGGTTTTGACATTAAAATGGGCACTCTAGGTGTTTTCCTGGCCCCCACTCACTGCCGACTATGCTGCCCCAGTGACTTGCATTGGGTTTCGTGTTTCGGTCGATCCCGACTTTACGTCATAATCGGCCGATTTCACTCGACCCGACTTTTGAGATAGTCGGGTTTCGCGAAACCCGGCTCGACTCTAAAAAGGTCAAGGTCGCTCAACTCTAGTGGCTACCAAGTGGCCAAAGTGGCTACCAAGGTGCTGAGTGTGCCAAAGTGGCTACCAAGTGGCCAAAGTGGCTACCAATGTGCCGAATGTGCCAAAGTGATACCAAGTGGCCAAAGTGGTTACCAAGTGGCCAAAGTGGCTAACAAAGTGCCAAATGTGCCAAAGTCGCTACCATGTGGCCAAAGTGGCTACCAAATGGCCAAAGTGGCTACCGAGGTCCCAAATGTGCCAAAATGGCTACCAAGTGGCCAAAGTGGCTACCAAGTGGCCAAAGTGGCTACCGAGGTGTCGAATGTGTCAAAGTGGCTACCATGTGGCCAAAGTGGTTACTGAGGTCCCGAATGTGCCAAAGTGGCTACCAAGGTGCCAAATGTCTCTCGCCTTGACTACTGCAACCTCCTGCTCTGTAGCCTCCCCTCTAACACTCTTGCACCCCTCCAATCTATTCTAAACTATGCTGCTGCCCGACTAATCCACCTGTCCCCCCGCTATTCCCCGGCCTCTCCCCTCTGTCAATCCCTTCACTGGCTCCCCATTGCCCAGAGACTCCAGTACAAAACCCTAACCATGACGTACAAAGCCATCCACAACCTGTCTCCTCCATACATCTGTGACCTCGTCTCCCGGTACTTACCTACACGCTATCTCCGATCCTCACAAGATCTCCTTCTCTACTCCTCTCTTATCTCCTCTTCCCACAATCGTATACAAGATTTCTCTCGCGTATCACCCCTACTCTGGAACCCTCTACCACAACACATCAGACTCTCGCCTACCATCAAAACCTTCAAAAAGAACCTGAAGACCCACCTCTTCCGACAAGCCTACAACCTGCAGTAACCACCGATCAACCAAACCGCTGCATGACCAGCTCTATCCTCACATACTGTATTCTCACCCATTCCTTGTAGATTGTGAGCCTTCGCGGGCAGGGTCATCACTCCTCCTGTACCAGTTATGACTTGTATTGCTTAAGATTATTGTACTTAATTTTATTATCTATACCCCTCCTCACATGTAAAGCGCCATGGAATAAATGGCGCTATAACAATAAATAATAATAATAATAATGATAAAAATGTTCCAAAGTGGCTTCCAAATGGCCGAAGTGGCTACCGAGGCGCTGAAAGTGCCAAAATGGCTACCAAGTGGCCAAAGTGGCTACAAAGTGGCTAACAAGGTGCCATGCGCCTGCACTCAATATTACATGATGGTGACATCACTACATCACTCCCATTGGCTGCATATACAACCCATTCCAGGTTATGTCATCGCTATACACAACTTTCATAGTAACATAGTAACATAGTAACATAGTTAGTAAGGCCGAAAAAAGACATTTGTCCATCCAGTTCAGCCAATATTCCGTCATAATAAATCCCAAGATCTACGTCCTTCTATAGAACCTAATAATTGTATGTTACAATATTGTTCTGCTCCAGGAAGACATCCAGGCCTCTCTTGAACCCCTCGACTGAGTTCGCCATCACCACCTCCTCAGGCAAGCAATTCCAGATTCTCACTGCCCTAACAGTAAAGAATCCTCTTCTATGTTGGTGGAAAAACCTTCTCTCCTCCAGACGCAAAGAATGCCCCCTTGTGCCCGTCACCTTCCTTGGTATAAACAGATCCTCAGCGAGATATTTGTATTGTCCCCTTATATACTTATACATGGTTATTAGATCGCCCCTCAGTCGTCTTTTTTCTAGACTAAATAATCCTAATTTCGCTAATCTATCTGGGTATTGTAGTTCTCTCATCCCCTTTATTAATTTTGTTGCCCTCCTTTGTACTCTCTCTAGTTCCATTATATCCTTCCTGAGCACCGGTGCCCAAAACTGGACACAGTACTCCATGTGCGGTCTAACTAGGGATTTGTACAGAAGCAGTATAATGCTCTCATCATGTGTATCCAGACCTCTTTTAATGCACCCCATGATCCTGTTTGCCTTGGCAGCTGCTGCCTGGCACTGGCTGCTCCAGGTAAGTTTATCATTAACTAGGATCCCCAAGTCCTTCTCCCTGTCAGATTTACCCAGTGGTTTCCCATTCAGTGTGTAATGGTGATATTGATTCCTTCTTCCCATGTGTATAACCTTACATTTATCATTGTTAAACCTCATCTGCCACCTTTCAGCCCAAGTTTCCAACTTATCCAGATCCATCTGTAGCAGAATACTATCTTCTCTTGTATTAATTGCTTTACATAGTTTTGTATAATCTGCAAATATCGATATTTTACTGTGTAAACCTTCTACCAGATCATTAATGAATATGTTGAAGATAACAGGTCCCAATACCGACCCCTGTGGTACCCCACTGGTCACAGCGACCCAGTTAGAGACTATATCATTTATAACCACCCTCTGCTTTCTATCACTAAGCCAGTTACTAACCCATTTACACACATTTTCCCCCAGACCAAGCATTCTCATTTTGTGTACCAACCTCTTGTGAGGCACGGTATCAAACGCTTTGGAAAAATCGAGATATACCACGTCCAATGACTCACCATTGTCCAGCCTATAGCTTACCTCTTCATAAAAACTGATTAGATTGGTTTGACAGGAGCGATTTCTCATAAACCCATGCTGATATGGAGTTAAACAGTTATTCTCATTGAGATAATCCAGAATAACATCCCTCAGAAACCCTTCAAATATTTTACCAACAATAGAGGTTAGACTTACTGGCCTATAATTTCCAGGTTCACTTTTAGAGCCCTTTTTGAATATTGGCACCACATTTGCTATGCGCCAGTCCTGCGGAACAGACCCTGTCGCTATAGAGTCCCTAAAAATAAGAAATAATGGTTTATCTATTACATTACTTAGTTCTCTTAGTACTCGTGGGTGTATGCCATCCGGACCCGGAGATTTATCTATTTTAATCTTATTTAGCCGGTTTCGCACCTCTTCTTGGGTTAGATTGGTGACCCTTAATATAGGGTTTTCATTGTTTCTTGGGATTTCACCTAGCATTTCATTTTCCACCGTGAATACCGTGGAGAAGAAGGTGTTTAATATGTTAGCTTTTTCCTCGTCATCTACAACCATTCTTTCCTCACTATTTTTTAAGGGGCCTACATTTTCAGTTTTTATTCTTTTACTATTGATATAGTTGAAGAACAGTTTGGGATTAGTTTTACTCTCCTTAGCAATGTGCTTCTCTATTTCCTTTTTGGCAGCTTTAATTAGTTTTTTAGATAAAGTATTTTTCTCCCTATAGTTTTTTAGAGCTTCAATGGTGCCATCCTGCTTTAGTAGTGCAAATGCTTTCTTTTTACTGTTAATTGCCTATCTTACTTCTTTGCTTAGCCACATTGGGTTTTTACTATTTCTAGTCCTTTTATTCCCACAAGGTATAAACCGCTTACAGTGCCTATTTAGGATGTTCTTAAACATTTTTCATTTATTATCTGTATTCTTATTTCTGAGGATATTGTCCCAGTCTACCAGATTAAGGGCATCTCTAAGCTGGTCAAACTTTGCCTTCCTAAAGTGCAGTGTTTTTGTGACTCCCTGACAAGTCCCCCTAATGAAAGACAGGTGAAACTGTACAATATTGTGGTCGCTATTTCCTAGATGCCCGACCACCTGCAGATTTGTTATTCTGTCAGGTCTATTAGATAGTATTAGGTCTAAAAGTGCTGCTCATCTGGTTGGATTCTGCACCAATTGTGAAAGATAATTTTTCTTGGTTATTAGCAGAAACCTGTTGCCTTTATGGGTTTCACAGGTTTTTGTTTCCCAGTTAATATCCGGGTAGTTAAAGTCCCCCATAACCAGGACCTCATTATGGGTTGCAGCTTCATCTATCTGCTTTAGAAGTAGACTTTCCATGGTTTCTGTTATATTTGGGGGTTTGTAACAGACCCCAATGAGAATTTTGTTACCATTTTTCCCTCCATGAATTTTGACCCATATGGACTCGACATCCTCATTCCCTTCGCTAATATCCTCCCTTAAAGTGGACTTTAGACAAGACTTTACATAGAGACAAACCCCTCCTCCTCTCTGATTTTTACGATCCTTTCTAAACAGACTGTAACCCTGTAAGTTAACTGCCCAGTCATAGCTTTCATCTAACCATGTCTCGGTTATTCCCACTATGTCAAAGTTACCTGTAGATATTTCTACTTCTAGTTCTTCCATCTTGTTTGTCAGGCTTCTGGCGTTTGCGAGCATGCAGTTTAGAGGATTTTGTTTTGTTCCAATCTCCTCGCTGTGGATTGTTTTAGAAATGTTCTTACCTCCCTTCTGAGTATGTTTTCCTGGGTCTTCTTTGTTCGAGTCTAATGTTTTTCCTCCCGTTCCCTCTTCTTCTAGTTTAACGCCCTCCTGATGAGTGTAGCTAGTCTTCTGGCAAATGTGTGTTTCCCAGGTTTGTTGAGGTGTAGTCCGTCTCTGGCGAGGAGTCCATCGTACAAGTAATTCACACCGTGGTCCAGGATTCCGAATCCTTGTTGTCTGCACCATCGTCTTAGCCAGTTGTTCACATCAAGCATCCTGTTCCACCTCCTGGTGCCATGCCCGTCTACTGGAAGGATAGAAGAAAAAACTACCTGTGCATCCAGTTCCTTTACTTTCTTCCCCAACTCTTCAAAGTCCTTGCAGATTGTCGGTAGGTCCTTCTTTGCCGTGTCATTGGTGCCAACATGTATCAGAAGAAATGGGTGGACGTCCTTGGAGCTGAAGAGCTTTGGTATCCTATCGGTCACATCCTTGACCATCGCACCTGGAAGGCAGCATACTTCTCTTGCGGTTATGTCCGGTCTGCAGATGGCTGCTTCTGTGCCTCTCAGTAGTGAGTCTCCCACCACCACCACTCTTCGTTGCTTCTTGGCTGTACTTTTTGCTGTCACTTGTTGCTGTGTGCCCTTTTCTTTTTTGCTTGCTGGTATTGCTTCATCCTTAGGTGTGCCATCTTCATCTTCTACAAAGATTTGATATCGGTTCTTCAGTTGTGTGGTTGGTGATTTCTCCATGGTCTTCTTGCATCTTTTGGTCACATGCTTCCACTCATCTGCTTTTGGAGGTTCTCTGACACTTTTTTCACCTTCTGTGACCAGTAGAGATGCTTCTGTTCTGTCTAGACTTCTTCATTCTCTTTGATGAGTTTCAAAGTTGCTATTCTTTCTTCCAGACCCCGCACCTTTTCTTCTTAAAGGGCCACTAGTCTACACTTCTGACAGGTGAAATTGGATTCTTCTTCTGGTCGATCTGTGAACATGTAGCACATGCTGCAGCTCACCATGTAGGTTGTCACATCTGCTATGTTGCTTCTAGATCCTGCTGACTTGCTGTGTGTTTTCCTTCTTGTGTAATCTACTCAGCCAAGCTTTCTTGCAATAATGTCCTACAGGTAAAAATTCGGTTTGGTGATTCTTTCCAAAGCAGCTGGTCCCGGCTGTACCCAACGATCTTCTTGCTGAGGGAGACTCTTCGCTTTTCCCAGAAGGCACCTGGAATATGCAAATTATCCTCCTCAAGCTTGAATCCCTGGTTTGGTGATGCTTTCCAAGCAGCTGGTCCCAGCTGTACCCAACGGTCTTCTTGCTGAGGAAGATTCTTCGCTTTTCCCAGAAGGCACCTGGAATATGCAAATTATCCTCCTCAAGCTTGAATCCCTGGTTTGGTGATGCTTTCCAAGCAGCTGGTCCCGGCTGTACCCAACGATCTTCTTGCTGAGGGAGACTCTTCGCTTTTCCCAGAAGGCACCTGGAATATGCAAATTATCCTCCTCAAGCTTGAATCCCTGGTTTCAATCTGGCACCTTCATATTCTAACTTTACTTTTTTACAGTTGACACCTGATACACTGCTGTAAATCTGGCAGCGCCGAATGTGCCAAAGTGGCTACCAAGGTGCCAAATGTGCCAAAGTGGCTTCCAAGTGGCCAAAGTGGATATCGAGGTGATGAATGTGCCAAAATGGCTACTGTTATGAACTGGTGATTCAGAAACACAACCTGGTGGTTAAGAGCACACAAAGTGACCTGATAGTTACTAATAACATAAGACGAGCTCTGAGACGTGGGAACTCTGCTGACTGCAATCCCTAATCCTATCACACCACACTAGAGGTAGCCGTGGAGCACTCCTGACCAGACCTAGGCGCCTTGAGCACAGCCTGAGAAACTAGCTAGCCCTGAAGATAGAAAAATAAGCCTACCTTGCCTCAGAGAAATTCCCCAAAGGAAAAGGCAGCCCCCACATATAATGACTGTGAGAAAAGATGAAAATACAAACACAGAGATGAAATAGGTTTTAGCAAAGTGAGGCCCGACTTACTGAATAGACCGAGGATAGTAAAGAAAACTTTGCGGTCAGCACAAAAACCTACAAACAACCACGCAGAGGGCGCAAAAAGACCCTCCGTACCGACTAACGGCACGGAGGTGCTTCCTCTGCGTCCCAGAGCTTCCAGCAAGCAAGAAAAACCAATATAGTAAGCTGGACAGAAAAAATAGCAAACAAAAGTAACACAAGCAGAACTTAGCTTATGCAGGGCAGACAGGCCACAAGACGATCCAGGAGAGAGCAAGACCAATACTGGAACATTGACTGGAGGCAAGGAACAAAGAACTAGGTGGAGTTAAATAGAGCAGCACCTAACGACTTAACCTCGTCACCTGAGGAAGGAAACTCAGAAGCCGCAGCCACACTCACATCCAACAGAGGAAGCTCATAGACAGAACCAGCCGAAGTACCACTCATGACCACAGGAGGGAGCTCGACCACAGAATTCACAACAGTACCCCCCCCTTGAGGAGGGGTCACCGAACCCTCACCAGAGCCCCCAGGCCGACCAGGATGAGCCAAATGAAAGGCACGAACCAGATCGGCAGCATGAACATCAGAGGCAAAGACCCAGGAATTATCTTCCTGACCATAACCCTTCCACTTAACCAGGTACTGGAGTTTCCGTCTCGAAATACGAGAATCCAAAATCTTCTCCACTATATACTCCAACTCCCCCTCAATCAAAAGCGGGGCAGGAGGATCAACGGATGGAACCACAGGTGCCACGTATCTCCGCAACAATGACCTATGGAATACATTATGCATGGAAAAAGAAGCTGGAAGGGTCAAACGAAAAGACACAGGATTAAGAACCTCAGAAATCCTATACGGACCAATGAAACGAGGCTTAAACTTAGGAGAGGAAACTTTCATAGGAACATAACGAGACGACAACCAAACCAAATCCCCAACACGAAGTCGGGGACCCACACAGCGCCTACGGTTAGCGAAACGTTGAGCCTTCTCCTGGGACAATGTCAAATTGTCCACTACATGAGTCCAAATCTGCTGCAACCTATCTACCACAGTATCCACACCAGGACAGTCCGAAGACTCAACCTGCCCTGAAGAGAAACGAGGATGGAAACCAGAATTGCAGAAAAACGGCGAAACCAACGTAGCCGAGCTGGCCCGATTATTAAGGGCGAACTCAGCCAAAGGCAAAAAGGACACCCAATCATCCTGATCAGCAGAAACAAAACATCTCAGATATGTTTCCAAGGTCTGATTGGTTCGTTCAGTTTGGCCATTTGTCTGAGGATGGAAAGACGAGGAAAAAGACAAATCAATGCCCATCCTAGCACAAAAGGCTCGCCAAAACCTCGAAACAAACTGGGAACCTCTGTCAGAAACGATGTTCTCCGGAATGCCATGTAAACGAACCACATGCTGGAAAAACAATGGCACCAAATCAGAGGAGGAAGGCAATTTAGACAAGGATACCAAATGGACCATCTTAGAGAAGCGATCACAAACCACCCAAATGACCGACATCTTTTGAGAGACGGGGAGATCCGAAATAAAATCCATAGAGATATGTGTCCAGGGCCTCTTCGGGACTGGCAAGGGCAAAAGCAACCCACTGGCACGAGAACAGCAGGGCTTAGCCCGAGCACAAATCCCACAGGACTGCACAAACGAACGCACATCCCGCGACAGAGACGGCCACCAAAAGGATCTAGCCACCAAATCTCTGGTACCAAAGATTCCAGGATGACCAGCTAACACCGAACAATGAACCTCAGAGATAACTCTACTAGTCCATTTATCAGGGACAAACAGTTTCTCCGCTGGGCAACGGTCAGGTCTATTAGCCTGAAATTTTTGCAGTACCCGCCGCAAATCAGGGGAGATGGCAGACAAAATTACCCCCACTTTGAGAATACCCGCCGGCTCAGGCAAACCCGGAGAGTCGGGCACAAAACTCCTAGACAGGGCATCCGCCTTCACATTCTTAGAGCCCGGAAGGTACGAAACCACAAAGTCAAAACGGGAGAAAAACAGCGACCAACGAGCCTGTCTAGGATTCAACCGTTTGGCAGACTCGAGATAAGTCAAGTTCTTGTGATCAGTCAAGACCACCACACGATGATTAGCTCCTTCAAGCCAATGACGCCACTCCTCGAATGCCCACTTCATGGCCAACAACTCTCGATTGCCAACATCATAATTACGCTCAGCAGGCGAAAACTTCCTGGAAAAGAAGGCACATGGTTTCATCACCGAGCCATCAGAACTTCTTTGCGACAAAACAGCCCCTGCTCCAATCTCAGAAGCATCAACCTCGACCTGGAACAGGAGCGAAACATCTGGCTGGCACAACACAGGGGCAGAAGAAAAACGACGCTTCAACTCCTGAAAAGCTTCTACAGCAGCAGAAGAGCAATTGACCACATCAGCACCCTTCTTGGTCAATCAGTCAACGGTTTAGCAATACTCGAAAAATTATTGATGAAGCGACGATAAAAATTAGCAAAGCCCAGGAACTTTTGCAGACTCTTCAGAGATGTCGGCTGAGTCCAATCATAAATGGCCTGAACTTTAACAGGGTCCATCTCGACAGTAGAAGGGGAAAAAATGAAACTCAAAAATGAAACCTTCTGAACACCAAAGAGACACTTTGACCCCTTCACAAACAAAGAATTCGCACGCAGGACCTGGAACACCATTCTAACCTGCTTCACGTGAGACTCCCAATCATCCGAGAAGACCAAAATATCATCCAAGTATACAATCAGGAATTTATCCAGGTACTCTCGGAAGATGTCATGCATAAAGGACTGAAATACTGATGGAGCATTGGAAAGCCCGAATGGCATAACCAGGTTCTCAAAATGGCCCTCGGGCGTATTAAATGCTGTTTTCCATTCATCGCCCTGTTTAATATGCACAAGATTATACGCACCACGAAGATCTATCTTGGTGAACCAACTAGCCCCCTTAATCCGAGCAAACAAATCAGACAGCAGC
The DNA here is from genome assembly GCF_032444005.1 of Ranitomeya imitator. Taxonomy (NCBI): domain Eukaryota; kingdom Metazoa; phylum Chordata; class Amphibia; order Anura; family Dendrobatidae; genus Ranitomeya; species Ranitomeya imitator. The sequence goes on from NC_091284.1 coordinate 291,083,486, forward strand.
GGCAAGGGGTACTGAAATTTGACTGTGATTTTATTTAGAAGGCGGTAATCAATACAAGGTCTCAACGAACCATCCTTCTTGGCCACAAAAAAGAACCCTGCTCCCAATGGCGACGACGACGGGCGAATATGACCCTTCTCCAAGGATTCCTTTACATAACTCCGCATAGCGGCATGCTCAGGCACAGACAAATTAAACAGTCGACCCTTAGGAAACTTACTACCAGGAATCAAATCGATAGCACAATCGCAATCCCTATGCGGAGGTAGGGCACTGGACTTGAGCTCATCAAATACATCCCGGTAATCCGACAAGAACTCTGGGACCTCAGAAGGGGTGGATGATGAAATAGACAGAACTGGAACATCACCATGTACCCCCTGACAACCCCAGCTGGACACAGACATATATTTCCAATCTAATACTGGGTTATGGACTTGTAGCCATGGCAACCCCAACACGACCACATCATGCAGATTATGCAACACCAGAAAGCAAATATCCTCCTGGTGCGCAGGAGCCATGCACATGGTCAGCTGGGTCCAATACTGAGGCTTATTCTTGGCCAAAGGCGTAGCATCAATTCCTCTCAATGGAATAGGACACTGCAAGGGCTCCAAGACAAACCCACAGCGCCTAGCAAACTCCAAGTCCATCAATTTCAGGGCAGCGCCTGAATCCACAAATGCCATGACAGAATAGGAAGACAAAGAGCAGATCAAAGTAACGGACAAAAGAAATTTCGACTGTACCGTACCAATGGTGGCAGACCTAGCGAACCGCTTAGTGCGCTTAGGACAATCGGAGATAGCATGAGTGGAATCACCACAGTAGAAACACAGCCCATTCTGACGTCTGTGTTCTTGCCTTTCAGCTCTGGTCAAAGTCCTATCGCACTGCATAGGCTCAGGTTTATGCTCAGATACTACCGCCAAATGGTGCACAGATTTACGCTCACGCAACGTCGACAAATCTGAATGGCCAAAGACATAGACTCATTCAGACCAGCAGGCATAGGAAATCCCACCATGACATCCTTAAGGGCTTCAGAGACCCTTTCTGAAAATAGTTGCCAGCGCACATTCATTCCATTGAGTGAGCACGGACCACTTTCTAAACTTCTGACAATATATCTCTACCTCATCCTGACCCTGACACAGAGCCAGCAAATTTTTCTCTGCCTGATCCACTGAATTAGGTTCATCGTACAGCAATCCGAGTGCCAGAAAAAACGCATCAATATTACATAATGCAGGATCTCCTGGCGCAAGGGAAAATGCCCAGTCTTGAGGGTCGCCACGTAATAAAGAAATAATGATCTTAACTTGTTGAACTGGGTCACCAGAGGAGCGGGGTTTCAAAGCCAGAAATAGTTTACAATTATTTTTAAAATTCAAAAACTTAGCTCTATCTCCAGAAAATAACTCAGGAATAGGAATTTTAGGTTCTAACATAGGATTCTGAACCACTAAATCTTGAATATTCTGTACATTTATAGCGAGATTATCCATCAAAGAGAACAGACCCTGAATGTCCATGTCCATGTCCACACCTGTGTTCTGAACCACCCTGACGTAAAGGGGAAAAGAAAGACAGAACACAGTGCAAAGAAAAAAAAATGGTCTCAGAACTTCTCTTTTCCCTCTATTGAGAAGCATTAGTACTTTGGGCCTCCAGTACTGTTCTGAACAGGTAATTCATAACCACAATGGACCTTGAAGTTCAGAGCACACAAAGTGACCTGACAATTACCAAAAACATAGGATGAGCTCTGAGACGTGGGAACTCTGCTGACCGCAATCCCTAATCCTATCCAACCACACTAAAGGTAGCCGTGGAGCGCTCCTGACCAGTCCTGTGCGCCTTGAGCACAGCCTGAGAAACTAGCTAGCCCTAAGAAAGAAAAATAAGCCTACCTTGCCTCAGAGAAATACCCCAAAGGAAAAGGCAGCCCCCCACATATAATGACTGTGAGTTGAGATGAAAATACAAACGCAGAGATGAAATAGATTTAGCAAAGTGAGGCCCAACTTACTGAACAGCCCGAAGATAGGAAAGATTGCTTTGCGGTCAACACAAAACCTTACAAACAACCACGCAGAGGGGCAAAAAGACCCTCCGCACCGACTAGCGGTACGGAGGTGCTCCCTCTGCGTCCCAGAGCTTCCAGCAAGCAAGAAAAACCAATAAAGCAAGCTGGACAGAAAAAATAGCAAACAAAAATAACACAAGCAGAACTTAGCTTATGCAGGGAAGACAGGCCACAGGGACGATCCAGGAGAAAGCAAGACCAATACTAGAACATTGACTGGAGGCCAGGATCAAAGCACTAGGTGGAGTTAAATAGAGCAGCACCTAACGACTTAACCTCATCACCTGAGGAAGGAAACTCAGAAGCCGCAGTACCACTCATCCACCAAAGGAAGCTCATAGACAGAACCAGCCGAAGTACCACTCACGACCACAGGAGGGAGCTTGGCCACAGAATTCACAACACAGAACTTAGCTTAGGCAGGGCAGACAGGCCACAAGACGATCCAGGAGAGAGCAAGACCAATACTGGAACATTGACTGGAGGCAAGGAACAAAGAACTAGGTGGAGTTAAATAGAGCAGCACCTAACGACTTAACCTCATCACCTGAGGAAGGAAACTCAGAAGCCGCAGCCCCACTCACATCCACCAGAGGAAGCTCATAGACAGAACCAGACGAAGTACCACTCATGACCACAGGAGGGAGCTCGACCACAGAATTCACAACAGGCTACCAAGTGGCCAAAGTGGCTACCGAGGTGCTGAAAGTGCCAAAATGGCTACGAAGTGGCCAAAGTGGCTACAAAGTGGCCAAAGTGGCTACAGAGGTACCGAATGTGCAAAAGTGGCTACCAAGGTGCCGAATGTGGGAAAAATGGCTACCACGTGGCCAAAGTATCAACCAAGGTGCCGAATGTGCCAAAGTGGCTACTAAGTGGCCAAATATACCAATGTGGCTACCCAGTGGCCAAAGTGGCTACCGAGGTGCCAAATGTGCCAAAGTAGCT